>NC_090445.1:1007871236-1008475782 GCF_031143425.1 Pleurodeles waltl
ACTTTTTGGTGCCAAAGTGGATTCGGCCTTGGAGAGGTTTAAAGAAAGCAGGGCCACGGGAGGGAGGGTTAGGGTCCGTACCAGGGGAGCCTCTCAGCAGCACTCTTCCTCGTCCTCTGGAGGGGTGCAGCAGGGGAAGCAGCCTTAGGCTTCCACCAATTCCCACTCACTCCTCTCCTGTAGGGGGAAGGTTACTGCATTTTCTTCACAAGTGGGAAGTTATCACATCAGACACCTGGGTTACCAGCATTGTGGGAAAAGGCTACACCCTTCCCTTTCGGGAGTTTCCGCCCCCCATCCCGCCCCGCCCATCTTATTGTTTGAAAGAACACCTCCTGTTGTTAGAGCAGGAGGTTCAAGTCCTCCTTTCAAAGGGCGTGGTGGAGTTGGTTCCAGAGCAGGAAAAGGGTCAAGGTTGTTACTCAAGGTACTTCCTGATTCCCAAGAAGGATGGTCGATTGCGACCAATCCTGGACCTGAGGATTTTGAATTGGTTCCTCAAACAGGAAAAGTTCAAGATGCTGACCCTAGCTCAGGTGCTTTTGGCGTTGAACAAGGGAGATTGGATGGTGTCTGTCGACTTGCAGGATGCTTACTTTCACATCCCGATTCTCAAGTCGCACAGGAAGTATCTCTGTTTTGTGGTGGGGTCGCAGCACTATCAGTTTGCGGTCCTCCCGTTTGGTCTTACTTCAGCACCTCGAGTCTTCACGAAGGTGATGTCGGTGGTTGCGGCAGAGCTCAGGAGGAAGGGGATAGCAGTATTTCCTTACCTAGACGACTGGTTGATCAAAGCCAAGTCCCCGGAGCTTGTGTTTCACCATCTACAGTCGACAACCCAGTTGTTGTTCGATCTGGGCTTTTCAGTGAATGTGCCCAAGTCTCACCTAGAGCCCTCTCAACGCCTCCTGTTCATAGGGGCAGTACTGGATACAACATTGGATCGAGCCTTTCCTCCGCCTCAGCGGATTCAAGATATTCAGGAGTTGGTTCCAATGTTTCGAAGTGGAGCGGTCGTTCCAGTCCTCAAGGTCCTTTGTCTGATCGGCCTGTTTGCCTCCTGCATACTGTTGGTCATGCATGCTCGCTGGCACATGAGGGCTCTTCAGTGGTGCCTCCGAAGGCAGTGGTCTCAACACAAAGGAGATCTCGAAGGTTCTGTCTCCAGAGATGCTGCTACGGACTTGAAGTGGTGGATTGCAGGCGACAATCTTTCTCAAGGAAGGCCGTTCCAGCAGTTGCCACCAGTGATCACAGTCATAACGGATGCTTCCACTCTAGGGTGGGGAGCTCATCTGGGGGATCTGGAGATCAAAGGGCTTTGGTCTCCAGAGGAACAGATTTTTCATATCAATCTGTTGGAGTTGCGGGCTGTACGTCTGGCTCTCAAGGCCTTCCTCCCATCCCTTCGCGGTCAGTCGGTTCAGGTCCTGACGGACAATACTACTGCGATGTAGTATATAAACAAGCAGGGAGGAGTAGGGTCGTACCTTCTCTGCAGAGAAGCTCTTCGACTATGGTCCTGGGTAAAGGACCATCAGATTTGCTTGGTAGCAAATCATCTGGCCGGAGTCTTGAATGTACGTGCGGACAGTCTCAGTCGCCATTTCTCGGCCGACCACGAGTGGCGTCTCCATCCAGATCAAGTCCGTCTGATCTTCCAGTTGTGGGGGGTTCCTCGGATAGATCTGTTTGCCACCCGGGAGAACTCGCACTGTCCGTTATTCTGCAGCCTCCAGTATCCGGTCCAGGGGGCGTTGGGGGATGCGTTTCAGAGAACCTGGTGCGACCAGTTGCTTTACGCGTTTCCCCCCATACCCTTGATTCCTCGAGTATTGAGGAAAATTTGCCAAGACCAGGCCCAAGTCATTTTAATAGCTCCAGATTGGCCAAGGAGGGTGTGGTATTCCGACCTTCTTCAACTCTCAATGTGCCCTCCGCTCCAACTCCCTCTCAGGGCAGACCTCCTCTCGCAGTCGCAGGGGCAGGTTTTACACCCCAACCTCCAGAGCCTGCACCTTCATGCCTGGAGATTGAACGGGGCAACCTGAGTTCCTTCTCTCTCCCTCCTGATGTAGTGGATGTTATCTTAGCGGCCAGGTGACACTCCACTAAAACTATCTATGCTAATAGGTGGTCTAAATTTGTGGTATGGTGTGGGGAGAGACAGATTGATCCCTTACGTGCTCATATGTCAGATGTTTTATCTTTTGCTTTGTCTTTAGCGCAGAAAGGTTGTGCAGTGGCTACTATTAAAGGTTACTTGTCTGCCTTGTCAGCCTTCATTTGTCTTCCAGACCAACCATCGTTATTTAAATCTCCTATAGTACTGAGGGCCATATTTATACTTTTCGACGCACAACTGCGCCAACGCAGTTGTGCGTCAAAAAATCTAACGCCGGCTAACGCCATTCTGAAGCGTTATGCGGGCGCCGTATTTATTCAATGACGTTAGCCGGCGTTAGCCGGCGGAGCTGCCTGGTGTGCGTAAAAAAAAATGACGTACACCAGGCAGCGCCGGCGTAGGGGAATATGGAGCTTGGGCGCCAAAAATGGGGCAAGTCAGGCTGAGGCAAAATTTTCGCCTCAACCCGATTTGCGCCATTTTTTTTACTCCCAACCCCCATTGAAATGACTCCTGTCTTAGCAAAGACAGGAGTCATGCCCCCTTGTCCAATGGCCATGCCCAGGGGACTTCTGTCCCCTGGGCATGGTCATTGGGCATAGTGGCATGTAGGGGGGCACAAATCAGGCCCCCCTATGCCACATAAAAAATTAAAAAAAATACTTACCTGAACCTACCTTAATGTCCCTGGGATGGGTCCCTCCAGCCTTGGGTGTCCTCCTGGGGTGGGCAAGGGTGACAGGGGGTGTCACGGGGCATGGGAGGGCACCTATGGGCTCCTTCAGAGCCCACAGGTCCCTTAACGCCTGCCTTTTGCAGGCGCTAAAAAACGGCGCAAAAGCGGGCGTACGTCATTTTTTTGGACCCGCCCACTCACGGGCGTGAATTTTGCCCGGGAGTGTAAATACGGCGCACATGCCTCGGAGTAAATTTTTTAGACGTGAACGCCTACCTTGCATATCATTAACGCAAAGTAGGTGTCCACGCTAAAAAATGACGCAAACTCCATGGACTTTGGCGCTAGATGCGCCTAACGCCAAAGTATAAATATGGAGTTAGTTTTGCGTCGGAATTGCGTCAAAAAAAACAACGCAATTCCGGCGCAAACGGAGTATAAATATGCCCCTTAATCGCTCGGACCCAAAGAGGGCGTTAAGCTTCTTCATAGACAGAACGAAGGATTTCAGGCTGGATGATCAGCTTTTCATCGTATACGTGGGCAAGAGGAGAGGAAAGGCAGTCCACAAGAGAACACTCTCCAGGTGGGTTGTTCTTTGCATTAAAATTTGTTATTCTTTAGCAAAGAAGGATCCTCCTGATGGTATTAGAGCTCATTCCACCAGGGCTAAGTCGGCCACTTCGGCCTTGGCTAGGGGTGTTCCTGTGGTCGACATCTGCAAGGCCGCAACTTGGTCGTCCCTTCACACTTTTGCGAAACATTACTGCTTGGACTCTGAGGTTAGAAGGGACGGCCATTTTGCACGGTCAGTGCTGCAGGATTTCTTGGTTTGACCATTCAGGCACCCACCTCCGGGCGCGGTACTGCTTTGGGACTCTATTCATTAGGTGTGGAATCCACAGGTAGTTGTATCCATCAGAAGAACGAGTTACTTACCTTCGGTAACGACTTTTCTGGTGGATACATTAGCTACCTGTGGATTCCTCATGGTCCCACCCGCCTCCCCGTTGTCTTTTTGGTCTTACCTAGTAATCCTTGGGTGTGCTCCTCTTGGTCTTTAGGACTGCAATAGATTATGTATATATGGATATTTGTATATATTTATTTTTGTATATACATATTTAGTGTATATATGTATTGTTTAAAAAAATAAATAAAAAAAAAAGAGGTTTTATTAAATCTATAGCCATCTTCTTGCAAAGATGTGTAGTTTATAATGTTATGAGATGTTGCCTTTATCTTTCATTGCATTGGATTATTGTTCTCAGGCACGTAAAAAATGTTGGTACTGACGTCGGCACGTCGGCGAGGACCTCTTATTGCCTGTATGACGTCAGACGGCGTCGCGTGGGCAAATGTGACGTCCTCCTCGACGTGCAGAAGCTAGGAAGAAGATTTCCATCGAATGCTGGCGCCATGGGAGTATTCATTAGGTGAGGAATCCACAGGTAGCTAATGTATCCACCAGAAAAGTCGTTACCGAAGGTAAGTAACTTGTTCTTCAGCTCCACTGAGGCACACCAACGGTCCAAGACTTGAAGGGCACCACTTGGGGGTCAGGGGCTTGCTGGATCTTGATGCTGGTTTAGGTGGTTGGAGCCTGTTATGTCCCTTTGGCTCTGAGCAGTAGGCCAGTAGACTAGCCCTTGGAGTCAATCTGGGAGTTGTAGGTTCAGAAGCAGGTACAGATCCCTCTAACTCAGGCAAAAGGGCACCAATCCAGTAAGGCAGCAGTCCAGCAAGACAGTAGTCTAGCAGGGCAGCAACCCATGAGAGTGGCAGTCCTTTCAGCAGCACAGCAGTCTTTCTTCATGGCAGAGTCTCCAAAGGTACAAAAGTGTACTGAATTGTTGGGGTACGTGATCCAATATTTAGACCTGGTACCATCCTTAAAGTGGGAGAAGCTTCCAGAGGTTTTCCGTCAGAGTGCACATGTTTCCTGCCTCCCCCGCCCTGGCTTCAGACTAAACACAGGGGGTATGAAGCCCTCTGTGTGGAGGCATGACACAGCCTGTATGTCTGTGCCCAGCTACACCCTCCCATCCTGCCAGTGGTAGCCCATCCAGTTACACCTCAGCTCTCTACTGTGTGTGCCTGTATTGGAGGAATGCACAGAGCTGAACTGACAACTACACCCAGTCATGTATCCCAGAGACGGTCTGCTGGCACAATGGCCCATATTTATACTTTTTTAGCACTGCCTTTGCGCTGCTATTGCGCCGAAAAATTATGCAAATGAGGCACTAAAAAAGTTTCAATATGGACGTAAATAGCTCAAGCAGAAAAATGGCAACTTCCTAAAAGTGGCATTTCCAAAATTGTAATCAGAAATCCAACTTCACCATAAAGGAGAATGCTATATTACAATTCCAAAGACACCAAATATGAGCTATTTACCTGATTCCATTTGGAATTTGCAGCTTATAAAATGTAATAAGGTAACTCCAATGTTAACTCATGGGAGGAGCATGCCTTGCAGTAGTGAAAAATGAATGCAAGAGATTTCAGTGCCAGGAGATGTAACATTTAAAATTGCATGTCGTACTTTTTAAATACATTTAACCCTGTCCTCGGAGCTGTCTAGGGCCTAGTCTAGGGATGACTTATGTGTATTAAAAAGGAAGATTTTGGCCTTGCAAAAGGTTTATTGTGCAGGACATAATGGCAGTCAAAACCCACACACACAGGCTGCAATATCAGGCCTGAAATATGTTTAAAGGGCTACTTAAGTGGGTGGCAAAATAGGTGGTGCAGGCCCCTAGTAGCATTCAATGCACAGGTCCTATGTACATGTAGTTACACTTTAAAAGGGATTATAAGTAAATTAAATATGCCAACTGGGAATAAGTCAATTTTACCATGTTTTAAGTGTGAGCACAGACACGTTAGCACTAGTTAGCAGCAATAAAGTGCATAGAGCCAGCACATACAAGGCCATTAAAAATAGAGGAGAGAGGCAAAAGGTTTGGGGGAGACCACCCCCATGAGAGCCCATGTGTTTTCCAGCTTTTTCTCTTTAGTACTTCTCTCCCGGCCAAATACCCCCTGTGTTGATTTCTCCTTAGTGTAATGCCTTTCCCCTCCTCTCCCAACTTGGCTTTATTTTTTACTGCCCCCACCCTTATCAGTCTCAATTGCTTCCCTCAACACCTGCTACTTCCCCTCCTCCTCCGTACCATGTGGTCTTTTTTTAATTTTCATTTATTTCAGTAGGGTGCAGCAGCAGTAAGTTGCAGCTTGCCCATCCACCTTATATGAAGGCGCGTTGACGCTACAGTTATTTCATTTTCTTAATTTAGCAATTCCTCCTGGACCAGCAATTTTTTTTTTAATGGGGCATGTGTCCTTTCATGGTTACGAGTATGCGTGATGATGCATGAGCAAGCAAAAGCCATTATACATATGCATAGGTAAAAAATGATGCAGCAGCCACTAACACTTGCATCTCCCACATTTCTTTCTTTGTGCCAATGCTTCATGGCATCTGCAAAAAATCCTCTTTTCCCATGCTGTACAGTATTGCCAAAAGGCACTTGCATGGACAATTGGTAAAACTTATTTTTCTTTGCCTATGCTTGTTTGTTGCTGTGAAACAAATCCAGAAGAGTAGTTTGTTTCAGGAAAAAAAAATACAATAACCTTGTTCCATAAAGAGCCTTCTTCCGGAATATCAGGGTCAATGCTTGCTTACCCTTCCCAGATCAGCCATACCTTGCATGGTGGTTCTCGATAGGGAACAGCAATATAAGTAGCCAACTTAATGTAGGGCAAGGCTTTTGCAAACTGTGGCATGGCAACCCTGTGGAAGACAGGGCTGCCAAGGGAGTAGCCTGCTGTAGCTCCTGTGTCAGAAACCTAGTAATTCCTCCAACTCTAAATTAGCTAGGTTACCATTACTTTGGCAGGGTAAGGGATGAACCAATTTATGATGGCTGTTAGGAATGGGGTCTTTGGTTGGCAGTCAGGTTACCCCCTGTCCAAGCAAGGACCCTCACTCTAGTCAGGATAAAGGAGAATCACCCTCAGCTAACCCCTGCTTACCTCCTTGGAAGCTTAACATGAGCAGGCAGGCTTAACTTCAGAATGCTAGGTGTAAAGTATTTGTACCAACACACACAGTAACTTAATTAAAACACTACAAAATGACATGACACAGGTTTAGAAATATTTATCTAAACAAAACAAGACCAAAACGACAAAAATCCACCATACACAAGTCAAGTTATTAATTAAAAAGCAAAAATCCTTGAAAAAACAGGTAAAACAGTGTTAGTGTTGAAAAGTCAAAATAACACGCGCGGGTGAGTGTGCGTTGAAAAAGGTAAGTGGTGCGTTGATTTCTCACCCGCAAGCGAGACCGTGCGTCGTTTCTCCTTCTCCGGTCGGCAGGTGTTGTTTTTCCTCTCCGCAGGGGAGTGATGCATCAATCTGGGCAGCACTCGGTCCGGGCTCGGGTCCGTTGCGTTGTTTTTCTGCACCCAGCAAGGTTTGCCTCAAAAATCCTGGCGCACGGTATCAGCAAGACCGCTCAATGTGGGTTGCGATGTTAACAGCCTCCAACAGCAGGTGTTGCGCCTCGTTCTTCCAGCTACGTGCTTCGATTTTCCCGCTGCGATGCCGGTGGAGGGACGGTTTCTGCCACAAAGCAGGCGGCACGCCGTTTTTCAGTCACTTCTCGGAAGGTGCATCGATATTTTCACCGCACGGCGGTCTGTGCGTCGATTTTCAGTCTTGATCTGCCAGCTTCACCTTCCAAGGCCCCAGGAACTAGATGGGGCACCACTTGTCAGGACAGGAGTCTCAGCAGAGAGTCCAGGTGCTGGTAGAAGTCTTTGATGGCCCTGAGACTTCAACAACAGAAGGCAAGCTCAGGACAAGCCCTTGGAGATTTCTTCACAAGCAGGAAGGCACACAAAGTCCATTCTTTGTCCCCTTGCACAGGCAGAAGCAGCAACTGCACAATAGCTCCACAAAGCACAGTCTCAGGCAGGGCAGCACTTCTCCTCAGGGCTTCTCCAGGCAGAGGTACCTCTTGATGTCCAGAAGTGATCTAAAGTCTGTGGTTTTCGGTGCCGTTCTTATGCCCATTTTGGCCTTTGAAGTAGGCTTACTTCAAAGGAAAGTCTCTCTTGTTTGTGAAATCCTGCCTTGCCCAGGCCAGGCCCCAGACACACACCAGGGGGTTGGAGACTGCATTGTGTGAGGGCAGACACAGCCCTTTCAGGTGTGAGTGACCACTCCTCCCCTCCCTCCTAGCACAGATGGCTCATCAGGATATGCAGGCTACACCCCAGCTCCCTTTGTGTCACTGTCTAGAGAGAGGTGCAACCAGCTCAACTGTCAAACTGACCCAGATAGGGAATCCACAACAGGAAGAGTCACAGAATGGTTCAAGCAGGAAAATGCCCACTTTCTAAAAGTGGCATTTACAAACACACAATCTTAAAATCAACTTTACTAAAAGATGTATTTTTAAATTGTGAGCTCAGAGACCCCAAACTCCACAAGTCTATCTGCTCCCAAAGGGAATCTACGCTTTAATCATTTTTAAGGATAGCCCCCATGTTAACCTATGAGAGAGATAGGCCTTGCAACAGTGAAAACCGAATTTGGCAGTATTTCACTGTCAGGACAAATAAAACATATTTGTATATGTCCTACCTTAAACATACACTGCACCCTGCCCATGGGGCTACCTAGGGCCTACCTTATGGGTGTCTTACATGTAGGGAAAGGGGAGGTTTAGGCCTGGCAAATGGGTATACTTGCCAAGTCGAATTCGCAGTTAAAATCTGCAAACACAGACACTGCAGTGGCAGGTCTGACCATGTTTACAGGGCTACTAATGTGGGTGGCACAACCAGTGCTGCAGGCCCACTAGTAGCATTTGATTTACAGGCCCTGGGCACTTCTAGTGCACTGTACTAGGGACTTACCAGTAAATCAAGTATGCCAATCATGGAAAGCCAATTACATACACATTTTATACAGGAGCACTTGCACTTTAGCACTGGATGGCAGTGGTAAAGTGTCCAGAGTAACAGAAACAGCAAAAATCGAATCCAGCACACATCAACAACCTGAGAAACAGAGGCAAAAAGTTAGGGGAGACCACGCCGAGAAAGAAAAGTCTAACAATGGCATTCCGCAGTAAAACTGTAAATAAGAACTTCATTCAGCCTAGTAAACATTTATCTGGTGCACTTGGTTAAGTGTTTTTAAAAATCACTAAATTTCTTATGTTGTTATTATAGAGCTTCTCTTTCATCACTGTATTTTATTTTTTTATAATAATTTTTATTCACATTTTGTCGTGGGGTAAATACAGACAATAGCATGACATCGACAGTTTCTTATCATATTATTTGCCAACGTTACTTGCTTCCCCATTACACATTTTTGGATCCATCATTTGTCTTATTTATGTTACCTTATCCCTATGTCTGTGATTTGCTGTTGCGGGTTCTCTGCCGTGTACTTGGGTGTAGCATCCCCTAGTGGCCTCTGTCATGTAACATGCTGTCCCCCTCTCCCCTTCCAATTATCTTAACCAAACTCTTATGGGGGCAGGCAAAGGATAGTTGCTGTAAGATGTGGGGGTGGACCCGCACCAGGGAAGTGGCCTGGCTCTCAGCACCGTCTTCATCCCTAGATTGCCTCTCAATGTGTGTCAGGTGTCCCCCAGGCGATGCCCTGCTACACCTGCCGGGCCCAATCGATACGGGATCCGTGGAGGCCTGTATCACGTTCTGGCTTCTTATTATGTCTCTCCCATCTATTGTGGGCCTGATCCTCCCTCTCTGTTCACGTGTCCTGTCTTACAATTTTGTGTCCTCTATATCTCAACATCATGCCTCACATGTCAGCCGTATAGAGCTTCTCTTTCATGAAGCCCAAGTTTTCTCTTTCACCCTGCTTCATTTTCAAGTTCTTTGATATTCCTTATGTATAGGCATTTAGAGTCAAACCCCTGCCTGAAAAAGATAATGTACATATAAATTGATTAAAGAAAACTCCCATGAACTATTTGGTGGTTCTTTTTCATATTTTAGTGCCTCCGATAGATAGTTCTTGAAACAGCCCTTCTCATATTTCTTCATAATGAAGCACATCTTGGTGAACTGAGATTCAATGTTACGCTCTTGCTTCACTTGGCCAAACTCTAGCCTAACCAGACAGTAAGGTGTGTATTTTGATAGGCAAGCTATCTTTCTGTATATCCCATACTCTGCCAAATTCAGGCATTTAGTTAGCTTCCCTGGAACCCAAGCCATGCAATGGACTAAAAATGGCATATGTTAAGTCTTCACTACAGTCAACAGATGGGAAGCTGACTTTTGTAGAATTTTTGTTTTTGTCCTGGCTAATTCATACATCAAAAAACTCCCTTTGTGTTTAGGACCTAGAGATAACATTTATACTCTCCACTTCGAAGGGACATTATTTCAAGGTTATTATAGCTTGTGATGGGCTCAATCACACTCTTGCAATGGGAATAGCACACCCCTAGATACATTTACACCCAAGATCAAACTTAAAGCCAGATGTATTAGGAGTCTTTGCAAAAAGTGGCCACAAATTTCGCACATTTTGCCAAACAGACTCGAATTTTGCAAAGGGGCCTATTTACTACTAGGTTGCACTGCAAAATCACTATTTGTAAGGAGTCGCAAATTGACCTGGCCAATGAATATGTAAGTATGTATACATGCATGCATGTATGCAGGTATGTACATGGCATTTGTGTAGCATGTACTAACCAAAAAAGGCAGTGGAGTGGCAATGGTCCCAAGACCACTGCATATTCCCCACAGTCTACCCACATAATTCCCACAGTGGTAAGTTTCCCAATGGGACCCATGCTCTTTGTGAATCACTTACCAACTACTTTAATTAGTCTCTAATTATTTTATGGACTGTGATCACAGACCACAGAACCAGTTGCAAACCACTGATACATTGAATATTGAAACAGAGTTTGGAACACCACCACTTTTAAACCCCTTCCAAAGTGTGATTTGGTATGGGTCCTCAAACCTGGTCACACACGTGCTGCTCTGATGGATGCAGCTTGCCCCTTAAGGAGGACAACTACTGCTTTGATACTACTAAACAACTGCTCCTAGACAATTAGATAATTATGGTCTCTGTTCTTCTCTGGTTGTCATGTATGAAAGTTACAGCTCAGTACAGTAGGGCATTATTAGTTACTGTGGCAAGCCAATTGTAGGAGGCTGACTCTCTATATATTGTACAAAAATAATGGGCACTGCTCAGAGAGTCTAAGGAACACCACTTTGATGTACAGCGGTAAAAAGCAGACCACTTAATGCTCTGTATTTGTGGTAGTGTGGGCGAACAGTTAGGCTAATCTTGGAGATGTGCTAAGTATTTGTTTTACTCAAAGTATCAATAAATGTGGACACACTCTGAAAAATAACTTGAGACCAATTTAACAAAAATACTTCAAACTTTCATAAATTTTTATGACCATAATCATCAATACATGGTAAGTACCGCTTTTGTTATAATTGTTTGAATTTTAGAAAATATATGCTTTTTGTGCATAATTAGGCACCATAGAAATAAATGGGAAATTGTTTTGAAATGCATATAAAATCTGGCAATACTCTCACAAGTGTCTCCTTATATTTTTAGGTTGAGGTTGCCAAGGTGTCCTATGGGCCAGCGGGAGAAGTTCAAGCAGGAGCAGTGGCTGAAAGTTGTGGAGCTGGTGCACAACGGAGAAGAGGACCACTTGGAAACACACTTCACCGGTGGACTTAAATGTAAGTGCTTTGGGTCCCCTTGGAGTGTAGAGGTCACAAGGGGTTAGTGACCCCTAGAGTACAGCTGATTTGGTGTTGTAGTAGCCAGGGAGGCCGGGTGCAGTGAAGTAAGTCAGCCAAGAGTCATGTGTCAAGGAGTCCTTGGAGCCAGGTGCAAGTCACTTGGAGGGTAGATTGCAGGTCAGCAGGGTCACTCTGGGGTGTGGTCCTTGAGTGTCCTGAAGTCTCTTGACTAGAGCTTCTGTCTGGTCTTCGCAGAGTCTGGAGTGGACTTTGGTTCTGGGTGTCCGATGTTGGGGGTCCAGTACCCCGGGCAATGGGACATCTCAGGTCCTGAAAGTTGCAGTGCCACCAAACATGGCACACTGGTAGGTTTTGACCTTCTGGTCTGTCATGTAGATTTTGGTTGGGCTGCTGGGTCGGGTTCATTAGTCAACGGCCTGTCAGTGAACTGGACTTCACTGATTCCTTCCTTGCAGGTTGCAGGAGAATGATACCTTCACTCTGAGGGAAGATCTTGGTGATTTGCAGAAGGATCGAGGTGGTCTGTTTTTTTTTAGAGTCCCTATGGTTTCCAGGTGACACCTCAGAAGCGATTGTCGAGTCCCAGGAGCAGCAGGCAGGGTTTGGTGTCTTTTTCTTCTTGCAGCAGGACTTCTGTTCCCGTGCCTCGGGTCTTCTTTGTTCATGGTCTTCTTGTGTCCTTCAAACCTGATCTGCAGTGCTAGGGATGCCCACTAAATACTGCATTTAGTTGGCATTGGGGGGGTACCTGGCAGTGGTTAATGGGCCACCAACCTTAGGGTGGCTACACCCACTATGTAACCTCTTCCTGTGGGGAGCGGTCACATCCCTAATCCTGATTAGCTATTTCCCTGCCATCCAAGAAGGAGGAAAATGAAATGGAGTGATCACCTCGCCTTCCACACCTGAGGGGTGGTTCAGACTGAAGAGGGGGCACTCCTCCTACACTGGCTAAGTTTTCCTGCTGGTTTTCCCACTCAAAATGGGGGGGAAACTGTAGGGCGGCCATCTGCTTGAGCTAGTGTGGGGCTCCTCGGAGTGTTACAATTGGTGCTGCAGCTCTGGGGGGCCCTCTTCAGTACCCATGCCCTAGGTACCAGGGGTACCATTTACTAGGAATTTACAAGGGCGGCTGAAGTGCCAAATGTAGTACAGTTTTGGGCAAAGAGATTTGGCCCTGGGAACCTGTTTAGCAGGGGCCCAGGGCACTCAGGGGAATATTTATGAAAAGTGGCGCTGCACCTAGTGGGGTGCCACTTTTCTTGCGCCCCTTAACGCCCCCCTAATGCTAAAGCGTCTGCCATGTCTGTGCCATATTTAATATACAACACACCATGGCAGTAGTTAGGGAGCTAGCTTCAGAATTTTTGTCCGTAGTTTGGCGCTTTGCAGGATTAGTGTAAAAAATGTTGGCTCTAATCCTGCAAAGCACCCAGAGGCCCATTGTAACCAATGGGAGCCTCATTTTAACGCCTGCTCAGAGCAGTCATTAGCATAGCCTAAAAAACATGATGCAAAGAAATCACGTAGATTTCTTTGCGCAATTTTTTCGGCCCTCCTAACAGGGTAACACCCCCTTTACATAAATTATGCTTGGCACAGGCATGCTGTAGCCCAAAGAGTTACAAAGTGGCACCATGCATGCATGGCGACACTTTGCAAATATGGCGCTGCATTTTTGTCCACGTAACGCCAAATTAGAGTAATAAAAAGTACTCTAATGTGTTGTTAGAATGGCACTAGGCCCTCTTAAATCTGGGCCTTAGAGTTTGAAACCCCAGCATTTTCCAGGCAAAATTGGGGGGCTACCATGTCAAAAGAGGCCCTTTCTCACACCAATGACCAAGGCTATAAGTTAGAGCTGTTTATTATGAAAATGAAAGTTGCAATAAATTCAATAGGCCTATTTTTATGAAAAGAATATGTTAACCTCCATATGCAATTAAGGGTGGCTTGTTATAATTCTACTCAAATCTCCAGAAAGGTATTTTGTTACATTTCTTGCATTGACTCTCACAGTTTATTGTAGTAGGCACGGCAGCCACATATTGATATTTTTTTTGTGTTATGGCAAGCACCTTTTCCTTTTCTACTTTTAATGTATCTTGCATGTGTTAGTAAGTTTGGATGTCAATGTATTGTGGTTGAGTAAATGGAGAGATACAAGAATGAATTCGTGAATGGATGAAAGGATGTATGAGTGCTGAGATAAGTGACAGAGTGCATGTACTACATCTTATTGAATGACCAAACACACAATTGACTGAGGGAGTCGTTTTATTTAAGCACCAGACCTACTGGCATTAGCAACACTTGTTTAAATATTTACAGATTTGTTTAGCATGTTATAGTTGTCTAGGAAGTCTGTCAGTCGTCGCAGGCCAATGGGTGAAAAATTATTGAAACGTCCTATGATCACCTTGCTTACAGATCTCGGAAAGTTAGGTCTCTTGTGAGTCGGCATTTTCCAATTTGATCTCTCAAATTATTTTTATAGTTCTATTTGCCAAAAGAATTTTCTAATGGTCGCAATTGACCCTGAGTATGAGTAAAGCCTCCTCATGTTTTTGCTCTCTTGGTTGAGGTGAAGCAGGTGTCACAGGTAGTGTCTCTACCAGTTCTGTATGAATGTTCTGGTATGAATATCCACGAAATTGTTGAAGTGACTGAGGTATGATTGTCCACAAGTCTGTGCAATGACTTTCTCTCTATCAATTTTTTCTTCATCCGATAACTGCTTATGAGCTACAAAAACATTTATTATGAAAAGGTACTAAACTAATTACTTGCTAACCGATTTTATTCCTATTGTGTGTTCGTCTTGGCAGGGGATCTAAATTATCTCAACCAATGGTGGGATTT
This sequence comes from Pleurodeles waltl, assembly GCF_031143425.1. Classification (NCBI taxonomy): domain Eukaryota; kingdom Metazoa; phylum Chordata; class Amphibia; order Caudata; family Salamandridae; genus Pleurodeles; species Pleurodeles waltl. The sequence goes on from NC_090445.1 coordinate 1,007,885,716, forward strand.
ATATCTGAAACGTAAGGTGAATACTTGAGGTAGGTGATCATTTACTGACCTTTCGGGTGTTTTGGTTCCCTGAAATTATTCATTAAAAATGAGAGAGAAACAAGAATATATCAATGTCCATCTCTTTGTAAAGGAAGTGATGAGAAGGGAAACGTTTATTTCAAATTGTGTTAACATCACATAATATTGCAATCACAGAAAGTGCAGTATAAAAATGCATAATTTACCTTTTCTTGATGCACAGTTTAGTCAACCTTGCCACATACTTTATTCTTCCACTGCTCCATTATTCCCTGTTGTATAGCATTAAAGTTTATAGATCTTCCCTGTTGTGGTGCTGCACATTTCCCCCATAAAGACCAGCCATTCATGCATCACAGGAAGTGCCTTAGGGTGCAATCACATGAATGGTTCTGGTATGCCATAGTAGTGTAGAATAAATGCTGTCAATTATGCTGGGGTCCATCTACATAGGCCCACTCCAACACCATTCCTGTTACTGCCAAGCCCACTGAGAGGCTTTCCCTATTGGCAGAGCTGCAGCAACCCCACCATTGGAAACATCGCATTCCATGCATTCCAAGTGAAGTGGGGAGCACAGCGGTGACTGGATAGGACATCCACAATTTTTGGCAGATGTCTTCTTACTGTCCACCTCTAAATGATCCTCTTGGTTATGGTTAAATTTAATGGAGAGAACTAGACATACACATGTGAACAATGATTTGTAAAAGGAAAGCCGGAGACTGCTAACTGACATGGAGTGAGGTAACAAACTGTGCAAGCTGGGCATTTGACTAAGACCGTTTGATTAAGGCTGCCAAACTGGGCTCAAACATAAATAATCTAATATCATTAAACTCAAATATGCGTCCTGTGTTTCAGTGTATTGACAGATTCTCAATGGTTATGTGAGACATACTCAATCCCATCATGAATGTACATGTCAGCAATTGATAGTCATAGGGCCAGATTTAGAAGAAAGTGGCGCATCGGGCCCGATATGCCATTTTTCTTGCGTGACCCTACTGCCACCTAGCAACACTATGGTAACGCCGTATTTACAATACGATGCATCATGCTGCACGTTAGGACAATAGCGTCAAAACTGTGATGCTTTTCTGTAATAGCGTCAAAAATGTTGAAGCTAGTGCAGCAAAGTGCAAGGAGGCCTGTTGATTACAATGGGTGCATCACTTTAATGCCTTCACTAAGCAAGCATTAAAAATGACACAAAAAATGGTGCAGTTAAATCTTGTAGATTTCACTGCATGATTTTTGAGGGCCTCCTAATGCCGGAACGCCCCCCTTGCATACATTTTACCTGACGAGGGCATAATGTGGCACAACGGATCGCAAAGTGCATTGCGCCACTTTGTTAATATGGCGCAGCGAAAAGTGCCTCCTTGAGGCACATTAGCATAAAAAATATATATATATATGCTAATATGGTGCAAGGAGGTGCCAGGGCCTTGTAAATCTGGTCCGTAGTGTGTAGAATGTTGATCCAGTAATGAGTAGGTCTCAAACTTCACAACGCAATAACACAGAGGTGTATACATGCACTCAGTCTACCCTGACCCTTCTTCTTAAAACCATCTCAAAGCCTGTCTCCTAAGGTAAGCATTGGTCACGTACATTAGCAATTTTCCACACCCAAGCATAGATATTATCTTTTGGAAATCGAGCTGGAGAGACTTCATATTAACATTGCTGGTCTCATTTAAATTACGCATTACATTAAAAAATTATAGCCAACAGTGGAACTTTTTCTTGCTCAAAGAAGCAGGATCGTCACAATATAATATTGAATGAGGGAATGTGATATAGTGGATAAGTAGCTACCTTACCAGCCTAACTTGCATGACCCTAGGAAACATTGGGGGCTCCTATGCTATGGGGAGGAGCATTGCCCCTCCCCCGCCAGCAGCAACCGCTGCAAATCCATCCCACAAAGAAAGGATAATAAACTGTGTTTATTAGCCTTTCCTTGTGAAATGGGTGGGGCACAAGGGGTAACGAGCAGAGGGGAGTGCACTGTGCACTCTCCTCAGAGCGCATGTGTGTTTGGCTGGCTGTCTTGGGCCGGCCAAACACACATGCGCAGAAGGCTCTCTCCAGCCCAGCAACACAGTTGCCGGGCTGTAGAGAGCAAGCATAGGCTTCAAGTCTGCCTGGGAGCACCCTGGCTGGGCTCTCCCAGCCAATCCTAACGCTGCTCTTTGCAGCATCAGGATTGGCCGCAGGGCAGGCTGGGAGCCTGTGCCTGCCTGGCCCGATGATGACGCAGGAACGGCAGCGTGCAGCGCAGAGGTAAGATTTTTTTTTTTTTGTTTATGTTATTAATCCCCCCAGCATGCCACCCCGCCCCCAGTAATCCCAGCAAACCGCGACTGCTAGGAAAACTTCTTTATCTGCCTGTAGTTGATTTCCAGTAACAGCCAATATTGTAGTGCTTTGAAACACACTTAATGCTAGTATTAAGCATCATATTCAAGATTGGTCTCGAGTTCAAATGACAGTCAAGAAAAAAAGAGAAAATTATTTTTACCTTGCAATAAGCTCATTCAATTCAGCATAATAAGGGGCATATTAATACTTTGTTTGCTCTGAATTTGCATCACTTTTTCATGCAAATTCAGCACAAACTTAACTCCATATTTATATTTTAATGCTAGACCCGTCTAGTGCCAAAATATTGGAGTTAAAGTCATTTTTTGGATGCGTGAAACCACCTTTCGTCAATGAGATGCAAGGTAGGCGTTCCCATCCAAAAAAATGACTCAAAGCCCCTAACGCCTTATTTATCCTCCCGTGCAAAAATGGTGCAAGGGGGAGCAGGCCTAAATATTGGCACTACGCCTGTTTAGTGCCTTTATTTAACGTCTGGGTCAGGCCAGGTGTTAAAGAACCTGTGGACCTATTTCCGTAGTCAACACCATGGAAAGAGCCCACAGGTGCCCACCTCAAACCCCGGGAACACCCCACCCACACCAGAGGGACACCAGATGATGGGGGGACCCCATCCTAGGTACGTAGGGTAAGTAGAGGTAAGTACTTTAAAAACATTTTAAAGTGCCTTTGGGGGCCCTGAAATGGCCCCCCCTACATGGCACTGGGTGCAATGGCCATGCCCAGGGGACTTTTGTCCTCTGTGCTGGCCGTTGAGGTGGTGGGCATGACTCCTGTCTTTTATAAGACAGGAGTCGTGTGGTATGGATGGTTTTGCGTCAGGAAATGACGCTAGGCTGGTTAAAGGCATTTTCTGCCTCTAACCAGCCTAGCGTCATTTTTTGGTGCAAAACCCCCTTCCCCCATACCGCCAATCCCACCCAGCTAACTTCATTTTCCCACATGTTAGCCCACCCCTTGCGGAGGCTTGCGGGATTCCATAAATTTGGCACCCGGCTGGCGCTTAGGAATGATGCAAGCCGGTGCTATACTGCGTTTGCGCAGTTTTTCATCAAAAAGTATCAATATCGGCCTAAATGTCTGCAGGCTGGATGATGAAGTTAACTAACTCAGTCATTAGTCAATCATTTGTAGAAGAAATAATCACAAACATTTTAAGAAATGGCATGTGGCTTGAAGGAAAATAAAAAATATACATGATTAACAAAAGGGATAGACGCACACAATGATACTAACTCGTTTTTTATTCCGTTGCGCTTTCTGACTCATAAAGAAGTGCACTCCATGTCTTTCCTGATAGGACTGATACACTAAACCATTAGGAAACACCAAAAAATATAAAACGTTGTACAGTCTGCCAAATATGTTGTTCCTAAGGCTATCTGGGTTACGAGCTCCAAAGCGAACACATTTTGCAAATAAGGGTGTGCAACTTTCTACACAGGTAAAACTTCAGTATGTGCACACACAACTTCTGCATTCGTTAATAACTAGCTAATAGACCAACAATAGGGCACTCATGAAAATAATGTTATTCGATGCTAACAGCGTTAAGTTCTAACAGAATGCAAATTACCTAACACTTCATTACAATTGTAGCTATTGCAGGAAATGGGTGGGATCTAGTTGTATCCCAGTTCTGGCAGCTCTCATTGATCCGATCTTTTTTGGTGAAACATGTTGAATTTGACCCTGTGAAATTTCCTGACACATCGACATATTCAGAGAAACTTACACTTTGTCTGCTTTGCGCTTAGAGCAGTATTCTGCTTGGGGTAAGGAAGTTTTCTTATTTTCAATTCAAGCTGGGCTCAACACAAATGCTTCACTTAAAGTGACATTAGCCCTTCCCTGGTCCATTCACACTGGGAGCTAGAGGGACAGTGATACCTTGATGCCGAAGACAAGGATGGAAAGGAAGGGCTGAGTTAAGAGCCCCTAGAGCTTCCTTGCGCCACTTTAGCGTAATTTTTTTTACGCTGATGTGGCCGAACAAGGCCAAAGTTGCCACACCAGATTTACAAAGTGGCGCAATGCATGCATTGCGCCACTTTGTAATCTCTTGTGCCACATTATGCATGCGCCAGGCATAATGTTTGCAAGGGGGCATTCCCCCGTTAGGGGGGGCGGAAAAAATGGTGCAAAGAAATCTAAGAGATTTCTTTGCATCATTTTTTTCAGCACTTTTAGTGCTTGCTCAGAGTAGGCATTAAAAGGAGACACACTTGTTGTCAATGGGCCTCAAAGGGCTTTGCAGGATTAGTGTCAACATTTTTTACACTAGTCCTGCAAAGCTCTGAACTATTGTCAATAATGTTGATGCTAGTTTCCCTAACTACCGCCATGGTCTGCCGTATCTTAGATACAGCGCACAAATGGTGGCTTTAGGAGGGCGCTAAGGGGCGCAAGGAAAGTGGCGCTGCACTGGGTGAAGCTCCACTTTTCTTAAATCAGGCCCTTGGTCTGTTGTCGGTTCCCAAGTGCAAGAGACAAACTATGATTTGGAGGGAAGATTTTGACTTTTCGGACCCCTCTATGTAAGAGACAAACAAGCACCTTAAGAATGTCAGAGGTATGTCTGTAAGAGTAATTGCACTAATAAGCTTTAATTTAGAAATTACCAATTTACTTTCCTTTATTTATTCTCTTTTGTTGTGCTACTCATCCTAATGTAGGCTGTCGGAGCACTTTACATCATACAGGTATTATACAGAAGCAATGAATCTTACAAATGTGTAAGTCAATAGACAGGGAATATGATATATGTCAATGATGATTGCAAGTTGTGAGAATTACATTTCATTCAAATAGGCACATGCATTAATTAATAAAAGTGCTAGGTCTGGAGAAGCACAATGTCAGGATTTGAAGCATGTGAGGGGTGTACAGAACGTAGTGGTTTGGCTTCACTGCAACAATAGTCTTTATCATTTACCAAGAGGAACCATTTTCAGCAACCTCCCACCAATGAAAGATTGAGGGAGAAAACCAATAAGGTTCATGCAGTTCGCATACAGCTCTCTGATACATAACTCACTATTTACAAATTGATGTGGGCACACAGATGTCTTGGGCACCTTAACCCTGAGAAATATTTTAAAATGCAGCTTGTTTGCTATCAATTAAGTAAGCCATGACAGAACTTCTGTCGCATTTATCTTGATTCCAATTTCTTTGTGGAGGATTTAAAAAAATAAACGTATAGGTTAGCAATCCGACTGCGCCACTGTTTGAACCCTAGTTTATAGGGTCAAGGGGTATTTGTCTAGTTCCAGGACTAAGTCTAACACTGTATAATACTTTAGTTTCATACATACCCACGTCATCATTTCTTAGTTTTTTTTTCCCGCGACCTTCCCCTGTTGCGATTTCTCCGTTGCCTCGCTTACATCCGGTCCCTGCACCCCCAGGCATTGCATGCCTCTCAGCTGCCGCGAGTTTGTGGTTTTCGACACAGATACACAAGCCCTCCTACCTGAGAGATGCAGGTTGCCTGGATGCATGTTAAATAATACATGCTTGTGATTGAATGCACGTGGCATTCAAGGCAAACGGTCTTCTGATGTCGCAAATCGGATCACGTTCCAGCCCAGGGGTATCCGTATCGTAATCCCATTTCTATAATTATACAGCAGACCCTGACGCGGGGTCAAGGAAGCGGGGGATGTTCTGTCTCGGCAAGAATGTCGTTGCGTGGGCTTGGATGTCTCCCGTTCTTCCTCGATATTGTTCGTGTGACTGACTTTGCCGACGCTCAGTTGACCTTTCAGATACCCTGGACAGTTGGCAAATCTCCCAGCCGCCCTCTGTTGAGTTTTTAAACCAGCATGCATAGGCCTCTCTTTGGCCTCACAACACTCGAGGGCAACAAAGACACAAACTCTATCACTGTTGGCTGCGTGCCATAGCCTGGAGCGACTACTACACCTTTATTTAAGCCCTCGTGCCACGCCCGGCCCTCGGGATGCGTGCTGTATGTATGCATGGTAGTGGCCGGTTGGCTCACTACATCCTCGAAGGCAACCTGCTCTTGTGGATCTCATTTAAAGGCTGAAGAGAAAGTAATGATAGGACAGTTTCCTCAATTATGCCCCAGCCCTCAGCGAGGGGTCTGTTGCACTATGTGTATTGAAGTGGCTCGTGAAGCATGTGTCTCGCATTATAAGTTTTATTCCCTCCCTCAGCAGCTACAGCTGCTTTGCCTTTCCTGCCGATTATAGTGGATATTTAGCGTGACCTGTAATTGTCATCCGTTTGAGCAATGAACAGCTCCGCATCATTTCCACGCAAAACAGAAAACAGACACACAAATTAATTCCCTGTGTCACTATGGAGGATTCAGAAGGTCAGGTTAGCCTTACAGCGTTACTTCTGGGGTCAGACTTGGGCAGAAGTACAGAGAATCACTATCACTCGGTTAAGGGCTTGCCTTTCAAAAATCCTTTGTTATAATTGGCAAATGCTTTGCGTTTGTCCCTCCTTGGGGCAGTTTTATTATCGCCTTGGACACCGACCCTGTTACATGGATAATTGCACGATTGCCGTTTGACTGCGAGTGAACTTCTTTTTCCTTTTGTGTCTCTCCTTCATGCTAATTCTCATGACAGCCGTGGCGCTTTGAATCGGCTTACTTATGTCAACTGTTTTACTTTCATTTTCAATTTCTATGGCAAGAAAAGTCCAGTTAGGAATTTACAACACTAATACCTCTAACTCAAGCAAACACGAGACCCATTGCATTGCAAATGCTTGTTGACATATTACTTAGAACCATAGGCTTAGACAGTCTGTTCTGTTCTGTGGTTCTATGTACACAGAGGCGCTCGTTCTTGAAATTGAAGAGTTATTAATAGCTTCAAGTTCCACCTTTTGAGAGAGCTTGGGAGTTTGGCTTTTTGTCAGAATGGAGAGGAGAAGTTACCCTTCAGTCAGGTGTATGGTGCATAACCTTATCCAATGCTGTTTATCAGTGCATATTAAGGGTAGATTGAACCAGTGCTTTAAATGAGCAGCTACTTAGGACCTGCATTTGTTGAACTTTTTAGGAGGGGGTGTAATAATTTAAATAGGGGAGTACCAGCACTTCTCAGTTACAAACAGGTACTCTGGAATAGTGAGCTGATACACTTTAAAGTGGGCATTTGAAGCACTGGCTTTAACACTTCATTTTCAGGTGTATAACAAAGAACAGGCAAATAAAACAAGGCACAGCTATTGGTACTAACAGAGCTTATTAGCATTGATTCCTATTCAGTGTTAGATAAATGACTAACAGCAATATTGTAAATAAATACTGAGAATTGAAAATGTTTCAGCTCTGAAAATAAGACTCAGAAACATTCTGAAAATAGGAAAATGTGAAATTGTTATTAATTCTTTAAAAACGATCGGTGGAAGGGCGTGTACTTCTTACAGTATCAGTCACTTCTGTTCCCCCTGCACATCACGTTTCTCTGCAATCTGTCCATTGGTTAGTCGCCCACAACCTATTTCTCCCATACCTCTCCTTCAGTAGTCCACCATTTCTCACCCTCCATCAACTTTCTCTTTTGCTGCTGTCTTTTTTTTCTCTTCATCAATGTGCACTTCCTTTCACATCTACTTCGCCATTCTCTTTATCTCTCTCTCTTACACAGACACACAGACACATACAAATAAACAAAGACTCTCACCAGATGTACACACTATATTTGATTGTCCTTTGACAATTTCAACAAGTAGACAGTAGGGTGCCTCATTCACACACTGCCCCGTCAAATCGTAATTACAATTGGCATATATCTGACCACCCCTCTGTGCCCTGTGTTGAGACGCCAAGAGTTGAATCTTTGTAATGTTAGGGACATAGACATAGGCTGTGATGGACTTGTCTCCATGTCTGAGCACTGGCAGGACCAACCCCAGATAAAGCTCTGGTGTTAGGGTTCCTCACACAAATCCACAAAGCACCTAAGCCACCGTTCTCAAAGGGCCACTTCTAGTCATTAAATGTGAAGTTGTTTAACAATTTTGAGCAGTGGTTCCCAACCTGTGGTCCGGGGACCCCTAGGGATCCGCGAAGACTCCTCAGGGGGTCCGCGACTGGTTAGAACATTAAATAACATTAACAGATTAGTTCCCCAGCTTTCAACAAAGACTCATAGGGGGGTCCCCAGATTCCAATAATGATTCAGTGGGGGTCCCTGGGTTCCAGTAATGATAAAGTGGGGGTCCACAGAAGTCAAAAGGTTGGGAACCACTGATTTAGAGTCTTTCTTTTTTAGGTCTGGCTTGACCCTTTATCTGTCTGGAGCCTGGTGTACACTGTTAACCTATCATTCACCTTTATCTCACTTATACTTCTGCACTCTAAACTGTCTTCATCTGCTCCCTAATTTCATGAAGCTAGATCAATTTTCACCTTTTCATGGCTAAATATTTAATAAGTAACGTTATTTTTCATTCCTTCACTTCAATCTCTGCTGCACTTCAATCTGTGTTTCTTCATCACTATCATTGTTCCTGCCTTAATTCTTCTGTCATAAAATTATCTAATTCAATTTCTCTACCTGCTAAATAATACTGGAGATACATAGGAATGTTGGAAAATAAATATGTTTCACATCTTTTTATAGCTCTCTTACACATAGTCACCCGCCTGCTATTTAATGCATGAATCAGATTCACACTTCAGCACCAGGATCTTGGTTATTTTATTCCAGAATAAGAAACTTAACTTAGCACTTTCACAGAAAATATCTTTGCACCTTTTATCTTCTTTACTGGGAGTTTAGTATGTTTGAGACGTCCCATGTGAGTAACCTTATTTTGAGTGCCTTCAGTTTCTTAAATTTCTACTTTTCAAATGTAAAAACCAAAGAAATTAAGGCACGCAGGGCTTTATTTTGACTGAGCTGGTATTTTGGTGTGATAGTACTGCTATGGGTCACATAGCTGCCAAGGTTTCACATTGCTATGTGTGACATTTTAATAATTTCAGTATAATTATGAGTGACATTTCAACAACTATGAGTGACACTTTCTCACGAGCACAATCAAGCAATGAAGAAGAGTGAAACAAATAAATATCAGAAAATACACCCACCTGAGCAACGAGAAACACTACAAAGATATTAAAACTTCAGCCGATCACCAGAAATGGAAGGGCACTAACCTACTGCCCTTGTAACTTGATCTAACTGTTAAGCTTGACGGGATGGCCTGGTGCTGGGGAGATCGTTGCTTTGTCCGGCATGTGGCGCTGTAAGCTGGCAAATTGCATGCAGCACTAGTCGACTTGCACAGACCCGACCCCTGATTCAGTTACACTACACTAAAGCGCGCTAATGTGTCACTGCTGAAACTGAGCAGAGATAGACCGCGTGACTGCACAGTTCACAGGGTACAAATGAAGCAAATTTTATAGCAGCCTTACAGGTTAGCAAATCCAACTAGATACTGGGCTCTGAGGGCACACTTCTTTCGGAGGTGGGAGGCCGGCAAGGAGCCTGTGCCATGGACGTTGGTGGGCCCCATGGTGGCAGTATTGAGTCACCGTGGACTGACTGACTCCCACGGCAAATTCTGGCTCAGCCCTGAGTTCTCAGCTGCACAGCACACTACACACACTTTCTCATCCGCCGGCGCTGGGATTGGGTCTTCCAGTGGTGGGATATCAGCCGCGGACGTGCAGTGCTGCCAATGCCATATTTATTGCCAAACAGCCAGCAAGTATGTGCTGTCAGCAGCACTGAGCAAGCTGGTCCTTGGCGGGAATCACCGGGATTGCATGGTGATGATACCGGCGCCAACGGAGCTGCACTGACTCTGTTCATACATCTGTGACATCGACCTCCTATTGCCCTCGCACTGTGTTTGATCATAATCCCTTAGATGTGGTGTTCAATCAATCAATCATTCATTTTTGGAGCATGCTACTCATCTATAGGGTCTCAAGGTGCTGTGGGGTATGTCCTCAGGGTTCAGTCGAAGAGCCAGGTCTTGAGGTCCTTCCTGAATTGAGGTAGAGATGGCAACTGTTTGAGGTGGAGAGGTAAGGTGTTCCAACATTTTGCCGCAAGGAACATGAACGATCTTCCTCCAGCCGAGGACTTCTTTATATGGGGTACGGTGGCGAGCGACTGCTGGGAGGAGCAGAGAGGTCTGGCAGGGGAGTACCAGGTGATGCGATGGTTGAAGTAGCTGGGTCCAAGGTTGTGGAGTGCCCTGTAGGCATGCATGAGGAGTTTAAAATTTATCCTCTTCTCTATGGGGAGCCAGTGGATGTCTCTCAGGTGTCCTGTGATGTGTTCTCGGTGGGGGATGTTCAGGACGAGTCTGGCGGCGGAGTTCTGGATTTGTTGTAGCTTGCTCAGGTTCTTCTTGGTGGTTCGGGCATAGAGGGTGTTGCCGTAGTCAAGTTTGCTTGTGATCAGGACGTGTGTCATGGTTTTGCGGCAGTCGCTTGGGATCCATCGGAAGATCATCCATAGGAGTGGGAGGGTGTGGAAACAGGTGGAGGCGACGGAGTTGACCTGTATAGTCATGGTAAGAGCTGATTTGAGGATGATGCCGACGTTGCATGGGTGGTCGGTGGGGGTGCGAGGGGGCCGTCAAATGTTGAGGGCCACCAGGGGTTGTCCCAGGCTGAGGAGGATGGTCCCAGGATAAGGATCTCGGTCGTGCCGGAGTTCAGCTGAAGGCATCTCTCCTTCATCCAGGCAGCGACTGCTTCCATCCATCTTGGAAGTTCTTCTTGGTCATTGAGGGGTTTTCAGTCAGGGAGATGATCAGCTGGGTGTCATCAGGGTAGGAGAAGGTGTTCACAATGTAGCTCCTGACGATTGGGGCGAGCGGGCCATGTAGATGTTGAACAGTGTGGGTCTCAACGAGGATCTTTGGGGTACTCCACAGCTGATTTCTGTAGGTTCTGACAAGTGTGGCTGGAGCCTGACTTTCTGCCTTCTGCCTGTCAGGAAGGAGTGTGTCCATAGGAGTGCCTTGCCGAGTATGACTACTGTGTGGAGTCTGGCACATAGGGTGCAGTGAAACACTATGTCGAAGGTGGGCAATAGATCTAGTAGGATGAGGGCTGCTGTTTGGCCTTGGTCGAGAAGAGAGCAGATGTCATCTGTGGCGTCAAGCAGGGTGGTCTCAGTGCTGTGATTAGTTCTGAATTCTGATTGGGAAATGTCCAGGATGTTGTTGTCCTCGATGTGTAGGAGAAGCTGAGTGCTGGTTGCTTTTTCAGCAACCCTGGCTGGCAAAGGCAGCAGCGAGATGGGGCGGTAGTTCTTTAGATCCGTTGGGTTGGCAGTGGGTTTCTTCAAAAGCGTGTGGATCACGGTGTGCTTCTAGTCCTCGGGGAAGGTAGCTGACTCTAGGGAGCAGTTGATGGTCTTTCAGAGCGCAGGTGCGATCAAGGCACTGGCCTTGTTGAAGATGTAGTGGGGGCACGGGTCGGTGGGAGCTCTGGACTGGATGCTGCTCATGATGGGGAGAGACTTGTCTATCATGAGGGGGGTGCAGGTGTGCAGAAGCAGTAGGGGTTCGGTGGATCCTGGTTGGGGCGTTGTTGGTGAGTTCAGAGAGTCTTGGGATCTGAAGCTGTCATAGATGTTCTTGATTTTCCGATGTAATAAGGCGGCTTGTCTGTCGCAGAGGCCCTGAGATGGTGGGATGTTAGTGGTCTCAGCTTGTGGTTTGGGGGGGCCATATGATACAGCAGAGTTCAGTTTCTGCCTTGTGCAGTATTATTCTCATTGATTGCAATTTCTGCATATGAAAACTGGGGACAACAAGGAACCAATGCATTTTTTCTGATATGAACTGAGAAACACACAATCTTGTGGCCCTTCCGCTCACAAAGTTCACAAATTTTTGTCTTCCGAAAAATGTGTGGCGGAACACCTCTGGGTTTTTAAGGGAATATTGCATATCTTGTAAACTATATTTAGGGGCAATCTCCAATTTGAACCAAATCGAGAATAATGCCTACCAGAAAGCATCCATAAGTTGTCTCACACAAGACAGTCTGAATATGATCCATGTTGACTATGGGGCAGATCTAGGGTTTGGCAAAAGGGTGTTCTGCCACAAACGTGATGAAGTACCCTGTTAGCCAAACTCTTTGTCCTCCCACTGTATTATGAATCGGGCAGACAGTCATCTTTCCAACGTTGAAAGCTTTCTCTTACAGGTGGATGGAGTAGGAGCCATCAGAGTAAGGACATCCAGTGACACACCCTATTTAGTCTGATATATGTTTTTTCTGCTGTGATGGCTAGGAAAAATCCTGCTGTCTCCAACAGAGAAAAAGGATAATTACCCCCAAACCCTGGGATAAAACTCCTAGGGTGCCGTGGTCCGTATTTTTTTGGTTTTCAATAGAAAACTCCCACTTCGGGAGTTAAAAAAAAAAAAAAACATGTTCGGTGCATGGCTGCCTGAAAAATAGCACAATACTAGTACTGCCTTTAGATAAACCGTTGGGCTGGACATGATCTTTATATATGGCACTCTTCTGTCCATCAGGGTGATGGGAATAGCAGGCATACTCTAAATCACAACTTGCATCACGTTTTGGTCTTTGACTCTGAAATTCTTTGCCCCATCTTTTTCTTTTATTGACCAGTTTTGAATTCCATAACCTTTCTCTTGCTTTGTCTTTTTCTAGCTGATTCCAAGGAATCAGCCTCAAATTAATAGTTTTTAAGGGGTCATCCCTACTTAAAAGACATGGCAGGGAATTAGGACATCTTTCCCTGAGCTGTCCAACAAACTACAGCAGTGGCACAAACACACACAGGCCTGGAAGCTCTGACAAACTGGGTAAAGGAGACTTTGACATACTTTCACAGCTGGGTCTGTGAAGGTCAGACCGGTGGAGGGTTGTGAGGGACTGGTTTCACTTCCGTAAACAAGAGGGAGTGCTAGGTAAAACAAAAATCAATAAGGGAAGATAACACTTGGCAAGAGCAGTTGTTGGGCTCCCTCTACTTCCACCTACGTTTGTACTCATTTAGCATTCCACACATCTAGACTTCACCTATTTCCCACATTTACCCTCTTTTGCTCCTCTGTAACATTATCCTCGGGGTTGTTTACCTTCAACCTGAGAGAATACTGTATTGAAGATAGATGTGGATTAATCACTGCTTCTCAGAGACTATCACTTTGTGATATGAGGAAGCAGCAAGGAAAGTGGCAAAGCTCTGAAAGGAAAGTACTAGTACTCTAAAGAGAGTCGTTAAAATGCTCAAATTGTTTTTTTGTTAGTAACCATCCTTTTAGTTTTAGGGGGGACTGTAGCCTGATTATTTTGTTATGCTACTTTAAGTTAGCCATAATGTTGGAGAACATTATTGTGTATATGTATGTGCACCATTTTGTGTTACACCAAAGGCATTGCAGGGATGACATGGGTGCAATTAAAAGAAGGAAAATAGACTCGGTGACATCTGGATGGGTAGTAATGAACAGCCATAAACTTAGGGGCAAATTTATGAAAAATGGTGCTACACTTAGGGCCAGATGTACCAAAGGATTTTACCCATTCTGTGTCTATGGGAAAAAGCTTTCATACATGAGGCCCTTAGTGCAGCACCACTTTTCTAGCGCCTCTTAGTGCCCCCCCTAACGCCACCACAGTAGCCCTAAATTTAAAATACAGCACACCATGCTGGTAGTTAGGGTGACTATTGTCATCATTTTTTACGCTAGTCTGGCGTTTTGCAGGATTAGCATGAAAAATGATGACACTAATCCTGCAAAGCACCCAGAGGCCCATTGTAATCAATGGAAACCTCTTTTTAAAGCCTGCACTTAGCAGGCATTAACAAATGCTGATAAAAATGGCGCAAAGGAATCTCACAGATTCCTTTGCGCCATTTTTATGCCCCAGCTCTAGCGCCGGAACACCCCCCCTTGCATACATTATGCCTGGCGCAGCCATAATGTGGCTCCAGGGGTTACAAAGAGGCGCAATGCAAGCATTGCACCACTTTCTTAATATTGTGCAGTGTTTTTGGCCATGTAATGCCACAATTACGTAAAATAATTATGCTTAGGTGGTGTTGGAATGGCGCAAGGCCAGCATAAATCTGGCCCTTAATGCAGTAGACTCCTTACACCCCTTTGTCAAGGTCTAATTAAAACAGCTAAATAATGGTAATCATGCCTCTGTGTTTTCCAACTTTTTTCATACTACTTTTGGAGGAACTGCTTTGTGCTTTGGTCACACGTACAAACCTATGCAATTATGTGGTCCCTATTCCTCTGTGCCAGGACTAAGGGCCTCAAGCCAAGCCCTTTCTTTCGAAATCGATATAGTAGATTAGAGGGGCAATGCCACAGCCTCAGAAATCTGCGTTTCAACTGCACAGTTTCAGTCCTTGTAGCTTCAATGAGTCTTTTATACTCTGAACTTTAAAAATGAGTCTCCTTAGGTTGGACAAGAGTTACTCTAGTGATCAGTGTTTAAAAGAAATTGAGTTTATATCTATTGGACAGACAGACACTTTCTAGCTTTACACTACTCCATTTTCAGCTCTTGCTGAAAAGAACAGCTGGGGACCCCCAACTTTTGTTGAGACCAAACCTTTCCCTTATAATTATGTGATCTTGATGCCAGACTGTGGCATATTTTGAAATATTGAACATTTTTTCCCATTTATTACAAAACACGCAGGATACCAGTGCACATGGACCCACGTTTCCAGTGGGGCACCGATGCATTAATCACCCAGAAAAATAACACAGTGAACAGGGCTTTGAAAATGTCATTGATGTAATTATCCTTTCGCCTATTACACTAACTGCCTCGATTTATAACTGTAACGTTTAAGTATGCAAACAGTAATTAACTTGGTAATGAACCATGGACCCAAGGGCCTCTCCTCACAGTGCTCATTTGCATGCTAATTATCATTAGAAACCCAGGAAACAAGTTATAAACAGGCGGAATTAGCAGCTTAATCATTAGAACAAGAAAATCTGCCATACTTCGATACGGAGGAGATTGGAGTACGGTGCCTGTGATGCAAACCTTAGGAGTCCTAGCTTGTTTCCGATGTAAAATCTCTCCATCAAGGGTTGCAAGAAAGGAGTTAGAATGACCTGGAGGAATGTTTCATTTACTGATCTTCATTGAGAGGTGCCCATCTTCTGCAACCTTCAAATTTAAAGTGACATTGAGGGTCACTGAGGCATTGTCAAGAACAGTGTGGCCACCACAGAACAGTGGTTGTACGCTTCCTTCAAACTTGCAAATCCCCCACTCCATTTAGAGGACGTTAAACCACTGTATTTCCACAGGTGGAGACTCAGACGATTTCACTGGTGGAAAACCTTGATGTGGCAGGTCATTCACCGCATAACAGCTCGGTCAATGTTGGGTCGAACTGCCTTATTTAGGACGGATCAACCATTTTTTATTTTCCTTACCCGGGACCAACATGCATGATAAAATACGCTTGCTTAGGAGAATTACAGAACAGACTACAGAGCAGGGAGAAAACTACCTGCACATCGGGGCCATTGTCATTTTATTCTGCAGGAACTGCTTTTCTATGTTTCTGAGCAGATGCAGCAATCATGGTGCCTTCAAAGTTGCACCTCAGAGACAGCTCCTCTCTAGGCACAGTGATTCCCTCCAGGAAGCATTGCCAATAACTCTGCTGACTAGGCAAGCAAGTAGGCCGCCGACCAGACTTTAAATGAAGTCCACTGTCCTTTATTTATGACTGCTTTATTTTTAAAGGTATGTTTAGCTTTCAGTTGAAATCAACTAAAAATCGTTACCACCAGTCAACTTGGTGCTGAGTGGCCCTTGTTATGGGTGTCACCTCCAACCAGGCCTAGACTTCATACTACAGCAGTCTGTTAACGAGAAGATTGGAGCCGCTCTTATTGTGTTCAAAGTGAAACTATAAGTCTCCGAATTTAAATCTTGTTAGATAAAGAACAGAAGTGGATGCTGAAAGCACTACGTATGACATGGGCTCACTTGGTAGCTATGCCAGTGTCAAAAGACGTACTTCTAGCCCCTGGGAGTGGCTTTATTCTGTGTTGAAATTACTTGATTGAACACTGAAAAGTGTATAGTTTGTAGATTATTATCTTCTGATAATCTTCGTACCACAGAGTTCTACTCTTCTTCCTCCTAACCTTTATCTCATGAGGGTAATTTACCATTCAAGCAGGCTAGCAATATTGCACAGTAACAGTAACAGTGACTCTTTTAAAGGTACAATTTCAATTTTACCATGTCGCTTCCTGGCTCTTGGGTGGAGTGGTTGTTTCAAGGTCATCTTCCCAACTTGTAAGTAAACAAGTAGATTACCATTATAGCAAAGCAGTGTGTGATACGTTCTGTTATATTCAAAAGGCTTCTCACATCACTGAAAATTTAGACCATAATTTATTTATACAAAATATTGTTAATGTGTGGAAAATATCCAAAGGTTCGTTCTTGATTTATTCCACATAACCTTG
This sequence comes from Pleurodeles waltl, assembly GCF_031143425.1. Taxonomy (NCBI): domain Eukaryota; kingdom Metazoa; phylum Chordata; class Amphibia; order Caudata; family Salamandridae; genus Pleurodeles; species Pleurodeles waltl. The sequence goes on from NC_090445.1 coordinate 1,007,902,600, forward strand.
AAGCAACGCTTCTGTTGTGTTTGTTCCAGATACATTAAACATCAGTTTGAAATTTCTGTCCTTTATATTCCCCAAATGTCCTTATGTTGATGAAATTCCTTATATCAATATGTGTTTCATTCCATAAACAGTCACATAAGCAGTCACATGGGAATTCTTTGGAACCCAAATTACATAATAGTGCATTGTAAGTGCAATCCAAGATCTAAATTCCTTCCAAAATATCAAATTAGGGTCCACTATATCTGAATGTGAGGAACATACTTGAAGGGATACTGATACTTGAAGGGTTCTGAGTTAGTGGATCTTTGAGACCAAATCAACATTTGAGTAGGGTTTGGATCTTATATAATATAATGACAATGATTGTCTTTGCGTCTGAGTAGGCCTTAAGCGTCAGGACACTCCTGAGTAGCTGTGTGCTCTATAATTCCTGTCACTGTCACTATGTTTGATGCTGTTTTTGTTCTTTGTAAAGAGGACATGACCAGCAGTCATTGCTTGTCTTTTGACATTTGAGTCAGACTCATTTGCACAAACTTAGGCCCATTTTTATACTTTTTGACGCCCACTAACGCCATTCCTATGCGCCATGCGGGCGCCTTTTAAAAGGAATGACGTTAGCCGCCGCTGCGGACTGGTCAGAGTAAAAAAAAAAGACTCAGACCAGGCAGCGCCGGCGTAGGGGAAAATGGGGGTTGTGCATCAAAAAATGGTGCAAGTCAGGTTTGAGGCAAAAATCATGCCTCAAACCGGACTTGCGCCATTTTATGATGCACAACCTCCATTGAAATGACTCCCGTCTTAGCAAAGACAGGAGTCATGCCCCCTTGCCCAATGGCCATGCCCAGGGGACTTCTGTCCCCTGGGCATGGTCATTGGGCACAGTGGCACGTAGGGGGGCCCAAATTAGGCCCCCCCTATGCCACTTAAAAAAAATAATAATAATACTTACCTCAGCCTACCTGTACTTACCTGGGATGGGTCCCCCCATCCATGGGTGTCCTCCAGGGGTGGGCGAGGGTGGCAGGGGGTGTGCCTGGGTGCAGGGAAGGGCACCTCTGGACTCCTTCCATGGTCAGAGACCATGGAAGTGAGCCCACAGGTCCCTTAACGCCTGCCCTGACCCAGGCGTTAAAAAACATCAGCCTCACGGACAAAGCTATACTGAAGCTCCATTAATTCTGCCACTTCTGCTCCTTAATATTCTTTATTTAGGATAACTTGCCATCAATCTATCATCCTCAGTTCTGTTAGTTTAGAATGCAGTGAGTAAAAAGTCTGACTATATTTAAAAAAAAAAACAGACATCTCATGAGTCCTACTCCTACTGTAGTCAAATACTGCAGCATTGGAGAAAGGGGAATGTCAAGGGTGGTGGACCCAAATGACTGCCATAGCAGCAGCAATTGTAGATAGGCCCAGTAATGCAGATCTGCAAGGCCATATTCATATTGCATATTTTAAAATTCATAAACTTTTCTGTTCAGAAACAAGTTATCAATCTTTTATATATCCTTGAGTCACTCAGTCATGCCCTAATGGAGGCTTTATCTCATTCTAGAACCCATTGTTCCCCCTTATCAGGCTCAGGTGTGTATATTGGATCTCGTTTTAGAGTGTTATGGCTGGGTTTACAGAAGGCCATCATACAACATATAATAGGGTTTGGCTAATAGTAGTTGCTGGATATCTATGATACATCAGAAGTAACAGTCCTAGGCAGTGTAATATATTTCTACCTTTATTAAGACAAAGGAACCTCTGTGACCTGAACAGGGAGAAGGCCATTTGGGAAAGGTAGTTGTTAGAAAATGTTAGAAACTGGGTCTTTTGTTGGCAGTCAGGTTACTCCCTGTCCAAGCAAGTACCCTCACTCTAGTCAAAGCAAAGGAGAAACACACCTGGTTAACTCTCACCCACCCCCTTGGTAGCGTAGCACCAGCTAGCAGGCTTAACTCAGAAGCAATGTGTAAAGTATTTGTACCAACACACAGTAATACAGTGAAAACCCTACAAAATTGACACCACACCTGTTAAGAAAAATAGGCAATATTTATCTAAATGAAACAAGACCAAAAACGACAAAAATCTAACATACACAAGTCAAGATATGAATTTTCAAAAGAATAAGAGGCTTACTCCATAGAAAGCAATGGGAACATTGATTTTGCACAACGTACCTAGTTAGCGTAAAAAATAAAGCCGCACGGGCGAGCGTGAGTCAGAAAAGGCAGTTATGCATCATTCCTTCCTCGCAAGGGAGGCCTTGCTTCATTTCTTCTCCGGTTGAGTCAGCGATGCATTGTTTTTCTCCCTCGCAAGAGAGAGGTGCGTTGATTACTGGACGGGCACCTCAGATCCGCACAGGGTCAGGATGATTTTGACGCCCAGGGACAATGCGTGAGAAATCCAGTCACAGTGTATTAAAAAAACGCACTGCGCTGGGTTTGCGTCGTTATCAGCAACCGCAAGAGGGTGTTGCACACCATTTCTCTAGCCGCAATATATCGATCTCCCAGCCGCGATGCAGGTGGAGCGCTGATTTTAGCCGCAAAGCCGGCGGTGTGTCGTTTATCAGCCGCATTGCAGATGGTGCTTCGAAAATTTCTCTACACAGCGTTTCTGTGTGAATTTCAGCTCTTGTTCTGCCAACTTCACCTTTCAAGGGCCCTGGTACTGGATATGGCACCACTTGGCAGCTTAGGAGTCTCAGCAGAGAGTCCAGGTGTTGGCAGAGGAAGTATTTGATGGCCCTGAGACTTCAAAACCGGAGGCAAGCTCAGTTCAAGCTCTTGGAGACTCTTCTCAATCAGGAATGCACGACAAAGTCCAGTCTTTGTCCCCTTTCACAGGTAGAAGCAGCAACAAGACAGCCCAACAAAGCACAGTCACAGACAGGGGAAGGGGCAGCACTTCCCCTCAGCTCTTCAGCTCTTCTCCTTGGCAGAGGTCCCTCTTGAATCCAAAAGTGATCTAAAACTCTGGGGTTTTGGGTCCAATACTTATACCCCTTTCTACCATTGAAGTAGGCAAACTGCAAAGGAAAGTCTCTGTTGTTTACCAGATCCTGCCTTGCCAGGCCAGGTTCCAGACACACACCAGGGGGTTGGAGACTGCTTTGTGAGAGGGCAGGCACAGCCCATTAAGGTGTAAGTAACCACTCCTCCCTCCACTCTAGCACAGATGGCTCATCCGGATATGCAGGCTACACCCCAGCACCCTTTGTCTCACTGTCTAGAGGGGCTTCACAAACAGCCCAGCTGCCAAACTGACGCAGACAGGGAATCCACAAACAGGCGGAGTCAAAGAATGGTTAAAGCAAGAAAATGCCAACTTTCTAAAAGTGGCATTTTCAAACTAACAATCTAAAAACCAACTTCACTAACAGATGTATTTTTAAATTGTGAGTTCAGAGACCCCAAACTCCATATTTCTATCTGCTCTCATAGAAAATATACATTTTAATGATATTTAAAGGCAGCCCCCATGTTAACCAATGAGAGAATTAGGCCTTGCAACAGTGGAAACCTATGTTAGCAGTATTTCACCTTAAGACATGTAAAACCACGCAAGTACATGTCCTACCTTTAACATACACTGCACCCTGCCCATGAGGCTACCTACGACCTAACTTAGGGGTGCCTCACATGTATAAAAAGGAAAGGTTTTAGGCCTGGCAAGTGGGATAACTTGCCAAGTCAAACTGGCAGTTTAAAACTGCACACACAGACACAGCAATGGCAGGTCTGAGCCATGTTTACAGGGCTACTAATTTGGGTGGCACAACCAGTGCTGCAGGCCCACTAGTACCATTTGATTTACAGTCCCAGGGCACCTCTATTGCACTCTACGAGGAACTCACTGGTAAATCAGATATGCCAATCACTAAAAAGCCAATCTCCAACACAAATTTACAAAGGAGTACTTGCACTTTAGCACTGGTCAGCAGTGGTAAAGTGCCCAGAGTACCAAAAACAGTAAAAACAGAGTCCAGCACACAGTCAAAATATGGGAAGCGGAAGCAAAAAAGACAGGGGAGGCCACACCAAGGATTCCAGGTCTAACAGAATTGCATTTCTGACTTTCTTTTGCTCCTATATAGTGTATGACAGTAAGGTAATTCAAATCGAATTTCCTATGGAGGCAGAGAAAACTCCCTAACAAGTATGTAACTGTTGATTTGTCTGAACACTCGGACACCATATTGAATGAATGAATACACTCCGGGGTTCTTTTTAAGCCCCTTAGATGGTCCATCTGCCTCTTAATTATAAGTACAAAAATCACTTCAAACAGACACTTACATGATAAAAAAACAATGCTACAAAATACACTTTTTAGTTATCTAGAGTGAAAGGACTGGGATTCATTAAGCCATTGGTGGAGGGGAGGAGGCAAGTCCTGTAGGCTGCTGCTGAGCAGCAGAAGTCCTCTTGCTGCACTGCACAACCATTTGCTGCAACTGAAACAGGCTTTTTCCCCAAAAAACTCATCAAACTGCAGAAGTCGTGAAGCCTGAAGAGTTATAAAACATACAACAGAGTTGTACGTCACAAGACTAACAAACTCGCACAAACCACTACTTAAGATATCTGACGGATGCAGACACTTCATCATTTAAAAGGGCAGTGGAGGGAGCAGAGTGATTGTACTCGGAGAAGTGCATCTCACCAGAGCCCACCCAAGAAAAAGGTTAGATTAGAAATACCAGATCCTTAACCTTAATTGAATCTTTCACTACATAACAACAAGGCCTGAGCCCTCTATGTGCACCTTCTTCTAGCACTGGTCATGAGTAGCACAGTGTGAAAAGATGATACTGAAGCATATCAAAGAGAGGCCTCATAAAATATCAGACAGGATTTACCCAGACCACCCCTGCAGATCTTCATGTGAATTTTTGCCCTGCTAATTGGTATGCTAAAGCACCCCCACTGTAATAGTGTAGTCGGAGTTTAGATTTAAGACCACAACAAAATTCACAGCTAGGTGATATCATGAACACATGACTGCAAAGTTTTAAAGGGTATCACAGCACCCTATGGCATGCTAAAAGCAGATGTCATATGAGTGATCATTCTCAAATGCTTGAACCATGTGCATCCACTAAGGTACAACTGGTCCACTCGCTACTAATCTGTTGCAATTTAAAAATCAAAATCATAACATGAGAATCGAGTAGCATGCACAAAGACACTAACAAAAAAATAAGAAAATTGGCCAGCATTGTTCCCCCACTGGTCAAGGTCTTCCCAAGTAGATGCTTTCTCCCTTTCTTTATCAGTGTAACTGAACCACAGCTGACCCGCCAAGTGTGGAAAATGACTAAAACACCACCTGCACCATTATAACCTCTTTAGGGATAGCGTGTTCCGACCACCCCAATGCTTAGCTTGTAAAGGAATAAGTGGAGATGCCAAATGTTTTGCTGAGAGGCTCACGGCCGGCACTATCGAATGTTAGGGTGCCGAACCCCAAGCTGTATACCTTTGATTCCACTGCTTGCCTCTTCATTCACCTCCAGCCACTCCCTGCCCCCGTTACCTCACTCTAGCAAGTTCCTGCTTTCTGCCTTTTTCACAGCTCTTCTGTCTCTCTCTTCCTATTTCTTTCCTCCTGGTGTGTTGTTCTCTGTCTGTGGGTACAAGTCTGGTGAGGTAAAATAAGGGCCTGTCCCCAAAAATGAGGGCCGGCGGACCGCGGCCGCAACTGCCCCCTCCACCACTGGAACACCATTGAAGAGACAATGGCACAGTTTCCTATATAGCCTCGCTTGACACATTTACTGCACTAACACATTAATGTAACTCTGTTTCTGATGGTCAGCTCAGACGGCAAACCAGATATACTCCACTTTATAAAACGTGAATACATAATTATCGAATGCCATGAAAGCCACTTACTTTCCCTGTCCCCGTATACGTCCCTGGAAATGACAGCTTGGAGGGCAATCTATACGTGAAGTCCCTAAATATATGGGCGGGGAGAACATGGGATGAACAGAGGCGGCAGGTACGGAACCATTTTCCTCTGGTAGGATGCTTGCAGTTGAAGTGTGAAACTAGTCTTCAGTTGTCGGTTTTAGAATATCTGTCACAGAATGATTTCTTTCCGTAACGCAGAGCCCTGCAAATAATTAAAAAACATAAACACAACTAACCCGCTCTCAGCTTGTCCCCTTGCTATTCTACGTGAGATACAGTTCCATCTCGGTCTGCCACCGCTGCCCCCTCTCCTCACACAGGCACGTGTGTTGCAGAGAACGATAAATAGCTCGGAACATTTCCAGAAAGGCATCTGCTTAGTGTGTTTACTGGAACCCAAATTATACTTCCAAGTGCCTTACACAGTTCACCAACAAAGTCAAGCCTTGCAACCCTCCCTTAAGAAAGGCAAACATACAGTGTGTCAGCAGTAACACTGAGCAGACACCGCACCGCGCTCTGCGGTCACAGAGAATGAAAGAAAATAACCATTAAAGAGAAGTGCGAGCAAGTGGAGAGTACCCAACAGATGCAAGCAGAAAAATAAAATATTCAGCATTTCTAGCCAGACAATGGGGCACAGTTACAAGCCCCTAGAACCACTGGACTGTCACCTTTTGTGACGCTCCGGTGGCGCTGTGCACTGCGCCATTTTTACAAGGCGGCACTAAGTCATTTTTGTGGCTTAAAAACGCCTTGTAAATATGGGTCCCTCCGATGCAGTTTTCTGCAGCAGAGGGACGTGCAATGGATGTTGCTGTGGGCGTTCCACCGCAACACCCATTGCTTTTGACTGCCCAGATTTACAAGGAGTAGTAAATCTGAGGCAGCACCAAAAACTAAAGCCACCCCAGGGTGACGTTAGCATAGTTCAACAGAGGAGAAATGCTTTTAATTCTCCTCGTTTTTGCTTCTTCCAAAAGAGCAAAACACCATGAATGATTGTTTATGTGTAGGGAGGTGTTCCTTCATGCGCATAAACAATCATTCAGTAATGCCAATTTGCTATTTCCATGTTTGCTGCATTCAGAAGCACACATAGAAGGGCCAAATCACCATTGTAGATTGTTTATGTGCAGGAAGGCGTGCCTTCCTGCACATAAACAATCATTCCCTTCAATGCAGACACCCATGCACTTTGATGCAAGGATGCCTGCATTGGAGCTGGCAGCTAAATTTAGCACCAACTACAGGGGAAACACAGGGGTGAACTGTATTTTTGTAAATATGGTGCATCCCTGCATTTCAGAACTGACGCAGTGCAGCGCTGCCAGTTGTGGCGCTGTGCCAGTTCCTTGTAAATCTGTCCCAATGTTTGCAAAGAAAGGTGCAACTAGCATGCAGCATTACTCATCTGGTTTCCACGCCTCATCTTCACACCTCTTCATTGCCTAGTATTATGGTGCAAGCCACGGCATATTTCTGATGAAACCAATGGCCTTTTGTACAAGCCCCTTGCACCCCATCCGAGTCATTTGTTTTTTGATGCAGCAAGGACGCAATCAGTGCTCTACACTGCTCCACATTTACAAACTGATGCATGGGTCCAATGACTCAGTTTGTAAAGCCCTGTGTTACATTTTACCTGCGCCAGGTGAAATGTATGCAAGGTAGGCGTTCCCACGTAAAAAGCCATGTAGAACTGATGCAGTGAAATTTACAACTTTTTGCTACGTGACTGCATCACAATTTTAATACATTGCCAGACGGGCGAAAAATTGACTAAGGGATTTTTACAATAGAACTGTCCTCTGTGCTCTGATGCATTTCTCGAGTTGCATCAATTTCACGACTTAACTCCATCAAAGCGTCACACATGCGTCCAATATTCTGACGCATCTGTGAACATGTGAGCCATTGTTGGAAATGACCCTTTCTGCAGGGTTATCCCCAAACTTTTTGCCCTTCTCCTCCTATTTTTCTGACCCTCTTATTGTTGACTTTAGGACTCTGGGTACTTTACCTCTCCTAATCAGTGCTAAAGAGCATGTACTCTCTCCCCTAAACCTTGGTGTAATTGGCTTACACCTATCTGGCTTCTTTAATTTACCTGTAAGGCTCTTGTAAAGTGGTATTCTGCCTACCCAGGGCCTGTAAAGTAAATACTACTAGTGGGCGCTGATTGCGCCACCCACAGAGGTAGTCTTTCAAACTTGTCTCAGGCCTGCGACTGCAGTGCCTGCGTGTGCAATTTAGTGCCACATTGATTTGGCAAGTCAAACCACTTGCCACATCCTGAACTCCATTTTTACTACACCCAAGTCACCCCTAAGGTAGGCCGTAGATAGCCCTATATGCAGGGTAGGTAGGACAGATATTTTTTATGTGTTACAGGTCCTAGTAGTGAGAAACAGCCTATTTCATTTTTCACTACAGTGAGTGTTGCTTCTCTCATAGGTTTCCATGTGGAATTCCCTTATAAATCTCTGAGTGATGATTTCTTATCTGTAAGGAGTATGGTGGCATGTTTGGTATGTTTGCAATGGCAATGGGAAGTCCTGCTTCCTGGTGTAGGTGGATTTCACATTACTATTTAAAAAATGCCACTTCTAGAAAGTGGGAATTTTTCTGTGCTTCTAACTCTAGTGATTTTCCGCCTGGCTCCAATTCTCATCTGGGGCAGAGTGACAGCTCCACTTTGTGCATACTCTTCAGAAAGCCATCCATCAGGGAGGGTTAGGTGTGACAAGGTTACATTTGCATTCATCTACATATTGATGGCCTTCCTGGGCTGGAAGAGAGGGAGGGTCGTTCACACTTTGCACTTGAATAGGCTGTGTCCTGCCCTCACACAAAGGGATTGTTTACCCTTTACTGATGTGTGGAGCCAGCACAGGGGAGAAGGGAAATTCTTTGAACTGGTCAAATCTGGCTGGAACCTTTTCCCACCTTCTAGAAGTAGGGCACCTGGATTATAAGTATAGGGAGCTCTTGTTCCATGATCTTTTGTGCACTTTGGAACTTGGATTGAACTTCTGTTAGAACGTCTGCTGGACTGGTGAAAGTAGTCATCTATACTGTCCTTCTTTTGTTGCCCTGCCACCTACTGCTGCTGGGTGGCACAAAGGACTCATCTGGATTGCTTTTCTGCTTGTTGCTCTGCTAACCGCTGCTCCTTGACTGTGGGTCTCCAGATTCTGTGGGACTGCCATAGGACACCACCATTAATGTCCTGATGTGCTGGCCTGCCTGCATTGTCATCACTGCAAATATTCTCTAGGGGCTTACAGCTTCGTGCCCTCAGAGTCTCCTTGCCAATGAGGCCGTGTTTGGGTCATTCTGCAGTGTGGGTGAGTCTCAGCCAAAATGTACTGCCCCAGCACATGGTGAGCGCTTGTGAATCAGCAGCTGTCCCTCACGACTTGTGCTGTGTATGCCTAGCCACATCCCGACTGCCAGTGCTGCCGCACCATCTAACTCTGATTTCTTGCATGGGGTAGTGTGGCTGAGTGGGGGTGGAGAGAACAGCTATGCCGCACATTCGAAGGCAGCTGCCTCTCAGCATTTCTCCCGTTGGAGGGGATGACCAGGAGGTCACATTATTCTGCATACTTTCAAGGGTGGCTTTGTGCCATGGGAGGCTGCCCTGGTTAGCAGCTGCTCCACACACTCGTGGACAGCTGCCTTGTTCCTTTTCCTATGGGGACCCAGCAAGGTTGTCCCACTAATCCCTACCTTTGGGGCCTCCCCACATGATAAACTGTACCTTGGGGGCATTTGTTCTTTGGATTGGTAGCATCACAGGGTGAGTCCTCGACGGAGGCCCCACTCATAAACTTGCCACATTCTGAGAACTGTCTAGATTATCATGTTCACTGTTGTAAGTGGGAAGGTGTTCCTGTAGCCTACGGTTGATGCTCACACTACTGCATGATAATAGAAGTGCAGGTGCATTGTATCTATGTATTTTTTTAACTGTTTTGCTGATGACATGTGGAGAACATAGTGATGATTTATGTATGGTATTGCTTTTGGGATTCATGTGCTTTCTCTACCTAGCCTAACTGCTCCATTTCATGATCTGATATTATGTTGTATATTGTTATGCCTTGTCAGGATAACAAGCATATTTCAGGATCTGCATTGCATGCACAGGGAGGGTGTTTTTGATGACAAGTGCAACTTATGAGTTTGATCCTATTGCACTAACTGTGATGGTACGACAATTGCCTAGTGGGAAAGGTAATCTATGCGTCCTGTCATGTGTATTGTATGATTTTATATACAATACAGTATATTTTTATGAACCATTGTGTGGAGTCTCTTTGTGTGAGGCATTTAATGCGTCACTTGTATGAGTGTGTTGCACAAATGCTTTACAAATGACCTCTGGAAATAAGCCTGACTGCTCTGTGCTAAGCTACCGGGGGTGAGCACAGGTTATTTTTTGGTGGGTTCTGCCTGGCTGAGGTGCATACCCGAGCCAACCAGAAACCCCATTTCTAACAGCCATGGAGCTTTGTATTGTAAATACAGTGCATCCATGGTGTCAGTAGGGGATTTGTGGCAGGCACAAGAAATCTGATGCATCAATGCTGATGCATCAGTTTCTTTTAAATTAGGCCCTGAATCTGCTTGCCTATCCTTTCCATGTAGTCAAAACTCTGATTCCGGAATGGAAGTGCAAAATGATAGTCATAACAGCATTGTAGTGGTAAAATACAATAGATGGCACGTACCAGAGGCTGCTTTTATTAATTCCAGGTTGGTTTGGGTGGTATTTTCAGAGAGGAAAGCCATGCACTATCTTACAGACAGGTATGATTATTAGCCACTGTATACAGACCCTTGATTTCTTAGATGTTATAAAATTCACTAATTGTCAACACGTGGGTTTTACAAACAACACAAGCATTCTCATCAATTGACATCTGCATCGTTATGGTGAGAGGAAGCACAACTTTGGTCAGAGTGCAACTTCTTCAAAATTCACCAGTTATAATTATCTCTAGTAACTATAACTCATGTCTTGGGGTAACAATAACTCACACAGTCGCCATGCACAGTTTTCTCATCAATACTTTCATCACAAATGTTGCAGTGATATTATCACTGATGACATAGCAGATGTCATGAGTCATGAAATACGTGAGGTAATATTTTAATACTAAATGTAAAGCCAACCATTTGCCATGCCCAGCCTTTGGCAATACATGCAGGAGGTTGGCCGCAAGGCGTGGCCTGCAGCCAGACCCTGAGGCTACCCCCTCTCATGCAGTCAGCCTCATTCTGCACACTACGTTTGGCTTTGCAGAACAGGAAGGTTGGCCACAGGCAGCCAAACCCTCCCTCTAAAGCAGATCTATCATCTTTCTCCAAAAAAAACTAATAATTTTAATCACATGTATATTTCACTTATGTAAACAATGAAATGTTAATTATTAGTGATCACTTACAAAATATGTAATAAAGTTTTATTAAACTACATGTCTGTGACCCTTTCTTTTTTACACAGTTCTTATTATTACATTTTGGGGGTGAAAATTTAGAAAATAAATACTAAGGGACATTTTTTTTTAAAGAAAAAAAGTTAAACAACTATGTCTCAGTCTGCATTATATCATTTTGCACCACAACAAATGCAATGATAAAATAACTATTTAGAAGCCTTATATTTTATGTGATACTTCTTCAGTCCACATAAAATACAACTTTCAACTGGCCCCTAGGTGGTACTGAAGTCCCAGAACACGTATTTTTTGTAGTGTTGCTGGGAGGTTGCCAAACTCCCTGCACCCCACAACAACATTTTTAAAAACTTGATGACATTCCTTCCCCTTCAAGAGAGATCACAAAACTGAAATTATATGCAAATAGCCCTTTTAGGGCTTTATGTGGTGCTCCTTGAAGGAGGAGTGAATAATAGTTGCCCGTTTTATATTAACTTTTTTTGTTTATTGAGATTTTTTTTTGGGGTGTCCTGGTCACACCTGAGATACCCACTTTTTTGTATTGAGGGCTACAAGGTTAGCCTCAGGGCTCCACAGACCAGATGGCTCCTTTCAAGTGCCATTCGGGCCATGGAGGAGCTGGTGTTATTTTTTAGTTTAAGTGGTTCCCCAGTGGCACTCAGGTTACCCTAGACCATTATTATATTGAGGGACCTTGGGGGAAGCCCCACAGCCCCCTGTGGCCCCACCGGCATTATCATTTTTTTTAACTACCCACACAGGATTCACCACAATTATTCACAGTCCCAAAGCTAGTCCCACATTGGGGGCTGCAGAGGGAGGCCCAGGACCCACGCAGCCCTATCAGCTCCCCTGCTTGTACCCTTCAAAAGTGCAGCAGGATCCGGCATTGCTACAACCCTGCTGGAGCAGTTTTCTTTTTTTGCTCCTGTGGGGTAGGAGCAATTCAATAAAGTACTTCTCCCACTGGGCAGGTGCAGCTGTGTGTTACCGCCCAATGCAAGTGCAATGCATTTTCCCTGCTTGCACCTGTGAGCAGGGGAAAAGATGGTGTCCCCTGGGTTGGTGACACTGGGACTCCATCACGCAGCCAGCTCAAGGGGATGCCGCTCCCCCGGTCACTGTATCGCTTCCGAGGGGAGCCATGTGGCCCCCTCCTCTTTATTTAAAACAGTGCTCGGGGGAATGTGGTCTCCAGGCCTCTACTGGCTTAGTGAGAGGGTTACTGTGGCTCTCCGCCCCATTATTTATCTTACTGCTCCGATAGGATGGGGTCTCCAAGGCCTCTTGGAGGCTCGGGGGCCATGAGCCCTATCCACTTTATTTGAATTATTGGTTCCTGGGGATGGGGTCTCCAGGGACTCCCTCTAACATATAAGCCACACCATCCCCTAGACTCTGGCCCAGCCAGGGGGCTTTAATCGAAACCACATGATGGAAATCCATGCCTTTTTAAAAATGTTACCACAGATTCACAGATCATCTGCAGATTTTCAGCAAAATAAAAAAAAAACATTTTTGGCTGCAGGCATGGCCCCTCAGGAATCCCACCACCAGCCCTAGGGGGTCAAGGTATCACTACCCTGCCCGTTATGTCTTTTTTTGCAGTTTTTTGGACTCTGGACTGAATCCCAAGTCTTAAGATGGCTGCTACCACTTCCTGGTTGATGTGGTTGCAGCCCATCAGATCTAAGGATGAGATCTGCTGGCTCCATAGATGGTCCGCGGCGGGATGTATAAAATGTCCTTGAACATAGATTTTTCCAAAACTATTGAAAGGATTTACCCCAAAACATAAAAACACATTTTTTAACAAAGATCTAGCTTTCTGCCAAATGTGGTGTAAATTCAATCAGCGGTTTGGGCTGTAGATGTGCATAAGTTGTAAGTTATGAGTGCAGAGTCTCTGGTCTCACGGCAGAGTCTCCACAGTCAGGGCAAATTCTCTGCACTCATAACTTTATTACTCATAAGTTACCTTTGCGAATCAGACCCAATGTGTGGAGGAACATTATCATGTAGAAAACAGTCTGTAAATGAAGGGCACCGCAGAAAAAAGAAAATTGAATAGCCAACATATGGAGCTGAAAATACATTTTTATTGCAGTTGGAAAGACTTCTCTGTGTCCTTGTGTGACTCCAAAAAGTTTAAATCACTTAACTGTCAAGTTTGACTCTGCACTGTGAACCAGGAGAAGTAAAGTACAATGTGAAGTACGCAGAATTCAATAATCCAGGGAAAAGACTTCCTAGCTGATATTGTAGCCAGTTTGAGCTACTGTTGGATGACAAAAAGATGATATGGGTCTAAATCTTCAAATTCTCCAGTGCATGTATGGGACTTGAAAGTTAAACTCTTTTAACAACACATACTCATTGTTACCGAAACACTGACAGTACTTCTTTTTATGAAAGGGCATTGAATGTGCAGTACTGTATTATATGTTCACAAAGGAGCTTAGCATTTGTTTATTTCTAAGGAATTCTTTATACATTCCATGTGCAAAGATAAAGAATGCAACAGAGCTGTATTCCTTTACAGTTATGTACACAAGGACAAGGATTGAGTTGAATTGCAGTCCTAAGGAAATGCAGAATTTTCAGTGCATAAACTAGTGGATACTAATTTTCATTGTTATGACCTCCATTGAAGAAACACTTGATATTCATGTGTACATTCAATGTAGTTCAGAGGCATTCAATAACAATTATTTATATATGAATATTTATTACTACTGGTACAAGACAATGCTTTAATTACATTTATTTTAACATGTTTCACTTTGCACTAACATTGTTTAGGGCCTGTTCTTAACACTATTGGTTGTGGGTTCTAAATTCTGTGTTGTTTAAATATGCATTTTCCTGGGATGATTATGTGTGTATTTTCCATGTGCACGGGGATGTCTCTGCCTATATACCAAAGGAACTACTCATAGAAGAAACTGGCAAGGTGGAGACACAATATTAGAGATAGCAAATATAGATTATTGGTGTTTTTCATTTGTGTATGGTCTTGTATATAAGAATATTGGTGAAACTTATCATACTATTACATATCAAAGTCAGAATATTGACTATCACTGTGTTGTGAAGGTGAGTATATACAGGTATGTGTAGATTCATTATACATAACTCCACATCTAAGTACCTCAAATCTAAGTACATTAGGGAAAGTTCTTATATGGGGGATTTGTAATGTACTATTGTAACTCAAGCCTACATACATAAGGGAAGGTGTATATTTTGGGGGGTTTAGGTTTACTATTCTAACTCCAGTCCAACGCAAAATAAGGGGAAGTGCATTGTTTTAAGGTGGTTTAGGTTTAATATTCTAACTTAACTCCAACCAGATTTGGAGAAAGTGCATACATTGAGGAAGAGGAACTTTTACTATCCTAAATTTAGCCCAACAAATGTTGAGCTGTGTGCCGTTTGAGACATTATTCTAACTGCAGGCTTACATAAAGTGGGGAAAATGCACAGTTTATTGTGGGTCAGCGTGTACGTTTTTTTACTGAAACTTCAAACCAACAAACATAGGGAGGCAGCATAGGAATACCCAACCCCCCCTAGGCCAGGCGGTGGGGACCCATGGGGACCCTGCCTGTGGCCAAAAATGTTTAGTTTTTAGATGTTGCTGCAGATCCGGGCAAAATAAAAAAAAACAAGCATGATTTCCTGTGCTTGTTTTTTATATGCCTTCGGGTGGGCCAGATCCTGGGGGTTGGAAATACATACATATGGGGGCAGTGTGAGGGTACACATGCCCCCCCGGGCCAAATTCAGCCCTGGGGACCCATCCCCAATGGCCTGGCCACAATAACAAAGGGGACTCCATTGCCCAGGGCCGGCTCCTGCTATGTTCCAGGGTGCCCATCGCCGGGACATAGCAGTTTCGCTGCCCACACTGGCACAGTCAGGGAAACCTGTGATTGCTCTTGCTTGGTGGGGTCAATTTCAAAGCTCTCACCAAGCAAGAGCAAACACAAAGTCCACTCCCAGCAGACGGGAGCAAAAAATGTTCCTGCCTGCTGGGAGCTGACTTAGATCTGTTTTCCTTCTCCCAGGGAGGTGGGCACGATACCAAATTTCAATATTGCTCTCACTCACAGGGATGATAATTTTTAGCTGCTCCCTGTGGGCAGGAGCAATGCCGGCTCCCGCTGGAAATGAGGAGCTGGCTTGGGCCACAGTAGCCTTGTGGTTCTCCCCACAGCTCCAGAGAAGGACATGGTGGGTGCCCTGGGTAGGCCCTGAGGCACGCACACTTTGTTGGCCAGGCCCCAGAGGATGGGGTTCCTGGGCCAGAAATCAACGAGGGAGGAGGCCATGCAGCACCTCTCCCGCTTTAGTAATTGGCTGGGCCGCAGGGGATGGGCTTTCTGGGACTGATATTGGCCCGGGCTGAGGGACTGTGTGGCCCCCCTTCCTCTTTAGTAATTGGTCGGGCCCTTAAGAATAGGGTTCCAGGGCCTGAAATCATCCCAGGGAGAGGGGTTGGATGCCTTCTCTCCCTTTTTAACTTTACTGAGCCCCAGGAGATGATGGGACTCACAGGGACAAAATTGGCCCGGGAAGGGGGTGGGATTGTGTGCCCGCCTCCCACTTTTTAATAAGGCCTCCCTCCACAATAAATATAGTTGCTGTACCCAGGGGATGGGGTACCCAGAGCTAAAAGCAGCTAGGAGAGCTGGCCCTAAAAATTGCACCAGGCCCCAGGGATAGGCTCACTGGGGCTAAAATTGGTCAAGGGAGTGGGCCCGCCAGTTGGCTGGATGTGGGGTTAGCCACACGGTCTAGCAACAGGTCAGGCCATGCAGCAACCCCCTTCCGCGCATGGCCAAAGGCTGTGTATGGCAGCGGTTGGATTAAAGTATGGGTATTAAATATTATTTTACTTTTAAAAAATGTGGAAATTCACTGAAACAACCAAATGTTACAGGATCTTTATAGTTAGGTTCATATTTGACATACACAAAACCAAAGAAATTCAGCATTTATAGATCTACTTATCTCAAGAAACTATATCTTGTGCCCTAAGGTAACTATAACCCACAGCCTGGCCATGCACTGCTAATTACCCTACATATTACATCAGTTATGACATCTTTTATGACATCATTGCAATAAAATTATTGTTGAGAAAACTGGCATGCGTGGTAAAGGCATTTGCATGGTAAAAATATGCGCTGTAAAGGAATGCATGGTAAAGGTATAAGCGTGGCTATGGTCGTGTAGTATAGTCATGCGTGGTAATGTAGGCATCGTTCCATCATACATCCTGTGAAAAGTGCACATAAATATGGGAAGACGGGACAGAACGACTATTTAACTGCAGGGGCACAAACCCAGAGAAAAGTGCATATATTTAGGGTTGGGGCGGATATATTATTCAACTCCAGTATCATTTAACATGGGTAAAGTACTTAATTAGGGGAGGGCAGATTTACTATTGTCATTCCAGGCCCATAAATATTAGGGAAAGTGCATAAATATGGAGGTTGGCATATTTACTGTTCTAATTGCAGTCACTTTTGTGGTGTTGTGGTGATGCTGTGCACTGTGCCGTATTTACAAAGTGGCGTTAAGATACTTTTTGTGGCTTATTGCCACCTTGTAAATACGGCCCCTTCACATGCAGCACTTTGCGTGGAAAGGGGCGTTCAGTGGGTGTTGCTGTGGATGTTCCACAGCAACACCCATTGCGTTTTGATGCTGCCCCAGATTTACAAGAAATAGTAAATCTGAGGCAGCACCAAAATCACACGCTACCCCAGTTGTGGCGTTAGCATGGTGCAACAAGGAGAAATGTTTTCATTTCTTCTTGTTTTTTGTAGTTTCTATGTGTGCAGCAACCTGCAGCACATGTAGAAAGAGAACATTTCTATTGATAATTGTTTTGTGCAGGAAGAGACACCAATCTTCCCCGCAACTCAGCCATACTACACATCTGCAAACTTCAAAGAAACAGATTGTCTTTTTCATCCTCTCATGATGGTAAGCTTAAAATCTGAATTTTCTTTAAGAACGCTGCAGTGTACCACAGGCTTACTCAAATAACTTCACATAGTCAAGTTATATCAACAAACATTTGCCGTGAAGCAAAAAATCAGTTCCCTAAGGTGAACACTAATACTTAAGCCTGAATGTACTTATTTATCAAATCGCTTATTTCGGTTTTTACCATCAAAGCCGAAGAAAGCATTATGACATATCGAGCAGGTTTGTGCAGGGTAGGGCTTTCGTTATGCTGTGCCATCAATCCATCCGAACACGGCCTATGGCCAAAACATGCATTCCCCATGTCCTCGGAGGGTGCAAGGCATGACCTAAGTCGTGCTCAGCAGTCTTTGAACTCAGCCATGTAACTGTGCGTATATGTACCCTTTGAATTAACATTGTGTCGTAAGGAGGAGTACATCAGTCTAGCAACTGTAATTAAACCTTTATATTGAGGTTAATAGCAGTAGTCATTCTTAATTATATAAACAGAACACTTTAGAAGTGACATCATTAATTTGATCTGTGCATACAGAATGTAATGGCTGCTTCAGTCACAAGTAATAGCAATGCAAACCCCCATAGGCTTTCAATATAGTTGTATGGTTGCAGTATGACTAGCCACAATCTGACTTCTACATTCAGGGGTCCAATCAGTGATAAAAAATCAGCATTTTTTAATTAATTTGTGCTACTGGGCGGGAAGGCGCAGGACCCCCAGAGCATTTACAAGTTTCCTGTTCGTTTTCTTGTGTTTTTCTCTCTAGAGAGATCTTGGAGCGGATCTGTATCCTTGTAGCGTGCTGGAACCGATAATGTGTTTGGGAGAGGCCAAAATAATGTTAATCCCGGAGAATTGAGTCCTCGGAGCTAACATGGAGCTTGGAGTGGTGGTGGAGGGGGCTACTTGGGTATGGTAGTTTCGAACCTGAGAGCTTGAGCAATTCTGAGAAACATGTCATTCACCCCACTCCGCCGGTCCCGGGTAAATCTTGGAGGAGTAGCTAGGAAAACCAACATATCTCTTTAACCTGTCTTTGATAATCATTTTGCACTTCAGAGTAGGCATTTATAGGTTCTTGAGTCAAATTTGCATATATTCACGAACCAGGGGGAATGATTTATCAATGTCATATCCTGATTTTGACGTTTAGTTTTGTGAGCATAAAGGAAATAATTCCTTACCTTGAGGCATGCCTGATTATCCCCTTGTGTTGGAAAATAAACACGTTTTCCAAATCAGATGTGCTTGTTCTATGGACTTGGCCATCAAGCGTAAGGACAAAGATTCTATTGGCCAATCTGTCATATAAATGGTTATTTGGTTGAGTATATATAAATATTCGCGTAAATAAAAGTTAGTTGAAAGTACTTAAAAACACTAAGGGGCAGATTAAAAAAATGTGGCACTGCATCCAATGTAGCGCCACTTTTCTTGCGCCCCTTACCACCCCCCTAACACCACCCTGTGAACCATGGTGGTAGTTGGGGAAGTAGAGTACAACATTTTTATGCTAGCTTGGCGCTTTGCAAGATTAGCGTCAAAAATGTTGATGCTAATCCTGCAAAGCACATTGAGGCCCAGTATAAATAATGGTGTGCCTCCTTTTAATGCCTGCTCTGTGCACGTGTTAAAAATGCCTCAAAGAATGGTGCAAAGAAATCTCTTAGATTTCTTTGTGCATTTTTTCGCTCCCCCTATCGGGGGGACTCCCCCCTTGCATACATTATGCCTGGCGGAGGCAGAATGTGGCGCAAGGGGTTACAAAGTGGCGCAATGCATGCATTACACCACTTTGTAAATCTGGCTGCGATGTTGGCCTTGGTGAGCCACATTAGCATTAAAAAAATGACACTAATGTGGCGCAAGGAGGCGCTAGGTCCTGTTAAATCTGGGCTTAAAACTCACCAGTGACAGTGAGCGTCTCAACACTAACCTCTATTGTTCTCACACACAGTTAGAAATTACATAACAAATTACATCTTTGGTGATCACATATCACATTATTATTGTCAGATTAGTAACTTTGATAGCTTGCAGAGGTAATTACAAGGCAATTGAGCACGTTTAAAAATATGTCTTGATTTACTTAGAGTTACTAAACAAGGGGCACAAACACCACAGCCACATGAACTACATGAACTAAATGAGAGGACAACTGTCTATTTATAAAGCATTGGAGTGCTCCATTCCGAAACAAATTCGAGAAGGAAGGGCAGACGTTTTGAGGAGTACCTGTCAAAAAGGGACAGTAAAAGCCCCTCTGATATGCTTGCCAGGCAACTCCTTTTTGGACCAGATTTATTACATTTTTGCATAGTCCTTAGGACACCGAAGAGGGTGCAAGGACGAGGCAAAACCTAAGTAAGATATATCAAGCCACGCAAGGCCACCTTGCATGGCCCTGCTTGTTTGTTAAATCTGAAGTAACACATGGCAGCGTAAATCACTGCCTTGAATTACTCTGCCCCAGGGAGGCATTACATGGGTGGAGCGTGGGTGTTCTGACGCATCGACCCATGGGTTTTGGCGCATTTCTAGATTTACCATTAGTAGTAGACCTGGGAATGAATCAAAAGCCTACGCCTTCCCAGGAGAGGCGTAAAGAGGAAAAATATCTTTATTTCTCCTCACTTTTTTCTCTTTCTACATGTACTGCATTCTGCAGCACACATAGACAGAGGAAAATGCCTCTGAGGATTGTTTTTGTACAGGTGGGTGTCCCTCCCTGCACAAAAACAATCCTTCTTACAAAGCAGGCAGCCTTTCACCGCGGTGTAGGTAGCCTAACGTGCGCCAGCACAAGGAAAGGACATGAATGCACTGTGTGATGTTAAATACAGTGCATTCCTGCCCTTTCACGTAGCGCAGAAATGCTTGCTGCATTGAAGTATGATAAATATGGACCTTGGTATACAAAGGACCCGACAGTCACACTGCATGGTATCCTTCATCAAAAGGTTATACAGTAGCAATAAGTATCCTTTTGAGAGCTTGACAATGTAGTACCTCACTACTACCACCATTCCCATTGTTTTAAGTGGGATGAAATGTTGAGGGGTCTCTAAAGGGATGTGTCCACGGACGTGTCGCTAGGAATCCTTTACAAGAGGTGGGGCCTATGAAATTATGGTCTTGGCATAAACGTGTGAATAGGACCCCGTGCTTGTGCATCTATTTTTGTTTGTGTTAAACTCGATACATGATACAATGGATGCACGTAGCCAAAATAAGGCTGACTTGATAGCTTTACCAATGCTTGTTAACACAGATTTTTATTTAGTTTGAGCTAAATAAGCAACAACTGCCAATCTTCCCTATAAATCCTTTTTTTTTTATAAAGCTGTATTCTCTGCTTAAGTCACTTACTTCCTTTTTCTTAACAATTTTTTCTGAAGTCCATCAATCTGCATCTCATACTTCATCTCATTTTACATAATTGCCTTTTCCCTGTATACAACATTTAGGCCCATATTTATACTTTTTAGCGCCTCATTTGCGCCGCTTCTGTGTCAAAAAATGACGTAAATGCAGCGCTAATAAAGTATAAATATGGGCCTTATTATCTTTAACCCTCCTCCACCTCACCATCACCTTACACACACATACACGCACCCACGAACGCACACACACACACATTGCATTTTCACTACATTCACACACTTTCTCAAAGAATCCTAACTACAATTGACACATATGTACCCATATTTATTGTTCTGTGCTCTGCAGAGAATCCAGTGATTGAATGAACATGTAGTCAAAATACCTTTATTACACAGTGAAAGGCTCTCTAAAAGCATCACACTGTCTCTGTCTCCAGCTTCAACTCAAGGCCCCTTATGTGTGCTAAGTTGTGAACACCCACAAAGCGTACTTCCGCTCCCACTTCTATTTGTTTGACTCCTTACAGAGTGTCCTGTTTGGGTTTGAATCTGATGTTCACTTTAACAAAAAAAACAAATAAGGAAATGAAGAATTATGGAAACCTTCAGCCACATACAGTAGTTTGAATTATTTGAATGTAACTGCTATGTAAACATCCTCGTCTGTTTTATTCGCTAGGCGCCTATGGGCCCATCGAGGAAGGCAAACGATTATCGAATGAATTAATGCCAAAGGGCAGTCAGTCTGGTAATAAAAATTGGCAATCTGCATTATTTGTTCTATGCATCAGAAACCATTGAATATTTGTGTCACCTACGTTTTTAAAGAATGAAAGACAACTTCGTGGTAACGTTCTATTCCATATGATCTGACCCTCATTTTGACAGAGAAAACGCGAAGTAATCGCTGATGTGGCGTCCTATAACAAATCCGTCTGAAATACAACACATGCTTTGGACTGCTCCTTCCATGGAATGAATTATATGAAAGAGTAGTCTGATAATTATTTTAGCCTTGGCATTTCACCCGATAATCAGGAGAGGGCACCAAAGGCCCATTTATTTCGATTACACATACAAAAAAAAAAAAAATTCTTGACAGTGAGTAGCAAGCAGCAACTCGTATAAAGTAAATGACAAAGCGTTAAATAATGTCATGATCGATGAATGTCGCGTGCTGCTGACTATAACATCCGTCTTGCACTAACTATGGCACTCGCTATGCACTTTTTATGAATGTGTTTTAATTTCTCAACATAGTTATTTAACGTTTCTTCAGACTATATCAAATGATATTTTTAAACCTAACGTCAAACGTCTCTCTCCACAGGTCTTGATTGATAATTGTAACTGGTCGCGTCATGATATCCTTAATTAAGTGTTATAATTTGTTTTTTACTTTTTTATACGTTTCCTTGTAGATTCTAGATAAGATTTTAATAGCCTGATTGGAACGGGTTTCTGCTGGAGTTTTGCTAATAGAACAAAAATCGCCCATATATATTGTCACTCTTACATTTTGCAATGGCGCCTTCTTCAAGTTGTCGTTCTCCCCCAAACCCACTCAGTTACGTAAAGATAGAAGCAACCAGTACACCTTCACTACGGTATAAAAACTCAACAACTGCGTGGGCCACCTTAATAAGAGGCAGAAGTTGAAAGACTAGAAAAAAAGGGCGAGATTTAACAAAAATGACGTACATCAAAAAATTTACCGCAAGCCATTCCCTAGAGCCATCTGGTCGCTATATTTTAAAAAATGACGCACAACAGCGCTAAGCAATGGTTAGCGTAAAAAAATGATGCCAACCACTGCAACATGCCATAAGAAAAAATGACGCTAATGCTGCAAAAGTGGCGTTAGGCCGTTTTGCCGCACCTTTTTTTTTAATGCAAAACAGGTTAGCGCCATATTTAACCTCATTAGCATAAAAAAAAAAACATGCGAGCAAGAAAAACACATCTGGGAAGATAAGATGGAGAATGCAGTAGGAAAGACCCCAGGGAGATCCCAATCAGCCAAGTACCAGCCAGGAGGGTCCAGAAAAGTCCCAAGAAAAGAGGAATCAGAAGTGTCGCTTTAGTGAGTAGGAGCATGACATCTTGGTCAGAGAGGTGACAGAGCACCAACACCTGCACTTCGTCACCTCCAAATTGCCAATAGATAGGACAGAGGCCATTTGGCAGGCAATAGTAGATAAAGTCAAAAGCGTGGCAGAAGAGAAGAGGACTATCACCGATTTCAAGAAGCAATGGCATGATTGCAAGTGCAGAACTAAGGAGAAACTGGCCAGGAATCGAAAGGCAGCACTGCAGAATGGAGGTGGAAGTCCCGCATGTCAGGAGGACCTGGATGATCTGGAGGAGTTGGTGGAGGCTGTCATATGGGAGGAGCTGGTAACTGGAATTGAAGGACAGGACAGCGCAGACTACCAAGAACTACCACAAATGCAAGGTAACTTGCAGAAGGAGCTACCTGGAATCTAAAAAAATGGCAGAACGAGGAGGCACATAGGACACCCTCAATGCACGCTAAAGGGTCGCATAGGGACACCCAGGCCCTGAATTAAAACGTCCCATTGTCACCCAAGCCACACTTGTAGTGACGCTTTGGTGGTGCAATGCACTCCGACATATACACAATGTGGTCCTAAGCCATTTACTGTGGCTTTACACCACCTTGTAATTTTGCAGCACATTGCCTGGAAGGGATATGCAATTCGTGTGGCTGTGCCACAACAACACCCATTACATATTGTTGTTGCCCCAGACCCAACACAACATGTTCATCAGAGACTGTGACTGAAGTCAACACCACCCCAGGGGTGGTGTCAGGATGGCGCAACAAGGCAAAATGCTTTCCTTCCTCCTTGTGTCATTGCCCTTCTGAAGTGTGCTGCAGGATGCAGGATGCAGCACACATAGAAATGCCACCTTGCTATAATAGATTGTTTATGTGCAGGAAGGGACACCATCCTGCATATAAATGATCCATCCCCTCAACGCAGGCACCCTTTCACTACGGTACAAGGATGCCTGCATTGGTACAGGGAGAACAAATCTGCTCAGGCGCTGGAGGAAATGCAGGGAGGTGCCGTATTCCATTAAACATGGTGCATCCCTGCATTTCAAAAGTGGGCAGTGCTGTGAAACTAATATTGCTGCTGCTCTGAGCTGTGTCACTTGAGAAAAAATCAGGGCCTATGGCCCATATTTATACTTTTTTAGCACCGCATTTGCGCAGCTTTTTGACACAAAAGCGGTGCAAACTTACAAATACAATTGTATTTTGTAAGTTTGCACCACTTTTGCGTCCAAAACTGCCGTAAATGCGGTGCTAAAAAAGTATAAATATGGGCCTAAGTGTGCAACCTGTGGAAAGCAAACTGCACAGGGTGGTCCAACAACAACTCACACACACCTCCGTGCGCCATTTGGTGAACTCATACAACACATGTGGCATGTCTGTGACCATCATTTGTGCTGCTGTACAAGTGGCTTCAATCTGTAACAAGGTTGTCTATGTTGTGTGAATGGTTGGTGTTCTGTATATTGGGACATCTATATGCATAACAACTGCACAAGAGGCATCAAACTTGCACTACCGGCAAAATGTCACTAGCCTGTATTACAACTGTACCATCAACATAGTTGCCCATGTGGATCCAAGCTGTACATTCCTCTTGTGCCACATCAACAAAGTCTCAAAATGCATGCTGTGATCCACATTCTACATCTTTACACTAACATATGGCTATGGCAGATATGCTGTAGGCAAGACAATGTCAATGTAGGATGGGCAAACTTATGGGGCAGACAATCCATCATGGTTGCACTGTCCCATAAAATTAGCACATGTGTGGGGCCTGCTAAAGGCAGATGACAAAGTAACACAAGCATTGTAAGCAATGGACCTACCTGTGCTTTGCTGCACTAGTGCCATTATTCATAGTGCCAATGCATTATATCACCAAAAGAGTGACAGCACAAATTACACTACTGTGGAAATGTCCACCATGGTGAATAGGAAGGTAAATGACATGCCACCATGGTGTCAGTGGCAGGGGCAAAGAGCCTGCAAGGAAGTTGGTGGTGTGGGATCAATGCACAAAATACCTTGAAAGGTTGCCCCATGTGTGATGCACAATGCAACACATAATTTACAACTATAACCTGGGGTCCCTACCATGTCACTAAGCCTCCAGTAGCTAATGAATGATGAGCCATGTCAGCCACCACAGTCAGAGATTGACATTTCACTATCTTATTGCAGAGGATGATGCCTTACGTCCAGCCAACCTACCTGTCCTGGATTTTACAGATGACATGGATGACCAGCTGGCGACCATCAATTAAGAGACTCTCCAGGATGTCCAAGGTTCCCTCCAGATGCCACCTCCAGTCGCAGGGAGGGCACACAGAGCTGTGGGGGCCCCACATGAACCACTCAGCTACCAATACAGAGTACCAACCAGTCCTGCAACGGCCCTGGACTCCGAGGACCCAGACATCACCTTTCAGAGGACAGTGGTAGAAGTCCAGTGGGAGCTGGCCAAGCAGGAGCAGGTGGGGATGGAGACCATGGCAGGCAGCCTAGAGGGAGTGCAGAGGTGCCTAAGTCCAAATAAGGACAACTCACATGCCATTAGCGGCACCCACTTCCCACTATGTGGACTCCAGCGGTCCCTGGCATACATAGCTGCTGTCATGAGGCAGAGGCTTCAACAACTGCCCTCCCAAAATGGCAGCTGCATAATAGACAACAGGCTGGGGGCTATACAGAATACCCTGGAGTCCATACAGCAGGAAGTGGCTTCCCTCAGAGAAAAAATGGCTGCCTATCACCATGATGTTGCTGCGGTGCTGAGAAATCAGCAGTTCGTCCTTGCTGCAGTGATGCCTTATGTGCTCCCACAAATGGCAAATGCCGGGCCCTTTGACTCCACATCTCTATTTCCTGATGTGTGTGTGGCCCCCTCAACCTCAACAACAGCACCACCCATGGCACAGGAGGCACCACACACACATCAGAGGATGAAGATGTGTAAGGAACAATATTCACACCGAAAACCACCAAGTAGCACCAGTCTGTGCCACATGGACAGTATCTTCTTAGTTCTGTACTTACGATCATGCCAGTGTTGTGACAGCTGGCAATGTGCCCTCTTCATTCAACCCTTGCTGACTTTTCTGCTATGGACTGTCATTGTCTCAGTTCCTACCTATTGCCAATTGGACACCTCCTCACTAATGCACACTTCTCCTACCCATGTCTCATGACATGTCCCTCACCCTTGGACTCTGAGTGTACAACAAGTGCCTCAGGATCTCTCATGGGGTCTGTGAACTAGACATTGTATTGCATAGGTAAATAAATCACCATATTCACATGTATCATGTCAACTTTTTTGGCAATCCATTAAATCATCTAAATGTATGCATTGCGTGAAGCTATGTCAATGAGAACAGAACCTATTTACGTGTGGCTTAGTGTCAGACAGAAAGCCACACAACAGGACTGTAATATGAAAAAGGTGACTGATCGTGTTGTGGGCTAAAAACAACTTACAGAGCCTTAAAAACATGTATTGAACTGATATCCATGCAAGTTGACATATGGCATGTATGGGTCAGAACCAAGTGTCAGGAATTTTCCCAGATGAGAGCACCAGTACAACTAATATGTGTGGAACAGAAGAGGTAAATCTCATCTGTGACAGGCTGCACCTCTACACACTTCACGAGGAACTAGGACACCAAGGAACCAGAACTCCAAATTCTCCCTGCAATAGTCTTCCTCTTCCTCTACCAGGAGCACGAACGCCGACGGCGAAGACCACGGTGAGTACAGCACCTACGACACAGGGTAGGGGGGAGTAAAAAAACAGGGACACGCAACACGCAACACCCCCACCCTCACCCACCACAACACACACACTAATGCATATCAATACATCACAGTTACACCTCCCAAACCCCCCCAGAAGAATGCAAAGACCAAAGAAAATGAGTGTAACCATTGGAATGTATTAAAAACAAGTAGGCAGAAATATATATATACACAATGTACAAAATAAATACCAGGCATAGTAGTCCAGGTACTGCACAAAGAAAGTCCGTGGAACACTGGGACCACATGGTATGGGCGAGGCCCATACAAGATCCCCGACCATGACGGAGAAAACACTGCAGGGGCATCAGAGAGCAAGAAAACAGGCACCTCAGGGGGAGGGAAAGGGGGGGGCACCTCAGCCGGTTGAGTGCACAACGCCAAATCCACGAGGGGGCCACATGCCCACTGTTCAATCCTGGGGAGTGCAAAGCCACAGTCTCTCAAGTCTCTACAGTGGGTGGGTTGCCCACTGTTCAATCCTGGGGAGTGCAGAGCCACAGTCTCTCAAGTCTCTACAGCGGGTGGGTTGCCCACTGTTCCATCCTGGGGAGTGCAAAGCCACAGTCTCTCAAGTCTCTACAGTGGGTGGGTTGCCCACTGTCCAATCCTGGGGAGTGCAAAGCCACAGTCTCTCAAGTCTCTACAGTGGGTGGGCTGCCCACTGTTCAATCCTGGGGAGTGCAAAGCCACAGTTTCACAAGTCTCTGCAGTGGGTGGGTTGCCCACTGTTCAATCCTGGGGAGTGTAAAGCCACAGTCTCTCAAGTCTCTACAGTGGGTGGGTTGCCCACTGCTTTATCCTGGGGAGTGCAAAGCCACAGTCTCTCAAGTGGATAACAGTCTCCACTGGTTCTGGAGGGGGACTGGTGCCCAGAGTGCTTCATCCTGTTAAGGACAGAGGTAGTGGATGGACCTCTCCACTGGTTCTGGAGGGGGACTGGTGCCCAGAGTGCTTAATCCTGTTAAGGACAGAGGTAGTGGATATATCTCTCCACTGGTTCTGGAGGAGGACTGATGCCCAGAGTGCATCATTCACCCCATGACGGACCCAGTTGCATCAGTGCTCCTGCCGCTCATGGGCTAGCGGTGCTTGAGATGGCGGTGCCCTGTTCAGCAGTGCCTCAGATGGCGGTGCCCTGTTCAGCGGTGCTTCAGATGGCGGTCTACATTGCAGGGTCTCAGCTGCTGGCGGTCCTTCATGGCCCAACGGGCCTTTTGCTGGTGGTCCGTCATGGCCCAGCTGGGCTGGTGCTGGCGGTGGCCTCCTGGGCAGCTGGGCTGGGGCTGGTGGTGGCCTCCTGGGCAGCTGGGCTGGGGCTGGCCGTGGCCTCCTGGGCAGCTGGGCTGGGGCTGGCGGTGGCCTCCTGGGCAGCTGGGCTGGGGCTGGCGGTGGCCTCCTGGGCAGCTGGGCTGGGGCTGGCGGTGGCCTCTTGGGCAGCTGGGCTGGGGCTGGCGGTGGCCTCCTGGGCAGCGGGGATGATGGCTGTCTTCTCCGCCGTGCTGTTCTTCCCAGACTTGCGGGGTTTCTTGTGGCCCTTCCCCACCTTGGAAGGTGTTACAGCTGACTCCACACTCCCAACGGGACCCCTGGGAGTGGCTTTGGTGGCTGGAGTCTTCCTCCTCTCCCTCCGGGCACTGGCCAACTTCTGATGCTTCACAGGTGGGGGACTGTCTGTGCTGTGGCTCCGTGCCACACTGGCTGTCCTGGTGGCCTGTGCACTCCACATTCCGGTGACTACAGGCACCACTGGTCCCGGAGATGTTGTGGCTGAGGTGCTACTTCATGACCTATGAGATGGACGGGGTGGGGGAGGTGGGGGAAAGAGGTCAAGGGTGGACAGAAAAAGTTTGGGACACACTGGAATGGGTAGCTGGAGGGGGTTTGGGAGTGGAGGAAGAGGTGGTGACTGTAGGAGGTGTACGTTTGGTGACTTTGGGTGAAGCTGCATGCGCTGGAGGTTGTCGTGAGGTGGATGGCTGTTGGGTGGGTGTGTGCCTGCGTTTGTGTATCTTGGGAGGGGGCGTCACAGACACACTGGGAGAGGACACGGGGACGTGTGAATGGTAGTGGGGGTGGTGACTGCACGTGAGCGGGGTGTGGTTGTGGGTGTGCTGGAGAGGGACGTATTGGCTGTAGATGTAGTGCATGCAGGTGTGAGTGTAGATGAGACTGGGAGGGAGGAGGG
Source organism: Pleurodeles waltl (assembly GCF_031143425.1). NCBI lineage: Eukaryota > Metazoa > Chordata > Amphibia > Caudata > Salamandridae > Pleurodeles > Pleurodeles waltl. Next base: position 1,007,931,463 of record NC_090445.1, read on the forward strand.
AGATGAGGAGGAGGGGGACACAGTGGAGGCAGTGGATGTTGGTGTGTTTGCATGCGTGTGTTGCTTGCGTGAGTGCCTGTAGGATGTGTGGTGCTTATGTTTGCCTGAACTTCCCTTGTGTGTTGACGTGTGTGCAGGCTAGTCTGATGGTGTGCTTGGGATAGGCAGAGGTACAGGGGATTGTGTGGGGGTGGAGGAAGTTGGAGGGGGGAGGCTAGAGACGGGGACAATGCTGCCATCAGTGCTGAGGCCAGAGTCTGAAAAGCTCGGTGAAGGGCCGCCTGACCAGAATGAATGCCCTCCAGGAATGCATTGGTTTGTTGCAACTGCCTCTCTACACCCTGGATGGCATTCAAAATGGTAGACTGCTCAACAGTGAGGGACCTGAGGAGGTCAATGGCCTCCTCACTGAGGGCAGCAGGGGTGACTGGGGCAGGGCTTGAGGTGCCTGGGGCGAAGGTGATGCCCACCCTCCTGGGTGAGCGGGCACGGGGCAAAGGCTGAGGGGATGCTGGGAGGGCGGTGCTGGTGGGGGGGTGGCGTCTGTACCTGTAGATGCGGGGGGCACAGATTTTGCCACCACCACAAGGGACCTCCCATCAGAGGACGAGAGGACGAGTCCGTGTCGCTGGTCTCAGCTCCTGTCCCCGTCGTGGAGCTCCCCTCGCCCTCCGTCCCACTGGTGAATTCTGACTGTCGCCCTCCAGGGCCATGTGGGATGCAGCTCCCTCGTGCTCCGGTGCCACTGCTCCTCCGCCTGATGATGCTAATGCACACAAGAACAGGGAGACCACAAAAAGGGGGGAGGGAAACAGAAGAAAGACATGTTGAGTATATGCATTACCGCTACAGTTGGCGGACACGACAGACACAGAAGCCCCCTGCACTACGCCGCGCTCTTGGGCTCCACTGTTCAATTCCTGGGAAATGGCCTGCAAGACTATGGATGACATCTGCACACATAGATGACACAGGGGCATGAATAGCTGTCCGTGGCACTTTACAGAGGTGGGGTGGGGTGCCACATGGCCTGCCTTACGGAGGGGCCTTGTCTACGGAACTCGCCCTGGCCTAGGGAAACCCACAGCCCACATCCCCCACCCAGACACCTCGTAATGTGCGCAAAGTCAGCTGAATGAGAGTGTACTCACCCCCTTGTGTCTGCTGTGATGCCCTCAAGTGCCCATCCAACTCCGAGTAGGCCACCGCCAGGATCCTGAACATCAGGGGGGTCATGGTGCAACGGGCACCCCTCCCACATTGGGAGGCCATCCCCAGCTGAGCCTCTGCCTTCTTCTTGCTCCAGCGGCGAATGTCCTCCCATCTTTTACGGCAGTGGGTGCTCCGTCTGTGGTAGACCCCCAGGGTCCATACATCCTTGGGGATGGCACGCCGAATATCTTTCTTCTGGTGGGCGCTGACCTACATGAAATGTACGGTGGAAAAAGAGAAGTTATTACCAAATGCACCATCAAAGTGATTGGCCCCCATCCTTCCCCTTGCCATGTGGCACATGCATTCACCGTCTTTCATGCATGCAGCACTCTGCCCCCTTCCTTCTTACATCCAGCCCTCTCCACACAGGCATTGCCCACACAACATGCTCCCTGTGTACTTACCTGTTTGTCTTGAGGACCGTAGAGTAGCTTGTACTGGGGGAGGACCACATCAACGAGTTTCTCCAACTCCCCCGATGTGAAGGCAGGGGCCCTTTCCCCAGACACTCGAGCCATTGTCTCTTCCAGACCGAGGTCACAGCAGCACTTGCAGTGTAGATCCTCTCCTGTCGAAGATCAGGTATCGAGTGATTGAACAGATAGAAAATGGTGGTCACGTCCGCAGCGGTGCGTACCGTCACTGCCGGCGTACATTGTCATTAGCTCCTGGGACCCATAGGGTCCATTGTTAACCAATGCAGCATTGCGCCCCGGTCTTCGATCGCCTACCGCGACGGTGTACAGTTACCTCACATCCCATTGTCCCACTTTAGAGGTCAGGCAGCCGCCATTTCAGGGGCTCACATGGCTTCATTTTCAACTGCGATACACAGACCTAGGCCTAGACTCAACACACATACAGGCCACCTTTTGTGTATGAATGGTGTTCTGTGTAAACTGTGCATACGTACCTCTGAGTTGAATGACTCTGTGCTCGCTGTTGTCCTTCATAGGCACCGTCCTCTGGGACATGTGAGGAGATAGCGGCATCCTCCGGTGTACTGACTGTTGGTGGACCTGTCGACAATGGAGGAGCGACATTTGATTATCACCTACAGGCTTGACCGTGCCACAATCCTGGAACTGTGTACCCAGTTGGAGCCAGACCTGATGTCAGCAATCCGCCATCCCACAGGAATCCCCCCTCAAGTGCAGGTGCTGTCAGTGCTCCATTTCCTTGCAAGTGGGTCATTTCAAACAACAGTGGCCATGGCATCAGGGATGTCCCAGCCTATGTTTTCCAACGTATTGTCCAGAGTGTTGTCTGCCCTTCTGAAACACATGCGGAGCTACATTGTTTTCCCTCAGGTGGAGGATTTGACTACAGTGAAAGGTGATTTCTATGCCCTGGGACATATCCCCAAATCATAGGTGCCATTGATGGGACACATGTGGCGTTGGTCCCCCCCCACAGGATTGAACAGGTGTGCAGAAACCAGAAGAGTTATCATTCCATGAATGTACAGATGGTCTGTTTGGCCGACCAGTACATCTCCCATGTGAATGCCATGTTCCCTGGCTCAGTGCATGACGCCTACATTCTGAGGAATAGCAGCATCCCTTATTTGATGGGTCAACTCCGGAGGCACCATGTGTGGCTATTAGGTGAGCACCTGGAAGCAAGTCATTGGGAATGGTTGTCTGGGTCTGGGGTTATCCCTACAGGTTTGTGTGTGTCTAACAGTTGTCCCTCGCCATTTGCAGGTGACTCTGGTTACCCCAACCTTTCATGGCTACTGACCCCAGTGAGGAATCCCAGGACAAGGGCAGAGGAACGCTACAATGAGGCCCATGGGCAAACTAGGAGGGTGATCGAGCGGACCTTCGGGCTCCTGAAGGCCAGTTTCAGATGCCTCCATATAACAGGTGGATCCCTATTCTACTCACCAAAGAAGGTGTGCCAGATCCTCATGGCCTGCTGTATGCTTCACAACTTGGCTTTGCGACGACAGGTGCCTTTTCTGAGGTAGGATGGTCCAGATGGCGGTGTTGTGGCAGCTGTGGAGCCTGTGGACAGTGAAGAAGAGGAAGCAGAGGAAGAAGACATGAACAACAGGGACTCATTGATCCAGCAATATTTCCATTGAGAGACAGGTAAGAGTACAGACCTGCCTACTACATGTACTTATACACTACTACCTCTCTACTGTGTGTCGTTTTCACCCAGTGTATGGTCACTGAGTTGTCACTTTCCCTTACGATTTCACAGATGTGGGTCCCACTGTGTGACATCTGCTTAAATTCCTCATGGACTAGAGCTGTGTGACATAGGTATGTTGACATTAATATTTAAAAAGCATTTTGTCACTGTAATTGCTAGTACACTATTTCCAAATCACAGACCGGCTTCAAGACCGTTTTGTGCTTTAGGTGTGTTTATTTAAGTGCTCAATATTGGAGGGGGTAGTGAAATGGTGAGGGGTGATGGCGGAGGAATGTCCATGGCAGAGTCCAGTCTATTAGTCTCACAGGTGCATTGCCCATATGGGCATCGGAAGTGGAGCTGGGGAAGTTTAAGTATGGATAGGGTGACAAAGTGGGACAGTAGGATGACAATCAGGGTGGTCTCATTTCTTGGTGGGGGTCTTGGCATCGTGCTCTGTCTTTGTCCTGGATCTCAGGGACCGTTTGCGGGGTGCTTCTCCCTCTGCAAGGGGTGGAGTGCTGGTGTGGTGGTCCTGTGGCGGGGCGTCCTATCCACTAGCGCCGGCGGAGGTGGTGGGCAGTTCATCGTCCATGCTAGTGTCAGGGGCCCCTTGTAGTGCCACAGTGTCCCTCCTGGTGTTCACAAGTTCCTTCAGCCCCCCTACGATGGTGCCCAGAGTGGAGCTGATGGTTCTGAGTTTCTCCCTGAAGCCCATATAATGTTCCTCCTGCAGGCGCTGGGTCTCCTGAAACTTGGCCAGTACCATTGCCATCGTCTCCTGGGAGTGGTGGTAGGCTCCCATGATGGAGGAGAGGGCCTCGTGGAGAGTGGGTTCCCTTAGCCTGTCCGCCCCCTATCGCACAGCAGCCCTCCCAGTTCCCCTGTGTTCCTGGGCCTCTGTCCCCTGGACCTGTGCCCACTACAACTGCCCCCAGGTCCCTGTTGTTGTTGGGGCAGTACGTTATCCTGGGTTCCCTGTAGTGGTGGACACACTGCTGATTGATGTGTCCTGGGGACGGAGGTATGGGCCCGCTGGGTGGGTGCTGTGCTGATGTTTCCAGAGGGTGGAAGGTCTGTGGTGGCCTGTGCCTGTGTGAGGGGAACCGACTGTCCCGAGGTCCCCGATGGTCCCGGCTGGCCATCTAGATCCAGTTGGACAGAGGTGCTGTCATCACTGTGGGCCTCTTCCGTTGGTGGTGTAGACATGTGCGGACCCTCCTGTCCGGTGACGTTGGGTAGGGGTCCTCCAGGGGTATAAAAGGATGTTTATTAAATCTGTGTGTGTAATGGTGTGCAATGTGTGGGTGACCATGTACCCCAGTGCTATCGTTCCTGTGTGGGACCTTGTGTGATGATGGTTTAGGGGGGTGTATGGGTATGTGCAGTGGGCATGCTTTGGTGATGTGTGTCCATTCTTTGTTGTTGCATGCAGGGCTTGGTGTTGGGATGGGTGGTTTGTGATGTTGGGACATATGTGAGGAGTTGGGGTGCTGGGGGTGAGGGTGGGGGTATGTGATAGCATGCAAGTAGGGTGGGGGATGTAATAGTAAAGCTTTGACTTACCAGGGTCCATTCCTCCCTCTGCTCCTGTGAGGCCCTTAGGATGCAGAATCGCCAAGACCTGCTCCTCCCATGTTGTTAGTTGTGGGGGAGGAGGTGGGGGTCCGCCGCCAGTCCACTGAACCGCCAGGTGGTGTCTTGAGACCACGAAACGCACCTTCCCCCGTAGGTCGTTCCACCTCTTCCTGAAGTCCTCCCGACTTCTTGGGTGCTATCCCACTGCATTGACCCTGTCCACTATTCTTCGCCATAGCTCCATCTTCCTTGCAATTGAAGTGTGCTGCACCTGTGCTCCGAATAGCTGTGGCTCTACCCGGACGATTTCCTCCACCATGACCCTGAGCTCCTCCTCCGAGAACCTGGGTTGTCTTTGTCTTGCCATGGGGTGGTGTAGGTGATGTGTGGGGTGGAGTGTGTGTTGATAAGTGTGGTGATATGTAGTGGTGTGTTATGTGAGGTGCGTGGAAGTTGTGTGGGTGATGGTGTTGTGTGCCTGTGGATGCTAGTTTGTTGATGGTGGTGTCTCTCTCTGGCCTTCTCTTGGTGATTCTGGTTGTGGGGGTTTGTGGGTGATGTGGGTGTGTGTTTTATATTGTAATGGGTGTGTGGGAGTGGTGTGTGTATGTGTATCAGGTGTGTGTATTTTGAATTGTCCAATGTGGCTGTGTTTTGTACGTGTTTGTGTATTTTGAGCGCGGGTCGTGATAGTGTGGGCGTATTTCTGTTGGCGTGACTGTGGAGGTTTTGTTTTCGCCAGTTTATCACTGACCTTTGGTGTGGCGGACTTGTTTGGGTGTCCGAATTTTGGCAGATGCCGAAATGTGGGTCATAATAGCTGTGGCGAAATTCCGCGTCGGTGTGTTGGCGGTCTTGTGCACGGCGGTTTACCGCCAATGTTGTAATGACCGCCTTAATGAGGTGTATGTGTTACACAATGTACACAAAGAGGAACGTGCATGCAGTCATGGTGCATAGCTAAGCTCCCTTAAATGCCGTTGCCTAAAGACAAAAAGAGACAGATTTAAGAAAAGTTGCACCCTCTTAACTGCCTCCTCCCCCAACATGTATGTATTGTATTTAAAATAAGGCGCACCATAGCGCAGGGTAGGGGGCAATAAAGTCATTTTATTTTGACGCTATTGATGTACTCTTCATTTGTAGCACCAAAATTGTGGCACAGATCCTACAGAGTACATAGGGGCCCATTATTATATATAATGGTATGCCCCCTTTTAATGCCTGCTCTGAACAGGCGTTAAAAGTGGCAAAAAAATGGCATAAGGAAAACTTTAAGATTTCCCTGCGCCATATTTTTTGGGCCCCCTAACAGGAGATTGCCTCCTTGCATACATAATGCCTGGTGCAGGCATAATGTTGTGTAAGGGTTAACAAAGTGGCACGATGCATGCATTGCACCACTTTGTAAATATGGTGGGGGAAAATGCCATTTTTGCGCTGCCTTAGCATCAAAACTTATTTTGCTATAGCGGCGCTAAGGCAGCACTAGGGACTCTTAAATCAGCCCCAAACCTTCTTGTCCTGACCCTTGACGAAACATGCTGCAGTCAACCTTATGTCCGCCTGGCATGTACATGCAAATGAGGATGTTGCAATGCAAATGGGGTACTTACCAACTGGTCCACCAATCTGAATCCCCAGGTGATCGAGCAGATCTTTCTCCTGTGCAATGAGGTCTGCCCAATGGTGCTTAATCTGTGGGTTGGTGCGCACAACTCTGAAAATCCTGCATAGGTGGTGGAGCACCTTGCCCCACAGCTGCTTCTGTGCCTCTGTTGGGTAGCCCTGTATGACCCGGCCACCCAGAGTAAACACAATGGGGAGGTAATGTTTCACAAGCCAGATGAACTCTCTGAGTTCATCTCCACTCATCCTAGTTGCTCTACCTTTCCCAGACATTTGGCAGTTTCACTTAACTGCAAATTAAAGAGCCCCAACAATTATAATGAACTACCCCATCTAACCCAAAATGCAAGACTAAGGAAAAGGAAAAAAAGCACAGAACAGCAACAGGACACAGCACAAAACTCTCCAAAACCACCACTCCTCGACCAGCACCAGCTCCACATACCCTCTCAAAATGACAGACAAAAAGACTGTAAAGTAAAAGTGAAATCACTGTACCATGCTTGCAGCAAGGAAGTCCTGTTTCCTCAGATCCTGGGCTTGTGCATCACATTTTCTGATATGCGTCAGTTTTTTGATGCACAACGGTCATGCATTTTTTTTCACATTGAGGCTGCCAAGGTTTGCAATTGATGCATAGGGGCCAGGCGTAATTTTTTTGATTAGCTAAGTATGAGGAATTGGCATTTGCGTCAAAAGAATTGGCGCATGACGGTCATGCGTGGTATACCTTCCCATGAAGGCTCACAAGGCCTGTGGAATTGAGATTGACACGCAGAGACCAGGCGTAATTTTTTTGAATAGCATAGTATGGAATATTGCTGTTTGCGTCAGAAATTTTGATGCATAACAGGAATATGTGGATTTTGTTAGAAAGACTGACAGTGCACCCAGATTCACCTACCATGTCACAGGAACTATGCATGCATGTAGTCAGTATGGTATGGCTACCTGTGTGTGAATGTGCGTTCTTATTGTAACTATAACATCGGAATGCGGTACCTTATGTTTGTATGTGTGTGTGTTGCATGCGATGACTGGTACTGTTTGCATATGTGCATGTTTTGGTAGACTTTGTCCACATACATGTTACCACATGTGTACCAGGAGTGTACATATGTGATGTAACACATATTTGTGGGTCTACCACATTGTCATGTCCGATTTCCAAATGTACGTTTGACAACAGCACAATAGATATGATGGGCTATGTCCAATTCATGGTCATGCATGTGATACCCATGGCAAATCCTACTCAGAGTTTGCAGTGGACTATGGCTGGGTCGATTTCATGTAACCCTTAGCAATGTGAGTGCATGTGTGTCCACAATGTGGTGTGTTGTATGGTTTAGGCTTCATGATGCTATGGTACACGTGTAACATATGGTTCCCCATGCATCTATGATGCCGAAGATGGTGTACTCATGTGTGTCAATGAAGGGTGGTCTGTGATGTGTGTGTGGAAAAACATTTGTAGTGTTATATGTGTAAAGAATGCCACAGTGGTGTATTCATGGGATATGAAACCTCACAAATCTATATTCCTGCATGGACATATGTTGGACATTGTTAAATAGTCATAATAGTTAAATGTAGTCATATCAGTGCCACCTATATTTCCATATGTGGGAACACATCTGAAGCTCATTTAAGTCTATCAATGATAAGCTGATACAAATGCATTTTCATTAGCGAAAAGTTGACTTTTGTGCAGACTCCAATTCACAATACAATGCCTGTACCATTGAAGTGGTACATGTGTGCTGAGAAATCAGACATATGTGTGCAAGGCACAAACTAGGTACATACAATCGACCACAACATGGCTGTCTGATACAATGGCATACAACTGTGTAGCAGGGTTGCAGTCAGGCAATACTGGCACCCTAGTCATCATTGCTCCTGTGGGACTATTTTGCCCACACAGACCCATGGTTGCATGTTTTGATGCAGGTTGATAGTGCTCCACTCAGCTCAGTCCACTGTGCACATGTATCAGGCCCCTGACTGTGTTAAGAATCAATGTAGTGTCTACATGGGAGTTAGTTGGGTATAGGGCAGGGATCTACCCTCATCATAAAAGCTCTTCAGCAGAGCAATACGCAGTCCCCTGCAGACCGACACCTGCACAAATGTGATCATGGCCTGGGATTTTCAATTTCCTTTGGGGTACTTGATGTCAGGTTTGCCCTATCATGTATAGGGAACTGGCTGCTTGTACATGTAGGACATGTCTCATCATTTGGCATGGTCCGACAGAAATGGTTATACATTGTTAGTATTTTCCATGTGCAGCTTGGTTAGGGCATGAATCTCTAGTGTAACTTGTTTATGTTTTACGACCCAGGGGACAGATGATATCACCTGTCAATGCCTTCTGTCAGAATAGTGTGCAATGGGCAACTACAACTTTCTTTGTTGTTGTAGCAAACATGAATGTGTTATGTGCTGACCTAGACATTCTTGGTGAGCATATTTTGGGTGAACACATTGTAACATTGTTTTGTTGCACAGGCAGTATTGGTCTATGTGTGTACCTTCTGAAACATTAACAGTATATCTTGTTTGGAATAGATTTGGTCTTTTATTGCTGGCATTATTTAGGCTGTTCACACTTTGTGCACATCTTCTACTGCAACATTGTCCGATCATACATGGACAGGATGCTATGTGTGAGTTGTGCAATTTGAAGATGTACACATCGTCTATTACTGGTTATGTGATAGTTTCCCTCCTATTTCCAGGCTTTGTGGGATTACATGACGTCCACACACAGTACACCAGCCACAGCACTTGTGTAGTGTCCAAGTGACCTCCCCATGTTGTGTCTCCAGGTGTCTGAGGGAGTCTCTCAGTTGTTTGTCTACATCCTTTGGTGTTCATGAGGATGCACTCCACAACCTATGTCACTGTCATCATGAGTGTAACTTGTTAGAGTGTGAAATCATTTCAGGTCTGGATTTCTGATTTGCCACATGCAACATGTCTGTCTCGTTCCTCACCCATACAATTAAGGGTGGGCCTGTGACATGTTTGGATATTGCTAGACTTACATGCACATCCCAAAGCGGATTGGGATGTTGGAGACCTATCAAAACACATGGAGAGAGTATGAGGGAGACATGGGAAACTACGAGGAACACAACCGTACTCAGCTCCCTATATATATAACCAAAAATCAGACAAAGAAGTACGGGGTTCTCTAATAAATCAAAGAATAAACCTCAGGGGTACAATTTGTGCCCTTGGTTACTCGTGATCCTTTATTAGAGGGATGAGGTCAGTATCAGGTCAGTGAGCTGCTGTGGAGTATTGAGAGGACACAGGGGAATTCCCTTTACGGACTAGGTGGTCTCACACACTATATAGTGTTAGGCTTCATCATTTGACCACCTAGCCCCACCCAGGTAGGACAGTGCCACCTGGGCAGACTCAACCTCGCTATTAAAATAACAGGAGGGAGTGCGTAAATAAATTCTTGGTCTGGAAAGATCGGGATCCAGCTAATCTAGGGAAAATAAAAACACCTAAATAGCCACCTGTATGAAGTCACAATTTAATAAAGGTGTCTGTTTGGTGTGGTTAAAGCATTGAGTGGGACACCTCCGTGAGAACAAGGACTCACAGGGTCACCTATCTAAAAAACGGTAGCCAGCATGTTTCTGCCCTTAGTAGTGAGCCAAGGAAGGTCTCGGGGCATTCATCAGGGCCTCAGAACCCTAAGACTCAAATTAAGAGTTAAAAAGAAACTCTTCTCAATTAGTGAAAAGTGTAAGGTGTAAAGTAAAAGGCCTACCTTACCTAAGGAATTACCCTGAGGTGGCCTGCAGAATGCAAAACAATAAACAGTCAATTAAAGCAATTGTGAAACACAACACTGCACAGCAAACCAACCACACACATGACAAGGAAATTTACTCATGCACAGAATAAATACATTCATGGTAGGCAATACTCATGCACAGAGTAAATATATACATGGTAGGCAATACCACCACTAAAGGGAAGTAGAAAATCTTACCCTATCCCTAGAGGCTACTGGCCTCTGGTATCCAGGAGGGGGAGTGTCCCCTTATTGTCAAAAACTAAGGTTAACATAAAAGAAAAGAAGCAAAGAAGCAAGGTGAGGGGGTACACATTTAAAATGGGAAGATAACCCATGGTTATGGCAGCGTCTGTAGAAGAAAAAAATGTAACAGAAAGGAGCCCAGCAGGGTACCTACATTATCTGGGAAGGAGGGGCTGGTTGGAAAATCTCAGCCCGAAGAAAGTAAATGGAAGGACTAATAAAAAATTGTAATCAGAAACGGATAGTGCAGGAATGAATACAAGGAAGAAAGAAAACAGGTATCTTATCTGTGATGCCTGAAGTCCGATCAGTCACTCACTGCGTCAAAGGGGGTGCTCGCTGCCAGCTGCAGTGTTAGCTGTGCTGCACCATTGTCATCTTCCTCCTTATTGGGGACATCTACCAGTTCAACCCAGGGGACATTATCCCCAATACATACGTTATGCTAGATAGCACATACAAGGATCATCTTGCATATCAGGGGTGGTGCATACAACAGGCTTCCTCCTGCCAGGCACCTGAACCTTGACTTCAGGAGCCCAAATGCCCTCTCCAACACATTTCATGTCCTTCTGTGCCCTTCATTGTATGCTCGCTCTTTCACAGTTATCGGGTTGCCAAAAGTAGTCAACAACCATGACTGGATGCCGTAATCTTGGTCGCTGCAAAGGAATGAGAGAACTTGTGTCGGGCATGCATGTTTGTGGTTTCGTATGTGCCATAGTGGATGTTAGTTGTAGGTGGAGTGGTGACTCAGACTTGCTTCAGGTATGGTGTGTGTTCCTGTTTTGTGGAATGGTTGCATTGGTGTGTGGTGATAGACATTACTATCATGTGTTGTGGCTCAGGGACCTCATGATTGTAAAATTAAATCCGGACTGACAGTTCATCATGCCAAATATGTGTTGTGTTGTTCATATTTGAGGCTGTGTGCTGATTTTTTGAGTAATCTACCACCTCCTTGCATCACAATAGTCTCATTTGTATTGACACCATAGTAGCCCTACAAGGCCAAACTCAGGCCTCCTTAGTAGCATGTGGCAAAACGCAGGCAGTGTGAAATTTAGTGGCCCTTTGTGGCAGATTATGCCTGTGCCGGCCATCATGTGTACAAGGGTGAGATTCAAACAATTATAGGAGTTGCAAAATTGGTGCAGAGGAATCTCCAAAGTTCCTAGACATGATTTATCACAGACACTTTCAGCACACGCAAAGAGCAGGTGTTTCAGAAAGGGCACACCATAGTTTTGAATGAGTCCCTATGTATGGTGCCTGAAAGGTCAGGTATGTTCTCGATAGTCCTACAGAGTCCTACTATGGCATCCATTCTCTTGACAGTATTGCACCTACTCTGCACCCTGGTGCGCCATTTCTTGTATACAGTGCACACTTGGTGGTGTGGGGGGGGCTAAGGGGCGCAAGTAAAGTGGCACTGGAATAGGTGCTGCACCACTTTTCATCAATCTGCCCCATGGTCTTTCATGCCTGGTGATGTTGCAGTCCTATGTGTGCAGCACAATGCACCAGGCAGGTGAAGGTGCACACAACGGATACGTCTGGTATGTTTAGGTGATATGTAGTTGGTAATGGCAGTATTTGGATGTCATTTGATATTGGTGCCACCAGAGTCTTCGACACGATGACAAATGTGGGGCTGTGCCTATATGTGTTTTTTTTCCATTGACAAGACCAATGCCATTCACATAGGTGAGCTACTCATTGTTGGGTGTTATGTGTGTGGGATCTGTATTTAATTGTCAACCAGTGGACACTTGTAGTGGATTGGGCCCTACTTCTGTATGCTCCACCTGTCCTTTATATGGTGCGCCAGTCAGGTTGTGTCTGTATTATGTACATTTAGGTGGATGTGTGTGATGTGCAATGGCATGAGGCATATGTGTTCTTGTCTATACATCTGTGTTCCCCTGTCCATGTGTGTTTAGTGTGGTGTATGTATTGTTTTTCCTCCAAGGTTGTGTTGTTGTCTGTGTAGTAATTGGTATGGTGGCTTACCTACGAGTAGCCATTGCCGTATTGCCCATCCTGGAACTGGTCATTGATGGTGGAATGCCGGAATATGTAGGCATCATGGATGCAGCCGGGATATTCGGCTAGGATGTTTGTGAAGAGCCCACAGTGGTCCACAATGGCCTGCACATTTATTGAATGGGTGTGTTTGCGGTTCCTGTAGAGGTGTTCCATGGCAGCAGGTGGCAGAAGTTGGGCATGGGTACAGTCCATTGCACCCAGCACCCGTGGGAACCCAGTAAGTAGGTAGAACCTTGCTTGGTCTCCTGCTGTAGTTGCTGAGTTTTGGGGAAGCAGATGTGGTGGGGGTGTGAGGCGGATGATTGCATCTAGGACCTTTGGTAGGAAGGCCGAGAAGAATGGTTGGGAGTTACCAGCCACTTGTGTGCCTGTTGTCTGGAATGATCCTGACATCAGCATTTGAAGGACAGCCAAGAGTTTGGTCTTGGGTATAATAGTTGTTGAAGTTCCACCCTTGCAGTGATGTGTGCCGCAATGTGGTGCTGCAGGCATTCAACTGACTCCTGCTTCAGATGATAGGTTCTGGTGACATGTTGTTCCCTGAGTGCAAGGATGGTTGTGTTCTGTCAAAACATCCTTTCCGGCCTTCTGCGCTGCCTTTGTGGTTGCTGCGGTGGTATATGGGGTTGCTTCAGTGGCGCTGGAGGGACCTGTTGTCATTGCTGTCATCTGCGGTATGTGCCAAGCTGTAACATTAACAGTTTCATGTTGTCCTGGAGGTTGCCAATGCTCCTTCTATGTGTTTTTCTTAAGTAGTAGTGTGCAGGCCTCATCTTAACACCTGGTCTGACCAGGCATTAAAATTTGATGCTAATTGGACTTTGCGTCATTTTTTGGGACCGGTTGCTTAATTTTCATCGTTTTAGTGTTGGGCTGTAAATATGGCGCTGGAGGGCTAGCATAATCTTTTGGAAGGAAACTCCTACCTTGCATATCATTGTCGCAAAACGCCGCAAGGAGGGGTGGCGCTCCTAAAAAATGACATTAACTCTGAAGATTTGTCGCTAGAGAGGTCAAGCTACAAAATATAACAATGGCGCAAGGTTAGCGTCGCTTTTGCATAAAAAAAATGGTGCAAGGATGGCGCAAACGTTTCTTAAATATGGGCTGAAAAATTGTAAAAAAGAAAAATGCTCTTTGTGAGTGAGTCTTTTCCTTCGCTCCTCCACCTAAGGGCTGAGAAAATGGAAAAACACCCCACTACAGTTGTATCTCACTATATCTAGATCAACAGTATCGTCCTGTGAAAGTATTGGAACCAATGCATAAGATAATACTATATCATTAAATTATGAATATATGCAAAATTCATAACCCCACTCCCATTTATCCAGAATTACCTTGTGACCTACTGGTTAGGTTGATATAGTCAATGCGAAGTAGTAACTTATGTATTTACTGACTTTAAACAGATCCTTATATGATTAGCCAGATCTCTAAACTTGATCAGTCGCTATATGAATGAATATAATGCTTCAGGCTGTTTTTAGACTAAGATTAGATTTGGTCTAGACATCTTTCCTGACTGTAAACAGAGAGGGAGGGCCACTAAAAGCCCTCAACACTTCCCTATTGATATTATATCAAAATGTCCCATCCAACAAGCTTTAAAAGTAAAGGCAATGTGAATAGTGCCTCTTCCATGTGCTAATACATTGTCCATGTCATAATTAAGGAGTAGTATTTCCTACACATACCACTGGTATTTAAACATATAGGCCCTCATTATGACATTGTTGGTAAATGCCACTTACCACCACACTGACTGCCACCAACTTACTGCCAGGGTGGCGGATATCCGTTCACCATATTATGAAACACATACACCAATCCGTCAGTATTCAGCCATATACACAGTTTCGCCAGCCCAAAGGCCAGTGATAACCTGGCGGTATCAAAACCCACCCCGTTACACCAACAGAACAACGCCCATCACATTATGACCCACGAATCACCACGGCGGACATTCAATGGTGGTAAACCATTGGCGGTACAAACTGCTGCACTCAAAATGGACACACACAAACAAAACAACACCTCATTGGACAATTCAAACAACACACACCTGACACCCATACACACACACCACACCCACCCACTCAGACCACTACAAAACGCACACACACCTTATCCACAACCCTTTACCTTTACAAACAATTGTCACCAGAGAGACAGCAAGACCACAGACACAACCAGAGCCACACACTACTCACACCTATTCACCACTCACGCACCCCACATCACACACCCCAACACATTACCTAACACACCCCACCTGTGCACCTCACACAACACCCATGGCACCACAAAGACACCGCCGATTCACAGAGGAGGAGCTAAGGGTCATGGTGGAGGAAATCATAAGGGTAGAGCCTCAGCTATTTGGAGCACAGGTGCAGCAGATATCGATAGCTACGAAGATGGAGCTATGGCAGAGATTCGGGAACAGGGTCAACGCCGTGGGACAGCACCCAAGAACTAGGAATGACATCAGGAAGAGGTGGATCGACCTACGGGGAAAGGTAGGTTCCATTGCAGCAAGACACCAACTCGCTGTACAGAGGCTGGCGGTGGACCCCCATCTCCTCCCCCACAATTAACAGCATGGAAGGAGCAAGTCTTGCAATCCTACATCCTGAGGGCCTGGCCAGAGTAGAAAGAGGACTGGACTCTGGTAAGCCAACTCTTTACTACTATCAATCCCATACCTGCATGCCATCACATACCCTCACCCTCACTCCCATCACTCTACCACTGCCCACATACCCCACCATCACATCTCACTCATCCCAATGCCAAGCCCTGCATGCTTCACCAATGCATGTACACCCTCACAGCCCTGCATGGACACTCATTACTAAAGCATGCACACCATAGAGAATTAGATATCCCACCATACACCAACGTACACAAGTGAATGCTGCCAGGGCAAATACAACCAAAGAGGGCAAGTCACGGATGCACAATATGTCAGAAACAGAAACCATAACACATCATTTACATCCCCACAGGAGAGGAGGTGCCAGCAATATCCTGTCCCCCAATAGAAGAGGCCCACAGTGATGCCAGCAATGCTGGTCTTCAGGATCTGTATGACCAACCTGGCCCATCAGGGACCTCCGGACAGTCAGTTACCCAGGCCCAGTCACACACCACCACAGAGCCTCCCCCATCAGTAAACATCACCACAGCACCCACCATGCGTACCCATACCTCTGTCCCCAGGAAATGTCAATCAGCAGTGTGTCCACCTCTACAGGGACCCCAGGGCACACCTCAAAACCATGGCAATCAGGGACCTGAGGTCAGTGGCAGTGGGCACACGGTTCAGGGGACAGAGGCACATGCCAACAGGTACACTGGGAGGACTTCTGTGCACCAGGAGGAGGGCAGCCCCAGGGAACCGACTCTCTAGAAGGCACTTGCAGAGATCCTGGGAGCATATCAACATTCCCAGGACATGATGGGCCAGATCCTGGACAATGTACAGGAGAATAGGCGGCTCCAGGAGGGACAGTACCAGGGGATCAGGGAGGACTTGCAGGCCATCAACAACACCCTGATCTCCATAGTAGGGGTGCTGGCAGACATGGCCAATATTATGAGGGAGGCAGTCACCCACCGCAGCGGGCCCCTGCTGCTAGCCAGACATCTGAACAGCCTTCCACCTCCACTGGTGCTAGTGCCAGGAGGCCCTGCCACCGGACTCACAGACCACCTGTACCCCTCCCCCTGCAGAAGGAGAATCACCCCACAAATGTTCCCTGCGATCGAGACAGAAACCAGAGACTCTTGCCAAGACCCCCACAAGGAAATGAGACTCTCCTGATTGTTACCCTTGTGTCCCACTCAGTCACCCTGTCCACCTTGAACTGCCATTGCTCCCCTTCCAATGTCCCCTTGGACAATGCATCTGTGCTACAAATAGACTGGAACAATACCCTGGGCTTTCCTCCATCATCACCCCATATCCTTCCCCTCAATATTTTAGCACTTCAATAAACACAATTGCAAAAAAAGAAGTTTGGAGTATGTCAAATTTTTCAAGTATGTATTCATTTAAACAGCTACAAACATTGCAATTCAACTGTACAGAAAATTAGCATAGACCAATGACCTGTGGCTGGCAGAGTCACCAGCAAATTATGAGGGATAACATTTAGCCACACACTATCCCATATGGCCCAAACCATACCCATACACCAACATATACTGGGTGAGAACCAGGGCTCACCTATTAGCCACACCCTGTGCCTCTGTAGTTAGCCCATCACATTTGGGATGCTGCTATTCCTCAGGACAAAGGCATCATGAACCGACCCTGCATACTTAGCATTGATGTGGGAGAAGTACTGGCCACCAAGCACACCATCTGTACTTTCATAGAGTGGAAACTCTTCCAATTTCTGAACACCTGTTCATTCTGACGGGGGTGTGGGGACAAATGCAATATATGTTTCATCAATTGCCCCATTTAGGTTATTTATGTTGGGATATGTCCCATTGCATAGAACTCGGCCTTCACTGTGGCCAAATCTTCAACATGGGGAAATACAATGTAGCTGCACATGTAGGGCAATCAGGGCAGACAAAACTCTTGTTAGCACTATTGAGAACATTGGCTGTGACATTCCTGCTGCCAAGCCCACTGTCACTTGGAAAGAACCATTTGCCAAGAAATGGAGCACTGATAGAACTTCTACACGAGGGGGGATCCCAGTGGGCTGACGGATAGCAGATATCAGGCCAGGTTCCAATTGGGCAAACAGCTCTGTGATTGTGGCCCTGTCAAGTCTATAGGTGAAGATAATGTGCGTGTCCTCCATTGTTACCAAGTCCGCCATGGGTCTGTACACAGGGGTATGTCTCCATCTCCTATTCATCCACAGCTGTAGCAATCTATGGGGCAAAAGAGTGAGGAGCCGGTCACAAACTGAACAATGGGGCTACCACAGAACTTTTCATGCTGTTAACTTGTAATGGGTAGGTTTGATTTGTACAGTATGCCCTAATTCACCAGTGATGCAGCAAATATCCAGGGCCTCCTCCCCACTGAAATGGCATCCATCTGTCCTATGTGGAGGGACAGGTGAAAGTGAGGTAATTCCGCTGACATCGTGCGCCGTTGCGGGAGGCGGGCGGGAACCCCGTGCAACTCCTCATTGGATAACATTGAGCCCCATGGGTTACAGTGGCCAATGGTGATCTATGCCGGCAGTGACGATATGGACCGCCACGGACGTGACCGCCATTTTCTATCTGATGCCTTACTTGCTACCTGATCTTCAACAGGAGAGGACCTACACTGCATGTGCTGCTGTGACCTGTGTCTGGAACCTACCATGGCCTGTGACTAGGGAAAGGGCTCCAGCCTTCACTTCGGCAGAGTTGGAGAGACTGGTGGATGGGGTCCAGACTGCTGTATGGGCCTCCAGACCAACAGGTGGGTACACTGTGGGCACGATGCATGTGGCATGAATGCATGGAGTGGTGTGTGTGAAGGCCTTGTGTAAGAGGGGTGGGTGGATGTCCTCTGAGAGGCGTATTGGTTGTGTGCTGGGCAATGTCTCTCTGTAAATGGTGATGTGAAGGGGTAGGAAGGGCCATAACTGTTTGACTAATTCTATTTTCTTGTGTGTATTTCCTCTGCAGGTCAGCGCTCATCAAAAGAAGGGTATATGGCGTGCCATCACCAAGGATGTGCGGACCCTGGGGGTCTACGGCAGGCGGAGCACCCTATGTTGGAAACGGTGGGAGGACCTGAGACGCTGGGCACAGAAGATGGCAGAGGCCCAGCTGGAGATGGCCTCCCAACGAGGAAGGGGTACCTGTCGAACCCTGACCCCCCTGATGCCTGCATACTGGTGGTGGTCTATCCTGAGCTGGATGGGTGCTTGAGGGCATCACAGCAGCCACAAGGGGGTGAGTACAGTGCCCATCATTACAACTTACGCATGGTAGGGTGGTATCCGGGTGGGGGATGTTTGTCAGTGGGTGTCCCTAGGCCAGGCATGACATTGCAGCATAGGTCCCCTGGTGGCTAGGGTTCAGAAGGGAAAATCTTGCTACCTAGCTCGTAGGCATCCACTATGGTCAGGGCTGGGTAGGTTCCAGGTGTTCTGCATTTGGCGGTGTGTACCCCTCCCCATGGCTTGGCTGATAACTATTTCTCTGGTAATGCTATGGCGTATTGTGTAGGGCTGTTCCCTGTGTGTGAGGGTGCTGTGTACGCCACTGTGGTGTTGGTGCAGCCATTGACCAAGTGTATCCTTAGTCTCTCCCCCCCGTTTTTGTTTTGTCACCATGTCCTTATGTGCATTAGCATCATCTGTCAGAGGAGCGGAGGCACCGGCGACGGAGGGAGCTACATCCCACACGACCCAGGAGGCAGAGTCCACTGACGCTGAGGGCACCAGTGGGATGGGAGGCGAGGGGAGCACCACGGCGGAGACTGGAGGGGACAGTTCTGACACAGATACCTCCTCCGGTGGAAGCTTCCTGGTGGTGGCGGACACCTCTGTGACGACCCTAGCTACAGGTGCATCCGCCACCCCCGTACCAGCACCGCCCTCCCAGCAGCCCCTCTGCGAGTTGCCCTTGCCCGCTCACCCTGGAGGATGGGCATTTCCTTCACCCAAGCCACCTCAGACCCTGCCCCAGTTAGCCCTGCTGCCCTGAATGAGGAGGCTATTGACCTCCTGAGACCCATCTCTGTAGGGCAGTCAACGATTGTGATGCCATCCAGGGTCTGGCAGCCCAGATGCAACAGACTAATGCATTCACACTGGATTGGCGGCCCAACAGAGATCGATCTAGGCTCTGGCCTCCTCTCTGATGGCAGCCATTGTTCCTGTTTCTACCCTCCCGCCTCCAACTTCCTCTTCCCAGTCCCATTCTCCTCAACCCCAACCTATCCCAAGCACACAGGCAGACGAGCATGCCCACATGACAACACACAAGAGTGGTACAGGCATACACAAGCACCACACTTCATCCCACAGGCACTCACACAAACACCATTCAGATGCAGACACACCAACATTCACTATTTCCACTGTCTCCCCCTCCTCCTCCTCCACCTCCCTCCCAGTTCCATCTACAGTCACACCTGCATGCACTACATCATCATCCACTACCAGCATCGTCACCACACCTTGCAGACACCTCCACAACAGCCATGCACACGTCCCCTGTGTCCTCTCCCACTGTGTCTGTCCCCCCTCCTAAAGTACACAAACACAAGCACTCAGACACCCAACAGCCATCCACCTCACAACAGCATACAGCCCATGCACCTTCACCCAAAATCAGCAGACAGACACCTCCAACAATCACTCCCTCTTCCTCCACTCCCATTCCTTCTCCCTCTTCCCACCACATTAGCCCTAAAATACTGTTCCTATCCACCACTGACCTCTTGCCTACCCCTCCTCCAACCTGCACATATGTCTAGGGTGGGAAGAACCCAGCCAAGCACCTCAGCCACCCAGTCCACAGGACCAGTCGTCACCACACCCACTCATGGTGGAAAAGGATCCAGGCCACATGTCCTGAAGGTGAAGGAGCCTGCACCAGGCAGCTTCAAGGGAAAGGAACCTGCCCCAGCTGCCAGAAAGAGCAAGGAGCCTGCCCCAGCAGCTGCTAAGAAGGTAAAGGTGCCTGCCCCAGCTGCCAGAAAAAGCAAGAAGCCTGCCCCAGCAGCTGCTAAGAAGGTAAAGGAGCCTGCCCCAGCTGCCAGGAAGAGCAAGGAGCCTGCACCAGCAGGCAGGAAGAGGCTGCAGGGGATGGTCAGAAGCCTCCCCCCACCAGAAGCACCACAACCACTGAAAAGCCGTCACTGCCGGCGGACGGTATGTAATCAAGCCTCCATGGCTGCTGTGCCACCCTCTGCAAATCCAGTGTGTATGAAACCCAGCTGAGAGACTGTGACCTTGCACTCCCCACGATCAAGAGCACAGGGCACCAGGCCCCCTCCAGAACCAGTGGGTATGACATCCACATAGCCAAGACACCCCAGGACCAAGCACAGGGCATGTTTCCCCCTCCAGAGCAAGTGGGCAAGTCACCCACTTGAGAGACCATGGCCTTGCACTCCCCAGGACCAAGCACAGGGCATGTTGCCCTCTCCAGAGCAAGTGGGCAAGTCACCCACTTAAGAGACTGTGGCCTTGCACTCTCCAGGACCAAGCACAGGGCATGTTGCCCCCTCCAGAACCTGTGGTCTTGTTACATCTCCCAGTTGAGGTGCCCCCGTACTCTGTCCCCCTGAGGTGCCTGCTTATTTACCAACTGATGCCCCTGCAGTGTTCTCCCCGTGTTGATGCAGGTGACATGTGTGCCCTTGGACTTTGGCCTGTGGCCATTTGGCCTACGAACATTGTGGACTGGGCTGTGTCCCTTTGTGTACATATGTATATATCTATTCTCTTGCCGAAATTATTTTTGTTGATGTGTTGCTCTCATTACATTCACTTTTTCAAAATCGTTTGGTCCTTGCATTGTACATCCGAGTTGTGGGATAAAAATGTTTTAGTAATGCAGCAGATTGTGAGCATGGTTTTGAGCGGGAGGTGTTGTGCGTGTGTGTCACTGTTGTTTTCCTCATCCCCTCCCTTGTGTGCTAGGCAGCTGTAATCACTGTTGTCACCTTCGCCAGCGTTGATGTTCATGGGGGAGCAGCTCGGGCTCCATGGCGGCGTGGTTGTTCCCTGTGTCTCCTATGGTGAGTTCTTTCCCTTCTGAGGTCTGATTCCGCCAGGCTTTGGATGTCGTTGGTACCGCCCCGGAAAAGGTGGCGGTTTCCAGGGTCTTAATATGGTGGGCGGAACATTGACTTCCGCCTGGCTGCAGGCAGCTACCGCCGGGGTGCCTGTTGTTTCCACTCTGGCGGTCGGTGTGGTACGTTGGCTGTCTATCGGAAATCTTTCTGTCATGGTCATAATTTGGCGGTAATTACTGCCGGCATGTTGCCAGTATTACTGTCACTTTAACACCAACCGCCAGGTTTGTAATGAGGACCTATATAACCAATAGATCATGTATTTGCTAAATATTGTGCAATAATATAATCAGTTTACACTGCACACGCCGTGGGCATCTTTTTCTGTTATTGCCTTCATGCAATAAATATTTACTAATTAATCCCACATACATTATTTATGGCTTTTAACATTTTGTTTATTTTCTGTTACTTTACCTTCAATGATGGTGAGGCCACCAGTAATATTTTTTCTTTATCATACACCATGTGTGTTTGTTCTTCGAATTAGACAAGGTCTTTGAAAGATGTGATTTTTATTAATGGATTGTGAAGACTTTGTCTTACCGACAAAGAACTCTGTTCGATCAGCATAAACTGGTACAATAAAGGGGAATATTTGGGCTGTTAGTGAGTTTTGAAGGTTATAGTGCCCTTCCTTAAAATAATTCAATTTACAGAGTAAACGAAAATAGTCTACTATGGAAATAAGGTGATGCTATAATAGTACTAAGGTCCCATAACACACATCTGACAGCTACCCAGCAATTCAAGCCTTAAACAACAATCTTAATTGAGAATATAGGATCTTTACACGTAAGGTGTTTCGTATTAAAGTGATGGAGATATCACATATAAGATACTCACAATATCAAGCGTATTTTCATTGATTATTGATTATCATGGATTATTATTGGGTTGCGATGGAAGCCTGTGGGCCAATGGGTATACACTCTCACAGACTTTGTTACACAACAGGATACATCTGCTATTATGTGCAGTTGATTGCTACAGAAATGGGTACAAAACACCAAGAATAATGGAAGTTTTTTGCGCTCATTTGTGAATATAGATACATGGAGGGTGACAATAGTGTGTTTCCCCCACTCTGTACTCCAGAAGGTATACCTTCTCTGCCTGGGGAGTAAGTAGGATTTACCAAGCACGACCAACATGTTTAGCATACAAGATTTCCCCAAACTCTTTTTACCTGACAGTCCATTCAAGATTTTTTATGCCAATTTATTTTCCCTAAAATACTCTGAATGAGTGATTCCTTTTTTTGAATTATTTCTGAAAGAAAATAAATTGATTTATTATAGTAATTTGATCAAAAAACAAACCAGCTATTGATTTGCACACGTGCACTTTTGTGTATGACCTTCAAATAACTTCATGATTCAAAGCAAATTCAATTATTCCCCCAGATGAATATGTGTATATTAGTGGTTTTCACAACCCAACTGATGGACAAAGTGCTAGTGGAGATGCATAAGCTACTACTATTCTTCCAGTGGCCGTACCAGATCAATATACAGCAAACGCAGATGAAAGGAGTGCTTCAATTAATCTCCGCCACTGGCAATCGCCCTGGGCTACATTCCAGGATATATTTTCCCCACTGTGACCCAACATATGCAAATCAGTACCTACCCTGCTCCTCATGGACACAGTCTATTCTGAACTGCCAGGCAAGGCTCACTCCAGAAGGGACTAGAAGCAATCTGTAAAGAAATGGCTCCCTGTTGCAGTTATCCCCCCACTTTTTGCCTGATACTGATGCTGACTTGACTGAGAAGTGTGCTGGGACCCTGCTAACCAGGCCCCAGCACCAGTGTTCTTTCACCTAAAATGTACCATTGTCTCCACAATTGGCACCCAGGTAAGTCCCTTGTAACTGGTACCCCTGGTACCAAGGGCCCTGATGCCAGGGAAGGTCTCTAAGGGCTGCAGCATGACTTATGCCACCCTAGGGACCCCTCACTCAGCACAGACACACTGCTTGCCAGCTTGTGTGTGCTGGTGGGGAGAAAATGACTAAGTCGACATGGCACTCCCCTCAGGGTGCCATGCCAACCTCACACTGCCTGTGGCATAGGGAAGTCACCCCTCTAGCAGGCCTTACAGCCCTAAGGCAGGGTGCACTATACCACAGGTGAGGGCATATGTGCATGAGCACTATGCCCCTACAGTGTCTAAGCAAAACCTTAGACATTGTAAGTGCAGGGTAGCCATAAGAGTATATGGTCTGGGAGTCTGTCAAAAACGAACTCCACAGCTCCATAATGGCTACACTGAATACTGGGAAGTTTAGTATCAAACTTCTCAGAATAATAAACCCACCCTGATGCCAGTGTTGGATTTATTTAAAAAAATGCACACAGAGGGCATCTTAGAGATACCCCCTGTATTTTACCTAATTGTTCAGTGCAGCACTGACTGGTCTCTGCCAGCCTGCTACTGAGAGACGAGTTTCTGACCCCATGCGGTGAGAGCCTTTGTGCTCTCTGAGGACAGAAACAAAGCCTGCTCTGGGTGGAGGCGCTTCACACCTCCCCCCTGCAGGAACTGTAACACCTAGCAGTGAGCTTCAAAGGCTCAAGCTTCGTGTTACAATGCCCCAGGGCACTCCAGCTAGTGGAGATGCCCGCCTCCTGGACCCAGCCCCCACTTTTGGCGGCAAGTCCAGGAGAGATAATGAGAAAAACAAGGAGGAGTCACTGGCCAGTCAGGACAGCCCCATAGGTGTCCTGAGCTGAGGTGACTCTGACTTTTAGAAATCCTCCATCTTGTAGAAGGAGGATTCTCCTTGGGAGGAGGCACAAAGAGGGTGTACCCACCCTCAGGGCTAGTAGATATTGGCTACTAACCCCCCAGACCTAAACACACCCTTAAATTTAGTATTTAAGGGCTTCCCTGAACCTAAGAATTTAGATTCCTGCAACTAAAAGAAGAAGAGGACTGCTGAGCTGAAAGACCCCTGCAGAAGAAGAAAAGAAGACACCAACTGCTTTGGCCCCAGTCCTACCGGCCTGTCTCCTGCCTTCTAAAGAAACATGCTCCAGCAACGCTTTCCCCAGGACCAGCGACCTCTGAATCCTCAGAGGACTGCCCTGCTTCAAGAGGACCAAGAAACTCCAGAGAACAGCGGCCCTGTTCAACAAAGACTGCAACTTTGTTTCCAGAGGAGCAGCTTTAAAGACCCCTGCAATCCCCGCCAGAAGCATGAGACTTGCAACACTGCACCCGGCGACCCCGACTCGACTGGTGGAGAACCAACTCCTCAGGGAGGACCCTCCGGCGACTCCGAGACTGTGAGTAACCAAAGTTGTCCCCCCTGAGCCACCACAGCGACGCCTGCAGAGGGAATCCCCAGGCTCCCCCTGACCGCGACTGCCTGACTCTAAAATCCCGACGGCTGGAAAAGACCCTGCACCCGCAGCCCCCAGCACCTGAAGGATCGGAACTCCAGTGCAGGAGTGACCCCGAGGACCCCCTCTCCCTTGCGCAGGTGGTGGCTACCCCGAGGAGCCCCCCCCTGGCCTGCCTGCACCGATGAAGAGACCCCTTGGTCTCCAATTGAAATTTATTGGAAACCCGACGCGTGTTTGCACACTGCACCCGGCCGCCCCAGTGCCGCTGAGGGTGTACTTTTTGTGTGAGCTTGTGTCCCTCCCCGGTGCCCTACAAAACCCCCCTGGTCTGCCCTCCGAAGACGCGGGTACTTACCTGCTGGCAGACTGGAACCGGGGCACCCCCTTCTCTCCATTGAAGCCTATGCGTTTTGGGCACCACTTTGAACTCTGCACCTGACCGGCCCTGAGCTGCTGGTGTGGTAACTTTGGGGTTGCTCTGGACCCCCAACGGTGGGCTACCTTGGACCCCAATCTTAACCCCGTAGGTGGTTTACTTACCTGCAAAACCTAACAATACTTTACCTCCCCCAGGAACTGTGAAAATTGCACTGTGTCCACTTTTAAAACAGCTAAATGTGTTTTATGTAAAAAGTATATATGCTACTGTAATTATTCAAAGTTCCTAAAGTACTTACCTGCAATACCTTTCAAATGAGATATTACATGTAGAATTTGAACCTGTGGTTCTTAAAATAAACTAAGAAAAGATATTTTTCTATACAAAAACCTATTGGCTGGAATTGTCTCTGAGTGTGTGTTCCTCATTTATTACCTGTGTGTATGTACAACAAATGCTTAACACTACTCCTTTGATAAGCCTACTGCTCGACCACACTACCACAAAATAGAGCATTAGTATTATCTCTTTTTGCCACTATCTTACCTCTAAGGGGAACCCTTGGACTCTGTGCATACTATTCCTTACTTTGAAATAGTGCATACAGAGCCAACTTCCTACATTGGTGGATCAGCGGTGGGGTACAAGACTTTGCATTTGCTGGACTACTCAGCCAATACCTGATCACACGACAAATTCCAAAAATTGTCATTAGAAATTGATTTTTGCAATTTGAGCTATTTTTCTAAATTTTTTAAAGTCCTGCTAGGGCCTTGTGTTAGTCCCTGTTTAGCATTTCTTTTAGAGTTTAAAAGTTTGTGAAAGTTTGAATTAGAACCTAGAACTAGTTTTAGATTCTTAAAAAGTATTCCAACTTTTAGAAGCATAATGTCTAGTACAGATGTGAATGTGATGGAACTCGACATCACCCCTTACCTCCATCTTAAGATGAGGGAGCTAAGGTCACTCTGTAAAATAAAGAAAATTACAATGGGCCCCAGACCTTCCAAACAACAGCTCCAGGAGCTTTTGGCAGAGTTTGAAAAAGCCAACCCCTCTGAGGATGACAACCCAGAGGATGATGTTAGTGACATGGAGGAGAATTCCCACCTTCCAGTCCTAACTAGGGAACCCAGGGACCCTCAATCCCTGATTCCAACTGTGATACTCAGAGATGCTGCTTCCCTCACAGGAGGGGCCAGCACCTCTGAAATCACTGAGGATAGCCTCAGTGAAGAGGACCTCCTGCTAGCCAGGATGGCCAAAAGATTGGCTTTGGAAAGACAGATCCTAGCCATAGAAAGGGAAAGACAAGAGATGGGCCTAGGTCCCATCAATGGTGGCAGCAACATAACTAGGGTCAGAGATTCTCCTGACATGTTGAAAATCCCTAAAGGGATTGTAACTAAATATGAAGATGGTGATGACATCACCAAATGGTTCACAGCTTTTGAGAGGGCTTGTGTAACCAGAAAAGTGAACAAATCTCACTGGGGTGCTCTCCTTTGGGAAATGTTCACTGGAAAGTGTAGGGATAGACTCCTCACACTGTCTGGAAAAGATGCAGAATCTTATGACCTCATGAAGGGAACCCTGATTGAGGGCTTTGGATTCTCCACTGAGGAGTATAGAATTAGATTCAGGGGGGCTCAAAAATCCTCGAGCCAGACCTGGGTTGATTTTGTAGACTACTCAGTGAAAACACTGGATGGTTGGGTAACTGGAAATGAAGTGCATGACTATGTTGGGCTTTATAATTTGTTTATGAAAGAACACATTTTAAGTAACTGCTTCAATGAAAAGTTGCATCAGTATCTGGTAGACCTAGGACCAATTTCTCCCCAAGAATTGGGAAAGAAGGCGGACCATTGGGTCAAGACTAGGGTAAACAAAACTTCCACTGGGGGTGACCAAAAGAAAGGGGTTACAAAGACTCCCCAGGAGAAAGTGGGTGACACTAGAAACAAAGAAAAAGAGTCCTCTGTAGGCCCCCAAAAACCAGAACAGGTGGGTGGGCCACAAGACACAACCCAAAACAAAGGTGGGTACCAGGGTAAGAACTGGGATGCCACTAAGGCATGGTGCCATAACTGTAGACAGACAGGGCACCACACCAAGGACACTTCTTGTCCCAAAAACAAACCCCCTAGCAAAATCCCAGGGGTGACCAGTGTAGCCATTGGGGATGACTCCTCCGATGAGGAGGTCTTCATAGCCTTCAACTGGAAAAAGGGCCCAACAGGTGAGTTGGAGATTCCAGAGGGAAGTAGACACTTCCACCACCTACTGGTGAATGGAATCCCAGCCACTGCCCTGAGAGACACTTGTGCCAGTCACACTATTGTGCATGACAGGCTGGTGTTCTCAAACCAGTACATCCCAGGTGAGACTGCCAGAGTAAGAGTTAGCCCAGACAGGGTCACTGATAGGCCTGTGGCTTTTGTGCCCATAGAAGTGGGTGGGACTTTTAGCTGGAGAAGGGTGGTAGTCAGTACAGACCTCCCCCTTGATTGTCTCCTTGGAAATGACTACCCAGAGGTTAGTCAGAGCCCAAGAGAGGAACTGGTCCAGTGCCAGTCCTCTCCCAAGGATTCTGGAGGTGCTACCCCTGCAGTAACTGCAAGTAGGCCCCAGAAGAAAAAGAAAAGAAAACAGAGTAGGAAAGTTGGACAACCTTTAGCTAAGGTTCCAGCAAGCCAGGGAGATTCTGCTCCAGTAGAGGAGAACTCCAAAAGTGGCTCTGATAAAGTCCAACCTGACCCACAAGAAGTCCTGGCTAGTCAGGCAACTGTTAAACCTGAGTGGGTGGCTCCTCAGGTAACAGAAGAAAGAGTGGAAGAAGGGTGTTTACTACAAGATGTGGTAACCCCCCACTCTAATACAGCAGACAGGCACCCTGAACCTAAAGAAGCCTGTAACTTAGCCCCTTCCCTTGTAGGTGAAGAGCTAAAGGTGTGGTTCTGGGCACTGACAGCTGTCAGTGGCCTCTGCTGGGTGTTAGCCTTTATGGCTGCACTATCCTTGGCATGGTGGACTGACCCCATGCCAAATAGCAAGTTAGGCCCCCTGACCCTGTTGGTCATGGTGGGGTTACTCCAGCTCTGGGTAACCTATTTGGGTAAGCTAGGGGTGACCATGGCTAAGATAAGATTAGCAGAGGTGGATACCTCTAACCCCAAAATAGAGAGAATGGGTGAAGACATTAAAAGCACAGACAAGCGGCAGTTCAGATTAGGTCCTATCACTGTGGAAGTGGGTCAGTTCCCCAGAGGGAAGGACCTGAACAGGAGGATGTAAGGCAGAGTAGGCCCTGCAAGAAACCAGCCTTTTTCCTCTACTTTTCCTCGCCTGACAGACTAGGAAGACTCTCCCAGCTTTGGCTGAGTCTCCTGGCCTGTGGGCTGGGGGGGGGGGGGGCTTGTGTAAAGAAATGGCTCCCTGTTGCAGTTATCCCCCCACTTTTTGCCTGATACTGATGCTGACTTGACTGAGAAGTGTGCTGGGACCCTACTAACCAGGCCCCAGAACCAGTGTTCTTTCACCTAAAATGTACCATTGTCTCCACAACTGGCACAACCCTGGCACCCAGGTAAGTCCCTTGTAACTGGTACCCCTGGTACCAAGGGCCCTGATACCAGGGAAGGTCTCTAAGGGCTGCAGCATGACTTATGCCACCCTAGGGACCCCTCACTCAGCACAGACACACTGCTTGCCAGCTTGTGTGTGCTGGTGGGGAGAAAATGACTAAGTCGACATGGCACTCCCCTCAGGGTGCCATGCCAACCTCACACTGCCTGTGGCATAGGTAAGTCACCCCTCTAGCAGGCCTTACAGCCCTAAGGCAGGGTGCACTATACCACAGGTGAGGGCATATGCGCATGAGCACTATGCCCCTACAGTGTCTAAGCAAAACCTTAGACATTGTAGGTGCAGGGTAGCCATAAGAGTATATGGTCTGGGAGTCTGTCAAAAACGAACTCCACAGCTCCATAATGGCTACACTGAATACTGGGAAGTTTAGTATCAAACTTCTCAGAATAATAAACCCACCCTGATGCCAGTGTTGGATTTATTTTAAAAAATGCACACAGAGGGCATCTTAGAGATACCCCCTGTATTTTACTTAATTGTTCAGTGCAGGACTGACTGGTCTCTGCCAGCCTGCTACTGAGAGACGAGTTTCTGACCCCATGCGGTGAGAGCCTTTGTGCTCTCTGAGGACAGAAACAAAGCCTGCTCTGGGTGGAGGTGCTTCACACCTCCCCCCTGCAGGAACTGTAACACCTAGCAGTGAGCTTCAAAGGCTCAAGCTTCGTGTTACAATGCCCCAGGGCACTCCAGCTAGTGGAGATGCCTGCCTCCTGGACCCAGCCCCCACTTTTGGCGGCAAGTCCAGGAGAGATAATGAGAAAAACAAGGAGGAGTCACTGGCCAGTCAGGACAGCCCCTAAAGTGTCCTGAGCTGAGGTGACTCTGACTTTTAGAAATCCTCCATCTTGTAGAAGGAGGATTCCCCCAATAGGGATAGGAATGTGACCCCCTCCCCTTGGGAGGAGGCACAAAGAGGGTGTACCCACACTCAGGGCTAGTAGCCATTGGCTACTAACCCCCAGACCTAAACACACCCTTAAATTTAGTATTTAAGGGCTTCCCTGAACCTAAGAATTTAGATTCCTGCAACTACAAGAAGAAGAGGACTGCTGAGCTGAAAGACCCCTGCAGAAGAAGAAAAGAAGACACCAACTGCTTTGGCCCCAGTCCTACCGACCTGTCTCCTGCCTTCTAAAGAAACCTGCTCCAGCTACGCTTTCCCCAGGACCAGCGACCTCTGAATCCTCAGAGGACTGCCCTGCTTCAAGAGGACCAAGAAACTCCCGAGAACAGCGGCCCTGTTCAACAAAGACTGCAACTTTGTTTCAAGAGGAGCAGCTTTAAAGACCCCTGCAATCCCCGCCAGAAGCGTGAGACTTGCAACACTGAACCCGGCGACCCTGACTCGACTGGTGGAGAACCAACACCTCAGGGAGGACCCTCCGGCGACTCCGAAACTGTGAGTAACCAAAGTTGTCCCCCCTGAGCCCCCACAGCAACGCCTGCAGAGGGAATCCCCAGGCTCCACCTGACCGTGACTGCCTGACTCTAAAATCCTGACGGCTGGAAAAGACCCTGCACCCGCAGCCCCCAGCACCTGAAGGATCGGAACTTCAGTGCAGGAGTGACCCCCAGGAGGCCCTCTCCCTTGCCCAGGTGGTGGCTACCCCGAGGAGCCCCCCCCTTGCCTGCCTGCACCGCTGAAGAGACCCCTTGGTCTCCCATTGAAATTTATTGGAAACCCGACGCGTGTTTGCACACTGCACCCGGCCGCCCCAGTGCCGCTGAGGGTGTACTTTTTGTGTGAGCTTGTGTCCCCCCCCCCCGGTGCCCTACAAAACCCCCCTGGTCTGCCCTCCGAAGACGCGGGTACTTACCTGCTGGCAGACTGGAACCGGGGCACCACCTTCTCTCCATTGAAGCCTATGCGTTTTGGGCACCACTTTGAACTCTGCACCTGACCGGCCCTGAGCTGCTGGTGTGGTAACTTTGGGGTTGCTCTGAACCCCCAACGGTGGGCTACCTTGGACCCCAATCTTAACCCCGTAGGTGGTTTACTTACCTGCAAAACCTAACAATACTTTACCTCCCCCAGGAACTGTGAAAATTGCACTGTGTCCACTTTTAAAACAGCTAAATGTGTTTTATGTAAAAAGTATATATGCTACTGTAATTATTCAAAGTTCCTAAAGTACTTACCTGCAATACCTTTCAAATGAGATATTACATGTAGAATTTGAACCTGTGGTTCTTAAAATAAACTAAGAAAATATATTTTTCTATACAAAAACCTATTGGCTGGAATTGTCTCTGAGTGTGTGTTCCTCATTTATTACCTGTGTGTATGTACAACAAATGCTTAACACTACTCCTTTAATAAGCCTACTGCTCGACCACACTACCACAAAATAGAGCATTAGTATTATCTCTTTTTGCCACTATCTTACCTCTAAGGGGAACCCTTGGACTCTGTGCATACTATTCCTTACTTTGAAATAGTGCATACAGAGCCAACTTCCTACACAATCCCAACCCAGTTTTGACCTACTCAGGTTTCATGGGTGAGGTATAGCTTGAGTCTTATAGCACAGTGAGCAAGAGACCCACATCTGGGTATACCCGTCACACTTAGGGTGCCTACTGTAAAAACAAGGTGACTCTTGGAATGCCTGAATTATTCTCAAGCACTGGCAATTGTTTGGGCTGTGTCATGGACAGTGTTATCATCAATGGTGTGATTTCAGATGTCTCATTGATGGTAACAGTGATGTCATAGAACATGCCATGAATGATGATTTTTGTGTGGCAATAAGGAGTTAATGGCGAGGGCGCAAGTTATAGCTACTTCAGTTAAGTATAATTGCTGAATTTCAGTGTTTTTTTTTAGTTTATAATGTAACATTTTAAATTACATTTTACCTGTCTTTAACCTTTGTTTTTTTCTATTAAATGTTTGAGTATTATTTTAATGCAAAGAAAACTTTATTACCATAACCTAACTTTAACATTGCTTTAACCATTGAATTCATCAGGGAAGTTTGGAAGTATTTTTCAACATAAAGTAACACTATAAAGGTTGTCATTTTAAGTAAGGCAGGCCTACTGCTTTCGTCAAAGGACCAGAAGATCAAAATA
Source organism: Pleurodeles waltl (assembly GCF_031143425.1). Lineage (NCBI taxonomy): Eukaryota > Metazoa > Chordata > Amphibia > Caudata > Salamandridae > Pleurodeles > Pleurodeles waltl. Next base: position 1,007,963,385 of record NC_090445.1, read on the forward strand.
TAAACAGCATGCCTATTGGCTTTATCTGGGGCCAGCACATAAACAGATTTAAAGTATACCAATTGGTTTTGATAATAAAGCACTATAATTTGTCAACAACTATAATCCATAGTATTTATATGTACATACATGGCAATAAATAAAATTTACTGTCACAAAAATATTTACAATAAGGCATTGTTATTCACAGCAATCGTATCATGGGTTTAGCCTTTCTTTAAATCTTTTTGGACCACAAAATGTAGTCATAGGACCAATCAAAAGGTATATCTGCATCGATTTTACTCCCACCAGGTGGGTGCAAACCTAAGTTCTCTGCCCTGGAGAGAGCAGACAGGGAGTTACATTTCTGTTCCCTGTCTGCACTCTCCCAGGGGCAAACAATACAGTATCACTGGAAATAGTGTGCACCCTTTTTTTAAATTTACTGTGGTACCACAGTACTACCATGTTAAAATAAGATCCAGAAGTTGGCCCTTTTTCTCCCTGGGACCTCTACACAAAGCCTAAGGGGTCAGGGTTCTAAAATGGCTGCCAAACATCTTTGTTGATGTTAGGCGACAAATCAGATCTTATCTTTTGAACTGCTAGTTCCTGTGATATTACAGAGGCCATATGTATTTATATATTTTGGGCCATAATTTCTCTAAAACTCACCCAAAGCTACTCAGAAAATTTACACAAAATCACAAAAAGCAGGCTTTCTAGGTAAAGATCTAGCTTTTCTCCAAATTTGGTGTAATTTATTTAAGCTGAGTTGCCTGTAGTGATGCTCAAAATTGCTATGGGAAATTTCATGGGAAGAATGCATCTTGGGATTTCCCCTTTTTCTTGGTCCTGAGTTGACAGATCAACCCAAAAGTTTCCAGGAAGGAGCTACGGCGGATTTTCATTTTTTGGGAAAGTTCTGTGAAGATTTGTCAAACTAAGCTAAAGTTATCAGCAAATTAAAAAATCCATTGCTGATCATAACTACACAGTGATGACTGCCATATATTCACTAAAAAAGCAATGATTAAATGGACATTAGAGTTAGGTAAAACATAACATTTTAAATGAACAAAACCACTGTAATTTACCAGTTATCGTAACAATATCTCAAGTAACTATAACTTGTGCCCCACAACAAATATAACTGGGACCAAAGTCTTGTACTGCCAATTACCTCACTTATTACTCCACTCATGACATGTTGTATGACAGTGGTTCCCAACCTGTGGGCCTGGGACCCCTGGGGGGCCGCAAAGCCTCCTCAGGGGGTCCACGGCTGCTTAAAACATTTAATAATATTAGTTCCCAGCTATCAGTAATGACTCCTCAGGGGTCCCCGTGTTCCAATAATGATTCAGTGGTGGTCCCCGGGCTCCAGTATTGATAAAATGGGGGTCCACAGAAGTCAAAAGGTTGGGAACCACTGTTCTATGACATTATTAATAACATCACTGCAACATCTGAAATGACATCATTGATTAAGAGACTATGGGGGTCATTCTGACCCTCACGACCGCAGGAGCACCGCCAACAGGCTGGCGGTGCTCCCATGGGCATTCTGACCGCGGCGGTACAGCCGTGGTCAGAAACGGAAAACCGGCGGTGTCCCGCCGGTTTCCCGCCGGTTTCCCGCTGCCATGGGGATTCCGACCCCCTTACCGCCAGCCTGGCTCTGGTGGTTTTGACCGCCAGAACCTGGCTGGCGGTAACGGGTGTCGCGGGGCCCCTGGGGGCCCCTGCAGTGCCCATGCCAGTGGCATGGGCACTGCAGGGGCCCCCTAACAGGGCCCCACCAAGATTTTCAGTGTCTGCCAAGCAGACACTGAAAATCGCAACGGGTGCAACTGCACCCGTCGCACCCCTTCCACTCTGCCGGCTCCATTCAGAGCCGGCATCCTCATGGAAGGGGGTTTCCCGCTGGGCTGGCGGGCGGCCTTCTGGCGGTCGCCTGCCAGCCCAGCGGGAAACTCAGAATGACCCCCTATGACTGGATGGTGGGGTTATAATAACTGTAGGGCAGGAGTTATAGTTAAATAAAATAACTAGAACTGTTAAATTCCAGTGTGGTGGACTTAGCCCTTTCGTCTGGGTCATCCCCAAACTTTTTGCCTTCACCCTCCTGTCTTCTGAACACATTTATGTTGGTTATTAGGACTCTGTGCACATCACCATTGCTAACCAGTGCTAAAGTGCTTATGTTCACTCTTTTAAACATTGGTGAAACTGACTTACACCCAATTGGCACCTTCAATTTAATTGTAAGTCCCTAGTAAAGTGGTTATACATGTACCCAGGGCCTGTAGGTTAAATGCTACTAGTGGTACTGTAGGAGAGACAGTGCCACCCCCTTAAGCAGGCCTTTAAACATAATAAATTCTGACACTGCAGTGTGTGTGTGCAATGTTAAACTGCCATTTTGACCTGGCCAAAAAACAACTTTTTACCAGGCCTAACGCTTCCTTTTTCATACACATAAGTCACCCATAGGATAGTGTGTTTAAAAAGCTGGGCATTTACTTTTAAGTTTTACATGTCCTAGTAGTGAAAAACTTCTAAGTTCATTTTTCACTACTGTGAGGCCTACCTCTGCTATAAGATAACATTGGGTCACCTTATGACATTCAATAGTGTTAACGTTTGATTTGGAACAAGTAAACCTTTTATGTTTGGTAACTGAAAAATTGTAATTAAAAATCTTTAATGGTAAAGTCAGATTTTTAAGTTATACTTTTGAAAGTGATTATTTTAGAAAGTTGGTATTTTCCTACATTATTTGTTGTATTTGTTGGTTGTGGCCTGTCCTAGGTCACAATACTGGGTGCAGTTGTGAGTTGGACTTTGTTTATTCCTACCAGATAGTCACACAATAGAGGGAATAGATGTGCCTGGATGGGCCACCAACTGACAGAATGGGGAGGGTGGAGCTTGGCACAGTCACACTTGCAACTAAGTAGGCTGTGCCCTGACTGCACATAAAGGACTTGTCACCTCTGCATTGTCAATGTAGCCAGCTTGGAGATAGGGTAGGGGAGGCAGGGAACTTCAAGGACTTCAATGGAAATTCTCTAGAAACTTTCCTACTTCACAGTGGGCACAATATACATATTGGACCCTTAGACCCAATTCTTCAGTACACTCCTGGACCTGTGGATACTACAGAGGAAATATTTCTGTGCTTCTTTTCTGCTGGAAGGACTGCTACTCTGATGCCCTGCTATTCAGCTGCTCTAATGCCTGCTGCCCTGCCTGTTGAGAAGGGAGATTGGGCCTGCACCCTTCATCCCAGGCTTAAGTGACTCCCAGGGCCAGCCTGCTGACCTCCTGTTCCCAGTTACAGGGATATAAAAAGCTCTAGAGGCCTTCCTGCATTTAGCTAGCTGACCTGCTGCCTGGATCTGCAGGTGGACCTGTCTGGCCTCATCTGGACTGAGTTCCTGACCCCCAAGAAGTGTTCCTCAGATCCTGGACCCATGGTGTGGCATCAGTTGAACACCCCCTTCAAAGAAAGAAGAAATTCTGAAGTTTTGGGCTCCGCACAACCACAAACTGGCCAAGTTTGTGCCAAGTTCGTGCTGCTCATGCAGCCTGTCAAACACGGTGCCCCAGAGAACACAACTGTTTGTGCCACAGTGACCACCAGTGACGCCCAGAAATGCAAGATTTGCACTTCACACTACAGCACTGACAACCCCTGGGTATCACAAGGTGAAACTCCAGCAGGATCTTCATGCTACAACAATGACCATCCATGATTTCCTTATATTGCCCCAAAGACAATGTTGGCTATACTCAAATCATGTGCTAATACTAATACTTTTACTAGTCTTCTATGAGCACCTCATATGCCTGCACTACTTTCATAAGAAGTGACTTTCTAAGAATGCCTCACATGCTGATTTTGCATCATCTGCATTTCCCAGTATTCTCTGCACCACACATATGCTTTTCAGTGTGTAACAGACAGAACTTTCAACATTGCTCCACAAGATCTTCAAACACTGGCATAACTCGGAACAGCACTCCATGAGCACATGTACACTCTTCACAAGCTAGTAAGCACCTTTCTGAGGGAACCAGCAGTAGGTTCCACTTACCTTTTTTCACACACGCATGAGGTATGCCAGCCAAGACTACAATTCCCAACAACAGCTGGGCCTATGGGCACCATGTACACGTCACTGTGGGCGACGCCTTAACACCCCTGAAACCCACATAATAAAAGGCAAGCTCCATGTCAATATCGGTATCAATGGAAGGACAGGGCAAATGCTAAAGTAGCTACGGCAGAAGGGTGAGATCTGTGACAAAGTAAGTCACTCCTTCTCTTTATTTTGTCATTCCCCTCAGCACCAGGATAAAGCACACCACACTGATACTAACCACATTGTATTTCTTCTTCCCTTTATACAACTTATTGTACATAGAGTGTGACCCCTGTTTACTCCTCCATGGGGCGTGGTTTACCTGCAACCAGGATAAAATATGGTTCATTATTTTAGAATGCCTGCTAGTTCATGAACCACTATCCCACGAGTGTTCCACATACACAGTGTGAAATGTTTGCAGTATTCTCACATACTTGCAGTGGACACATGAGTGGCACAGCTTGCAACTAAAGGCCCAGAACTGCTTTCTGGCCTTCAATGTGACACTTGTCCCATTGTCTTTTATTTATATATGTGTTATGTCCGATTTATTGTGTTTTAATTTAATTTCAATGATGTGTTTCTTTTCCAGGACCATTACAGTAAATAAGAGCTGTTTTTTGCTGCTACCAGGACTTAGGAACTGGTATTGTATGTCTGTATGTACACCATATATGTGTGATGACATAGCTAGGCACATTGTATAGGAGAAATTAGTATTCTGGTCCTGAGGAAAGCCCTGGACCCCCTGTGTGGCCTTATCAGTGCTGAAACTTGTCGCCCCTTAAGGAAAAGAGTTTTGTAATAAAGCCTTGTTTGTCCTACTGCTCATTTTAATCATCCTCTCACCAAGGCACCATTTAAGTTGAGAACGCCATTGGGTAGGTGACTGGGATTTTTATATCACCGCTGGATAACCTTTCCAATTCTGTTTTGGCATATCCCTGCACATTGCCTCAGTGTACTGCAAGGGCCGTTCACCACTAGACAATTCTTTGACAAGCACAGGGTGGCCGATGATAAAGCATAACACCCAGTGGGCTGTGTAAGGCCATCCTGTATATTTTTATAAATTCTGTCCGGGTCCGCTTTATAGAGATTGGGGCTTCAGGATCATTCTGGATTGGGTCATTAACCACACAGTAGGATAAGTGGTTCTTGAATTTGAGAAACATTTGTTTTTTATGTTTCTTGATTCGGTAAGGGAGAGCGCAAACATGTACCCCTATAGTTAGCCTCTCCTTCTTCAAGCTCTTCATTGGATAGGGCATTGTGCATCTGTCATACTTATCTTCCTCCTTGTGGTCCCTCCCATAATGAACACAACCTTTTGTGCTGGACTTTGAAGGTAGCTCTTTCAGCAGGACTAACTTGGTCCTTGTATCTGCTCCCTGCTCCCTCACACTCAGCCTGAACTTGTGACTTTCACCTAGTCTCTCACAACCAGATAGCTGTGACTGGCCTTTTGTGCTTTTTTGCCACTATTTTCAGTTAAATCTTTAACATTGCATATCTTTGGTTCTACTAAATGGTGTTTTATCATTTTAATGTCAAATAATTTATTACATTTTACTCTTGTGTTTTCACTTTATTACTGTTTGCCGTGCTGCATAAATACTTTATGAAATACAAAAAGAGAGTTATGGGAGTGATAATGTCCCACACATACTCCCAAGATAAATCTACATATCCGTAAACCACTGAAGGTGTGGGGTAGTAAAAGTTGAGGGTGAGACTTGATCAGTGTACCCTCAGTTGTTGATACCGGGTAGGTGGGGGTTCGTGCTATAGGAAATGTGTATTGAGTGTCTCTGTAAGGGTGGCTGTATTAAACAAGGGGGGTTTCCTTTTACGGACTAGGTGGTCTCACACACATAATAGTGTCATGCTTCATCATTTGACCACCTAGCCCCACCCAGGTAAGATGGTACTACCTGGGCGGACTCAACCTCTTTGTTAAAGGAACAAGAGGGAGTGCTGAAATAAATCTTACTGGATAAATATCAGGGATCCAGATAGGGTTAGAATAAAATTACCATACGTGTCACCTATTTCAATTGATTACATTTAATAGAGGTGCATGCAGGTAAGGATAAAAAATGGGGGAGAGACTCAATAGAGTATTATGTCTCTTAGAGTCTAAAAGATAATCATGACCAACATGTTTCTGCCCTCTCTATGTGCTGGAAGGTCAGGGGCCTTCTTCAGGGTCTAGGATCCCCAGAGCACAGCTGCTAATGGGTGTGCTCGCTAAGTGAAATAAAGGAGGTCTGAGGGCTTAACTGAACAGTTGGTTCATTATTTGGGTAGGTCTGTGAGGAAGATTGATAAACTAAAAGTTACAATAAAGTAAAACATGGTGGCACACCACAGCACACAACACAGCAAACAAGGTGGTGACACACAAGGTTAAAGATAAAAACACTCGTAAACACATGCAGTGGTGACTTACCTTAGAGATAGAGGCGATTAGCCTCTGGTCTGGGTCATGCCGGTGGGGGGGGTTTCCTTGTAGTCACACTCTTGGGGGGAAGGGGTGGGGGGGGAAATAGAAAAAGCAAGGAGAGTTAGATAAAGATAAAAGAGGAAGGAAGAAAAAAGGGGGGAAAGAAAAAAAGAAAAAGAAAAGAGGAAAAAAAGGGGGGAAGGAAGACAAAAAAAGAGAAGAAAGAAGAAAATGGAACAAGAAGGGCTGGGACAAGCCTAGCAGTATCGAGTTAATGGCTCCATTGGTGGTGTTCAGTGGGGATTGCCACTGAACTGAGGAGGGAGAGAGGGGTCAACCTCCTGCCAAAAAAAATCAAAAATACAAAATGCAGGCAATGCCTGAATAAAGACTTACCACTCCAAAGGGAATACCCAGTGGGAGTACCTACATGCCGGTGCCCAGCCGCTCTGCTGTCGAGCTGAAGGTGGGCCCGGTATTTAAGGTAACTGGTGAAATGGGAAACGTAATGCATGCTGGGCCGGCGGTGTCCGGTGTACAGAAAACGTATGCGCTCCCGGAAGTTCGTCAGGGCCGGGTATGCCACCTTTACACATTGCCTATTTACAGTGCTGCATAAGTACTTTGTATATTGCCTCTAAGCTATGCTGACTGATTTGGTGCCCACTGCCAGAGGGTTAAGCACAGGTTAATTTGGGGATTCCTTGTGTTTCACCCTGAGAGAGAATTGAGGATGCTTCTTGAGTAGGGTTCCCCCTACCTCAACGGGTAACCCAGTTCCCAGCACAGTAGTTTTGTTTGTTTAAAGCTATATGGGGCATATTTATACTTATTTTGTGCCGAAATTGTGCCATTTTTTTAAAGCAAATTCAGTTAAAAACGAACTCAATATTTATACTTTGGCGCTAGAACCATCTAGCGCCAAACTTATGGAGTTAAAGTCATCTTTTGGACATGGAAACCTACTTTGCGTCAATGAGATGCAAAGTAGGCATTCCAGTGCAAAAAATTACTCTATGGCCTTAGCCCCATATTTATCCCCTGTGCTAAAAATCACACATGGGAGGGAGGAGGGGGGGGGTTAAAAAATTGTGCCAGCGTTAGGGGACCTGTGGGCCTATTTCCATGGTGGAACACCATGGAATAAGCGCACAGGTGCCCTCTCCAAGCCCCAGGGCCATCCCCACCTACACCAGAGGGACAGCGGAGGATGGGGGACCCCATCCCAGGTAAGTATAGGTAAGTACAGTTAAGTATATATATATTTTTAAAGTGGCATTGGAGGCCCCCGAAATGGGCCCCCCTACATGGCACTGGGTGCAATGGCCAGCCCAGGTGACCTTCGTCCCCTGTGCTGGCCATCGGGGTCGTGGGCATGACTCCCGTCTTTTCAAAGACAGGAGTCATGTGGTATAGATGGTTTTGCATCAGAAAATGACTCTAGGCAGGTTAAAGTAATTTTTTTTTACTCTAACCTGCCTAATGTAATTGTTTGGTGCAAAACCCCCTTCTTCCATACCGCCAGCCCCACCCGACTAATGTCATTTTTTTTTACGCTAGCCTTCCCTTTGCACCCTAAACTTTTTGGTACAGAACTGCATTAGTAAAGTTTTGCAACAAAAATTATAAATCAGGGCCTATGTTTTAACTGATATTTTCACTTAACTATAATTTCTAACTAACTAATATCTATTTTTTTTCATGTAAAGTAAGATGGTCAATCACTATGCATAGCGTGGGGTTGGGTGCATGGGATGGACACTTGAAGACAGCTCACCCATTTCAAAGCATGGAAGCCTACACTTTTATTAAGTTGTACTGCAGATCCATTAAAAACATTTTTTTTTAAATAATTGTTGAACTCTTTGGGGACCCCCCTCTACTGGCCTGGGGTGAAGAATATCCCTACCCTGCCTCCTTAAATGTTTTTTAACTCTTTTCAAGACAGGGTCTTGGGATTCAAGACCCAGTACTAAAATGGCTGCCATCATATTTGTTGATGTTGTGGCAACCAATCAGATCTTATCTCTAAATCTGTTGGCTCCATAAATACTCTGTGGAGTGAAATATCTATGTTTTTTAACCTTACTTTTTTGTAACACTACTTATTTGAATTACACTAAATCACAAAAAGCTTGCTTTGCGGACCAAGATTTTGCTTCCTACCAAATCTGGTATGATTTCATTTAGCTGTTTTGGCTGTAGCTGTGTCCAATTTTCCTATGGAAAACTTGTTTTGGGGCCCCCTTTTTCTTGGCTCCTGATTGATAGATCACCCTGAAATGTTCCAGAAAGCAACTGAGGTGGGTGAACCTTTGTTTTTAAAAGCTTTGAGGTGATTCGTGAAATGGTGCCACAGTTTTTAGCACACCAAAAAATGCTTATAGAAACGTGGGCCTAACTATAACTAGCATAATATGATAATAATTTACATGGCATTTAGTAGAAGTTATGCATTACAAGACACAAATCAGAGGCCACAGATCCAAGGTCAAAGGCATTAAAACTTTACACAAACAATAGTGTACACATAGGAGTAGGGTAACATTCTCTACAATATAATAAAAAATTCAGAAGAATTCACAACGCACAGGCCTCCCATGCAAACAGGACAATGTCAAATTGAATGTTATTAATCAATGTATAGTAAAATACTAGGTAGGCCTCCTTGACAGTTCTATTGCCTTATTACTTAAACATAGGTAGTTGCCAACATTTGTGAATGGTAGCTTAAAATGTATGCCTCATGAGTGCACTTAGTAATCACAGTGATATGATTTATAGGGCCATTTCACACCTTGAAATCACCGTAAATCTCATCAGTCAGGCTGAGGTCCATTTAATCCAGATATGATTAAAATGTAAAAATTAAAATTGCCTCAGACATAGGCCATCATTATGATATGGGCAGTGACTGTTAAAGTGACAGTAATACTGTCAACAGGCTGGCGGATAATTACCACCAAATTATGACCATGGTGGCAAATCCTCCCATAGACAGCCAATGTACCACACCAACCACCAGGGTGTTAACACCACTGATCACGGCAGTAGCCAACAACAGCCAGGTGGAAGACAAGGTACCGCCCACCATATTATGACACAGCAAACCATCAGGATTTCTGGGGCGGTACCAACACCATCATAAGCCTGGCCAACAGGTACACAGAGGACTCCGCCAAGGAACCAAACACATCTTCCTGATGACCCTCTACGCCATGGTCCATCTGGAACACCAATGCCGATGAAGACGTCGACGGTGAGTACAGCCACCTAGCACACAAAGGAGGGAGGAAAAGGAGAGTGACACACACACACGCACAACACACACCATTCACACACCATACACGCAACCAGCTGCAGAGTTAAACCAATGTCAGAGGGCACACGTTAACATAAAACAAGGACTCAAATGAAAATCAGCAAACACTTTATTTCGATGCCAACAGCCACCATATTGTCCATGCAAAAACAAAAACATCCGTCAATGTTCAGAAAGAGCCAATGGCCAGTCCAAAGTACAAAAGGCCCACATGGCCACAGGGCGTAGTCCAAGGCCCAACTTGACTCCTGACTATCAAGACTCCACTGTGCAGGGGCATCATGTTGGAAATGGGCAGCCACCTCAGGGGGGAGAAGAAGGGGTAGAGGTGGGGGCCACCTCAGCTGAAGTGGGGAACATGCCCACTGGTTCTGGAGGGGGCTCCATGCCCAATTGTCCCTGGTGGGGAGTGCAAGGCCACAGTGTCTGAAGTGGGGAACTTCCCCACTGGTTCTGGAGGGGGCTCCTTGCCCAATTGTCCCTGGTTGGTGGCCTACATGCCCTCTGCTGGAGGTGAGGGCTCCTTGCTCATTGCTGGTGGAGGTGTTACCCTGGCTGCCTCTGCTGGAGGTGTTACCCTGGCTTCCTCTGCTGGAAGTGAGGGCTCCTTGCCCCCTGCTGTTGGAGGTGTTACCCTGTTGGCCTCTGCTGCAGGTGAGGGCTCCTTGCTCACTGCTGATGGAGGTGTTACCCTGGCTGTCTTTGCTGGAGGGGAGGGCTCCTTGCTCACTGCTCGTGCAGGTGTTACCCTGGCGGCCTCTGCTGGGGGTGAGGGTCCTTGCTCACTGCTGGTGGAGGTGTTACCCTGAGGGCCTCTACTGGAGGTGAGGGCTCCTTGCTCACTGCTGGTGGAGGGGGCCTCCTGCCTCTCTTCGCTGGTGGAGTGGGAACCTTCACTTTCTTGGGCGGTGGAGTGGGTACCTTCCCTTTCTTGGGTGGTAGGGTGCGAACCATCCCTTTCTTGCCTCCAGGACTAAGAGGTACCTCCGCTGTCCCCGTCTCCTGTCCCTTGGTTTTCACCACCATAGTCCTCCCTTTCTGAGGTGGAGGTGTGCTCATAGTAGGAGTGGCAGCCTTCACAATCTGGGGCCCCTTTGTGCCAGCAGCTGAGGATTTGATGGGAGCAGTTGCATACTGTTTGGCTGAGGTGCTGGGCTGCGTCTTTGGGACCCTGCTCTTACGTACTGGATGGGGGTGGAGAGGGAGGGAAGAGGTCAAGTTGGTCAAGGAAAAGCTTCTTAGGTATGCTAGGGGGGATGTGGGAGGGGGATGAGATTGGAGGTTGAGGGAGTGGTTGTCGGAAATGTACGTCTGCTGGACTTGGGTGCAGGTACATGGACAGTGTGCGTGTGTGAGGTGGATGGGTGTTGGGAGTCTGAGTGCATGCATTTGTGTCTCTTATGAGGGGGCAGACAGGATGGGAGCGGACAAAAGGGACGCGTGGATGGATGTTGTGGCAGTGTCTGCAGATGAGGTGTGTGTGGCGCATGATGTGGTGATGGTGGTGGTGGCTGTTGATGCAGTGAATGCAGGTTCGAGTGCATATGTGACTATGAGGGAGGAGGAGGGGGAGACAATGGAGGCAGCGGATGTGGTTGTGTGTGCAACTGTCTGTTGTTTGTGTGCTTGTGACCTGAAGTGTGCTGCCTGTGTTTGACTGTGCTACTCTTATCTGATGTTTTGTGTGCATACTTGCCTGTATGTGTGCATGGGATGGGTTGGGGATGAGGAGACTGGGCCTGAGAATTGTTAGTTGGAGGGGGGACAGTAGGAACAGGATCACTGACTGCCATCAGAGAGTATGACAGAGCCTGAAACATTCTCTGTAGGGCCGCCAACCCACCGTGGATGCCCTCCAGGAACGCATTGCATTGCAGCATCCGTGATGCCAGCCCCTGGATGGCATTCAATATGGTTGACTGCCCAGCAGATATGTATCTCAGGAGGTCAAGAGCCTCCTCACTGAGGGCAGCAGGGCTTACTGGGGCAGGGCCTGAGGTGCCTGGGGTGAAGGAGATGCCCACCCTCCTGGGTGAGCATGCACAGGCAACTTGGTGGGGGGCTACTGGGAGTGCGGTGCTGGTACGGGGGTGGCAGCTGTACCTAGCTGGGGTAGTTCCAGAGGTGTCCACCACCACCAGGGAGCTTCTATCGTAGGAGGTATCAGAGTCAGTGTTGTCATCTCCTGTCACCACCATGGTGCTCCTCACGCCCTCCGTCCCACTGGTCCCCTCGTGGTAGGTGGACTCTGCTTCCTGGGTCCTGTGAGATGCAGCTCCCTCAGACGCCGGTGCCCCTGCTCCTGCGTCAGATGATGCTAATGCACACATTGACAGGATGACAGAAGAAAATAGGAGGGGGAGAGAAAGGAAGCACTGGGTCAATTAAAGCACCAACACCACAGATGGCATACACATTACCATCAAACACAGGGACCAAGATCGGACACTATGCATCGCAATGGCATTACATTGGCTAGGTACCACAGCAAGATGAGAACCAACCACCGCCAACTGCACCCCTCCTGGGACCCACTAAGGCCTGTCTGACCTGGATTGCCACCTATCTGGAATACAAGATGTAGCTATTCACCCATTTACTTTGTGCTGGACTATGCAGCAATGTCTGAGCTGGCATTAAGGCGCACCCACTTAATGAAACCCACCACCTGGATCCCATGCCAGCCATAAACAATGGTTGTCACACTCACTGCACTCAACCCTTTGTGGCTGCTCTGCTGCCCTCAAGTGTCCATGCAGCTCTGGGTAGGCCACCACCAGTTTGTGGGCCATCAGGCGGTCAGGTACTGACGGGTACCCCGCCCTCATTGGGAGGCCTCCACGGTCTTCTGGGGCCAGGGTCTTCCACCTTTTCCTGCAGTGGGTGCTGTGCCTGCCATAGACCACCAGGGTCCGCACGTCCTTGGCAATGGCACGCCACAATCCCTTCTTTTGATGGGCACTGACCTACAGAGGTAATACAGACAGGAAGACACCATTAACCAGACAATCCGGCCTGTCACACATATGGGCCACAATTTATATTTCTATCTCCATTGGCACATACATCACCCGGAGCCCTGCATATTCACTACCACCAGACATACCCCACCTATTGTCGCGTGCATCGTCCCCATGGTGTACTCACTTGTTGGTCTGGAGGCCCATAAAGCTGTCCATACAGGGGTAGGACTCGATCCACCAGGCACTGTAACTCCTCTGAAGTGTAGGCAGGGGCTCTATCCCCGGTCAGACAGGCCATGGCAGGATCCAGACACAGGTCACAGCAGCACACGCAGTGTAGGTGTTGTCCTGTGGAAAGTCAGGAATCAAGTGAGGTTATAGATAGAAAATGGCAGTCATGTCTGCTGCGGTGTACACCGTCACCGCCGCCGGTGATCCTCATTGGATGCTGTACTCCATAGAGCCCCATGTTAGCCAATGAGGAATAGCACGACCGTGCAAGACCGCCTTCTGCCATGACACCCAACGCCGGCGGAGTTACATCACTTCCACCTGTCCATACTTACAGGACAGGCGGTCGCCATTTCATGGTGGTGGACAACAATCAGAAATTTGAAACTGTGTCATTGCTATGAATTGTACATACATTGCCATTCACATAGTATAATTACATACATGCCCAGTATCACTGCGGTGGTGGTTCCTTTGTTCAGTTTGTGACACCCTTCACACTCTTGTGCCCCTTAGCTACCTACCACCTTGGGGGAATGGGAGGAGGAGGCAAGCCCATGTGTACAGACCCCTTGTGGACTTGGCTACACTGGAGGAGAGGCATATAATACTGACCTTTAGACTGGACAGGGCCACAATCACAGAGCTGTGCACTCAATTGGAGCCTGATCTGCTAACGGCTAGTTGTCATCCCACTGGGATCCCCCCTCTTGTGCAAGCTCTATCAGTGCTCCATTTTCTGGCAACGGGTTCTTTCCAAGTGACAGTGGGCGTGGCAGCAGGAATGTCACAGCCAATGTTCTCAATCGTGCTGGCAAGGGTTTTGTCCGCCTTGCTCAAACATATGTGCAGCTACATCGTCTTCCCCCAAGTGGAAGATTTGGCCACTGTGAAGGCTGGATTCTATGCAATGGGACATATTCCCAATATTATTGGGGCGATTGGCGGAACACAAATTGCATTTGTCCCCTCCCTGGCACAATGAACAGGTGTTCAGGAATTGAAAGAGTTTCCACTCATTCAATGTGCAAATGGTGTGCCTCGCTGACCAGTACATCTCCCACGTCACTGCCAAGTATCCTGGGTCAGTGCATGACACCTTCGTCCTGAGGAATAGCATCATCCCAAATGTGATGTCACAGTTACAGAGGCACAGGGTGTGGCTGATAGGTGAGCCTTAGTCCTCACCCAAGTTATATCAGTGTAAGACTTCTGGAGTAATTACCCATACCATTGTGTAAGGCTGATGTTTGTCCCTCAATCCTTGCAGGTGACTCTGGCTACCCAAACCTGTTGTGGCTCCTGACCACTGTGAAGAATGGCAGGGCAGGGGCTGAGAATCGGTGTGAGGATGCACATAGGCGAACCAAACGAATCATAGAACGTACCTTCAGCCTCCTGAAGGGCAGGTTCAGATGCCTCCATCTGACAAGTGGATCCCTGTTCTACTCCCCTGAGAAGGTCGTCCAAATAGCCATAGTATGCTGCATGTTGCACAACCTGGCCCTCAGATGACATGAGCCTTATCTGCAGGAGGAGGAGATTGGAAATGCCCCTGTGGCAGCAGTGGACCCTGAGGACAGTAAGGATGAGGACGTAAAGGATGAGGCTGTGGACAACAGAACATCAGTAATACAGTAGTACTTCCAATGGCAGACAGGTGAGACAGTGGAACTAAGCATTCCTCTAATTATATATGTTTTCAGTATGGCTGTAGCAGGATGGCAGTCACTTCCTTTGCATCTCAACTGACTGTCACCTATTGTAGGAAGTTGGCTCTGTATGTGCTATTTCAAAGTAAGGAATAGCATGCACAGAGTCCAAGGGTTCCCCTTAGAGGTAAAATAGTGGTAAAAAGAGATAATACTAATGCTCTATTTTGTGGTAGTGTGGTCGAGCAGTAGGCTTATCCAAGGAGTAGTGTTAAGCATTTGTTGTACATTCACATAGACAATAAATGAGGTACACACACTCAGAGACAAATCCAGCCAATGGGTTTTGTTATAGAAAAATATATTTTCTTAGTTTATTTTAAGAACCACAGGTTCAAATTTAACATGTAATATCTTGTTTGAAAGGTATTGCAGGTAAGTACATTAGGTACTTTGAATCATTTCAATTGCATGTATACTTTTCAAGTTATTCACAAATAGCTATTTTAAAAGTGGACACAGTGCAATTTTCACAGTTCCTGGGGGAGGTAAGTTTTTGTTAGTTTTACCAGGTAAGTAAGACACTTACAGGGTTCAGTTCTTGGTCCAAGGTAGCCCACCGTTGGGGGTTCAGAGCAACCCCAAAGTTACCACACCAGCAGCTCAGGGCCGGTCAGGTGCAGAGTTCAAAGTGGTGCCCAAAACGCATAGGCTTCAATGGAGAGAAGGGGGTGCCCCGGTTCCAGTCTGCCAGCAGGTAAGTACCCGCGTCTTCGGAGGGCAGACCAGGGGGGTTTTGTAGGACACCGGGGGGGACACAAGCCCACACAGAAATTTCACCCTCAGCGGCGCGGGGGCGGCCGGGTGCAGTGTTAGAACAAGCGTCGGGTTTGCAATGTTAGTCAATGAGAGATCAAGGGATCTCTTTAGCGCTGCAGGCAGGCAAGGGGGGGCTTCCTCGGGGAAACCTCCACTTGGGCAAGGGAGAGGGACTCCTGGGGGTCACTTCTGCAGTGAAAGTCCGGTCCTTCAGGTCCTGGGGGCTGCGGGTGCAGGGTCTTTTCCAGGCGTCGGGACTTAGGTTTCAGAGAGTCGCGGTCAGGGGAAGCCTCGGGATTCCCTCTGCAGGCGGCGCTGTGGGGGCTCAGGGGGGACAGGTTTTGGTACTGACAGTCGTAGAGTAGTCCGGGGGTCCTCCCTGAGGTGTTGGTTCTCCACCAGCCGAGTCGGGGTCGCCGGGTGCAGTGTTGCAAGTCTCACGCTTCTTGCGGGGAGTTGCAGGGTTCTTTAAAGCTGCTTCTTGAAACAAAGTTGCAGTCTTTTTGGAGCAGGTCCGCTGTCCTCGGGAGTTTCTTGTCGTCGTCGAAGCAGGGCAGTCCTCAGAGGATTCAGAGGTCGCTGGTCCCTTTGGAAGGCGTCGCTGGAGCAGAGTTCTTTGGAAGGCAGGAGACAGGCCGGTGAGTTTCTGGAGCCAAGGCAGTTGTTGTCTTCTGGTCTTCCTCTGCAGGGGTTTTCAGCTGGGCAGTCCTTCTTCTTGTTGTTGCAGGAATCTAATTTTCTAGGGTTCAGGGTAGCCCTTAAATACTAAATTTAAGGGCGTGTTTAGGTCTGGGGGGTTAGTAGCCAATGGCTACTAGCCCTGAGGGTGGGTACACCCTCTTTGTGCCTCCTCCCAAGGGGAGGGGGTCACAATCCTAACCCTATTGGGGGAATCCTCCATCTGCAAGATGGAGGATTTCTAAAAGTTAGAGTCACTTCAGCTCAGGACACCTTAGGGGCTGTCCTGACTGGCCAGTGACTCCTCCTTGTTGCTTTCTTTGTTCCCTCCAGCCTTGCCGCCAAAAGTGGGGGCCGTGGCCGGAGGGGGCGGGCAACTCCACTAAGCTGGAGTGCCCTGCTGGGCTGTGACAAAGGGGTGAGCCTTTGAGGCTCACCGCCCGGTGTTACAGCTCCTGCCTGGGGGAGGTGTTAGCATCTCCACCCAGTGCAGGCTTTGTTACTGGCCTCAGAGTGACAAAGGCACTCTCCCCATGGGGCCAGCAACATGTCTCTAGTGTGGCAGGCTGCTGGAACTAGTCAGCCTACACAGATAGTCGGTTAAGTTTCAGGGGGCACCTCTAAGGTGCCCTCTGTGGTGTATTTTACAATAAAATGTACACTGGCATCAGTGTGCATTTATTGTGCTGAGAAGTTTGATACCAAACTTCCCAGTTTTCAGTGTAGCCATTATGGTGCTGTGGAGTTCGTGTTTGACAAACTCCCAGACCATATACTCTTATGGCTACCCTGCACTTACAATGTCTAAGGTTTTGTTTAGACACTGTAGGGGTACCATGCTCATGCACTGGTACCCTCACCTATGGTATAGTGCACCCTGCCTTAGGGCTGTAAGGCCTGCTAGAGGGGTGACTGACCTATACTTGCATAGGCAGTGAGAGGCTGGCATGGCACCCTGAGGGGAGTGCCATGTCGACTTACTCGTTTTGTCCTCACTAGCACACACAAGCTGGCAAGCAGTGTGTCTGTGCTGAGTGAGAGGTCTCCAGGGTGGCATAAGACATGCTGCAGCCCTTAGAGACCTTACTTGGTATCAGGGCCCTTGGTACTAGAAGTACCAGTTACAAGGGACTTATCTGGATGCCAGGGTCTGCCAATTGTGGATACAAAAGTACAGGTTAGGGAAAGAACACTGGTGCTGGGGCCTGGTTAGCAGGCCTCAGCACACTTTCAATTGTAAACATAGCATCAGCAAAGGCAAAAAGTCAGGGGGCAACCATGCCAAGGAGGCATTTCCTTACACAACCCCCCCCCCCAAACGAAAGAGGATGAGACTAACCTTTCCCAAGAGAGTCTTCATTTTCTAAGTGGAAGAACCTGGAAAGGCCATCTGCATTGGCATGGGCAATCCCAGGTCTGTGTTCCACTATAAAGTCCATTCCCTGTAGGGAGATGGACCACCTCAACAGTTTAGGATTTTCACCTTTCATTTGCATCAGCCATTTGAGAGGTCTGTGGTCAGTTTGAACTAGGAAGTGAGTCCCAAAGAGGTATGGTCTCAGCTTCTTCAGGGACCAAACCACAGCAAAGGCCTCCCTCTCAATGGCACTCCAACGCTGCTCCCTGGGGAGTAACCTCCTGTTAATGAAAGCAACAGGCTGGTCAAGGCCATCATCATTTGTTTGGGACAAAACTGCCCCTATCCCATGTTCAGAGGCATCTGTCTGCACAATGAACTGCTTAGAATAATCTGGAGCTTTTAGAATTGGTGCTGAGCACATTGCCTGTTTCAGGGTGTCAAAGGCCTGTTGGCATTCCACAGTCCAGTTCACTTTCTTGGGCATTTTCTTGGAGGTGAGTTCAGTGAGGGCTGTCACAATGGATCCATATCCCTTCACAAACCTCCTGTAATACCCAGTCAAGCCAAGGAATGCCCTGACTTGAGTCTGGGTTTTTGGAGCTACCCAGTCCAGAATAGTCTGGATCTTGGGTTGGAGTGGCTGAACTTGGCCTCCACCTACAAGGTGGCCCAAGTAAACCACAGTTCCCTGCCCTATCTGGCATTTGGATGCCTTGATAGAGAGGCCTGCAGATTGCAGAGCCTTCAGAACCTTCTTCAGGTGGACCAGGTGATCCTGCCAGGTGGAGCTAAAGACAGCAATATCATCAAGATAAGCTGTGCTAAAGGACTCCAAGCCAGCAAGGACTTGATTCACCAACCTTTGGAAGGTGGCAGGGGCATTCTTTAAACCAAAGGGCATAACAGTAAACTGATAATGCCCATCAGGTGTGGAGAATGCTGTTTTCTCTTTTGCTCCAGGTGCCATTTTTATTTGCCAGTACCCTGCTGTCAAGTCAAAGGTACTTAAGAATTTGGCAGCACCTAATTTGTCTATGAGCTCATCAGCTCTAGGAATTGGATGAGCATCTGTCTTGGTGACAGAGTTGAGCCCTCTGTAGTCCACACAAAACCTCATCTCTTTCTTTCCATCTTTGGTGTGAGGTTTGGGGACTAAGACCACTGGGCTAGCCCAGGGGCTGTCAGAGCGCTCAATTACTCCCAATTCCAGCATCTTGTGGACTTCCACCTTGATGCTTTCCTTAACATGGTCAGACTGTCTAAACATTTTGTTTTTGACAGGCATGCTGTCTCCTGTGTCCACATCATGGGTACACAGGTGTGTCTGACCAGGGGTTAGGGAGAAGAGTTCAGGAAACTGTTGTAGGACTCTCCTACAATCAGCTTGCTGTTGGCCAGAGAGGGTGTCTGAGTAGATCACTCCATCTACTGAGCCATCTTTTGGGTCTGATGACAGAAGATCAGGGAGAGGTTCACTCTCTGCCTCCTGATCCTCATCTGTTACCATCAACAGATTTACATCAGCCCTGTCATGGAAGAGCTTAAGGCGGTTCACATGGATCACCCTCTTGGGGCTCCTGCTTGTGCCCAGGTCCACCAGGTAGGTGACCTGACTCTTCCTTTCTAGCACTGGGTAAGGGCCACTCCATTTGTCCTGGAGTGCCCTGGGAGCCACAGGCTCCAGAACCCAGACTTTCTGTCCTGGTTGGAACTCAACCAGTGCAGCCTTTTGGTCATACCAAAACTTCTGGAGCTGTTGGCTGGCCTCAAGGTTTTTGGTTGCCTTTTCCATGTACTCTGCCATTCTAGAGCGAAGGCCAAGTACATAGTCCACTATGTCTTGTTTAGGCTCATGAAGAGGTCTCTCCCAGCCTTCTTTAACAAGAGCAAGTGGTCCCCTTACAGGGTGACCAAACAGAAGTTCAAAGGGTGAGAATCCTACTCCCTTCTGTGGCACCTCTCTGTAAGCAAAAAGCAGACATGGCAAGAGGACATCCCATCTCCTTTTGAGTTTTTCTGGGAGCCCCATGATCATGCCTTTTAATGTCTTGTTGAATCTCTCAACTAAGCCATTAGTTTGTGGATGGTATGGTGTAGTGAATTTGTAAGTCACTCCACACTCATTCCACATGTGTTTTAGGTATGCTGACATGAAGTTGGTACCTCTGTCAGACACCACCTCCTTAGGGAAACCCACTCTGGTAAAGATACCAATGAGGGCCTTGGCTACTGCAGGGGCAGTAGTCGACCTAAGGGGAATAGCTTCAGGATACCTAGTAGCATGATCCACTACTACTAGGATGTACATATTTCCTGAGGCTGTGGGAGGTTCTAGTGGACCAACTATGTCCACACCCACTCTTTCAAAGGGGACCCCCACCACTGGAAGTGGAATGAGGGGGGCCTTTGGGTGCCCACCTGTCTTACCACTGGATTGACAGGTGGGGCTGGAGAGGCAAAACTCCTTAACCTTCTGGGACATATTGGGCCAGTAGAAGTGGTTGACTAACCTCTCCCACGTCTTGGTTTGTCCCAAATGCCCAGCAAGGGGAATATCATGGGCTAAGGTCAGAATAAACTCTCTGAACGACTGAGGCACTACCACTCTCCTAGTGGCACCAGGTTTGGGGTCTCTGGCCTCAGTGTACAGGAGTCCATCTTCCCAATAGACCCTATGTGTTCCATTTTTCTTGCCCTTGGACTCTTCAGCAGCTTGCTGCCTAAGGCCTTCAAGAGAGGGACAGGTTTCTTGTCCCTTACACAGCTCCTCCCTTGAGGGTCCCCCTGGGCCTAAGAGCTCAACCTGATAAGGTTCAAGCTCCAAAGGCTCAGTTCCCTCAGAGGGCAGAACTTCTTCCTGAGAAGAGAGGTTCTCTTTTTCTGACTGTGTTGCAGTTGGTTTCCCAACTGACCTTCCTTTTCTCTTGGAAGGCTGGGCCATTTTTCCAGACTCCAGCTCTACTTTTTCACCCTGTGCCTTGCATTGTGCTCTTGTTTTTACACACACCAGTTCAGGGATACCCAGCATGGCTGCATGGGTTTTTAGTTCTACCTCAGCCCATGCTGAGGACTCCAGGTCATTTCCAAGCAGACAGTCTACTGGGATGTTTGAGGAGACCACCACCTGTTTCAGGCCATTGACCCCTCCCCATTCTAAAGTTACCATTGCCATGGGATGTGCTTTAGTCTGATTGTCAGCATTGGTGACTGTATAAGTTTTTCCAGTCAGGTATTGGCCAGGGGAAACCAGTTTCTCTGTCACCATGGTGACACTGGCACCTGTATCCCTCATGCCCTCTACACTTGTCCCATTAATAAAGAGCTGCTGCCTGTATTTTTGCATGTTAGGCGGCCAGGCAGCTAGTGTGGCTAAATCCACCCCACCCTCAGAGACTAGAGTAGCTTCAGTGTGGACCCTGATTTGCTCTGGGCACACTGTGGATCCCACTTGGAGACTAGTCATTCCAGTGTTACCTGGATTGGAGTTTGGAGTGGAACTTTTCTTGGGACAGGCCTTGTCTCCAGTTTGGTGTCCAGACTGACTACAGTTTCGACACCAGGCCTTTTTGGGATCAAAGTTTTTACCCTTGTACCCAGGATTGTTTTGTGAAGAGGCTCTGGGCCCACCCTCCTGTGCAAGTTTTTGGGGGCCTGTAGAAGACTCTTTACTATTTTTAGTTTTGGCTGTCTCACCACCTTTCCCCTGGGGAGGTTTTGTGACCCCTTTCTTTTGGTCACCCCCTGTGGAAGTTTTGGACACCCTAGTCTTGACCCAATGGTCCGCCTTCTTTCCCAATTCTTGGGGAGAAATTGGTCCTAGGTCTACCAGATGCTGATGCAGTTTATCATTGAAACAATTACTTAACAGGTGTTCTTTCACAAATAAATTGTACAGCCCATCATAATTACTTACACCACTGCCTTGAATCTAACCATCTAGTGTTTTTACTGAGTAGTCTACAAAGTCAACCCAGGTCTGGCTCGAGGATTTTTGAGCCCCCCTGAATCTAATCCTATACTCCTCAGTGGAGAATCCAAAGCCCTCAATCAGGGTTCCCTTCATGAGGTCATAAGATTCTGCATCTTTTCCAGAGAGTGTGAGGAGTCTATCCCTACACTTTCCTGTGAACATTTCCCAAAGGAGAGCACCCCAGTGAGATCTGTTCACTTTTCTGGTTACACAAGCCCTCTCAAAAGCTGTGAACCATTTGGTGATGTCATCACCATCTTCATATTTAGTTACAATCCCTTTAGGGATTTTCAACATGTCAGGAGAATCTCTGACCCTATTTATGTTGCTGCCACAATTGATGGGTCCTAGGCCCATCTCTTGTCTTTCCCTCTCTATGGCTAGGATCTGTCTTTCCAAAGCCAATCTTTTGGCCATCCTGGCTAACTGGATGTCCTCTTCACTGGAGTTATACTCAGTGATTTCAGAGTTGTTGGTCCCTCCTGTGAGGGAACCAGCATCTCTGATTATTATTTGTGGAGTCAGGGCTTGAGTAGCCCTGCTCTCCCTAAGTAGGACTGGAGGGGGGGAATTTCCCTCCAAGTCACTATCTTCATCCTCTGAGTTGCCACCCTCAGAGGGGTTGGCCTTTTGAAACTCTGACAAAAGCTCCTGGAGCTGTACTTTGGTAGGTTTGGGGCCCATTGCTATTTTCTTTAGTTTACAGAGTGACCTTAGCTCTCTCATCTGTAGATGGAGGTAAGGTGTGGTGTCGAGTTCCACCACAGCCACATCTGTGCTAGACATTTTGCTTCTAAAAGTTGGAATACTTTTTAAGAATCTAAAACTGGTTCTAGAATCTAATTCAAACTTTTACAAACTTTTAAACTCTAAAAGAAATGCTAAACAGGATCTAACACAAGGCCCTAGCAGGTCTTTTAAGAATTTAGAAAACTTTTCAAATTGCAAAAATCAATTTCTAATGACAATTTTGGAATTTGTCGTGTGATCAGGTATTGGCTGAGTAGTCCAGCAAATGCAAAGTCTTGTACCCCACCGCTGATCCACCAATGTAGGAAGTTGGCTCTGTATGTGCTATTTCAAAGTAAGGAATAGCATGCACAGAGTCCAAGGGTTCCCCTTAGAGGTAAAATAGTGGTAAAAAGAGATAATACTAATGCTCTATTTTGTGGTAGTGTGGTCGAGCAGTAGGCTTATCCAAGGAGTAGTGTTAAGCATTTGTTGTACATACACATAGACAATAAATGAGGTACACACACTCAGAGACAAATCCAGCCAATAGGTTTTGTTATTGAAAAATATATTTTCTTAGTTTATTTTAAGAACCACAGGTTCAAATTTAACATGTAATATCTTGTTTGAAAGGTATTGCAGGTAAGTACATTAGGAACTTTGAATCATTTCAATTGCATGTATACTTTTCAAGTTATTCACAAATAGCTATTTTAAAAGTGGACAGAGTGCAATTTTCACAGTTCCTGGGGGAGGTAAGTTTTTGTTAGTTTTACCAGGTAAGTAAGACACTTACAGGGTTCAGTTCTTGGTCCAAGGTAGCCCACCGTTGGGGGTTCAGAGCAACCCCAAAGTTACCACACCAGCAGCTCAGGGCCGGTCAGGTGCAGAGTTCAAAGTGGTGCCCAAAACGCATAGGCTTCAATGGAGAGAAGGGGGTGCCCCGGTTCCAGTCTGCCAGCAGGTAAGTACCCGCGTCTTCGGAGGGCAGACCAGGGGGGTTTTGTAGGGCACCGGGGGGGACACAAGCCCACACAGAAATTTCACCCTCAGCGGCGCGGGGGCGGCCGGGTGCAGTGTTAGAACAAGCGTCGGGTTCGCAATGTTAGTCAATGAGAGATCAAGGGATCTCTTTAGCGCTGCAGGCAGGCAAGGGGGGGCTTCCTCGGGGAAACCTCCACTTGGGCAAGGGAGAGGGTCTCCTGGGGGTCACTTCTGCAGTGAAAGTCCGGTCCTTCAGGTCCTGGGGGCTGCGGGTGCAGGGTCTTTTCCAGGCGTCGGGACTTAGGTTTCAGAGAGTCGCGGTCAGGGGAAGCCTCGGGATTCCCTCTGCAGGCGGCGCTGTGGGGGCTCAGGGGGGACAGGTTTTGGTACTCACAGTCGTAGAGTAGTCCGGGGGTCCTCCCTGAGGTGTTGGTTCTCCACCAGCCGAGTCGGGGTCGCCGGGTGCAGTGTTGCAAGTCTCACGCTTCTTGCGGGGAGTTGCAGGGTTCTTTAAAGCTGCTTCTTGAAACAAAGTTGCAGTCTTTTTGGAGCAGGTCCGCTGTCCTCAGGAGTTTCTTGTCGTCGTCGAAGCAGGGCAGTCCTCAGAGGATTCAGAGGTCGCTGGTCCCTTTGGAAGGCGTCGCTGGAGCAGAGTTCTTTGGAAGGCAGGAGACAGGCCGGTGAGTTTCTGGAGCCAAGGCAGTTGTTTTCTTCTGGTCTTCCTCTGCAGGGGTTTTCAGCTGGGCAGTCCTTCTTCTAGTTGTTGCAGGAATCTAATTTTCTAGGGTTCAGGGTAGCCCTTAAATACTAAATTTAAGGGCGTGTTTAGGTCTGGGGGGTTAGTAGCCAATGGCTACTAGCCCTGAGGGTGGGTACACCCTCTTTGTGCCTCCTCCCAACGGGTGGGGGTCACAATCCTAACCCTATTGGGGGAATCCTCCATCTGCAAGATGGAGGATTTCTAAAAGTTAGAGTCACTTCAGCTCAGGACACCTTAGGGGCTGTCCTGACTGGCCAGTGACTCCTCCTTGTTGCTTTCTTTGTTCCCTCCAGCCTTGCCGCCAAAAGTGGGGGCCGTGGCCGGAGGGGGCGGGCAACTCCACTAAGCTGGAGTGCCCTGCTGGCCTGTGACAAAGGGGTGAGCCTTTGAGGCTCACCGCCAGGTGTTACAGCTCCTGCCTGGGGGAGGTGTTAGCATCTCCACCCAGTGCAGGCTTTGTTACTGGCCTCAGAGTGACAAAGGCACTCTCCCCATGGGGCCAGCAACATGTCTCTAGTGTGGCAGGCTGCTGGAACTAGTCAGCCTACACAGATAGTCGGTTAAGTTTCAGGGGGCACCTCTAAGGTGCCCTCTGTGGTGTATTTTACAATAAAATGTACACTGGCATCAGTGTGCATTTATTGTGCTGAGAAGTTTGATACCAAACTTCCCAGTTTTCAGTGTAGCCATTATGGTGCTGTGGAGTTCGTGTTTGACAAACTCCCAGACCATATACTCTTATGGCTACCCTGCACTTACAATGTCTAAGGTTTTGTTTAGACACTGTAGGGGTACCATGCTCATGCACTGGTACCCTCACCTATGGTATAGTGCACCCTGCCTTAGGGCTGTAAGGCCTGCTAGAGGGGTGACTGACCTATACTTGCATAGGCAGTGAGAGGCTGGCATGGCACCCTGAGGGGAGTGCCATGTCGACTTACTCGTTTTGTCCTCACTAGCACACACAAGCTGGCAAGCAGTGTGTCTGTGCTGAGTGAGAGGTCTCCAGGGTGGCATAAGACATGCTGCAGCCCTTAGAGACCTTCCTTGGTATCAGGGCCCTTGGTACTAGAAGTACCAGTTACAAGGGACTTATCTGGATGCCAGGGTCTGCCAATTGTGGATACAAAAGTACAGGTTAGGGAAAGAACACTGGTGCTGGGGCCTGGTTAGCAGGCCTCAGCACACTTTCAATTGTAAACATAGCATCAGCAAAGGCAAAAAGTCAGGGGGCAACCATGCCAAGGAGGCATTTCCTTACACCTATGCCTTCTCAATTTGCAGATGTTGGTGTTATTCTAACTGTGTACTGATGCGATGACTACAGACGGCTACAGGTCATTATTTGTATGCTATCACTAAGTTCCGGTCAATTGCACAAGATGTAACTGTGAACATAATTGCACAGTTTCATCACTTAAAGCACTCAAGTTGTGTTCAAGGGTGTTTATTGTGGTGAAATATATAGAAGGAATAGTGCAATGGAATGGGGTGATGGTAGAGGAAAGTCCAGGGTAATGGTCCAGTCTCTTTGTAGCACAGGTCCAGTGTGCAAGGGGCCATAGGAAGGGGAGTTCAAAGTGGACAAGGTGACAGAGTGGAACAGAACAGGGACATTCAGGAGGGTCTCATTTCCTGGGGGTGGTCTTAGTCTTGGCAAGTGTCTCTGGCATCTGTCTTGGTCGCAGGGACAGTTTGCAGGGTGGTTCACCTTCTGCAGGGGCCTCCTGTCCACTAGCTTCAGCAGATGTGGTGGGCTGTTCAGTTGACTGGCTAGTGGAAGGAGCCCGCTGGTGTGCTGTATATTCCCTCATGATGTTGGCTATATCAGCCAGCACCCCTTTCTATGGAGACCATGGTGGTGTTGAGGGCCTGCAAATATTTCCTGATCTCATGATGGTGTACCTCCTGCAGTCGCGGGTTCTCCTGCATGTTGTTCAAAATCTGGCCCGTCTTGTCCTTGGATTGTTGGTAAGCCCCCAGGACATTAGTGAATGCCTCCTGGAGAGTCGGTTCCATGGGCCTGTCCTCCCCCTGGTACACAGCTGTGCTCCGAGTGTCCCTGTCCCCCTGTGCTGTGTCCCCTGAACGGTGTGCCCACTGCCACTGACCCCAGGACCCTGAGTATCTTGGCTGTGAGGTGGGGACTGGAGTCCTGGTACAGGTAGACACACTGCTGATTGATGTGTTCTGTGGACAGTGGTGTGGGGACGTTGGGTGGTTGCTGTGGTGTTGGCTACTGAGGGGGGAGGATCTGTGGTGGACTGGGAGTAGGCTGGGGTGGCCGACTGACCAGTGGTCCCTGATGGACCAGGTAGGTCATCCAGATCCAGAAGTCCAGAGTTACTGTCATCACTGGGGGCATCTTCTGTTAGGGGACTGGATTTTTGTGGCACCTCCTCACCGCCAGGATTGGCTGGGGCACCTGTGGGGATGTAAGTGATGTGTTCTGCTTCATGTCTGTGACATATTGCACATCCCTAGCTTCCCCTAGATCATTGCTGTTGCCCTGCCACCTTTGTTTGTGTATGGTGATGTAATGTGGGTTTGTTAGTTCTCCATGCTGTGCATGCATTGGTGGTGGGTGTACATGCAGGGCTGGGAGGGCTGACCATGCATTGGTATGGCATGCAGGGCTTGGCATTGAGGTTAGTCACATGTGTAGGTGCACTGTGTGGCATGGGGTGGAGTGATGGGAGTCAGGGTGAGGGGGTGGAATGGCATGCAGGTATGGGGGGTGATAAGTAGTACATTTTGACTCACCAGTGTCCTGTTCTCCGGCTACTCCAGTGAGACCCTCAGGATTGCCATGAACTGCTCCTACCGTGCTTTCAGCTGTGGGGGAGGAGGTGGGGGTCCACCGGCAGTCTTCCGGATGGCGAGCTGGTGCCTTGCTGCCATGGAACGCACCTTTCCCCGTAGGTCGTTCCACCTCTTCCTGATGTCATCTCTTGTTCTTGGATGCTGTCCCATGGCGTTCATCTGGTCCACGATTCTCCGCCATAGATCCATCTTCCTTGTAATGGATATTTGCTGTACCTGTGCTCTGAAGAGCTGTGGCTCTACCCTGACTATTTCCTCTACCATGACCCGAAACTCCTCATCTGTGAAATGGGGGTGCCTTAATGGGGACATGGGTGTTGTTTGGTGTGTGTTGTGCAGAGGGTGTTGGGTAATGTGATGGGGTGTGTGATGTGGAGTGCATGACGGATGTATGGGTGGTTGTGGTGTGTGTGTGTGTAGTATCCTCTTTGATTTGCATGGCTAGCTATTGCAGCCTTTTCGTGTTGGCAAAGGGTTGTGTGTGATGTGGTGTGTGTTTTATAGTGCTGTGGGTGAGTGGATGTGATGTGTGTATGAGTGTCAGGTGTATGATTTTAGTTTTGGCCAATGTTGTGTTGTTTTGAATTTGCCCTACTCAGGACCAGGAATAATCTTTGAAGCTTCAGTTTCAGGGTCAAGGTATCCCCGAATATTATAGTTTCCTTTCTCAGCATTAATAAAGTTCTCCAAGCAATGGTGTTTGCTGGTTGCTAACAGTACTTCTACAGCCAGCCGAATTGGACTGTGTCTGGATAAAAGACTGAAGCAACACTGCAGTGCAAAGAGAGACTCCTGGCAAAAGGCAAAACAAATGTACAATGCAAGATTGCTCAATTGCAGGGTTAACTGTGAAACTTGGGAAAATATCTGCAATACAGAGAACCTACCTATAATTGTACTTGGGAATGGTTATCTCAGAGGGATGTCAAGAGATCAGAACTGACCATTTCCATTCTGGACAGTTATGTGCCCTAACATTTACTAAGAGTATTTTTTAACAATACCTTGCCATTCTTAACAGCCCCCTCCCACAGTCATTGGTATTTTGATGCAATATTTCTGTTCTTTGAGTTTGTATTAAACATTTTGGATTGTATGTTGAAAACAAAATACTTTTTAATCTTATATAAAAGCACTGGCAAAATAGTGACTACTAACATATGTTTATAAGGTTAGAGTTTTTTGAGACTCTATGCCACACCTCCATGGCTCCAAGCCTTGGAGAGCCTGACCACATTACCCTGAGGATCAATATGAGAGGTTCAGTGTTGGGCTCAACAGAAAGGTAAGGTCTTAGGACATCAGTAGAAAAAGGTTCACATTGTCAGTATGTCAATATGGATCCCAGTTACAACTACCTCCCCTTGGACTCCAGAAAAAGATCCCACACACAATTAGTTCCTTTCCAAGCATTATTTACCAAGGAAGTGAGTACAACTGAGTAGTTTTTTGTAACCATCTCTTCATTTTGAAGTGTGAATACCTTAAACAAAGTAAATTCCTGTGCTTTATATATCTTAAAGAGTCTTTTAACCGATGCCCAGCATACCCTTCATATCAAGTCACTGTGTTTTGTTTCTGGAAAGTTCTCCCTCGTATTCTACTTCCTTAACCACTCTACTTGCCATTTGGTTGTTTCTGAATAGCAGAGGTGTCTTCACTCAGCTTGCCATGGCATCCAAATCTACTCTTTACTCCCTGCCTTTGTCTGCCTGTCTGCTGCTGCGTCTCTTAAACTCCTTCAGGACTCTCCCCCTCTGACTAGCCAAGACCTTTTTCCCACTGTTTTTTTTTACTGAACCCCTGGCGATCTCGGTTATGTTTGCTTCATTCTATCTTTGTTTGTAGGTGTAGGGTCACTGCTGTCTTCATCATAGATATTTAGACAATTGTGTTTCTCATGTGCTTAAAAGTGTTTTGCCACCTCCCAGGTGAATATTATTCAGAATGGGCAATGCCACAGATAGGGAGTGCTATGCCTGGGAAGGAACTCTGGGGCATATTTATACTCCGTTTGCGCCAAATTTGCGTTGTTTTTTTCGACGCAAAACTAACTCCATATTTATACTTTGGCGTTAGACGCGTCTAGCGCCAAAGTTCATGGAGTTAGCGTCATTTCTTTGCGTGAACACCTTCCTTGCGTTAATGATATGCAAGGTAGGCGTTCCCGTCTTAAAAAATGACTCCGATGCTATTGCGTCGGATTTATACTCCCGGGCAAAAATGACGCCCGGGAGTGGGCGGGACTAAAAAACCCGCATTTGCGCCGGATTTTAGCGCCTGGGTCAGGGCAGGCGTTAAGGGACCTGTGGGCTCAGAATGAGCCCAGAGGTGCCCTCCCCTGCCCCCAGGGACACCCCCTGCCACCCTTGCCCACCCCAGGAGGACACCCAAGGATGGAGGGACCCACCCCAGGGAAGAAAAGGTAAGTTGTGGTAAGTATTTTTTTATTATTTTTTTTGTGGCATAGGGGGGCCTGATTTGTGCCCCCCTACATGCCACTATGCCCAATGACCATGCCCAGGGGACAGAAGTCCCCTGGGCATGGCCATTGGGCAAGGGGGCATGACTCCTGTCTTTGTTAAGACAGGAGTCATGTTAATGGGGGTTGGGCGCCCAAAAAAAATGGCGCAAATCGGGTTAAGACGTTTTTTTTGCCTCTGCCTGACTTGCCCCATTTTAGGACGCCCAAACGCCATTTTTCCCTACGCCGGCGCTGCCTGGTGTACGTGTTTTTTTTTCACGCACACCAGGCAGCGCCGGTCGGCTAACGCCGGCTAACGCCATTCAATAAATACGGCGCCCGCATGGTGCTTCAGAATGGCGTTAGCCGGCGCTAATTTTTTGGGCGCTAAACTGCGTTAGCGCAGTTTTGCGTCAAAAAGTATAAATATGGCCCTCTGTCTCCCTTTTAAAGTTTCTCCTTTATTTTTATAGGAGCAGCCAGCGGTCAAGCAATAGCTGAAGCCTATGGCCCTCAAAATGTATTGTGTCTTTGGTTCATTATTGGATTCTTGATTTTCATCTTAATAGTGCACTCATGTTATGATGTCAGGAGAACTTTCTCTACAGGGGACTGGCCCCATTTTAGTGTATGTCTGGCAAATTGGCAGACTTTCTGGCTGGTTCTGATATAATGCATGATGTTCCTGATGAAGGCTTCAATAACTTGACTTGCAGTACTTCTGGATAGACCCCATTTGCTTACGTTGTTGCGCCAAGACCTATTTTTCCAGATCTTAATGCTTTAGCCCAATCTCTTTGCACCTATCCTCCAATTCTTGAGATTAGTTGCTGTTGATGTGTTGTTCCTTGGTGCAACAGTCTACTGTTGTTTCCAAATCTTTAATTCTGGTACCCAGAGTACCCACATCTTTTTGAAGTTCTTGGAAGCACAGTGTAAGTTCTGATCTCATCTGATTGTGTTGACTCCCACTCTTACAACTTCTAAGAAATGGTGGGTATAGTCCTGTGAGATAGGAGTGATCTGGTGTAGCTTGGATATTTTTTGCCCCTATCACCTCTAGTCTTTTTAGCCATCAATATGTCTTGACTGTGGGGCCCCTATTTTCTATTATCGAGGTATTAATTTGACATGTGAGAAACCACTCAAATCAGTGGCATAATGTTTGATAGATCGCCTCGCTTATTCATTTTAGGGGAACCAGTCAGGTTGTGACAGGGTCTTTAACCAAGATAGGTGTTATATTCTGCTGTGTGTTGTTCTAATGGTAGATGTGTCTTTGTTGGGTTGGTTATACCTGAGCTGTCTCTCTCAGGATAGTGCTCTCTTTGCTTTGCCGTCTTACAAGCAAAGTGATGGATCTGAAGCTTTAGGAATGGAGTCAGTTTTCATGGAAAGGGATTTTTTGATCCAAAAGGTTTACCCTGTGTGAGTACCTTCTCCATTATGCTTTCAAATGTTAGGATATACTCAAGTGACTCAAGTGAACTTAAGGTGTCTCTTGCCTTTGGCAGTCTGCTGATCAGGCTAATTGTCCAGCTAATGCCATTGGAACATAAGCAAGCAGGTATAACTCCCTGAGGTCCCAAAGGTCTATGATACAAAGGGCACAATTAGCTATAGGGCACCTTTAGCTATAAGGCATATGGGCTTGCTTCTCTGTGGAGTGGGCTGTTGACTATTTCCAGCCCAGGATTTGACACAGGCCTCTCTATTGTTCCAACATCAGAAAGTTCTTTACTAGGTCTGACTCTTGGTTGTTCTCCTTGGAAATACATAGGTCAGGACTTGCTGCATCAGTCTCATGGTCAGTCTACATTTACCCTTGGAGCTGGCTGCACTCTTGGGTCTCCTAGCCATGGTGTCCCGGGCACCACACTCACCGTTATTTTTACCTGGGTTCAGAAATCCTCTTCCTTGGAAGTTGTCCCAGGCCAACATCAGTATTAACATTGGGATCCATGTAGTGTGTCTCTGAGTTGGCAGCACCAGGCCATTCCATTCAGTCTTATAGGATGGTGGACAAAGATTTTTGAAACTCCATCTCTCAAATTTCTGTTCCACTTGTGAGCCTGGATCAGAAGGTTCTGAGCTCAATAACTGGTAATACAGTAGTCTTGTCTTATGTGCCCTCTACTGATTGGAGGTTTGTTGGTTGTAGGGTGCTGGCAGAGTAAGAACTGAGCTCATAATGCTCAAACCTCTCTATTCCACATCCAGGCTATGCCCCTAATGCACCAATTTTAAAAACTGTTGAAGAAACTGTGAAAATCTCCCTGGCAGGTGACATGTAAAAAGAAGTCCTGTCCTGTCACTACAATCTGTTGCTGCCATCACTGTCAGTCTTCTACCACCCAGTAAGCTGACAGTAGTCATTCTCAGAAAAAGTGGGTGCCCATGGTGTGACCCACCAACCACACAGAGTCCCTTTCACTGTCACATTCCATGTCACAGTGGGCCTACTGCACACAGAAATGGTTATTGTATGTGCAGAGGCCAAACATCCATAACGCTTCAGCGACTTGTTATGGATAACAGAGGGAAAAGGTGCACACTCTACAGAGCCATAAAGGAGACCTTTCCTTTCCAAACGCAGTGACTTGTGTTCAATAAAGATTTAAAATTAGCTTGGCCAGTTGCCTAAAGACTATGTCAATAAATAATATGGGCCACACATTGATTTGTTAGGAGTGCTTCTATTTTTTAAATATCATTAACTGCTCCTTTCCAGGACCTTGGATATAACTGCAAAAGTCCTCTTATAGTATTCATAGTGATATACAACCAACATTTTTCCTTATCTTTTTATCTTTCTATTTTGCTTTTTCATATACATATATACTTTACAAGTGCAGTTCTGCGTACATAATAGAGGCTGATAATAATGATAACTTTAGATGGATTACTGTGTGTACAGATCTACGCCAGTGGAAACCACCTACATATTTGTGGGAGTTGTGATCTAATACATCAGACTTACAGGATATCCTTTGTGAGTACTAGAAATGTAATTCTGTGGGCACATTTTAAGAGATAAACGTTGACAACAACAGTCATTAAAGCACACCTGCACCTATCTTCGTTGTTCAGGAATACTTACTTGGTATCAATCACTGTGTAACAGCCTGGGGGAGGGTGACTATGTTTCTCCTGTGCCTAAGGCCTCGACGACCATGTGATAAAGAGGCTGTGTTCCAAGCAATGGTATGCAACATGTAGCAAGGGTGGCTGTGGTAATGGCACCCTGGACTGCTGGTGGAACAAATGCAATACTCAATGCACATCCCAAAGAATTGAAAAGCTGACATTGTGTCCTTCAGTTGGTGACCCTCCAACCACCTAGTAGCTGGGAACCTAGATAGCATTGCTCAAAATGTAGTATGTCCAGGCCACCTTGAGCATGTGGGAAGTAGAGCTCAGCTAGAGCCACCCTGCTGATACAGGAATGTCAGATTCAGCATCCTGTGGATCTATCCAATGAGTGAAAAAATATCTTTGCCATATATAGGAAGAGGTTGGCACATTAAAATAGGAGACGCAGTAGCATGACCATCTTGATAAGGACTATTCAGCCTGCTACGGAATGCCATTTGTGACTGCAGGGTAGTGACTGCCCTGCCTAAATTAACATCTAGAAGGTCTGATGGGGTATAATATATACAGATTACTAGAAAACAAAATGTGGTGGGGTGCCACAGTAAGGGTACACCGTTGATTTTAAGAGTTAGATTTGGAGTGGTGGCCGCAAGGGGGAAGAAGCATGACTTGTTGCACTTGGCCCTAAGGCTGGAGATCATTGCAAATCATTCAGGTGCATGCGTTCTAGTGGCAGGAATGTCTTGAATCTCTTTGATGTACGAGAGCATGTCGTCTGCATACAGTAACACTGAATTCTTCCTGTCTCTCAGAGGTATTTCCCATCATTGGCCTCCATCTCACAGGATGTGGGCCAGTGGTTCCACTGCTAAGAAAAATAACAGTGATGACAAAGGAAAGCCCTGCAGGGTGCACTAATGGATCTGTACTGAGCCCGATATGATTTGCCCCTTCTAGATCCTGGCTGTTGGATCAGTAATCAACAGTTTGACCAAGCGGAAGAAAAGCAATCCCAGGCGTAGCAATGGACACCTCAAAAAGTTAGTCCGAGAGAATCAAAGGCCTTCTCTAGGTCAAGCACCAGACATCCTGATTGTGGCCAGTCAGTAGGGGCATATTCAAGGGCTGGAACAGACCTGTGCAAGTTCACGGAGGTGTCCCAGGCTGGTACAAATCCATTTTAATCTGGGTGCACCAGCTGTGGAACTAAAGGGGCCCACCTGTCAGCCAGAATTTTGTCTGTGTTAAGGAGGGCTAGTGGCCTGTAGGAGACCAGTTCCTCAGGATCCCTGCCTGGTTTAAGCAAGGATATGAAGAGGGTTTCGCACAGTGAGTGCAGGAGGTGAGAGGGAGCTATGGACTCATCATGCAATGTTTAAATATTTCGGCCAATAGTGTGATGTATGTTTAGTAGAATTCCATCGGAAATCCACCTGGGCCAGGTGTTTTACCCATTGCTAGTGCCCTGATAGCCTCCTGGACCTCCTGAAGGGTGATTTCTCCATTAAGATCTTCCAGTTGGTCTGATGCTTTACAGGAAAGTGTCACAGGCTCCAAGAAAAACTATATGTCTTCCAATGTAGCTATGATCGTAATGTATATGTGAAGGTTGAATACTGTGTGAATGTCTCATGTATGCCCCCTTGTTAGTGTGAGCAGATGCCTGAAGCCTGGCATACAGATGATATAGAGCATCAAGGCTGCTCTTGGCAGATCAGTCACGCTAGTAGCTTTCCTGCTTTGTCGGATTCTGAATGCATCTTAACTGCATGGGCTGCGTAGTTGAGACAGCACACCCTCCCCATGGGGTCTAGAGTGTTCCTTTTGCACTTGCCGTAGTCGCTCTTTCTCAACTGGAGACTCTGTGCCCACTCTTCTAATTGTAGCAGTTTCTGCTCTATTACAGAGATATCTTTATTCAGTATGTGCCTCATATTTATGGTGCCCAGACAGTGCCCCCTATTTGCCATCTTTAACACATCCCACTCAATCAGCAAGCATGTGTTGATGCCCACCTTAATATTTGGTGATGGACAAGACTCAAAGGGGTGGGTCCTCTAGAGCGTCTGCCTGAAGTTGTCATGCAGGGATTTGGAGGTGGCCTGCAGTCCCAATTTATGCGCAGCTCTTGTGAGTTGTGGCCCAAGTGCATCCTGCCCAGGTAATGCACATATTTAATATGGGGTAATATGTCAGCTGTGGTGACTAGGCAGTCTATGTACATGTGCAAGTCATGTGTATGAGAGTAAAATGAGTGGACTATAGTGTGTCTGTTGTGTTGACGCCAGAGGTCTGTTACATGCCACTGTTGTAGCCAGACTCCTTTTCTTGGTCAGTGTTGGATTCCTAGATTATACCGAGTAGCAGCTACAAGCCATCTAGGTATCCTTCAACAAACACGTAATCGCCCGTGGGGTCCACAACAGAAGTGCCACTTGAAAACGGTACCCCTTCATGGATCCACACCAATGCCCCCAATATGTATGTGGAATAATTAGTGGAGAATACTTGTCCTCTCCATTGTTTCTGAAGGCATATGGCTTCCGTCTACATCTGAGAGGGTTCCTTGCGGAAAGCTATCTGTATTTTGCTGTGGCCCATGTACGAGTTGAAAACATATCTTTGGGAGGGGGTTTGCATGTCACGGACATTCCATGTCATTATGTTAGTATTGGACAATATGGCTTGTGCTGAAAAGGAAAAGGGGAGGTGAATGGCCACTGGCTCCCACCCACACAGAACAGAAGCAAGGTAAGTAACCAGAAGAGGAAGCATATTAGACAGGTGTAGGAAAGGATGTAAGTGAACATAACCTAACAACTGAGTTTGCATTATACCCTACATGCATAGATGCATCATACTGCCCAAACGTCAGAACCATGCAATCCAGTTTAAAGCTACTGATTGGGGGGCAGGTGACATGGTTTGTGATGCACAACTGCAGTGACCCTGTATTATGTGGGAAGCAGATGAACCTCCCGTATCGTCCACCACCCCTGCACGTATCTGCTATATGAGGTGCTCTCATCAGGGTTGGAGGTTTTGAAGGGGTGCAGGAGCAAATTGAGCAGTAACAAACTGCTCTAACTGTTGGAATCAAAGACCCCCATGACATGAGAGATATCTGTTTACTGCCCCATACATCCTTCGGGGCAGTAAAAAATGGGACTGGCAGTATCCTTGGACCCCAAGGTAAGAGGCAAATGTGAGTGACTTTTTGAGGTACAACTCACGCAGCTTCCATTTCACTGCTAGAAACATGTGTTTTTGTCATTGAAAGGTTAACATGTCGTCCAGAAATATCATCACTGTTCCATTATTTTTCACTGAGCTGTCTTACTTCAGGGCTTCACTTAAGATGAGGTCCTTGTAGTAGAGCAGGCGGGCTACTAGTAGCCAGGGGTGGCTGCAAGCAGAGGTTAGTGCACCGGCACTCAGTGGGCTTGTTCAATTGTGAAAAAGGCTGCGAGGGTGTAGGTGGGCATAAAACTGTGGCGCCACACCTTGAGGTAAGCTACCGCATCCTGTCCCTTAGCACCCTCCAGAACCCCAACTATTCTGATATTATTTCTGTGATTCTTCTACTCTGTCTGCATGACTGTAAATCTGACTGCAGTGCCTGTACCTGTGACAGTAACTCCTACATCTGCGGCTGAAGCATTGGCACTGACTGCTCTGTTGTGCCGACCCAGTCATTTAGTTTGCAGTGGTCATCTCTTAACAGGTAAGATCTGCTGCTATTGTGCCAATTTGTTTTTGAGGGACACCCAAGACCTTTCAATAGCTGCCAGGACCATGTCTAATGTTTCTTTGACTGTGGTGGAGCCCCCTGCATGTATCCCAGACTCTCTGTCTCCTGTGTGTAATTCCAGCTGCACCTGGGTATTAATCACCATCTGCTGTGAAGTTACCCAGTCTCTGCTGCCTGGTCAGTGGTGCTGTCCGTGCAGGAGAATGAGAGATATAAAGGGTGTGGGAAAGGAAGGTAAAGTCCCACACCTGATGGCAGGCACTGACACTCGGTGGTATATGAATCCAGGTTTTACCACTAGAGGAAGTCAATCTGCTGTGCACTATGCCGGTGCCATCTTCTGCTGCAGAGGACCTCTAAACAGGGTGTCTGATCCGCTTGTGGGGGCCAAAGAAATTAGGCCCATCCCGCTGCACAAGCAGTCCAGTATCACCAAGGGTGCGGTCAAAGGTGGTTCTAATCAACAGTGGGGCTCATTCCTCGGGTCCCCTAGTGTATAAGGTATTTTAGGCACAGCCTAAAGCACACTTCCAGGAGCCCCATCAGGGCCTGCAGAAATCCCCACATCAGCTTGCCAAGGTGCAGAGGCAGTCAGGAATAGTTTACCCTCACCAGCCATGAGGTCCTGGACCCTCAGGGTCCCAGTGGGTCTCCACAGGTCATTCAGCAAATGTACCAAGAAGGGTGAAGGGCCCTCCACCACCCTCAGTCACCAGTCATCCCATCTCCACTCCAAGGGTCCCATCCCCAAGTAAAAAAGGTCTCAACTTCACTATCCAAAAGTGTAGGCAGTGGAGGGGGGCTGGAATCACCTCACCGCAGCCCACACAGCCTGCAGGGGCCTGCAGCAGTGGCCCACAGTCTGCTCCGTGGAGAGGTGGGGAACTGTCAGGAACCTAATCATGGGAGCAAGCGTCTTGTCTAGACTTGTTAGCAGTACAAGGAGAGTAGTTTCTCCGCCTCACTCATGTGCAGGAATCATTTTGTATGGACTTTTCCCTTCACTGCTTCTCAGTATTCCAAAAGGTGAAGCAGTGTCTGAAAGGATTAGTGTCTCTCTGACAAGCAAGTTTACTTCAGCAAATGGAAAGTTGCTTTTAGAACTTTTTTAGAACTATTTATGTAAGACAATTCTCTTCGTTGTGTTTGTCAAGGAAAACTAGATCTCCGGTTGGAGCAAATCAAAAGCAGAAGATAAAAGGCTTCTACTTTCTGTGGTAGGTCAGTAAAACAACATTGATTATCCATCTCAAATTATTATACAAATATATATATAAAAGTATTTCCTCTAAAACTACAAGAGTGTATGAATGACAGAGACTTTTCCTAATTCAGTCAACAGTCTCAATATCTAATTATCCATCAACATCTTCATCAACTATCTTGAGAGTATCTGAAGCCTTGAATATATTGGGTAATAGAAAAGTAGTTAGAATCTGTTTATAATTTAGAAGTCTAGAAATATAAAGGCAAATTGTGTTTATTGTTATATTTTATCCACAACTAACTGTCACCAGTACATCCAGAAGGAAAAGGTGAATTAGGTGTGAGCACAGAGGTGAGGTGATCCCAGCAAGCCAGTCTCTCTCTTTTTTCTCTTTCCACTTCCCCTTTCCCCCTCACTATTATTTCATACCAGCAGAGGTTATTACTGTTGGTGTGAATATCGGTGGAGTGGCATTCGGTCCAGCTTCTGCTCCAGGGGAACTCAGCTAAAAAACAGAGTAACAATCTGACAGAAAGGGAGATAAAAAGGAAAGGGGGCCCAATATCCAGACATACCATGCATTCCTGTCCTTTCTGCCTGTGCCGGAGCAGAAATTGGTGCCTAGAATCAATGCAGGCACTCCTGCACACCTCCCTACAGAAAAACAATCAATAGAGGAGTTCTACTCGTTCTATGTGTGTTGCAGAATGCAGTACACATAGAAAGAGGAAAAAATCGCAGAGAAATAAAGTTAT
The DNA here is from genome assembly GCF_031143425.1 of Pleurodeles waltl. Taxonomy (NCBI): domain Eukaryota; kingdom Metazoa; phylum Chordata; class Amphibia; order Caudata; family Salamandridae; genus Pleurodeles; species Pleurodeles waltl. The sequence goes on from NC_090445.1 coordinate 1,008,001,534, forward strand.
TTCTCCTCGTTATGCTTACCCTTTGGAGGTGCACAGTTTTGATGCATTTCCAGGTTTACAGATCCAGGGAAATCTGCGAATGTGTCAAACCTCCTGGGTCTTCCTCCTCCCGCCTGCTGGGAGCAAACTTACTGTTTGCTCTAGATTGATGGAAGATGTCAAAGATCCCCTCAAGCAAAAGCAAACATCTATGTCTTGAGTGTGGACAAAAGGGGGTGGGGTCCCAGGGCCACTAATGGCTCCTGCAGGGGGCATTTGAATATGCATGGCTTGCCTCGAGGAGGTGGCGCTACCTGGGCCAAAAAAGGCCCAGGAGGGGGTCTGCCCGGCCCCCCTTGCAAAAAACAACCTAGTCTCATGGAGGTGGATGTCCCCACGGCCGCAATGGGCCCAGGTGGGAGGTCTGTATGCCCCCCTCCCCTCCTAAAGATTGGCCTTTGCTCAGGGAAGCGGAGGTCTCTGGGGTCCTAAACAGCCTTGGGAGGAAAGCCGCATGGCCCCCCTCCCCGTTAATAAACATTGGCCTATCCCAGGGAGGTGGCTGAAATTGGCCATGGGGAGAATGGACGTGTGTTTGCCCCAGGGCGTTGCCCACCCAGGGACCAAGGTTTTAAACAAATACGGAAGACTGCAATTATATACTGTATATATTTTTTTATTTGGCTGAGAATCATGAAGCCTCTGTGAATTTCACCGCAAAATTTAAAATAATGCTTTTGGGTTCAGACAGGGACGGTGCAGGACCCCTACCACCAGGCCTAGTGGGTCAGGGTTTGCCTACCCGACCCTTTCTACTTTATTTTTTTACTGTTTTTTGGGACGTCACTGAGTCTGAGTCCCAAAATGGCTGCCAACACTTCCTGGTTGAAGTGTTGGCACTCAATCAGATCTCAGAATAAGATCTGTTGGATAAGCAGAGGATCGCCCTTCCTAGACATATAAGTTAGATTTTTCTTTATTGTCCTAAAAACTACTGAACAGATTTACACCAACATACAAAAAGAGATCTTTCTGGACCAAGATCTAGCTTTCTGGCAAATTTGGTGTGGTTACGTTTAGGGGTTCGGGCTGTAGTCATGTTCAAAATCCCTCTGGGAAATTGCATGAGGAAAACACATTTTGGAACCCCTGCCTTTTTCTCGGCCCCCGCTTGACATATCACTCTAAAACTTTCAAGACAGCAGCTAAATAATTAGTGTATGAGTTATAAACATTTCCTGAGAATTCATCAACTGGTACCAAAGTTATTGGCAAAACAAAAAACATTTTGTCTATGGGAATTAGGTCCTAACTTTAACTACCTACTAGCAACCACCAGTAGATAGTATAGATACATATATTAATGTAGGTAATATATGTATATATGTTGTCTATTGGTGGTCGCTGTTATTGGGGATTACTCTAGAGTAGCCCATTGGTTCAGAGTGCTGTCCCGCCACGCTTCAGAAGGAGCATGTCTTTCCTAGGTACATGCCATAGCCCGGGGGTGGCACATGACGTAAAGAAAAGCAAGAGTTTCCGGAAGGGAAAGTTCTGAGGAACTTTAAGCAGTGCTACAAATGTTAGTACGAATGAGATGAGTTTTATGAAAGTGGAAACACTGATTTAATGAATCGTATTCACAAAAATAATAATTTAGACATCAAGACTACTTCTACCTGATTATGTTATAGATAGACTTATTTTGTTTGTTTTATTTGCAAAGGTCTCACCAAAACAAGAAGAAAGGAAAACAGCTTCAAGTTAAAATTACAACATAAAGGGCCATGAAAGTGTAAAAGAGAGAGAGAGAGTGTAAGTAGAACAGGAATATTTGGAGGAAGTGTAGACTGGACAGAAATAAAGGGAAAACCAAAGAAGGAAAGGATAAACACGGGAAAGGTAATATAGACTAAAGATTGACATAAACAAGTAAACCATATTTAGAAACGTACCTTTGGTATCTTCTTCCGAGGGTACCAGTGGCGTGGATCTGAATCAACATCTGAGGAGTGGAAATTCTTCAAAATTACAACATTGTCTTCCCTAAAAAGAGACATTTATTGTTCCAGCAAGTGAACTACACCTAAACCACAGAATTCACATTTTAGTTTGCATGCCTCTTAATCAAACAATTCTTAAAGACAATTAAAGAAGTACTGTGCATAACTCAAATGTTTGGAGTCATTATCATAATATTATAATGTCTTATTACTCAAATCATAGTATAAATTATTTACGTCTAGAAACAACCCAAAAAGCAAATGAGAAGAAAATATCTTCACTGAAAAGGTGTCCACGAAAAAGTTGTGCAGAACTAAAGAAAAGGGTAAAGGGTGACCAGCCTCTTTTGGCCATTGCCACATCTCACTTGAGATTCCCCTCTTCTTTCTGCATTTAAAAAAGACACAAACAGAAACTCTCATGGGCAAATATTCTATGTCTAAAATTTACATAAAAAATCAGCTATTCATGATTACACATCTGCATCCAAAATAAGATTAGAGACATAGGCCCTCATTACAACCTCGACGGTCAATTGAAAAGACCGCTGAGGCTGCGCGAGCCAGAATACCACCAGTGCTGGTGGTATTTCTGGCTCCCTATTACGACTTTTCCGCTGGCCCAGCCGAAAAGTCACATCAACATTGCTGCCGGCTCGTATTAGAGCCGGTGGCAATGCTGATGTGCAGCGGGTGCAGTAGCACCCATCGCGCATGTCACTGCCCGAAATGCGTGACGGGCTATGCCTAGGGGCCCCTGCACAGCCCATGCCAAGTGCATGGGCAATGCAGGGGCCCCCAGGGGCACCCCAAGTCCCCGTTACCGCCAGCCTTTCCATGGCGGTGTTTATCGCCGTGGCTAGGCTGGCGGTCGGGGACTCATAATCCCCAGGGCAGCGGTGCTTACCTCCAGCTTACCGCCGGCCGCCAGGGTCATAATTAGGCCCATATTGTTAAAAAATAACAGAGAGAGGCAAATAAAAATGATTATATAGCAAAGTTTCATCTCGGGCAATATACATGAAAGTATCATCTTTCACCTAAAATGTAGCTTGAGTTCCTCTTCTTTGTTCCACCCCCCCCAGGGATCCCAGTTTTCAGATTCATAATACATCTGACCTCTGTCCTTCTGACGATGGTGGTTATACCCCCCCGCCCCGATGTTACGGGTGCATGTTCTATGGTGGATCATGAAAGCTTATTTCTAGTACTGTAGTGTTTATTTGAAATGTCTAATCATGGGGTAGTGGGGATCGTTGTTGTTGAGAACCCGCATTTGCGCAAGTATTCTCTTTTTAACAGCATGTATTGTATTCCACACATTTTGTATTACATGGACATACTACGACATAGATGACAAATTGGTACTACATGTTAGAAATTGTACAATACTTTTAGTTCCATTGCCATAGAATACTTCAAATTCCTTAACACTTTTACTGTAGTGACCCGACTTTCACTTGCAGCAAGAGAAAAAGTCTTTAAGTTCTTGGGTTAGGGTATCACTTTTAGTAGTTACATCATTATGAACCAAGTGGTCTCTAAGTGAGCGTCCTTTCTTATATTTGATGTTAGGTTTGTCTTCTGGGATGTTGTCTAAGGAGGGGTCACATTTGAGCATATCCCAGCTGCTTTGCAGTGTTTTTCATAATTCCCTGGATTTGGTGTTGTGGGTAGCAATTGTGTGTGTGTGTGACCTGATCTCTATCATTCTGTATTTCTACTCTGTAGTCAGACAGAAACTTGTTTCTACTGATGAGTTCAACACATTGAGCAGCTGTGTTCAAAGCCCAACTAGGGTACCGAAGTTCTTTAATACTCCTGACCATATTTTCTTGTTCCTGCAGATAGACATTTGGCTCTAAGGAGTTTTCGATACAGGATACTCTGTTTAAGAGTTCTGATGTTGAGGATACAGGCAAAAGATGCTCAAAGGATACTCCAGTTGTGGTGCAGTAGACAGGTGTGTCATTGTGTTTACTCCACAGTCCACAGATTATGATGGGCGACTTTGACCACAGTGATCGGGGTCCCTTAAAGTCCCCTATTTTGCAGTAGGAGGTCAGCTGATGCTGGCCTATTGGTCTCTTTGCAGCATGGTTGTGGCAAAATCCTTAATTAGGGGCGGGTGTCCTTTGGATGTGACAGATATGGTCTTGGACAGCACTCCCGGGTTGGGTAGACTCGGGTGCAACTTTTGGCTGTCTCGGATTTGTCCTCTTGTACACTTGGAGACTGGTAGTAATAAAACTTTTGCAAAAGCTACTAACTTGTCAGTTTAGGCTTCTTCAGCACTTGTGTCCCTGGAGCTGCTTCCAGGAGATCAGCCAACTGATCCTTGGAGTCACTGCTTTGATCTTGGACCAGGAATCAACTTTTCCCCGAGTCAGGAGCAGCTAGCGCAGAATGAACTTCACTAGCCAAAACTGCAGCAGGTGCAGTCCTTCTGACAGCACAGTCTCTCTTTGTGTGATTCCAAGGGCAGCTTGGCAGTCCTTCTTCAGTCTTCTCACCAAATCCAACTTGATCTGAGGGCAGGGAGCAAGGGGTGCCATATTAATCCCAGGAAAGAGTCCTGAGGGGACCACATGGTCACTAGTCAATAGGCTACTGGGCCCCCTCCTAGCTAGTGATGAGTTTCCTGTGATGTGTAGCATCTGGCTATCCCAGAGTATAACATTATTGCTACTTTAAATACAGCATGACCCTTCTCTGGTTGCCAGAAGTTTGGTAGCCCACCTTTGAGGTATGGCTACCAGTGGGCTACATGCCCACAGAAACAAATGATTTGAGGGTTTCCCTCTCTGGCCCTGTCTCCCCTCTGTCTGCAGGAACAAAGGGCATCCTGATCAGTGCTGTTATCACTACTTCCCTCACAAAGACAGCTTTCCTTTAAAGCTTGCCTTTTAGCAAGCACCATGAGTGGACTTCCTAGAGAGGATGTTACATCTCACTCTGCAACAACCTCCTTTGTTCCTGGGCCGGGAGTCATTGACACATCCCCCAGGTAGGCAGAAAGCTGTCTGTGTGCCAGGGCCTTTGTGAGGCTGCTGGGCTAGCTGGAGTATAGAGTGACAACTTTCTAAATGTTGCTAAACTGTAATTGTGGTATTCAGTTTGACTTGGGCATTGTGTTTAATGCCACAATTAATTTGATGCCTTACATGACCTAGTTAGGTAGTCTCATTCAGACTTAACCAGGGTGAAGTGCCAACCGATACCCTGTGCTAGCCAATAGGGCTATTAAAATGTCACAGCAAAATGATAATTTGTAAGTGTTGCTGTTAAGACACATGAAAAATATATGTCCTAATTACCAATACAAAGCTCCCTGCTGTGGAGCTCTATGGGCCTCTTTATAGGCCATCCTTAAGGGAGAGTAACATATGTTACTAAGGAAAAGAATGGCTTTGCCTTTGATTTGAATGGCAAAGTCAAGCAGGGAGTGTCAACGCTATCCTGCCAATCTGCGGTAGCAGGCTGGGAACCGTTTTATGTTTGTCACACTCAGGGTGGCACAAAGAGTGCTGCATCCCTGAGTGGACGCTCTCCTTTACATGCCTGGGTACCATACCCTAGGGACTTATAAGTACAACAGTCCTTGCCAATTGGGTATACCCAATTCAGCGTACAATTTTTTATAGGATCAGAACACTGCCACTGAGGTCTGATTAGCATGCCTTAGTGCACTCTCACAGACGAAAAACCAGCAGGATCAGTCAAAAAAATATGGGGAAGAACATGCAAAAAGGGGTATTTCCCTAAACTTCACTAATCTCAAAGCTTTGCTGGAGTACATTTAAGCCTCAATTGTCACTTTTAATGCTGCAGTGGAATTAGAAGTGTATCTTGTGAATAGCAATTGTTTTGCTATTATGTGAGTTGTATGTGTTGTGTTAACCAGTCCCTCCTAAACCTATCCTTAATAACCCTTAACAATACAAATTTTTATTCCCCATTTTTCCACTACTTCACTTTCTCCCTCCAATATTTAGGGGCATATTTAAGGAACGTGGTGCTGCACCTAGTGCAGCGCCACTTTCTTTGCACCCTTTAGCACCGCCCTACCACCGCCATGTGTTTGCCGTGTGTGCTGTATCTAAGATACAGCGCACCATGGGGCAGGGTAGGGGGTAATAGCATCATATTTATTGACGCTATTGATGTACTTTGCAGGTACTACTGCAGAATACATTGAGGCCCATTATACATAATGGAAGCCTTAAGTAGGCATTAAAAGTGCAGTAAAAATTGACGCAAGGAAATCTCCTAGATTTCCTTACGCCATTTTTTTGGCTTCCGTAACGGGGGAATGCCTCCTTTGCATATATTATGTCTGGTGCAGGAATAATGTAGCGCAAAGGGTTACAAAGTGGCGCAATGCATGCATTGCGCCACCTTATAAGTGTGACGCAACGGTTTTGGCCTCGTTGGACCACATTAGCGTAAAAGAAATTACACTAATGTGGCACAAGGTGGCACTGGGGCTTATAAATATGCCCCTTAGTACTTGGTATTTATATAGCACAAACCTAGCTTGGAAGCAACCCAGCGCTGAACATCACTTGTGGGGATGAGAGACATTGATGTTTAAAACAAGTGTGGAGTACAGAAATACAACTCATACATATGGACTCGGTGAGATGAAGTGATTTGCAAAGAATCACACGATGTTGAGGCAAGTGCCTTGACCGAGATTCAAATCTGCCTCCAAGTTAAAACGTCTTCAGCTCTAGCCACTAGGACATATCCCATCCCTTCAATGGGGGCTGAATTTACTTGGGCCCCATTGCTTAGCACATGAAACCTTGTAGAATGTCTTCTTCGACCATTTGAGCCTTAGCAGTCAAGCATGCTCCTTTTTGACAGTGCACAGTATTACAGGTGATACAATGTTATTGAACGGAATATTCCTATGTGGGCAATACATCATGGCCTTATGGACACAAATCCATCCACTAAAAAAGGTGGAATATATGCCCGCAAGTGTAGCCTTAAGTACAGGTTATGATACCTAAAAGTATACATTATTACTGATGTTGATGCACTTTCCCCATTCTTCATGTTCTGAAGCGGATCGAATTGTGATCCCATGGTAAAACTGGGACGCAGAATTATTGAGACCACCAGTAGTGGGAACAACGAGTGCGGAATTACCTCTGGTAAATTGTGGGCCACTCACAATCACGATAGTATCTGAGTACTGTAGAGTGATGCAGTTGATGCCCATTCCGCCATGAGAGGGAAACACGCAGAGTAACTCAGTAAATCTTTTGATAGTTTCGAAATATTGGAGCAGAAGCTTTAAATGCTAAACAAAACGCCCTACAACGTTAGGTTAATGTTGTCCACCCCCTTCCATTAGAGGCGTCCCTTTGCCTGTGAAAGGCCCGCGTCTCTTGGGTCAAGGAGATACAGCCCCCTCTGTCCCGCTGGCCAGTGGTGATGTCCAGTACAGGCTGTGAGAATAATGCAGAACAGGAGGGTCTAGGATGACGAGGCCTCTCGGTGATCGATGTGCGTCATTTAGAACTCGTTAGCCATCACCTCACAGGCTTGACATATTCTGTGCCTGGAGGAATCTGAGGAAACAAAATAATTTTCTAATTAAATAAATCTACAACGTCTGTTAATAGAGCTCTTCAGTCGGTAACAGAGGGCAGAAGAATAGGCGGAATAATGATTTTTTTTTCATTAGCTGGAAATCTTGGCGGTTACTCAACATAACAGCATGGCTAACTGAAAGAATGTCATGGCTCCTCAATCGACCCCGCGGCCCGCCATGATAAAAGAGTGTGTTCTTGGAAAATTTAAACGCGAAAAAACACAGGATGAGGAAAACGTTTTAACTTGAAAGTAATGCTTGCCAAATGAAGGTGTTTCAGAAAGCTTAAGATGGTATGGAGTGACTCGAATGTCCTTCAGTACTTTCCTCATTTCTCAGTGAGTACACCATCTCGGTGATTGTATGCTAGGCAGACCACCGCAAGAAGGCTGATCTCACGACCCCTCATGCTGGTTAGTCACTAAGCTAATGCACTTTATATAAAATATTACCCACATATGAACATAATGCATGCACGTTATCCACGTACAACTCTCATACAGAGCCACTGAAGTATACAAAAATGTGATGGATGCAATGTTTGAATTAAGCTGGGCCATTGGTAACTACTTGGGGCAGCATCCCATTCCATCGTTATTTTGCACACCATACCACCTCAATTTGGACCCAGCCATATGCCAATCAGTCTTGACACTGCTCCAGTGGGAACAGCCCAGCCCAACCTGCCAGGCCCTCCCTGACACAGAAAACAAGCATCCTAGAAATGGTTTACCTCATTAAAGCTCATCAGCCAGGGATAGATAGCTTGGTTCTAGTTGCACAATGTGCACCTGACCCATGTTCATATAGAGCGAAAGGGAGATATTGTGGTAACACTTCCATCTAGTAATGAATGTTCACGCCCAGTAGTAGAGACATCACTGATAGTTGTACATTAAATTTGGAGGAGCACCACCGAATGGAACAGTGTATTACCTTTTAAAGAGCAGAATTAGGAGCAATGTTTGGCTGGTGCTAAGAATAAGGCTTTTCTATTCTTTTATGTGGTTCTACCACTTTGTTTAAGTGGTAGCAGACCATCGTTCTAAAGAGCAAAGAAGGGGCCAGATTTACTTTGTAACCCCTTGTGCCACATTATACTTGCACCAGACAAAATGTATGCAAGGGGGTGTTCGGGCGATGGGAAGCTTCAAAAAACGGCACAATGAAATATACAAGATTTTACTGCATCATTTTTTCTGTCATTTTTAATACCTGCACAGGGTAGGCGTTAAAGTGACAGGTCCATAATAACCATTTGGCCTCCCTAGTGCTTTGCTGCACTAGCTAATCCAGCAATGAACCTCAATAGTGCCATAAATTATGATGCTCTTGTGGAAACAAGCACCATGGTGCACCGTATGGTAAATACGGTGCTAGTATGGTGTCGTTAGGTGGGGGTAGGAGGAGCAAGAAAAGTGGAGCATCGGGACCAATGCACCACTTCTTGTAGAGCTGGCCCAAGGTGTTAAATGTGGTAAAGTGTTGCCCACACATTCCACCTTCATTTTGCATGAGCCATGCTCTGAATGAGGAGCCTGCTTCTATGGATCACACTTGTGACAGCACTTTAGTTCCGAAGATGTGGACATGGAAACCCATGTTAGTATGAGAACCCCCTTTGTAAGAAAAGGTCAATCAACAGTCTGGTAAGTCCCCTCTTACGACTTTACAAATGAGACAGAAACAGATTTGTATGATGCCCTGGCTCTGTGCACATTACCTGTCCTGTTGCTGAGGGTTCCCTGTAACCATACACCTCCTCTGTTGGTCAGCACACTACTGTTTTAACTTCCTTAAAACACGGTGTCTGGGTGAGAAAGGCAATGAATAGGCTGCGTTGTAGAGTCAGGTGATATGGTGCGAATGCTTCCATTCAGTGAATGTGTATCACTAAACTGGATGTCAGCAGGTCCATTACTATTCAGACAGCATAGAGGGCCTCATTAATGAGGCCCTTAGTTCAGGGCGGTGCAGCAAGTCGTCCTGTACCACCGGGAAAGTACAGAAATGTGCCATATCTAGAAGATACAGCACATTTCTGTCCTCCCCCCTGCGCTGGTGCACAAATTGCTGCCCAGCGTCAACGCAGGCACCCTTGCACCATGGTTCAAAGATGCCTGCTTTGCAGGGGTGAATGTTTATGTGCAGAAAGGGACATTATTCAACAGAAAAACAATCAAAAGAGATATTTTCCTCTTTCGATTTGTGCAGCTTTCTACAGCACACATAGAAAGAGGAAAAATGGGAAGAACTAAAGGTATTTCTCCCCATTGTGTCATTCTTATGCGACCCCTGAGGTGGTGTGGGAATCTGACGCATTCCCAGACTTGTAAATCTGGGACTGCATCAGACTCCTTTGGGTTCCATGGGTGTTGCGTGGGAACACAACAAGCAACACCCATGGAACACCCCTTTCACCAGTGTTATGCATGAAAGGGGTCCATATTTAGAAGGCCATGAAATGCCATGCACAGTGGCTTTGCGTGGCCTTGTAAATATGCGTAAAAAAGAGCGCTTCTGTGGTGTAGTGTGCCAGTAGGGCCTTGTTAGTGAGGCCCTGTCCTTTTGTCAGCACATGCTGCTGTTTCTAACATGTGCATTGCTCTGTGCTTGCCCCAACTATTGCTATCAACTCAGGCAATACTTGTTTAGTAAAGGGTATAGTGTTTTGATTCCTAAATGTTGTTTTGTCCATGCTTGTGTATTGCACCTGTAAATGGATTGCACAAAATGACTGCACGTCAAAACATATTGGAAAACCTGTCTGTCTGCCCTATCAATATCATGTATTCTTGTGTCACATCTCAAACAGTGGGAACTCCTTAAAGATAGTAAATTTAAGGATGAAAGGGTCATTTTTACCCATACGCCATCCACAACTACTAGTTTTTAATCATATGAAGGTATCACTCATTAAAGAAATTCCTTGTGGTTTACACTAAGGTATTTTTAACTCTTTGATCTGGATTTCTGTAATATCAAAGACTGGATTATACCTAAGAAGTCCCTCATAGTTGATTTTGTTCACCCTAGTAGTATCATCTTACCAGGGTGGGGTGAGGTGCCTAAAGATGAAGCATGCCAAATAACATGAGTAACACACTGGGTTTTTTGAACCTCTAGTAGGTAGCAATTACGTCTCGTGCACAGAGTCCACCATGACTTTTGTGTGGTAGTAATAATACCATTCACAAGGCATAGGGTGAATGATGGTTGGCAAGCATACCTAGAAACCCAAAAATTCAACCCATCCTCCATTTTTGCCATCAGTTTCTATTTTTGACACTAGAATATTACTCTCTAAGGTGGACTCAAAACTTCAGTTGTGTTAGAAATGGGGTGTCTGGTTGGGAGTCAGTTTGCACTCTGTCCAAGCAGGGACCCTCACTTGTGTCAGGGCAAAGAAGAAACACACTTGGTTAACCCTCATTCAGACCCTTGGTAGCTTGGCACGAGCAGGAAGGCTTATCCCAGAAGCAATGTGTAAAGTAGTTGTACCAACACACACACACAGTAATACAGTGAAGACACTTCAAAATTGACACCACACCAGTTGAGAAAAATAGGTATTATTTATCTAAATCAAACAAGACCAAAACAACAAAAATCCAACATACACAATTCAAGATATGATTTTTCAAAAGAATAAGAGTCTTACTCCATAGAAAACAATGGAAACGTTGATTTTATACAAAGTACTTTGTTTGTGTCAAAAATAAAGCCGCACAGGCGAGCGTGAGTCGGAAAAGTCAACTATGCGCTGATTCCTTATTTGCAAGTGAGGCCGTGCATAGTTTCTTCTCTGGTCGGGGTGGTGATGCATTGTTTTTCTCCCTCGCAAGAGAGCGATGTGTCAATTTAAGGACAGGACACCTCAGATCCGCGCAGGTTCACAATGACTTTGACGCACAGGGACGATGCATGAGAAATCCAGTCGCACAGTGTTAGAAAACCCCGCTGCGTGGGGTTTGCATCATTATCAGCAACTGCAAGCGGGTGTTGCATCATTTCTCCAGCCGCGTTGCATCGATCTCCCAGCTGCGATGCAGGTGGAGCATAGATTATTACTGCGAATCGGGTGGCGAGTCGTTTATCAGCCACATTGCAAATGGTGCATCGAAAATGTCCCCACACGGCGTTGTGTGCATGGATTTCAGTTCTTGTTCTTCCAACTTCACCTTTCAAGGTCCCAGGGACTGGATAGGGCACCACTTGGCAGGGCAAGAGTCTAAGTAGAGAGCCCAGGTGCTGGCGGGGGAAGTCTTTGATGGCCCTGAGACTTTAAAACTGGAGGCAAGTTCAGGCCAAACCCTTGGAGATTCTTCTTCAAGCAGGAATGAACAATAAAGTCCAGTCTATGTCCCCTTTCACAGGCAGAAGCAGCAACTGCAGGATAGCCCAACAAAGCACAGTCACAGGCAGGGTTAGCACTTCTCCTTGGCAGAGGTTCCTTTTTCCTCCAGAACTGATATAAAGTCTGGGTTTCTGGGTCCACTATTTATACCCCTTTCTGCCTTGGAAAAGAAGACAAACTTCAAAGGAAAGTCTCTGTTGTTCACAAGATCCTGCCTTGCCCAGGCCAGGCCCCAGTCACACATCAGGGGGTTGGAGACTGCATTGTGTGAGGGCAGGCACAGCCCATTCAGGTGTAAGTGACCACTCCTCTCTCCACTCTAGCTCAGATGGCTCATCAGGATATGCAGGCAACACCCCAGCTCCCTTTGTGTCACTATCCAGAGGCGATTCACAAACAGCCCAACTGTCAGTCTGATCCAGACAGGGATTCCACAATCAGGCAGGGTCACGGAAATGGTTTAAGCAAGAAAATGCCTACTTTTGAAAAGTGGCATTTTCGAACTAACGATCTAAAAACCAACTTCACTAACAGATGTATCTTTAAATTGTGAGTTCAGAGACCCCCAAACTCCATATTTCTATCTGCTCTCAAAGGGAATCTGCACTTTAATGATTTTTAAAGGCAGCCCTGACGTTAACCTATGAGAGAGATAGGCCTTGCAACAGTGAAAAACAAATTTGGCAGTGTTTCACTGTTAGGACATGTAAAACGCGTAAGCGCATATCCCCCCTTTAACATACACTGCACCCTGCCCATGGGGCTACCTAAGGCCTACCTTAGGGGTGCCTTACATGTATGAAAAAAAAAGGAAGGTTTAGGCCAGGCAATTGGGTACACTTGCCAAGTGAAATTAGCAGGTTAAAACTGCACACACAGACATTGCAGTGGCAGGTCTGAACCATGTTTATAGGGCTACTTATGTGGGTGGCACAACTAGTGCTGTAGGCCCACCACTAGTAGAATTTAATTCACAGGCCCTCGGAACCTCTAGTGCACTTTCCTAATGACTTACTAGTGAATCAAATATGCCAATCATGGAAAAGCTAATTACACATACATGTTACACAGGAACATTTGCACTTTAGCATTGGTCAGCAGTGGTAATCTGCCCAGAGTACACAAAACAGCAAAAACAAACAGAGTCCCGAAAACAGTCAAAACACAGGAAGCAGAGGCAAAAAACACAAGGGAGACCACACCAAGGATGCCAGGTCTAACAAGTTGGCAACACCTTCTAAAGCCTGTGTAGGAAGCTTGAATTGAAAATTGCATGAAGAAGTTCTGTAAGTCTCTCTTGATCTAGTTAAATAATGTTCTCTTAATTTTATCACCAAAACGTGTTTTTCAAGGTCATTTAAGTTTTATTGTGCTTTCCGGATGGCAATTCTGTTGACTATTAGGTCTGTTTTCGTAGTTTGTACCTATATTGTATTTCTGACAATCGTGAGCTCTACCATGTAATAAAAATAAACAAACATCATGCATTCATTAGATCGGGACTTTCTAACACTCAGAGAAACTTTGGACACACATGCCACTGATTTATAGTGTTATATGCCTCTGGTTGTTTCCAGTATATTAAACAAACTCCCACATGGGCACAACCCACCTCTTTTTTTCAAACCCCTCCTCAAACTTCCAGTATTTTCTTCTCACACTGTCATTCCTTCCTTCATCCTCCTATCTCTTTCACTTTTCCCTTATGTGCCACTTCTTCCCTTTAAGGTCTGTTCTACCTCCACAGCCATCCTTTCCCATTATTTCAAGTAAGTAAGGCCAACGTCTGGGTATCTCAGGTGTGGCCCAGGTGAAATAAAAATAGCTCACATGTTTTCCCCATTCTGGTCAGTACTATAGAACTGCTGGAGTGATATATTTAAATTGCTCTCTGCTATATGCTTGATTGCTCTAAAAACAACACCCTAAACAGTTCTAATGGGCACTGATAATCATGTTCCAATGCTAGGACAAAGGCCAGACTTTCTGACCTTGAACTGGTAGAAACCGATAGAGACTGGGGCGCTTTCATTAATTCTGGGGTCTGATGGATCTTTCCTTCTCAGTTCAGAGGGGTGAAGAGTAACAAATTTCAATTTCATTAAAAAGTTTATTTGCCACCCAAATGCCACATAATAACATTCAGAGTCAATTCATAAGGGTTAGAAATGGTTTATTAAAGACTCAAAGTCAATGTTACATAAATGAGTCTCAGAACCATAGTGTAAGACAGAGGTCTTCAAACTGGGGGCCTCAAGAGATTCCAGGAGGGCACCAAGCTCTCGCCAAAAGAAGCATTATACGGATAACAGGGATTTAATTTAAGCAGGAACATGCTACTGCATTAAAAAAAAAGGTAACAGTACTTATCTGCAATGTTTAAATAGGTCTAGACTTATTTAAACCTTGCTATCTTTATAAAATAATTGTAAAAAATTCTAATTGGGGGGCCCAAAGATTTTTATTTTTCAACTGGGGGGCGCGGTATTAAAAGACCACTGGTGTAAGCATATAAAATCACCAAAGGATATTTAAAATGCCGCACAATGTTAAACCTTGTTAGCATATACAAGACTAAAACCTCTATTGCAACAATACAAAAAATCAGGAAAAGCATATGATTCTTGGTCACTAGAATTAAACTCTCCTGCCTAACCATTTAAACTAAGCACTAACCATTTTAATTCTAAAGGGGTATTTGAGAAAGGACTGCAAACAGATATTCAGTAGAATATTCTGTTAAGAGAGGTGTGATGGCATGAAGCTGCATAAAAGTATGAGCTGCAGAAGGGTCCATTGAGTTCTAAAGATAGGAAAGGTCTGAATCTTCACTAACTAAAACTGCCTTAAAACACATTCTCCCAGGACGATGACATCACAGTTGAAGCTTCTCAAATGAAATCCTATTTAAAATTAATTGGAAGTTACAATTTCCAACCCCTGATGCATCCCATCTTGATTCTCTTCGGTCTCAGCAAATTCAAAAGAGTTACAATTGCCAAGCTTCCAGAACACTCGTCTCTTCATCCTTGTATAGTATGTCCCAGGCTTTCTTATCTCTCATGCACAATAAGCTTTTTGTTGACTCCATCTACACTAATAATACCTGCATCTCAAAATAAACATTTAATAAAAACATCTCCAAAGTGAATGTTAACTGTAAAAATGAAATTAAATGTGTAGGCTTTCAGTCAAGCTAAGTTAATAAAACACAAATATACTTTCAAATTAAATGAATTCTAAACACAATATAAAAACATACAAAATGACTATGCAAAATAATACTTTTAAAATGTTAGTCTCAAATAGATATTCATAAAACGTTGATTATATGCCATAAACAAAGATGCACTCCACTCACATGCTTTGCAGTGCAGGAATTAAAGGAATCATATTAAATGTTACACAAAATGTGGCCACCATCTTGTGACCACCAGAATGATCAGTCTTTCACGTTCTTTTCCCAGAGATGTAGTGGCACAGCCAAGCTACGCTCTTCCAACCCTCCTTTTAATGACTTTTAGAGTTATCACAAATCCCTCTTCATTCTTAAATGAGACTCTCTAAAACACAGGTGGTCATTATGACCTTGGCGGTCCAGCACCGCCACTCCTGTGGTTGCGGTCAGACCACCGACAGCGTGGCAGTGCAGGACCGCCAAATAATGACCACCTCAGTGAACTGCCTGCATCGCGGCCAGTTCACCGCCTGTACTGCCGGGGGGGTGGGACCGCCTGGCCGGAGGTTGACCACCTTCGACCTAGCGGTCCACCTAACACTGCCCGCGGTATAATAAGTATCCTTACCGCCAGGGATTCCCTGGCGGCAGACCCGCCATTAAACCCCTGGTGGCAAGGATACTGCAACAGGAATACTAATCCCAGTCGCCACAACAGGACTCTCCAACCCCCCCACATGTAGGAGCCCCCCAACCCGACCCCATCAGAAGCCCACCACATCCCCAAGCAGTGACACCCCCTGCCCCCCATTACCGTACTGACCCCCCCTGTCCCCGTACGGAACCCTCCTGCCCCCGTCACCATACTGAGCCCCGCACACATCAACACTCACCCATTCACACACACGTGCACACACAGCCACGACATTCCTCCACCCACTGCATACATGCATACATATGCACCCCCACCCCCTGCATACATGCACTCATACTCCTCCCACCCCCCACATACATGCATTCAAATAAGCACACAGACACTTGCACTCACACGTACACAAACACACACAACACCCCCATTCACGCACACAACAAACAACATCCCCTTCCCCTGTCGGATAATCACCTTACATGATGGTCACGGAGGTCGTCTGGGAGGGAACGGGGTCCACGGTGCTAGCTCCACCGCCAGCACCCACCAACACAACACCGCCACGCCATTTACAATGTAGTAATATGGTGGGCAGTGTTGTGGTGACGTGGCTGTCGCGACGAATCAAGCTCCACTCGACCGCCGAACGCCAGTATGGCTGCTGGTGGCTTCCCCACCAAATAGTGGCGGAGAGCAGCAAGCAGCCATAATATGGCAGTCTGGAGACCCCCAACACTGGCGCTCATATGGTGGCGGTGACTTTGGCGGTCTACGGAAGAGACCGTCAAAGTCATAATGAGGGCCATAGTTCTATAGAACAACTTCCACCTAGATTCTTCCAGACACTTCATATCATTATATCTTCACTGTCTATCTTCCAGTTCAACTTCAGCTCTCTTTCTTTTACTGCCTTGTTGAACTTTTGTTCTCTGAAACATTCGGTATCCCATAGCTGTGATCAAATAATTCAACAATGGTTTCAACACAAATCCCAATATTCCACTTCCCAAGCTACCAAACCATCTCTCTATAGCAGAAAATCCACTCCTGATTGCCTCCCAAGCAACTGTTGCTTCCAATTCCTTTAAATCTTTGGTTAACCCGGAAATATCATGAACATACTTTTGTAGATCTTCACTTTTATCAGGGATAAAAGTGCAGCACTGCTGAACTTTAAGTATCCAACAGACTCCACCCTCTTCTGTGAGCAACATGTTTATCGTAAGTCGATTTTGCAAAACTATTGATCTGATCACTTTGACAACCAGTAGTGCTCCAGCAGCAATGGTGGCTATTTTATCCACTATAGTAGACAGCCTTCTGATTTTCAGATCATTCCGAATCACTCCCACAGATGGAATGATAGCACCAAAAATGTCTCCTACTACCTCTCTTGCACTCATGCTTCACTTAGGTCTAAACCCTTTTGTCCAAACAGGATTATCAAAGTGCTCCACATGACAGATTTTAGGAAAAACCATTCCCAGAGAACATGCACCATATCATCCTTATGGTAATCTAAATATGCTCGCTTTCTACAAACAAAATGAACACCAGGGATCACTGCATCTTCCCCATCCAAATCCAACTTGAAATTTCCCCGAACATCTAATGTGTGCTCACATTCAATCTTTCCCACGAACACATTGTCAGTGGTGGATTTCTCAATCCAGATGCACACTCTACCTTTATGTTCCCAATCTAAAGCTAAAGCAGTTTCTGGCTAACTGGTGTTCTGTTTCTTCCTTTGTCCATTTATTCTGAATTCCGAATAACTCATCTGTCTGTGATCCAGTTCAGCTCTCTACTCTTGTCTTCAACTAAATTCAACAACTTATTTTCTACATCTGATAAAAGACAAGTTAAGTTGTGTCTGTGCATATACAGTATCTCAGGTAGAAACAGGTTTGACGGATCTTTTTCATTGATTTTTATTTCCAAAGGAGCTGGGCATCTATTCAAATGTTCAGATATAAGAATTTTGAAAAGAACCATGTCATGATTGGAGAAATAAAATTGATAATGTTCTATGCAATAAAATAAACTCAACATCAAACTACATTAAATTCTACAAGTCACAGGGATATGGTGATAAGTAATACACTCTGAAACGGAAGCAGGCAACTGAGTACATACATAGCAGTCCCTTGCCTTCATGGTCTCGCCATATTCATATAACAAATGAAAATATACATTTGCAGAATAATCTTCCCTACATGTATCTATGTGTAATGGTTTTTCATTTAACCTATTACCTTTCCTAGGACTAATAGTTCCCGCTACATGATTAGTGGGGGAAAACACTCCTAATAGCAATGTCATTAATATGATAAGCAGATCAAACAGTAAAGCACCTATTATTCGTCTACATCTATTTCTCTGACTTATCTCCATTATGTTTCAAGAATCAGATCTATTATCAAGCAAAATATGGCAGCAATAAATGTCTCTTTTTTATATCAACGGAATCAGAAAAATAATGCTCAAAAGGTCAAAGTCCATTCAGTATTAGTACAATTGAATCTTTGTGAGACTTTCTTAACCTACTCCATGTTCTTCTAAATGACAACTTTCTTTCGTCTACTGGGGTCTAGGTGTCTTCCCAAGTTCTCTACCCAGATCAATATAAATGTCTCTTATATGTGCATAAAATGTACTACCAGATGACAATAAAAGTTCCAAATACTGCTCATTCACAATGTCCAGTTCACGAAGGCTCAGCTGAACCAGTATGCTAATGCCAACATTCCCAAAATTATTGTTCTGTGTCATTTACAAAGTAGGTCCATTCAGGTGAAGAGTACCTTTGACTTGGTACTTGGGCTCTTTTTGACTTTAGCTGTTTTGCACCTTCACTGAAGTCAGAATTCTCTGTTTCCTCAGCAGTTGTTGATGGCACATGCACTTTAGGTAGATTCACTCGTTCTCACTCCTTTCATCTAGGCCATTGGTCCCTAGGTTCCACTCACCTTCCGGTAGCACTCGTTCCCCCATCAGGGTCTGATTCTGAGTCTGACTCCTGCACCTCAAGACAAACTTCGACCGGTACTGCTTCAGAGTCAGATGTGATTTGCTCTAGACACTCTTCTGCTTGGTCGGTTACTATTTCAGGCTCAGGTTGGTCCCCAAGAGTTTGGTTGACCTGCTCCGGTTGTCTTTCACACACGATTGGCTCTTCCAGGACAGGTGCTGTTTCATCGAGAGGCCACTCCACCCTGGGAGTGTGTGAAGCATGGATCCAGTTAGGGAGACCTCCACACTTGATAGCAGTCTGTGTCACCAGGATCATCTGATAAGGCCCATGCTAACGAGGTGCCAGACACCTCTTCCTGATGTGTTTCTTTACCAAGACCCAGTTGCCGGGTCTGAGTTCGTGGCACTGCTGTTGTTGTGGTGAGGCTGTGACTGTTCCTGTAGTGTGGGCTCTCATTGTACCAATGAGGTTGCTGGATTTCGGCTGCAGCATCACCTGAATTGTGGAGAATAGAGTTGGATCCCACACCATGTGACAGCTGTCAGCCTAATCCGTGTTTGACCAGCTAGCAGCACCTCACCTATGCCCAAGGGCAGGGATGATTTGTGGCAACCGGGCGCATGACATTGTGACTTCTCAGGGAAATTTTAGTTGATCAGATCTCATCCCTTTCTCTCAGTTACATTTGTCTCACACATGCAAAGACAAACAGAAGCAGGGAATGGTTCAATATGATTTATTGAATCAGTTGCGTCCTATATAAAATGACATGAACTGCAATAATTAGGATGATAAAACATACTAGAAGCAGGCAGGTGACAAGAAAAGTGAACCACAAGGAAAGTCCACCATACTGTCATATCCAATTTGTGTGATTCCTACCTACACCACTAATGTTCTATGTTAGAGCACAGCAGGATAAGCCCTAATCAGCCCTTCAGGACCCCCTGGGAAGACATCATCCCCCATACTGAGTGTGCCAGTAGTGAAAAAGCATGTCATCTACTGAGACACCTTACCCATATAGGCTAGGGAACCGACAGTCTCAGCAAGAACCAGTAGTCAGACAGCATGTGGTAGTAGTCATCTGGCTGGAAACTCCCTCTAACGTGCAGGGGACAGAGAGGTGTTTTTATAATAAAACAGCTAGTGTTCAGAGAAAAGTGTCCCCATGTAAAAATACATATGTTATTGTGAAATGTTAGAGATGCAGGTGACCACTTCGTGCCAGCAACCCTATCTTGTTGCAGCCTTGAATAAAGCACAGAGTGAAAGAATGTTGTGCTAAGAAATGGAAATGCTTTCCTAAGTGAAAGGACAGCAAGATAACAGAAAATAAAACATTACTATTGGACTTTTTTGCTTATGCAGGGTCATCACCAATCTTTTTGCCTCCTGCCTCCTATTTTTTCTGACCTGTTGCTGTTGGCTTTGAACTCTGAGCACTTTACCACTGCTAACCAGTGATAAAGTGCAGATGCTCTCTGTGTAAATTGTATGGTTGATTGGTTTATCCATGATTGGCATATTTGATTTAACAGTAAATCCCTAGTAAAGTGCACTAGAGGTGCCAGGGCCTGTAAATCAAATGCTGCTAGTGGGCCTGCAGCACTGGTTGTGCCACCCACCTAAGTAGCTCTGTAATCATGTCTCAGATGTGCCATTGCAGTGTCTGTGTGTGCAGTTGTAACTGTAAATTCAACTTGGCAAGTGTACCCACTTGCCAGGCCCAAACTTCCCCTTTTCTAATATGTAAGGTACCCCTATGGTAGGCCCTCGGTAGCCCCAAGGACAGGGTGCAGTGTATGGTTAAGGTAGGACATATAGTAATGTGTTTTATATGTCCTGACAGTGAAATATTTCTAAATTTGTTTTTCACTGTTGCAAGGCCTGTCCCTCTCATAGGTTAACATGGGGGCTACCTTTAAATCTGATTAAAGTGTAGATTCCCTTTGGGAGCGGATGGACATTTGGAGTTTGGGGTCTCTGAGCTCACAATTTAAAAATACATATTTTAGTAAAGTTGATTTTAAGATTGTGTGTTTGAAAATGTCACTTTAAGAAAGTGAGCATTTTCTTGCCTATACCATTTCTGTGACTCTGCCTGTTTGCGGATTCCCTGTCTGGGTCAGGTTGACAGTTGGGCTGGTTGCACCTCACACTAGACAGTGACACAAAAGGAGCTGGGGTGTAGTCTGCATTTCCTGATGAGCCATCTGTGCTATGAGGGAGGGTAGGAGTGGTCACTTACACCTGAAAGGGCTGTGCCTGTCCTCACACAATGCAGTATCTGACCCCCTGGTGAGTGTCTTGGGCCTGGCCTAGGCAAGGCGGTATTTCACATTCACAAGAGAATTTACTTTGAAGTAGGCCTACTTCAAAGGAGAAATTGGGTATAAGAAGGGCACCCAAAACCACAGACTTTGAAATACTTCTGGAAACAAGAGAAACCTCTGCCTGGAGAAGAGCTGAAGAGCTGAGGAAGAAGAGCTGCCCTGCCTGTGACGGTGCTTTGTGGAGCTATCCTGCAGTTGCTGCTTCTGCCAAAGTAAGAGGGCAAAGACTGGACTTTGTGTGCCTTCCATCTTGTGAAGAAATCTCCAAGGGCTTGATTTAGAGCTTGCCTCCTGTTGTTTGAAGTCTCAGGGACAGCAAAGACTTTTCTCTGCCAGCACCTGGAGTTTCCGGAAAGACTCCTGCTCTGAAAAGTGGTGCCTTATCCAGTCCCTGGGCCCTTGAAAGGAAAGCTGGTGGAAATCCAAGTAAATCGACTTCGGACGACTTCGGACCGACACCGCTGTGAAATACGGTGACGCCACCTGCAACCGACTCTGTGATCTTCGCTGGAACGTCACAACTTTTGCAGGCCCGATGCCGCTGCAGCCCCGCTGGAGTCCGCGACTCCGTGTAAGTCGCCGCAACATGTCGTGACCGACGCCGCTCGAAGTGCGCGTATTCAACGTTTCGCACAGATGTCGCGATCCCCGACTTCGCGCAACGACTTGTTTTCACTCTTCAACAAAGGTAATGTACTTGGGGGTCTACGACCGCTGGTGTTGGCTTGTTGGGAACGATTCCATCACGACGCCGTGTTAATACCTCATCGAAGCATTTTGTGTTTCTAAGCACTATTTTTGAGTTTAATCTTTATAAATTCATAACTTGACTTGTGTATGTCGGATTTTTGTCGTTTTGGTCTTGTTTTGTTTAGATAAATATTTCCTATTTTTCTAAACCTGTGTTGTTTCATTTTGTAGTGTTTTTATTAACCGCTTCTGTGCCCAGGATGAGCTGGTCTCGAGGACGAGACCAGCTCGTCCTGGTATGGGCCCCCAGGGGGAGCGCTAGCGCTCTCCCTGATGGCTGAGCGCCCACCCTCCCCTGGGCAGGGATGGAAGAGGAATCGCTTCCCCTTCTACCCCCGCCCCCCTCTTGACCGCCCCGGCGTCTGATGATGTGCGGACCTCATCAGAGGCCTTCCCTCTGGCGCTGGATGCTCAGCTTCCAGGGCCCGATCGAAGGAGAAATGCAAAAGCATTTCTCCTCTGATCACGTGGAGGGGGCAGAGAGGCATGAAAGGAGAGGAAAGGCCTCTGGGGGCAGTTCAGCCTAATATTATTAGGCTGATCTGCCCCCAGGGGGGACAGAACTCCACTAGACACCAGGGAAACTTTTTTTTTTTTTTTTTTAATGTTGGGGAGCGATCCCTTGGGCAAGGGTCGCTCCAGGGGGGTCAAATTATTAATATGCCATTTCTGTCCCCCCTGGGGGCAGATCAGCCTTGCGAGAAACCACTAGACACCACAGAATTTTTTTATTTGTGGGCTATTTCAAGTAAGGGGAGCGGCCCCTTGGGCAAGGGCTGCTCCTCGGGGGGAAATTATTTCTAGGCCCTTTCTGCCCCCCCTGGGGGCAGATCAGCCTAATTTTATTCGGCCGATCTGCCCCCGGGCGGGAGGGGCAGAAATTCACTAGACACCAGGGATAATTATATTTATTGTTTTTTTTTGTTTTTTATGTTTGGGGAGCGACCCCTGGGGCAAGGGTCGCTCCGGGGGGGCGAGAGGGGCAAATTATTGGGGGCAGAAACCACTAGACACCAGGGAATATTTTTTTTTGTGGGCTATTTCAAGTAAGGGGAGCGGCTCCTTGGGCAAGGGCCGCTTCTCAGGGGGAAAATTATTTCTAGGCCATTTCTGCCTCCCTGGGGGCAGAAAACCACTAGACACCAGGGATCAAAAACATTTTTTACTTTTATTTTTTTATGTTTGGGGAGCGACCCCTTAGGCAAGGGTCGCTCCCGGGGGGGCAAATTATTATTATGTCATTTTTTTTTATACTAATGCATAAGTGGAGCAGCCCCTTTGGCAAGGGCCACTTCCTGGGGGGGGGCAAAATATTTTTAGGCCTTTTCTGCTCCCCCTGGAGGCAGATAGGCCTCATATAATTAGGCGGATCTGCCCCCGGGGGCAGAAACCTCTAGACACCAGGGATATGTATTTTTTTAATTTACTTTATGTTTTTATGTATGGGGAGCGAACCCTTAGACAAGGGTCGCTCCCCTGGGGGGCAAATTGTATTTAGGCCATTTTTCAAAATAAGAGGTTGGGGGTATGGCCATACCCACACCCCAAATACATGGGGCCAAGGTTGTTCTGCCCACCAGTGGGCAGATTGGGCAATTACCCCCGATCCACACCTTGGGGGGACAGAAAGTCTACTAGATGCCAGGGAATACAAAAAATAAAAGAAAATAGTGGGGTGGTGGCTACCAACCACTATGGGCCTGGTGATGCCCCCACCTGAACTGAAGGGGCTAACAGTCTTTCAGCTCTCCCCCACACACTAAAACATCTTATTCCATGGCAAGCAAGAGGACATTTGATTATTTTTGGTTTTTGTTTCACATTTGGGCCATGAGAGCTTGGTAACTCTCAAAATTGTCCCACTTGGAATAGTGAGGGCTGCACTTTTTTTTTTTTTGGGACGCTGCCATGTAGTAAAATCCACAAGACCTAGACACATCTGAAAACTAAACATCTAGTTGATTCCAGGGTGGTGTGCTTCACATGCACCCCAAACCATTTCCTTACCCACAATGCCCTGAAAACCTGCAACTTTGCTGGAAAGCACACATTTTTTCCCACATTTATGTGATAGAACCTTCCGGAATCTTCAGTAATCCACAAAATTCCTACCACCCAGCATTGTCTCATCTATACCGATAAAATTTCTGCTGCATTTGTCAGCCTAAAAATGTTTTTTGTCAAACTGCCCTTTTGGACCCACTTTGGTTCCACCTCAATTTCGATGTGTTTTTGGCTCTTCCCTGTCACAAACACTTGGCCCACCTACACAAGTGAGGTATCATTTTTACCGGGAGACTGAGGGGAACGTTGGGTCGTAGGAATTTGTCCCGGTCCAGTGATCCCACAAAGAAATGTGGGAAATTTTTTATTTTTTAGCTAAATTTCTGCTGCACTTGTCAACCTAAAAATGTTTTTTTCAAACTGCCCTTTTGGACCCACATTGGTTCCACCTCAATTTCGATGTGTTTTTGGCTCTTCCCTGTCACAAACACTTGGCCCACCTACACAAGTGAGGTATCATTTTTACTGGGAGACTGAGGGGAATGTTGGGTCGTAGGAAATTTGTCCCGGTGCAGTGATCCCACACAGAAATGTGGGAAAAATGAATGTGATTTTTTAACTAAATTTGAGGTTTGCTGAGGATTCTGGGTAAGAAAATATTGGGGGATCCACGCAAGTCACACCTCCCTTGACTCGCTCGGGTGTCTAGTTTTCAGAAATGTCTGGGTTTGGTAGGTTTCCCTAGATGGCTGCGGAGCCCAGGACCAAAAACGCAGGTGCCCCCCGCAAATACAGGTAGTTTTCTATTTGATAATTTTGATGTGTCCAGGTAATGTTTTGGGGGATTTCCTGTTGCGAGCACAAGGCCTACCCACACAAGTTAGGTACCATTTTTATCGGGAGACGTGGGGGAACACTGGGTGGAAGGAAATTTGTGGCTCCTCTCAGATTCCAGAACTTTCTGTCACCGAAAAGTGAGGAAAAAGTGTTTTTTAGCCACATTTTGAGGTTTGCAAAGGATTCTGGGCAACAGAACCTGGTGAGAGCCCGACAAGTCACCCCGTCTTGGATTCCCCTAGGTCTCTAGTTTTAAAAAATGCATAGGTTTGGTAGCTTTCTCCAGGTGGCAGCTGAGCTAGAGGCCAAAATCCGCAGATAGACACTTGGCAAAAAACACCTCTGTTTTCTTTGAGAAAATGTGATGTGCCCACTTTGTGTTTTGGGGCATTTCCTGTTGCGGGCACTAGGCCTACCCACACAAGGGAGGTACCATTTTTATCGGGAGACTTGGGGGAATGCTGGGTGGAAGGATATTTGTGGCTCCTCTCAGATTCCAGAACTTTCTGTCACCGAAATGTGAGGAAAAAGTGTTTTTTTAGCCACATTTTGAGGTTTGCAAAGGATTCTGGGAAAGAGAACCCAGTGAGAGCCCGACAAGCCACCCCTTCTTGGATTCCCCTAGGTCTCTAGTTTTAAAAAATGCACAGGTTTGGTAGGTTTCCCTAGGTGGCGGCTGAGCTAGAGGCCAAAATCCGCAGGTAGGCACTTTGTAAAAAACACC
Source organism: Pleurodeles waltl (assembly GCF_031143425.1). Classification (NCBI taxonomy): domain Eukaryota; kingdom Metazoa; phylum Chordata; class Amphibia; order Caudata; family Salamandridae; genus Pleurodeles; species Pleurodeles waltl. The sequence continues at coordinate 1,008,026,930 of NC_090445.1, forward strand.
TGTTTTCTTTGAGAAAATGTGATGTGTCCACTTTGTGTTTTGGGGCATTTTCTGTCGCGGGCACTAGGCCTACCCACACAAGGGAGGTACCATTTTTATCGGGAGACTTGGGGAATGCTGGGTGGTAGGAAATTTGTGGCTCCTCTCAGATTCCAGAACGTTCTGTCACCGAAATGTGAGGAAAAAGTGTTTTTTTAGCCACATTTTGAGGTTTGCAAAGGATTCTGGGTAAGAGAACCTGGTGAGGGCCCGACAAGTCACCCTGTCTTGGATTCCCGTAGGTCTCTAGTTTTAAAAAATGCACAGGTTTGGTAGGTTTCCTTAGGTGGCGGCTGAGCTACAGGCCAAAATCCGCAGGTAGGCACTTGCAAAAAACACCTCTGTTTTCTTTGAGAAAATGTGATGTGTTCACTTTGTGTTTTGGGGCATTTCCTGTCGCGGGCACTAGGCCTACCCACACAAGGGAGGTACCATTTTTATCGGGAGACTTGGGGGAATGCTGGGAGGAAAGATATTTGTGGTTCCTCTCAGATTCCAGAACTTTCTGTCACCAAAATATGAGGAAAAAGTGTTTTTTTAGCCACATTTTGAGGTTTGCAAAGGATTCTTGGTAAGAGAACCTGGGGAGAGCCTGACAAGTCACCCCGTCTTGGATTCCCCTAGGTCTGTAGTTATCAAAAATACACAGGCTTGGTAGGTTTCCCTAGGTGGCGGCTGAGGTAGAGGCCAAAATCCACAGGTAGGCACTTTGCAAAAAACACCTCTGTTTTCTTTGAGAAAATGTGATGTGTCCACTTTGTGTTTTGGGGCATTTCCTGTCGCGGGCACTAGGCCTACCCAAACAAGGGAGGTACCATTATTATCGTGAGACTTGGGAGAATGTTGGGTGGAAGGAAATTTGTGGCTCCTCCCAGATTCCAAAACTCTCTGTCACCGAAATGTGAGGAAAGAGTGTTTTTTTAGCCACATTTTGAGGTATGCAAAGGATTCTGGGTAACAGCACCTGGTGAGAGCCCCACAAGTCACCCCATCTTGGATTCCCCTAGGTCTCTAGTTTTCAAAAATACACAGGCTTGGTGGGTTTCCCTAGGTGGCGGCTGAGCTAGAGGCCAAAATCCACAGGTAGGCACTTTGCAAAAAACACCTCTGTTTTCTTTGAGAAAATGTGATGTGTCCACTTTGTGTTTTGGGCATTTCCTGTCGCGGACACTAGGCCTAGCCACACAAGTGAGGTAAAAATGTTGTCGGAGACTTGGGGGAACGCTGGGTGGAATTTTGTGGCTCCTCTTAGATCCCAGAACTTTCTGTCACCGAAATGTGAGGAAAAAGTATTTTTTTAGCCACATTTTGAGGTTTGCAAAGGATTCTGGGTAACTGAACCCAGTGAGAGACAAGTCATCCCATCTTGGATTCCCCTAGGTCTCTAGTTTTCAAAAATGCACAGGTTTGGTAGGTTTCCCTATTTGGCGGCTGAGCTAGAGGCCAAAATCCACAGGTAGGCACTTTGCAAAAAACACCTCTGTTTTCTTTGAGAAAATGTTTGGTGTCCACTTTGTGTTTTGGGGCATTTTCTGTCGTGGGCACTAGACCTACCCACACAAGTGAGGTACCATTTTTATCGGGAGTCTTGGGGGAACTTAGAATAGCAAAACAAGTTTTATTGCCCCTTCTCTTTCTCTACATTTTTTCCTTCCAAATATAAGACAGTGTGTAAAAAAGACGTCTATTTGAGAAATGCCCTGTAATTCACATGCTAGTATGCGCGCCCCAGAATTCAGAGATGTGCAAATAACCACTGCTTGTCAACACCTTATCTTGTGCCCATTTTGGAAATACAAAGGTTTTCTTGATACCTATTTTTGACTCTTTATATTTCAGCAAATGAATTGCTGTATACCCAGTATAGAATGAAAACCCACTGCAAGTTGCAGCTTATTTATTGGCTCTGGGTAGCTAGGGTTCTTGATGAACCTACAAGCCCTATATATACCCGCAACCAGAAGAGTCCAGCAGACGTAACGGTATATTGCTTTAAAAAATCTGACATCGCAGGAAAAAGTTACAGAGTAAAACGTAGAGAAAAATGGCTGTTTTTTTCACCCCAATTTCAATATTGTTTATTTCAGTTGTTATTTTCTGTAGGAAACCCTTGTAGGATCTACACAAATTACCCATTACTGAATTCAGAATTTTGTCTACAGAAATGTTTAGGTGTCTGGGGTCTAGCTTTGATTTCACACCCGTTTCTGTCACTGACTGGAAGGAGGCTGAAAGCACAAAAAATTGTAAAAATGGGGTATGTCCCAGTAAAATGCCAAAAATGTGTTGAAAAATTGGGTTTTCTGATTCAAGTCTGCCTGTTCCTGAAAGCTGGAAAGCTGGTGATTCTAGCAGTGCAAACCCTTTGTTGATGCCAATTTCAGGGGAAAAACCACAAGCCTTCTTCTGCAGCCCTTTTTTCCAATGTTTTTTTTTAAATTAACTTTTCACTGTATTTTGGCTAATTTCTTGGTCTCCTTCAGGGGAACCCACAAAGTCCGGGTACCTCTAGAATCCCTAGGATGTTAGAAAAAAAGGAGGCAAATTTGGCGTGGTAGCTTATGTGGACAAAAAGTTATGAGGGCCTAAGCGTGCCCTGCCCCAAATAGCCAAAAAAAGGCCTGGAACTTGAGGGGTAAAAGGCCTGGCAGCGAAGGGGTTAAGTTACTGTGTGTGTTCGTACAAATACTTTACACCTAGCACTCTGCAGTTAAGCCTACTGCTCTGCCAAGCTATCAAGGGGGTATGCAGGGGTTAGCTGAGGGTGATTCTCTTTTACCCTGACTACAGTGAGGGTCCTTGCTTGAACAGGGGGTAACCTGACTGTCAACCAAAGACCCCATTTCTAACAATCACCACAAATGTGATTATTCCTAAAGGAATACAATGAAATAAAATGAAACATTACTAGGCTAAAGGGCACAGAAAGCAGTCCTAGTTGCTAAAATAACGTGCTCAGAAATATCACTAAAATGGCGTCACTACATTCCAATCTGATGAGACACAGAATGCACCACATCTTCTAGTCCCTTGCAATGTTCTAGGACCATGTAATCAGTTATATTCACAAGGAATCATTGGCAGTCTCATCGCCCTCTCCAGCAGTTTTTTTTGTTGGGGGGGTGGGGGGGGACAATCCAGTCTTTGGATCAGGTGCACTCTGAAGTCTCATCAACACAAGAGGCAAAGCATCAGGCCACTTCAGAGACGTTGAAGCACATACTTTTACTAACCTCAATTTCAGCGTGCTATTCATTTGTTCAACAAGACCTGAAGCCTTAGGTCTATAACTGCAATGTAGTCTCTGTTCCATCTGTAATGCTGCACATAACAATTTTAGGACCTCATTATTGAAATGAGTTCCTCAGTCCAAATCCAAAGAGGTGAGAAAGCCAAACCTCAGGATGAGTTCTCTCAGTAACAATTTTGCCACAGTAAAACAATCATTTTGCCTAGTCTGGTACGCTTCATCACACTCGGGCCCATATGTATACTTTCCTAGCGCTGCATTTGCACTGCTTTTTGACGCAAAAATGGCACAAACTTACAAAATACAATTGTGTTTTGCAAGTTTGCGCTGTTTTTGTGTAAAAAAATGACGCAAATGCAGCGCTAAAAAAGTATAAATATGTGCCTCAAAGTCCAAAACGTAACTCAATCCTCTGCACACATGCATCTCAATGAAATCCATCTGAGATCTGTTTAAAGGGTTCTCCTCACTTCCCTATAGGACTTAACGTAACTGCAGTCCTCTTCCCAACATTGTTCTGTTGACACACAGCACACCTATGACACATCACACCAGACATTACTCTGAATGTAGGATTGAACCAAGTTTGGCTGAATAAGATTACCATAGAATCCCTACCAATGTGAGCAGGGCCATGGAAATGTCGAGCCATAGGTGGTAACAGAAATACTGTCCTTCAATCCATTTAAACCCAAATGTCAGCATCTCTTTTTACACAACCTGCTCTAATCCAACCTTGCTGTTCTTCCTCAGACACCTCCTCCTGTAAACTTTTCACCTCATCCCAGGTGTCAGCTGTTGTCAACAAGAGGTTAAAGTTAGTCTCATCCATTCCTTCATTTGTGAATTCTCCACTAAATGTGCAAACATTATGTGCACAATACCTTGCCCAGAGTCACATGATCATCTCCAGAACGGTGTGCAGAACACTTAACCACTGCAACTGGTTCAAGCAACTGGAGTGCATAGAGGAGATTTTTCTCCTGTTCACCATTACGGATAGATGATCCAGAGACCATCATAAATCCTTGCTGAGGCCACAATTGCCCTAAGTCATGAACGTCACCAAAGCTGTACTGACTATCGATAAAGATCATCACTTTCAATTGATCGGAAACACAGCATGCTCTTGTAAGAGCAATCAGTTCAGCCACTTGAGCAAAAAATATTAATTGGAGCCAAGACGTTTCTAAAACTCCAGATAAAGTACAGACAGCATAGGCCTCTCTCTGACTTTCTCCATTGTCTCTCAAACAAGAACCATTAACTTAAGTGACATAGGCCCTCATTTTAACCCTGGTTATCTTTTGACCGCCAGGGTTAATGCGGCGGTATCACTGCATACAGGCTGGCAGTGTATACCACCACATTATGAGTGTGGTGGGGGTCAACCTGCTACATCACCACTCGTACCGCCATGGCAGTATAACCGCCAGGCCGGAGATGAACATCTCCGACCCGGCGGTCCACACATGACTGTCAGCGGTATAATGAGCCGGCCTACCGCCATGGTTTTCGCGGTGGTACCACTGCCACCAAAACCATGGCAGTAGGGCTTCTAGTGACAGAGAATTCCTTCCCTGTCACTGGTAGAAGGCTCCCACATCCCCCCAGCAATCACCTAACCCCCCTGCCGCCCCCAGAATCACAGAGCCCCCAACCCCATCTCCCACCCCTCTATAAACACAGTGCCCCCCAACCTCCCACCCCCCTAGAATCACAGCACCCCCAACCCCCACCCCCACTCCCCACAATCATGCACACTCACAACGCATGCACCCATGCACCACCACTTCCATACATGCATTCACTCACACTCATCCATACATGCATTCAGTCACACATGCTCACACGCATACACACTGATATGCAGACAAGCAGCCACTGTGACAATCATATACACATTCACTCACATGCATACAACCACGCATATGCCACAACACTGACAGACGCATACTCACACACACACATTCATAAACACACGCAGACACCACACACTCACACACAACACCCCACACCCTCTACTCCCTTCCCCTGATGGACACCTAACTTACCTTCTTCGAGGAGGTCATCCAGCAGGGAACGGGAAGTGGCGCTGCTACCGCCAGAAGCTCCCCACCAGCAGGACACCACCAGGCCATATGAATGGCCATAATACGGCTGGCGGTGTCCTTCTGGCGGGATGATGCAGGTGGTAGCACTGCCCAGGCGCCCTGCCCACCAGCATGGCTACTGACAGATTTCCACCCTAATTGTGGCAGAAATCCGTCAGTGTCCACATTATGGCGGGCGGAAGACCGCCAGCTCTGGCGGTCTTCTGGGGCCAATGGCATCGGCAGTCTTGGGAAAAGACCCTGATGTCATAATGAGGGCCTTAATTAGGTTCAGGCAATGGTTAGTCTCGTATGTCTGGTACAGGTTGGTACATAGTTCAGTGACATCAAGGCATTCGTGGTCTCCCTCACAGTCTTCAACTGATCCTTGACCCACTATTGGCAATAGAGTGGCAGGATTCAAAGTTCCACATTGTTTAACTGTTACGTTTTCCGTAGCCAAAATCACTCACTCATATTTTTTAAGTCTACTGCTGGTAAGATATTGACTGCATGCCCTTGTCAATAAGAGCTAGACTGAATGAGGCTCGTACACAAATAAGGATGACCCATAACAATATTTTCACGCCTTTCAATTGCAGTGCTAACTGCAGTCACCGCTATAATGCAGCCAGGCAAAGCAGACGCAATAGGATCCAACATAGCAGAAAAATATGCAACTGGTCTCTTGCCATTTCCATGTGTTTGTGTCAGCACTGAGAGAGCACAGCCCTCCCTCTCACAACAGAAAAGTAAAAAAGATTTATTATAATCGGGCATCCCTAGAGCCGGGGCACAACAGAAAGATACCCTCAGCTCAAGAAATGCGACAAGGCAGTTATTGTCCCATGGTACCTGATCAGGTCATCCTTGTGCGTTAGCCTCTGTAAAGACTTGGCCACTAGGGAAAAGTTGGATATCCACTGTCTACAGTTGCCCGCCATTCCCAAAAACATTCAGGCGTCCTTCTGTGTAGCTGGTGGACCCGTTTTCAGTATAGCTGAAATCCTCTCTTGCCACACCTTTCTCGCTCAATTCTCAAATTGATTCCTAAGATATTGAACCTGTTTCTTACAATACTGCAATTTCCCAAGGGATACCTTATGTCCATTCTCAGCCAGGTGATTCAACAATGTAATAGTATCCTGTTTACATGCTTCTTGAGTATTGTACGCCACCATCAGGCTGTCCTGTATTGAATCAGGACTGAATTGCAAAGCATAATCAGAGATTCCAGATTTGTCTTTAGAATCTGAAAAAAGATCGATAGAGATTCAGTATAACCTATTGGGACCCATCACCAAGCTAAGGCCCTGTTTCTGAGCTGGAATGCAAAAAGGAACTGTCTGTTCTCAAGTAGCAGTATCAAAAAGAAGGCCTGACACAGGCCAATGGCAGTGAACCACTCAGTCTCACATGGAATTTGAAACAAAACCACATCTGGATTCGGTGCCACAGGACAACGGGAATGACAATATTGTTTACTTTTCTCAAATCTTGCACAATCCTGTACTTTCCCTTTGGTTTTCGAAGACCTGTGATGGGAGAGTTACAAGGACTTCCCATTATCTCTTTCAGAATTACCTGCTGAATCATCAACTCAATTATAGGAGTTATTCCAGCAATTGTCTCAAGAGTCAATTTATGTTGCGTGGTCCATGGAAACTCAATATCTGGTTTGACAGTAATTCAGACAGGTTCATTACCTTTTAACAGTCTGATTTCCTTTCCTGAATAATCCTGCACTTGATGCTTAACAGTTTCCATCAAATCCAGGGGCAGATCATCAATTGTCAACAGAGTCAGTAACGTGCAATAAGCCTCATTTTTCATCAATTTAACCGGCAGCATCTTCATCTTGAGTATAAGTCTCTATTCCTGCTGGGGTATAATAAATTACTCAATTCAGTTTCGCCAACAAATCCTTTTCCAGGAGATTCACTGGTCTACGGTCACATAATATGAACTTGGGATTGTCTTCAAACGATCCTAATTTAACTGAAACTGGGGAGGTTTCCTGAACTGTCATCTGTTTATTTTTCACACCAACAACTTGGATTGTTTTTCCCAAGAGGTGTAGGTTTGGGACTACTACTGTTTTAGAGTAGAACAGGTAGCACCAGTGTCAGCCAAAAAGGACACTGGGTGGCCATCTATTTCACTATCTATGAATGGTCCACTGTGGTCTACCTCTAAAGCAGTGCCATGTGCGCAGTCTACCGCCCCTCTCAGGCACCATCAGGCTGATTGATAGGAGCCATTTCCTTCACCCATATCAAACAACGGATATTGCTGGAATGGATTTCCATTCTGCATTACATTCGCATTAATCCTCAGACCTTGATTTGGATGTTGACGTATGCCAAGAGCATATTGTTATGACATCCGAGGTTGAGGGACTTGCATGGTTGGGGCTTGGGGCACACTGAAACTTTGACTCCTGGGTATTTGAACTCCCTGAATCTGGTTAAAGGTGCTATTCTGCGAAGTACAAACACTGCATTTTGAGATTGATTAGCAGGATCTAAATGACATTCCTGCTTCCAATGTCCCAGTTTGTTACAAACATGACAAGGGGTGGACCCCTTTAAACTATTTACATCCATTCCTGTACTAGGATCTATTGAGACACCTCAACCTCTCCCTTGTATTGGATTGTGTGATTATTGATATTCACCTTGCATTGCACCTGCGTTACTCACAGTTACAGGCATCTTGCTAGTTCTCTCAGCTGCTTTCATCTGAGCAAGTATTAACTTCTCTTTGAGCTTTTTCTGCTTCATTTCTATTTCATCATGGCAGTATTTAGTGTAATGCATTCTCATTAATGGACTTGTTCTGCCAACAAATCAAATGGTGCTGGGTTGTAAAACTAATCTGTGGTCTCAAATCCATCACAAACCTTGAAACAAAATGTCCCATATATTTTGCCTCTAAAGTCTCCATACTACTATACTGTTTGAATGCCTCTAGCAATCTCTCATAATAGGCATGTATTGTCTCCTTTGGTTCTTGAGTTGTCCTGTCAATTTTGACCCAATCAACATCCTGAGGGGGCACCTTGCCTTTCAGAAACATTATGACCTCTTGATACTTGGTTACTAGATTCCTAGGTGGTTCCTTCTCAAGCCAGTGAACAGCTATCTTACATTCTGCCCACAAATCACTTGGAACGACAGTGTCGAGCAACCTGTTTAAGTCAACCCACAACACCTGCGAAATCTTCATAAATCTTTCAACCTGTTTGTACCATTCAACTGGCTTCCCTCTCAATTTTGGGAAGTCATTGGTAGATAATGCAGGATCACTCCTACTCCATGGCACATGTACATAGCCTCTGCTGGGCACCTATCTCAAAGGGAAAGTTTTGATGCTTCCCTCTGCTCCAACCAGAGGTGGTTCACCAGAAGGTTTCTTCACCCATTTCTTTTTCATCCAGTTGGTCTCCCACTCATTCTAATTCATCCCATTTCTTGGTGTTATGAATTAGTTCCTTAATCTGGGTCTTTAATCCTGGTGTCCTCATCTAAGAAATATCTTTGTCACCAAAACACACCTGTTCAAATCTACCTCATATTGCTATACCAATTCTGTCAACTTATCATGGCCCACTCATTTAATAATGTCCCTACACATGAAAGTGAGCTCATCTTCTTGATATGTATCTAGACACTCCAACCTAAGATTTCCAACAATCATGGTGTCCAGTTCTGCCACGGATTTGTCCCATCTAAACTTTTCTCCTTGGGGGTGATAGAAGCATCCCATCTAGCATCTGAATAATTCCGCACAGCTTTCTCTAACCTACTTTGATATTTCTCTCTTTCCTTTGCATGAGCAGCACATTCTCAAGCACTTTACATTGTGCAGGTCTAGAAGATGGCTTCATTTCATAAAGCACTCTCCTCAAAATCTCAATAATTTGCAAATTAAATGAGCCATACTGCAGAAATCTCAATGGTCGATCCTCTACCATTGACCAAGCCAAAAACACGTAGGAAGCCCTATATTCAACACCATATAATGACCTGGTGTGCCTGCAGGCGGTGCCACTTCTTGCTCTCTACTGGGGACATAAGCATCTCCTCTAAACATGCCTTGTGTTACTTTAAAACATTTCATTTTTCCGAACTTGTTGCAATAGTTCGATTCAATTATAAATAGTGCAATATCCACAATCTTTCTCTACCACAACAACCAATCAGAGCGCAGCACCCTATCAAGTTGTCCACCAATGGCAACCCACTACAGCATCAACCGACCTATACCAGCAGGGTAGTCCTCTCTCCTCACATCAGTTCCCCCACCTTTAACAATCTGCACACACAGTTTCTCCCGTGCAACACGTGCACACAAAATGCAATACAATAAACTCTTGTCTGCTTTACTAAAGAATAAACAGTTTCAATCATACAAGAAAGTTTGCAATCACTTCTAATGAGACCTCAACCTGTGGGGTAACATCCAAATCCGAACAGTTTCTCTCTGGGCAATAAGATGCAGTAAACCAAGTCTCTCACATTCACATTCACACAAGGTGAACTTCTATTTCAATCTGGCCATTGAAGACGTCCCACAATGACTGCAGATCCTCTGCAGACAACATAATATGGTGTCTGCTACACCTTTTAAACTGTCCCAGGATTTTAGGCCACATCGGACCCTTTCAATTTCTTTGTAAATCACCACACTCACACAACATTCAGAACATCTTTGCAAAACACCATCCAACTTTACAATCACTGCAATCTAGTTGTGAACTGCTGCACTCCACATCCTGTTAATACTCAGTAGACCACCGCTAGACCAACTCTCTTCCGCTCTTTTGCAACTACACCTATCTTCCACCTCTGGGCATGAACACTGGAAACTGGGCTCTGGGGGCTACCTTACTGTAGAACATGGTTCTAGTCCTCTCCACTTCAGAAAGAAAACCATCAGTTACTGTTACCATCTGCTAGAGCCTGGGGCCCTTTCACTAATTCTGGGGCCTGATGAATCTTCCCTTCTCAGTTCCGAGGGGTACAGAGTAACAATTTTCAATTTCATTAAACAGTTTCTTTACAACCCAAATGTCACTTAATAACATTCAGAGTCAATTCATAGAGGTAAATAGGTTTATTACAGACTCAAAGTCAACGTTACATAAATGAGTCTCAGAGCCATAGTGTAAACATAGAAAATCACAAAAGGAGAAATAAAACATTGCACAATGCTAAACCTGGTTAGCATATACAAAACTTAGGGGGTCATTATGACCCCGACGGTGTGTGTTAATGTAGCAGTATGACTGCCAATAGGCTGGCGGTACATACTGCCACATTATGAAATTGGCAGGTTGGCTGTAGCCAATCCGCCACTTCTACACTCATGCCACCAGATGTGCATCTCCAGCCCAGCGGCCGGCATAGTATCGCCAGTGGCATTATGAGCCTGCCTACCAGCAACGCCACAAAAACCATGGCGGTAGGCCCTACCTGTGACAGGGAATTCCTTCCCTGTCACCGGTAGGCCGCTCCTCCACCCCCAACACTCACCTGACACCCCCAACCCCCTCCATCCAAACAACCCCACCCCCTCCGATCCTCACACTCCCCCACCCCCTCTGATCCTCAGGCACACCCCCCACCGCCTCCGATCCTCACACACACACCCACCCCCTCTGATCGTCACACCCCCACCCCCACCCCCTCCGATCCTCATACACACACACACCCCACCCCTTCTGATCCTCACACACCCACAACCCCCCATACACGCACACACCCGCAGACATGCACCACGCATACACCCAATCACTCACACTGGCATACATGCATTCATACACACACTGGCATACACACATTCATACACGTATAGATCCAGACATGCTTACACACATTCTTACAACAATCACACTGACATGCAGACACGCACTCACTTCACCATTCTTACATGCATTCATTCACACGCATACGACCACTCCAACAACACAACAAACACAGAGGCATTCATACACCCACTCACAAATTCATGCACACACTCAGACACACACACATAACACCCACCCTCCCCTGTCGGAAGCCCGACTTACCTTGAGTGAGGAGGACTTTCAGCAGGGAACGGAAATGGGCGCTGCTACCGCAAGCAGCTCCCCACCAGCAGAACACCGCGACACCATATTAATATTCATAATACGGCTGGCGGTGTTCTACTGGCATGGTGGTGCTGGTGGTAGCAGCACCACCTTACCACCGTCCACTACAATGAACACTGCTGGATTTCTGCCCTTCTTGTGGTAGAACTCCGGCAGTGCTCATTACATGGCGGATGGATGGTAGCCTCGGTGGTGGTATTTTGACGGCTGTCACTGTGTCAGTAGGTGTTTTGTACTGCCGATGCCACAATGACCACCTAAAACATCTATTGCAACAATACAAAAAATCAGGAAAAGCATATGATTTTTGGTTACTAGAACTAAACTCTCCTGCCTAACCAGTTAAACTAACCACTAACCATTTTAATACTAAAGGAGTATTTGTGAAAGGTCTAAAAACAAAAATTCAGTAGAATATTCTGTTAAGAGAGGTATGATGGAATGAAGCCACATAAAAGTATGAGGTCAGTACCTCAGAAGGGTCCATTCGGCTCTAAAGAAAGGAAAGGGTCTGAAACTTGACTAACTAAACCCTCCTTAAATAACAGTTTCCCAGGATGATGACATCACAGTCAAAGCTTCTGGAATGAAGCTCTAATTAAAATTAATTGGAAGTTACAATTTCCAATCCCTGATGCATCCCATCTTTATATTCTTCGGTCTCAGCAAATTCAAAAGTGTTACCACTGCCAAGCTTCCAGAACACTCCTCTCTTCGTCCTTGCATAGGTCGTCCCAGGCTTAGCTATCTCTCATGCACAATAATCTTCTTGTTGACACCGTCTCCGCTCTTAACACTTGCATGTAAACAACTTTTATAAGAAAAACAACTCCACAGTGAATGTTAACTGCAAAAAGGACATTATATGTGTAGGCCTTCGCTCCAATAAAATTAATAAAACACAAATATACTTTCCAATTAAATTCATTCTAAACACTACATACAAGAATATAAAAATGACTATGCAAAATAATAATTTTAAAACATTAGTCTTGATCTAGATATTCATAAAATGTTGATTAAATGCCATAAACAAAGATGCACTCCACTCACATGCTTTCCAGTGCAGGAATTAAATGAATCATATTGAATGTTGCACAAAATGTGGCCACCATCTTGTTACCACCAGAAAATGATCACCCTTTCACATTTTTTTCCGAGAGACATAGCGGCACAGCCAAGCTACGTTCTCCCAAAGCCAACAACAAGTTAGCTGGAATGCTGGAACAAAATGCTCTGTTGTGGAGGTTGGCAATTTAGAAAGGATTATGATAAGATATGACAACATCACCCCCATATTGATGAAACTCCACCAACTCCTCCCCTTTATTGGTCAACCCCATTTTCAAAACCAGGTACAGCATCTACAAAGCCACCACAAAAAACAAGCAACAGGCTACCTCCTACAATGCACCAAAGACTTGGAACAATATCCCTCCGGGTATTGTTCCAGATCTTCGGTGCATAGTACACATCAGGACCTCAAACCCTGCTATTTATGATAGAGCTAAAGACTCACCAAAGAAAACGATATCATAATGCAGTAATAAGTCACAGCCCTCTTTGTTCATACTTTGAACTCAGCTTTTCCTCCAATAACACTTTGACTGTAACTTTGCACAGTGCTTTACTGTCCTTAGACTGGGCTTACCTATACTACCACCACATGCAAACATACAAACTTATGACTGCTGCTCCAAAGCTACCTCAAGAATGTTGGTGCATACAATATAATTCTAGGTCTGGTCTCTTGCTTCATTCTCTTTTTATCAGTAATGAGATTTGTGTTCTGATCTGCCTTGATTGCTTAGCCGATTGCTTTCGTGCCTGAACTGGCAGATCAGAGTCCCCTGATTACAGTGGTCCCATCCAAGGGAAATTAGCTTTTCCTATCAGAGCGAGAGGGAAGGAATAGAATCTGCATCACTATTAGCAGCAGTTCCCTGTAAAGTAGGTTGCAGGATGTTCCAATATCCACTCACCAGAGAAGGTTTCATCGATATTTTAGATGGAAGACACCAGTCCAGGGTCAGCAAATGCTAGTTCAGGGGAGAGATATGCTGTGATGTTGGAGGTGGCTCCCAATTGGGATTGTTCTAAGAAGACTGTGCAAGTGGTGGTACAGCTAGTCCTTGGTAGTGCCAGTTAGGGATTGAGGATGATGTGACATTAAAGAATTAGGATTTTGAATCTAGAGATCTCCACCTCTCCTCTTTACTACCGGCACTGTGAAGAACAACTGAGAAGAGAAGGTACAGGTGAAGGAGGACAGAGCAGGACTACTGATCTACCCCTGTCTGGACGTTTGATGCTCCCACTTAGGACTCAGTGTTCAGGACTAGTAGCACCAGCTCTGTGACTTCACCTCAGGACCGTCAGAGGGTAGACGTGGTGGGAAACCTGAGGAAAGGGATCTCCTGGATTCCAATGGACCCATTCTGCTATGGTGCCTTGAGGAGTGGACACTGAGGAGTCTTGCTGAAGACAGACATCCTACAAGTGATGAAAGGCCTGGGTTTCTGGGGAGCAAAGGAAAATAAGGTGGGCTAATGTGAGGGACTTTGGGGCTCTGCTGCCAGGAAAATCCCAGGTCAGGAGACCGTGATAACTGGACAGAGGGGTAGGTCCAGGCCCTTACACACAATGCGTGTTACTCATATGCCATGGGTGCGCCATTATGCCAAAAATTCCCTACAATAACATGATGTCCTTTTCAGAAATTTGAAATTAATGCCACACATAAATCTTATCTCAACATTTACTCTAGTATGACAGGGCAAGTATTTTGTCACGATTTCCCTGCTGCTAAATGCCATTTTTTTCCTACTATGTCAAGATGAATCTCCAACAAGCTAGCATCACTGGTGTCCCATTTCAAAAAAATTCTCAAGTATGTCAGCATCTTTCTGTAGGTGTACTCTGTGCCAGGAATTGGTTCTTGTATAACAGCACCAGTATTTTACAAGGTGTGACCAATATGCCAGTTATTAACTCCAGCATGCCAGAGCCAGTATTTTGTCATAGGTGCCTGTCATTCTAATAATTGCCTCCATTATGCCAGCAGCAGTATTGTTCCAACATGAGTGTATAACCAGCGATTACCTACAAGGCCATACACAACGCAGAACCAGCCTACCTGAACCACTGCATCTCCTTCCACACCCTGCCAGATCCCTCCGTCCGCCCACATGGCCCTGACCACCATCCCTTGCATCTGCAAAACCACTGCCGGAGGACAATCTTTCACCTACACTACAGCAAAGAGCTGAAACAACCTCCCCCTGCGCCCCTGAACCTGAAGACGTGGCTCTTCGGATGAGGCACCCCACCACTCCCCACACCTTGAGACCCTCACAGGTGAGTAGCCACACTTTACAAATATTGATTGATTGATTGATTGACAGTATGCAAGGGCCAGCACCAAAAACTACAATTTTACCCATGCTCGCTTAAATTCACTCACACTCACTCATTCATTCTCCCTTACTTGCACTCATTAATTTTTAATCACTATCTTACAGTCACTCTTGCTCTGACTCACTGATATTCACTGACACTCAATCATTCTCTCTCACTACCTGTCACTGATGCTCGCTACCTGTCACTGATTCCCACTCACTCTCACTCAAACTTACTTACATATACAGACATGCTCACAAATAAGTATTTTTTTGCACACAGACACACTCTCACCCACAAGCACTCACACAACATATATTTAAAAACATTTTTTTTACTTACATCATCTGTGACTGAAACTTTCGTTCCAGCTCCTGGTGCTTCATTTTTTATTGAACTAACAGTGAATAATAAATTATTATTTACTATTAGATTTGTAAAACATGGGCAGAAAATAATGGTGTAACATCGATGCCTGTAAGAGCAAGTTGCCTCAGTCTTTTTGACACTGAGGCCAATATTTATACTTTTAGAGGCAAAACTGCGCAAAAGCCATTTTGCACCATAAAGCATAGCGCCGGTTTTCGCCATCCAGAGCACCAGCCAGGAGCCAAATTTATAGAATACCCCAAGCTAGTGATCTGGTTGGGCTAGTGTCAGAAAAAACGACCTTTTCCTGGTGGGGGTGGAGGTACAGGGGAAGGGGGTTTTGCCTCAAAAGATGACGCTAGGCTGGTTAGAGGCAAAGAAAATGCTGTTAACCAGTCTAGCATCATTTCCTGACGCAAAACCATCCATACCACATGACTCCTGTTTTAGAAAAGACAGGAGTCATGCCCACCATCCCAATGGCCAGCACAAGGACAAGTGTCCCTTGGGCATGGCCATTGCACCCAGTGTCATGAAGGGGGCCCATTTCAGGGCCCCCAATGGCACTTTAAATAAATGTTCGTAAATACTTACCTATACCTACTCCACTTACCTGGATGGGGTCCCCCATCCTCTGTTGTCCCTCTGGTGTGGGTGGAGGTGTTCCTGGGACTTGGGGTGGGCACCTGTGGGGTATTTCCCTGGTGTTTGACCATGGAAATGTGTCCACAGGTCCCCTAACGCCTGCTCTGACCCAGGCATTAAATAATGGCGATAAGCAGGCTTAGTGCCGTTATTTAGGCCTGCCTCCCTCGTGCACCTGTTCTGCACGGGAAGATAAATAGGGGGAAGATAAATAGGGGCTTTGAGTCTTTTTTTGGACTGGAATGCCTGCCTTGCATCTCATTGACGCAGGGTGGTTTCACACATCCTAAAAATTACGTTAACTCCAATATTTTGACGCTAGATGGGTCTAGCGTCAAAATATAAATATTGAGTTAAGTTTGCATTGAATTTGCGTAAAAAAAAAATAACGCTAGCTCAGCACAAACAGAGTATAAATATGCCCCAGAATTTGCTTCCACTCAACATCTGTCTTCTCCCCTTCCTGAAAAAAGCAGATATGGAGAGCAAGAACAATTAGCTTTCTCACCTGGCTGACTAAAGAGAGTTTGCAGTCAAATGAACACCGTAGTACTGTGAGTTCTCAAGAATAGCTGTACCGTGGAGTGTGAAAGTGCTTGAATTCCCTAAGAAGGGACAGTGGCACCTGCATGGAAAATTATGTGTATATATACTTTATTCATTTGCTATATCCTTTTATTTTCTAAAATGTTGCAGAATCCCAGAGTAGGCATCATGGACACTCAGTGATCTGCGAACCCCAGGTTAAGAACTCCTGATGCAGTTCATGTTAGAGGCCATAGGTCTAATTGTGAAAAAGATATGGTGAAGCCACTAGACTTCTAGGGTTGAATCGTATCACACTTTCTTAATCTGGACAAGTGTTTTGTTACACTAATTTTCATGAATTACTTTAGAGGGCAAGGGTTTTGATGTTGATTAGTCCTGTTGACAAACAATATGAGTAAAAGGAGCTTTTGTAATAAAAAAAATAAAAAAATACAATTATGTAGTAATATTTCTACCAGAACAACTTTGATAACCAAGCAACAAATAAAAACATGAAATATAAGCACATTAAGCAAGCAATATTGGACATGCGGGATTTCCGTCTATCATTTACCCTTTAGCAAATGTCATGGTCAAAATGATTAGCTAATCTTGCAATCAATTTGAGGTTTCAGTTGTTAAAAATCATCTCAAAAGAGCTTTTTTCCAAGCGTATTCTCAATTTTAAGAACATTGATCTGAAAAACCTGTGATGCTTGGTAAGAAGACTGGTACAAGGACACAAATGTGAGAATGATTTTCATTGCGTTCCCAAAACCAACAATTTAAACCTTATAGAGCATTGTAAGAATGCCTGCTACGCAGTAACTCATTCATTGACAGTAACCTAAATCAATCGTTGGAACCTAATGTGTAGGTTCTTATTTATTGACTTTGAGTGAAATACCACATGCTTCTAATTGGTGTGACCGGTAGCTACGTAATCTGTGAATTTTCATAACCAAAACTGTTATATATCCAACTCCTTCAAGTTTCATATTTAGGGTAGCTTGTCCAACTTTGGAAATTTTTATCATGTCTTGTGACTCAATAAAGTAGTCAGATTAATGAATATAAAAATAACCAGTAGATTACCAATTAAGTCAACTCCGTCTCCTCCTCTTGCTTCTTCATCCTCTGCATGCTTTGTAAGTTACCCCAAACCTCAACATCTGCCATAACCCAGGCCGTCATCTCCAGCTGACTGGACTACAGAAATGCTCTCCATGAAGAGATCACAGTTCCCCTCCTATGAAGACCACAGAACATACAGAATGCTGCAGCTAGACTCTCCTGTAACTCCCTAGATAAACCCACATCACCCCCTGCCTTAGGGATCTACCCTTGCTCCCTGTACAGAAATGATGCCAGGTTAAGCTTCTGACCCACTGATAGAAGAACCTCTTTGGAAATGGGATGCTTGGTAAAGGCATATGCATTGTAAATTCCTACATGGTGAAGATCATGCTTGGTAGTGGCACTCGTGTTGCAATGGCCGCGTTGTAATTGTGTGCCGCGGGGTGAGCCAAGAATTCAGATCGGGCGTGGCCGTGGTTCCTGGCTGGCGGGCCATGCCCCTTCTGTTCTTTACTTCATCGCACGAGGCCCCAAAGTGGGCATGGGGCCTCAGTGAGTCTTGGGCACATTGCGTCCTCAATATTCGCTGTGGGCACCTTCCCCCCCCTACCCCTCACTTACCTGGTGTAGCCTGTCCTTTTCTTCTTTTTCTTTTCTCTCTTCTTTCTCCTTTTCCTCTTGTTTTTATTTTCACATCTAGCAGCCACGTTCTACTTCCTCCCAGCATGACTTTCTTTTTCCCTGCATGCCTTAGGACCCTGTTTCAAACTGGCGTCTTTTCTCTATATGTTCCTATGATTCTTTCCCAATCCAATATGGTGACCTTCTTCTTCCAGTTGGTCATTTCCTGTTTTAGGGTATATAAGGTGAGTGATTCTGGTTCCCCTTTTGCACTGCAACACTTCCTTTGGTGGTGATCTTCGCTCCGGTTATTTTTTCTCTAGCTTTTTACCTCGCTTGTTCCAGCTTCTTCCAGTATTGTTTTTTCTTGTTGGAAGACTCACCTTTTTGCTTCTTTTTGATCCAGGGAGTTCTGCTATAGAGGTTTCTCCCTTTGGGGTTTATTCCTCTGGGACTCCTTCTGGAGGGCATGGACTGCCTTTTGGTGATCCTTCGTCAGCAGCACCGTGGCTACCAGAAAGGGCCATCCTTACCTTGGTCAAGCCAGAACCTACAAGAATCAAGACCCCTGTGCAGTTCCAGTGGGCCAAAGACATAAACCACAAGTAGCCCGTGACAATGCGTGGTAACGGCCGCGTTGTAATGGCTGCTTCCCAAACTATATGGATTCCTCTAATGCGTGGTTGGCTAAGTGGGCCGGGTATGGACTATTGTTCAGATGATAGAAAATACTGCAGTGAGTTGGTATCACATTTAACTACATCTGACCAATCAAGTGTGTGATCAATTTGGTGCAAAGTAAGTCAAACCTTAATAAATCACAGAGCCCAGGAAAAGAGGGCTAGCGGTTTAATGAATGGATGGAAAGGGGATATGGGGAAAGGTGTGACAAAGACAAACACTACACAACACAACAAATTGTTGTGTTGTGTAGTGTTTAATATTCTTCAGAGCGATGAGAAGCACTTCATCAATTTGTTGTGGAAGGAAATGACGTGAAAGAGTATGATTCTGTTAAGTGCATTGCAAACAGTCCTTAAGACCCAGAGACCCAAGATATTGTTAGATATTAGACAATTAGTTATTATTGGATATTAGATAAATGTTCTGTCATCTAGGTTGGAAAAATACAAATTATGGAGGAGTGAAGTGAACCAACCCACTCCTAAAAATTATGATTGTTAAAACATAAAAAATACTGTATTGCCAAATTAGGAGGTGCATCTGCATTCTTCTTGGAATGTTCGTCACTCTTGAGTGCCTTGCTGAACCAGTGTGGTAGGTAAACAGGAGTGTCGAGCTTTTGCCTTTCATGCAAGAGAGGAGAAAGCCTGGAGATTGTAAAACAGAAACAGTATTATAGAGTCAAGGAGAAGGACAGAAGGTAAGCTTCATGAGATGTGTACCAAGAAGATTCAGAGACAGAGCAGGAACATAAGAGAAGTTTCACAAGTGAACCAGCAGCACAGCACACACACTTAACAGCATTTCCCAAATAAACAAGCTTCTCTACAGTGCACAGAGCTGAGAGTTCTAGGCCTCTGAGTAATCACCATTATGGTTTCCCTTTGATGTCAATAACTTCCTTCTTCTGGCTGTTGATGTAGTCCGGCCCTCAGTTCCTCTATCCTCCTCCTGACTCCAAGAAACTCTGTCCCACTCCTGATGCAAGTGAGTTGCTCCTGTAGTGCATTGCTGTTGAAGAACAAGTAGAGAAACAGAATTGGAATAATTTGTACAGATTTGTGTTTTTCAACTGAAGTGACTGGTCTCACCTATGAAGAACCGGAAAAAAGGAGTGAACCTTGCAGATAATTTTCACTAGGTTTGAAAGGGCCAATCACCCTTAGGAAAAATCATCACCCATCAGGCCCCAAAAATTGCAAATCATCAATATAAAGTTCACTAACTAGTTGAATTCCATCCCTTATTGTTTGCCACTACATATTAATAGTGGCAATCATTACTCACAATCACTCAATAATATATAATCTCTCATTGCAATAGTTACCTTTTCCAATCCAATCAAAATAATAGGTAATTCATTGTTTTTCCTCTTTGATGCAAGCAACACATTGGAATTTGGCAGTCTTGTAAGTCAATTGTTTCCAGGAGCAGTCCTGCTAGGTGATAAAAAAAGAATAGGCATGGGAGGGAGACATGCATTGTCTCCAATGTCCTGAAGGGTATGAGGGAAGCTTCTTCAATGCACACTGGTCCAACTCTAATCCGGCCATACATTTGCCTAAAAGGGTGGGGAGGCAAATGAAAAAAGAAAAAGGTGATTAATGGAATGCTTGAATTAATCTCTGCCACTGGCAATCTCTCTGAGCCACATCCCAATCCATCTTTTTTGCCCAGCCTGCCCCCTCATTTTCGACCCAGCAATATGCAAATTAATCTTGACCCTGCTCCCCATGGAAACAGCCCAGCCTGAACTGCCAGGCCAGGTCTTCCCTGGACTGGAAAAAAGCATCCTGTGGCATGTTTGGGGTATCACCCCTCATCAGCCAGGCTAGCTTTAATCCAGTGGCACAGTGAGCCCCGGGACCCGCGTCTGTGCATAATAGTGCACTTAGGGTGGCAAATGAAAAAACAAAAAGGTGATGGATAGAATCTTGAATAAATATCAGCCACTGGTAATCGCTTTGCCCGAATCCCAAGACATCACTTTTTGCCCACCATGCCACCGTATTTGGGAACCAGTCATTTGCAAATCCCCTTGGGAGGAGTCCAGCCCAAACTCCCAGGCCAGGGCTTTGCTGGACCAGAAACAAGAATGCTGGGACCGGTTTCAAGATATCAAACCTCATCAGCCAATGTAGCTTGAACCCAGTTGCACAGTGAGCCCGGGATCCACGTTTGGGTATACCTGGTGCACTTAGGACGGCAAATAGACAAATGAAAAGGTGATGGATGGAATGCTGCAAAAAATCTTAGCCACTGGCAATCATTTGGGCTGCATCCCAATCCATTGTTTTTGGCCCACCATTCCAACTCATTTTGGACCCAGTTATATGCAAATCAGTTTTGTCCCTGCTTCCAATTAGAACAGTACAGCCCGACCAATTTCTCCCTGGTCTGGAAACAAGCGTCCTAGGACCAGTTTTGGGGTATCAGCCCTCATCAGCCAGGCTACCTTGAATTTAGTGGCACGGTGGGCCCGGGACCTACGTATGGGCAGACACACTTAGGAGGCAATTGAAAAACAATAAGGTCATGGATGGTGGAGCAGCAAATGTCAGATACAAACATATTGTTCCACCAGCTATATCCTTTTTTTGACAAAGAAAGAAGTTAGACAGTAAATAATTAAAAAGTACTATTGTGGCCTACTCAGTCAGGGAAGTAGAGTTCATCCTCAGCCCAGAAGTTGGTCAGTTAACACACTAAAGTCTGTGCAATCATCCTCCTTCTCCTGTTGTATTCATGAAACAGTGTAACTCTGTGGCATGAAATGCTGGTTCATTTTGTTCATGGTCAATCTCTCCACCTTTAGGGGTGAGAAGCAGTTCCTTCTCACTGTGACAACTGTGCCAGCTGCACTGAACACACGCACAGAAGACATGCTGACTACCGGACAAGCAAAATACTTTATTTCCAGTCTGCTGAGCACTAGCCATTGGTGGGTTTTGATCCACATAGACCCATTTTTGGTCATCCAGATACTCTTGGAATATCCTCACAATGGTAATTGGTGCTTCCCATTACTCAATCTCTTTTGCACCGGATTTAAGATCTGCCACTCGAAACCAAAAAATGCAGAGGTTGGAGCCAATTCCTCTGTTCCTGTAGTTGTGGTTATTGCTGGTGTTGGCTGCACTGAGACAAGACTGCCCTCTCTGGAAGTTGAAGGTGCCACCCAAGAACTTCTACCTGGGAGTGGAACTCTAGTAATTTCCAGCCATTCTTCTTCCAAGTCTCTGGCTTGCTCAACAATCCACCTCCTGTATTTTGAAATATCCCCTGCAGAAAATGGGAATGGAATTGCCCAGAAATGATTTGTACCATGAATCAAGTAGTGTAGCACAGATTTACTCTTTGGACAACATCTCTTTGGAGCCTTGTATTAACACCCAATCGAAGGATTAAGCTCGGAACCAGGACCTGCGTGTGTGAACTTTTCAGACACCTTTTTTAACTGGTCCTGTAGCGGATGCAAGAATGGGATAACGTGGCCCATCGTACTGTCCTCCTTGCTGACTTCCTGTGTGAAAATGTCAATAGGAAGCGACATCTGTGTCAGGCATTTGACTAGGCTCCATCTGTCCGCATTCATGGTAATGCTTTTCCCAATTGCATCCCCTCTTCTTTGAATGACATAGTCACCGATCTGTCTGTACAGATGTTGCAACATTTAATAGGTCAAGTTCCAGCGGGCTGGCACCTCTTCTATGAGTGCTTGAACTGGTACTCTATTAGCATGATGAATGATTCTCAACGGCTTTTGCGCTTTAAAATTATAGTTGAAATGAGTGCAGATTCTTCTGCAGGCGGTCAGTATGTTGCTGACAATGTGTTCTTTTTTTAGAAACTCCGGCACAGCTAGATTGATGCAATGCTCCAAACACAGGACCCTGGAATAGCCACCATCTGCCATGGCCTTGACTTTATTACTGCCATTGTCCATGGCAACAAATCCAATTCTGAGACCTCTGGGTCACATCCATTCACACACCTTCCTGTTACAGTCTTCCAAGATGTTTTCAGATGTATGGGATTTCTCAATGGTGAACAAGGCTACTGTTGCATGCTGTTGAATCCCTCCAAAAGTATCTTCAGTGATGAGACCTCTTAGTAGCTGTTGCCTAAACCCCATAAAAGAGATCAAGTGTTCAGTGATCCACATGTAATCAGTCGCTTGACAACTGGTCCACACATCTGTGATCAAATGGATATTAGGAACAGCACTTTGCTGCAAAGCTTGTCCAACCAATTGCAGCACATCATGATGAAGCACTGGACCAGCAACTCTGGCAAAATAGGTCCAACTAGGAGCCTTCCATATCAGGCAGATGAATACTACAAATTCAAAAAATCCCACTGTTTCCATAAAAGGAAAATGGAGGAAGTCCACGGCTAATATTTTATCAAGCTTCCCATTGTAAAAACTATCATTTGGTGTTTGCTGTCGCAGGGCCGCTCCTGCCTAAACATGCCCATATTAGTAGCCTGAAATTTCTTCTTTTCTGGTGCCACTGACACAAGCAACTTCAGAGATGTAGGAGGCGGTAGACTCAATGTGCATCTTGGGGCAGTCACTTTATGCTTTGGTGTGTCCATCTGACTCTTTTGCCATATTGAGGTTGCTGAGGCAGGCGATACTGGCGCACTGCTGGGGGCAGGGCTCCTTTGTATAAAGATGTCACCCTCTTCTTCCTCATCACCTCCCACTGTCATTAAAGCTGATTCCCTGCTTTCCTCACCTTCATCAACACCACTTGCAGCAATGTTTTAAAGGTGCTCCCCCCACTGGATTACGTAATGAATGAAGCATATTGCAATGTTATCCTTCTGCTTGCTAATCATAAAAAGTCCCAAACTGGTCAGGAGAACTTTCTTACTGTGCTAAAGGCTGAAGAAAAACTGGAGGTATCTGGGTGTGTCGTCAATTGCCTCTCCTCAGTGCATACTTCTACTGAGGTAGGGGTTGATGCAGGTGTCTGTGAGGGCCTTAAAAATACGGGAGCTGGTGCTGGAGGTGATACCAGTTCCACATCCCATGCAGCAGGTTGAATAGGAGATGTAATGTCAGTCTTCTTTTGGACCAGTTTCCATGCCATTGGCTGGCTCATCATCCTCCTCATCCACTTCCATAACTATGCGGCTTTCAGGAACATTTCTTTTCACTTGCTTCTCCTGGCACATCACAGACTCTGGCGGGGTCCAATCCATGCCCAGGTAATCAGAAGGGGTGCTTGGAGAAGATTGGGGAGTACCCTTCATTTTTCATGCTGGTGATCTGGGAGCCAGTGTTTCTAAAAGAGGAGGTTCTTGTTCAGCAGGATGCTCAACCTACTTGTCTGCTCCAACTTCAAGAAGATCTTCTATTTCTGTCTGTGGCTGCTGTCCACATTGCTCTGTTTCCTACAATGATTGGGTACTACTTCGCGAAAGGGACAAATCCAATTCAACTCTACTCTTCTTCGGCCATGATTGCAGTGGCTGCCTCACTGACAGACATAGGCTTGGACTTAGATTGGGGTGGTATTGTTGATGTGGGAGTGCTGCTCCCAGGTTCCCCCCAAGGTCGGTGTGGCAGGCACAAGTTTCCAGAAAAAGGCTGTGGTTGGCACACCAGTGGTGGAAAGCTGCTTCTTCTCAGTGGCCACTTTCTTCGCTGGAACTTTCCGTGGGGCCATCGTAAAGCTGTCTGCTAGAAGTTGCACAGAGCTGCACAAGCGGAAGAGATTAGAGGACTGATGTCACATGTTGTGTGGTCACATGTCTTTGTACAGGCCTTCTGTCTGGCAGTACTGTGGGTGATGTCTCTTTCCTTGTGCGCCTAAAGCAAGCAAGCAAGAAAGAAAAACATTTAGTGAAACATAGCATTGTTGCAGTTTGAATTTGTACAGACAAAGACAATATAATTTACTGTGCTTGGTTACTTCAGTTATTACCCTAAAAAATAAAGAACAATATACCCAACCATTTTAAAGTCAAACCACTTGACCTTAACATAAAGTTTAATTTATAATCAGGATAACAACATATAGCTCTTTGCATGACGTGCATCTATTCTAAGGGAGTCATCTGTGGGAGTCACGGAGGTGCATGGGAAATGGTATAATCCTTAAAAAATGGAGGATGGTATATGTCTATGGCAGGCAAATGTTCCAGGGGGAAATGTAATAATCCTTAAAAAATGTATGATGCTGGAATGTGTGCCACTATAGCAGGGGGTTCATAATAAATAATAAAAATAAAAATTAATAAGAAAAAATGAAAATGAATTGCTGATTTACCAAAAGAGTATAAGTAACCCATTGGGGAACACAGAGGTGCAGGTGAAAAATGCAAAAAAATGCAAGTAATATAAAGCACTGTTCATCATAATCATAATATGCTACAATGGTCCTCAAGCATATTAATATTATTAAATTAATTTCAGGGAAAAGTAAGAAATGGAAAAAACAAAAAGCCATATCCCTCTCCCTTAACTCTCCCCACAAAAGGGCTTTGAAAACTGGAATGAATAAAAGGTGGCTGCACAAAATGGCTGCTGGTCACATGGTCAACTAATAACACCTAGCAAGGAGGCATGGGGAACAAGGAACACATGCAAGCCCATAGCAAAACACACTGGCTGGCTGAGCAAAATGGCCACCAGCCACATGGTCAAACAACTACTGCAAGCAAGGAGGTATGGAGGACAAAGAAAACATGCAAGCCTAAGGCAAGATACACTGGTTGGCTACACAAAATGGTCACCAGCCACATGGTGAAACAACAATAGCAAGCAAGGAGGCATGAAGAACAAAGAACACATGTAAGCCTATTGTAAAGCACACTGGCTGGCTACTTAAAATGGCTGCCAGCCACATGGTCAAACAATAATAGCAAGCAAGGAGGCATGGAGATCAAATAATGCATGCAAGTCTATTGCAAAGCACACTGGTTGGCTATACCAAATAACTGCCAGACACATGGTCAAACCTATGGCAAAAATGCACTGACTGGCTGCACAAAATTGCCGCTGGCCACATGGTCAAATAACAACAGCAAGCATGGAGGACAAGCAAAGAACACATGTAATCCTGTAGCAAAAGCACACTGGATGGCTCCACAAAATAGCCACCAGCCACATGGTCAAACAACAAAAGCAAATAAAGAGGCATGGCAAACAAAGAACACATGCAAGCCTATTGTAAGGCACACTGGCTGGCTACTTAAAATGGCTGCCGGCCACATGGTCAAACAACAACAGCAAGCAAGGAGGCATGGAGAACAAATAATGCATGCAAGTCTATTGCAAGCACACTGGTTGGCTATACCAAATGGCTGCACCTAGTCCTTTCAGCCAGCAAGGTAGGGCATACAGTATGTATAAGAGGACATATGGAAATGTAATGTTGCCCTATTCCGATAGGGAGGAGTCCCAAAAGCTATTTTGACTATACAAAGCTCTGGCTGTCCTATGAGGAAAACTAGACTACAAAATAAAATATTGATTCTGTTATCTCAGGGTTAGGGCCAACTAGAGAAAACAATGGAGCCACTATTTTAATATTTATAAAAAATCTAATTCAAGGGCAAAGTCCGATTTTTAATAAATATTTAGGAAAAGTAAGTTTTAGAAAGTCACCTTCCTTGCCTTAAGCTCCTGGAGGCTAATTTGCATTCACCTGAGCTGCCCTCCAAGTGTTTGATCATAATGAAGTGTGAAAACTGCTCTTAGAGCAGGACAATGCCTTAGGCCTGGTGACAAGCTGGGCTGGGTCTGGGGCAGGTGATCTTTATCAGCTTAGGAAAGAAGCTGGGGAGGTTTCAGGATCTTCATTAACTTAGAAGAGACAGAGATGATGCCTGGCCATTCATAGTTTAATGTAAGGAGAGACCTCAGAAAAGGGAAGCCTTTCTTCTTTAGGCCCATGGTGGACAGTTGGGCTCCATCCCAGTAGGAGGGGAAGCTGGATCCAAACTAGTTTGTTGTAGCTTAGGAGGTGTGTGCTGCTCATTTCCCTAAACATGTCCTCTCCTGGCACAAAAGCTTGAACTCGCTGTACCACAGATCGTCAAATGTGTGCCAGTCCGAACTCATTTTCGACACATGCACAAGATAATTTTCTACGCCTTTAAAGGCACATTCTTCTTCTGTCTCAGAAAATAATTTTAGAAACTTAACAGTTTCAGCCATTCAAACTCCAAGCTTTGTTCAAAATTTGCTAATAGTGTCATCACCCATAAGAATAGGTGCTTTGATAAGAACACTTGGCATCTCTGGCAATATGAAGTGTCTTTTCTCGCCTGTTCCATAACCTACCCATAACTATGATAATCCTTGACTTATGAACACTGCAACAAATCTACGTAGCAGAATATTAACACTTGTGTCATTTGACAGTACCATGACATGATTGGAACCATTTCGAACAGCCCACTCAATATGAGGCACAACACGAAGGTCAACTTCCTCCAATTTGCTGTTAAGTTCATGAACAATATGGCCAACACCTTTCGAATATATCTGTGCAGATGCCAACTCCTCATTGACAATCATTCCACTTGCAATAATTGTAAATTCAGTGCTCACTGAAGAATCAGCATCTCCAAGTGCACCTTGTTCAGTGTTGATGACTAGGCTTCATCAAGTTGCACAGGCATAGGTGTCAATTTTTTGATGCAGGCAAGGTCAATTGTTCCACTTGTAGACATTCGTCTGATTCTTTGATAGATAGTTCAAGATAACTGGCAAAGACAATGTGCAGTTCTTGCAAGGTGCACACGGACTTTAATATCTGTAGAACAGTCTGAATAACCTCTCTGAAGTTTTGCATCAATGAAATCTTGACCATTCACAATTGTGACATATAGTCCACAACAGCAGCATTTTTCAATGTGAACACCTTTTGAAATTGAAATTCTTCAGATGAAATTTTTTTTTTTCGAGCTCTTGTACGAGTTTGTGCTTCAGTGGTATGGCTGCAGCATCTTCATAAAATAATACGTTTGGTGGAAGAAGATCATGCGACAGAATGTCCTTGATAAATTCCCTTCTTTCTTTTGCTACATCCATCTCTCTATGTGCTTGTGAAAGTTGTTTTTTGTAACCTGTTTTGTAGTGGCTGGTAAGATGAAACTCTTACTGTGGCAACTGAAGAGTGGACGTTTAGCTTTAGTGATTATTCCAAACGGCTTCTTCTCTTTCAATACAACTCTCTCCTGCTTCAGTTCTGTGTATAGTTTGATCCATGTTCCAGGACACCTAGCAGACACATCTTTATATCATTATCCACATATTTTTTGTTCACAATGTTGGTAAGTCACAAAGGCTCAGTCATTTCAAAGGAGTTTCCTTGCTGCTGTATGAAATGAAGAAGTCTGTCAACATGTTTATTAAAACATTCCACAAGTTTGTGGTGAGGAACAGTTTCACGGTGGTCCATTGATTTTGAATTTGTCTTCTCTCTGAAAACATTGCAAATAGAAAGGACTTCATGGTAAACTATCTGCCATTGAGCAACTTTTACGTTCCTGACCAACAATTCCCTTGGAGTTTTTCTTTGATCTCTGGATCATCTGTTCCAGTTTCATATCTGGAGCCACAGCATTGAACTTCCCTCTCTGTCTTTCACCACAAAATGTCTTTGGGTGAATTTTCTTTAGAGGAATAGCTTTTCACCTCTTGTCACGCAGTGTGCCGCTGCGCAAGCTGAATGTTCAGCTCGGGACGTGGAGCGCGGCAGCAGGACGCACCGTGCCCCGAGCCTTTCTTATATTTGTCGAAGCCCCAAATTGGGTACGGGGCCTCGTTTTTCCTTTGGCGCGGCGCTCCCCGTCAGATCCTGCTCCCCCACTCACCTCTCTAATTCTTTTTCTTCTTTTCTGTTGTTCTTGTTCTCTCTACATTTATACTTACTTTTTTACCCATGTTTCTTTCTCTTTTCCCAGCATGCTTTCCTTTTCCCTGCATGCACTGGTTCCCTTTTCACTATGGTGTTTTTTCTATAGAATTCTAAGACTTGATCCCAATTCAAGATGGCAACTTTTTACTTCCTGTCGGTCACTTCCTGTTCCTTGAGTATATAAGGTGTGTGCTTCTTTTTCTCTTTGACCTGCAACACTTCCTGTTTGGTGGTGGTCTTCGCTCCTGTTCCTCTGCGTCAGATATTGATATTCTGATTTTGTTCCAGCTTTTTCCTGGTCATTTTTTCCTTTTTGTTTTGATTTTCGTTTACTTTTGTTTTTGTTTCAGGAGTTCCCTTTTGTTGAGGTTTTTCCCCTTCTGGGTTTTTTTCCCTCGGGGACTCCTTCTGGGAGGCATGGACTGCCTTTGGCGTTCCCTCCGTCAGCAGCACTGTGGCTACCAGAAAGGGTCACCCCTATTTGGGCCAAGGCAGAACTTACAAGAACAAGAATCTCGCCACACTTCCAGTGGGCCACAGACACAGACTTCGAGTAGGTCATGACACCTCTAGCGTCTTCACTCTTTCCAAATACCAGGACACATGTCACTGGTAGTTATGCAATCAAATTTGTGAAACACAGTAATCAGTGACTACACAGGCTTCATGTGCAGCTCCCAATCACCATCTCGATCAGCATTTACCAGATTTTTTAATGGAGCTATCATGTGTAAAACATGTTCCCAGTGTTTTGCAAAGTTCTGATTTTTCTTCACATTTTTTTGACAACATTCTAAGATTTTGATAGTCAGGTTTTCTGATTTTGAACTGAGTGTAATGAACATTGCCTGGATTTGCATTATGTCTTTTGAATGAAGTACACGCTGTGCCTTGTTCACTTCTGAGAGAAAATATGCAAAACTTAATTTGTCATTCTTGTTCTAGACAGCATTCCAACACAATGTTTCTATAGCCTCAGATATGATGGGCATACCTTGTAACAAATGAACATAATGAGTTCAGCTCAATACTGACTGGACAGTTTTTCTTTCAAATATTTCTGCCTCAATAAGTGCATACACTTCCTGCACACCAAATACAACTTTTGTCATGTGGAAAATGTCCATCATTGGA
The DNA here is from genome assembly GCF_031143425.1 of Pleurodeles waltl. Classification (NCBI taxonomy): domain Eukaryota; kingdom Metazoa; phylum Chordata; class Amphibia; order Caudata; family Salamandridae; genus Pleurodeles; species Pleurodeles waltl. The sequence goes on from NC_090445.1 coordinate 1,008,056,786, forward strand.
TAAAGATCATCAAATTCTATTGGATTGCTCACAACAATGTAAGCTACAATAAGGAAAACACCTTTATTACAGAAAATTGGTCTTCAAGCTGAGTATGCACATTTTCAAAATTTACTGCTGCGTAGTTTGTGACTGGAGATGGTATTACTGGTAAAAACCAAACCTTCTTCCATGGGGCGGTATTCTGGGGAATCAGAGCATAAATTCCAGCCCATAGAGAAACTGACTTTTCTTCATCTTACCGTCTGCACCGAATAAGTGATATGATAAATTCAGTCAAATCAGCTTTGCAGACCACAGCATCAGGTAGAAGAAGATCCATGTCCTCAGCCACTTTGAAACTTTCTGGTAGACTGGGACAATTATATGGCTTGTAGTGATTTTGCACATGTTGGCAGGGCAGTTGGGTTATAAGTTCGCAGCTTTGTTTATTGATGCCAGCTTTTTTTCCAGCACCTACTTTATTTGTATTGTCTTGAAAAAGCACTATGGCAGTACAATATGGGCTGGATGTTCCAGACAAAGAAGAGCTGTCTTTAAAATCAAAATGATCAAGAACAGCAACTGTAAATCCTTTCCTGGTAAAGTGATCTGGAAGTGTTGTGCTGTTGGATTTACAAGATCTTACAGCATGAGCTGCTAACAAGTTCCCGCTCTGTACTATGGGGGTAATTCTGACCTCGGCGGTAAAAGTCGCTTACCGCCGGCCAGAAGGCCGCTATAACACCGCCGCGGTAAACCGCCACGGTCATTCTGACCCGCAACTGGCAAACCGCCAAAAACCCGACATCCACAATATTCCGCCACACCAAAGGTCAGCGGGAACCTGGCGATGACCAAACCTCCACCATCACGCCAACAGAAATACGCCCATGCCATTCCGACCCACAAATCCCTGCAGCGGTCTTTCAATCGCGGTATTCCATTGACGGTACACACCGCCGCGATCAAAATACACACACCTTTACAAAACACAGCCACATTGGATAATTCAAAATACACACACCTGAGACAGATACACACACCACTCCCACACACCCAATTAACTATAAAACACACACCCACATCACCCACAAACCCCTACGACCACAATTGCGAGTGAAGGACAGAGAGAGAGAGAGCACAGCATAGAGTACACCATCACACAGAGGCAAATCACAACATCACCCACACACTTTCCACGCACAAACACCATACACCACCACACTCACCACACTCTACAACACATACACCACCCCTCACCTCATCCACACCACCCCATGGCACCCCAAAGACACCCCAGGTTCTCTGACGCAGAACTCAGGGTCATGGTGGAGGAAATAGTACGTGTAGAGCCCCAGCTCTTCGGGGCACAGGTGCAGCACACCACCATTGCCAGGAAGATGGAGCTATGGCAACGAATAGTGGACAGGGTCAACGCTGTGGGACAGCATCCACGCAATCGGGACGACATCAGGAAGCGGTGGAACGACCTACAGGGGAAGGTGCATTCCATGGTATCAAGGCACAACATTGCGGTGCAGAAGACTGGCGGTGGACCCCCACCTACTCCCCCAGAATTCACAGCATGGGAGGAGGAAGTCTTGCACATCCTGCATCCTGAGGGCCTCGCAGGAGTAGGCGGAGGAATGGACTCTGGTAAGGCAAATCTTCACTACTTCATTCCCCCCACCCCACCTGCATGCCAAATCATACCCCCACCCTCACCCCCACCCCCATCACACGGACTACTTGCTAATGGCTCACCATCACAACCCACCCATCCCTAAACCCAGCCCTGCATGCCTTCCCAAAGCATGCCCACTGCACACACCCATCACCCCCACAAGCCACCGTCACAAAAGCCTCCACAAGGGAATGCCAGCACTGGGGGACACGGCCACCCACCCATTACACGAAATGCCACACACAGAAGCAATAACCATACTCTTATACCCCTGCAGGACCCGAACGCCACCACACCGCCACGGAGGGTCCAGAGATGTACATCCCACCCCCAAAAGAGGCCCCCAGTGATGACAGCAGGTCTGTCTCCCTGGACCCTGATGACCAGCCCGGCCCATCGGGGACCTCGGGACAGTCGGTTCCCCACAGACAGCCACAGGCTACACCAGACCTAACCCCCTCTGGGAACACCAGCACAGCTTCCACCCAGCGGGCCCATGCCTCTGTCTCCAGGACACGTCAATCAGCAGTGTGTCCACCACTACAGGGCACCCAGGTTGACCCACCACCCCAACAACAACAGGGACCTGGGGGCAGTGGTAGTGGGCACACCGTCCAGGGGACAGAGGCCCAGGGAAACAGGGGAACTGGGAGGGCTGCTGTGCGACGGGGGGGGGACAGGCCCAGGGATCCGACTCTCCAAGAGGCCCTCTCCTCCATCATGGGAGCATACCACCGCTCCCAGGAGACGATGGCTACAGTACTGGCCAGGTTCCAGGAGATCCAGGTCATGCAGGAGGAACAGTACATGGGGTTCAGAAAGGAACTGAGGAACATTAGTTCCGCAATGGGGACCATTGTCGTGGCCCTAACCCAGATAGTCACCACATTGCGGGACCATGTGGCACCACAAAGGGCCCCTGTCACTAGCCTGGACCAGGAACAGCCTACCACCTCCGCCGGCCCTAGTGGACAGGAGGCCCCCACACAACGATGGGCCACCAGAACCCCACCTCCTGCAGAAGAAGAACCACCCCGCAAGCGGAACCTGAGATCTCACAAGAAGACAGAGTAGGATTGCAAGACCCCCGCCAGCAAACGATACCCCCTGATGTCATCCCACTGTCCCACATTGTCACCCTGTCCAACCTTGAACTGCCCCTGCTCCATCCTTCCACAGGCATATGGACAATGCACCTGTGCGACTGAGAACTGGACTCTGCCATGGACATTACTCCACCATCACCCATCCCCGTTTTACAATCATGTTCCATAAATTTAGCACTTGAATAAAATCACTTTTTGCACTAAAAAATCTGGAGTCTGCATGTAATTTGAACAAATGTATTAGACATAACGGTGCCAAAATGTTCAGTTACATTGTGATGACAACATACCACTGTCACACAGCTGTAGTCCATGGGCAAACAAAGCAGAGGTCACGCAGTGGGGCCCACAGCTCTGAAAACGGAAGGGAAAGTCACAACTCAGTTAACAGGAACTGGGGGGGAACTCAGACAGTAGAGAGGCAGGAGACTTTAAGTAAATGTAAAATGGCGGGGTTGAGTCGTACCTGTGTGCTACTGAAAATACTGTTGTATCACTGTGTCCCTGTTGTCTGTGTCGTCCCCGTCGTCCTCCTCTTCACTCTCCACAGGCTCCACAGCTGCTACAACACCACCATCTGGACCATCCTCCTGGAGGAAAGGCACCTGGCGTAGCAAAGCCAGGTTGTGAAGCATACAGCAGGCCACGATGATATGGCACACCTTCTTTGGTGAGTACATTAGGGATCCCCCTGTCATATGCAGGCACCTAAACCTGGCCTTCAGGAGGCCGAAGGTTATCTCTATAATCCTCCTAGTTCGCCCATGGGCCTCATTGTAGCGTTACTCTGCCCTTGTCCTGGGATTCCTCACTGGGGTAAGTAGCCACGACAGGTTGGGGTAACCGGAGTCACCTATTAGCCACACACGGTGTCTCTGTAGCTGTTCCATCACATAAGGGATGCTGCTATTTCGCATGATGTACGCATCATGCACTGACCCAGGGAACTTGGCATTTACATGGGAGATGTACTGGTCAGCCAAACAGACCACCTGGACATTCATAGAATTATAACTTTTTCTGTTCCTGTACACCTGCTCACTGCCACTGGGGGGAACCAAGGCCACCTGTGTCCCATCAATGGCCCCAATGATGTTGGGGATATGTCCAAGGGCATAGAAATCACCCTTCACTGTAGCCAAATCGGCCACCTCAGGGAAAACAATGTAGCTCTGCATGTGTTTCATCAGGGCAGACAACACTCTGGACAAAACCTTAGAAAACATAGGCTGAGACATCCCTGATGATATGGCCACTGTTGTTTGGAGTGATCCACTTGCCAAAAAATGGAGTACTGACAGGAACTGCACCAGAGGGGGAATCCCTGTGGGTTGGCGAATGGGGGACATCAGGTCTGGCTCCAGCTGGGCACACAGTTCCTGTATAGTGGCTCGGTCAAGTCTGTATGTCAGTATGACATGTCGTTCTTCCATTGTCGACAGGTCCACCAGCGGTCTGTACACGGGAGGATTCCTCCATCTCCTCGCAAGTCCCAGCGGACGGTGCCTAGGAAGGACAACATGGAGCACAGAGTCAAGCAACCCACAGGTACGTAACCACAGCTTGCACAGTACACGATTCGCTATGCATTGAATGGCTTGTATGAGTGGCAATGCAAGGCCTAGGCCTGTGTGATGCCGTAGAAAATCAGCCATGTGGGCCCTTGAAATGGCGGCTGCCTGACCTGTGAAGTGTGACAATGGGATGTGAGGTCAATGCGCTGGCGTGGCACACCGTGGCGGTAGGCAGTCGAAGACCGCGGCGCAAAGCAGCATTGGTTAACATAGAACCCTATGGGTCTCAGTAGCCAATGACGATGTGCGCCGGCGGTCGCGGTACGCACCGCCGCGGGCGTGACCGCCATTTTCTAACTGCTTAATCACTCGAGACCTGATCATCCACAGGAGAGGACCTATACTGCAAGTGCTGCTGTGAACTCGGTCTGGAAGAGACAATGGCTGCTGCGACTGGGGAAGGGCCCCTGCCTTCACATCTGAGGAATTGGATAAACTCGTTGATGGGGTCCTCCCCCAGTATGCGCTACTCTACGGTCCTCCAGACCAACAGGTAAGTACACTGGGAGCACGTAGTATGGGCTATGCCTGTGTTGAGTGGGGTGGATGTAAGATGGTGGGGAGGCGAGCGTATGAGGATAGCAACGCACGACAGATGAGAGCATGTGCCACATGGCAAGGTTGGGGAGGGGGGGCCACTCACATTGACCATGCAGAAAAGTGATGATATTTCTTTTTCCACCCTGTCCATGTCACATAGGTCAGCGCCCATCAGAAGATCGACATTTGGCGTGCCATCGCCAAGGACTTCCGGGCCCTGGGGGTCCACAACAGACGGGGCACCCACTGCCGCAAGAGGTGGGAGGACATCCGCCGTGGGAACAGAAAGACCGCCGAGGCTCTGCTGGGGATGGCCTCCCAACGTAGGAGGGGTGCCAGTCGTCAATTGACCCCCCTGATGTCCCGGATCCTGGCGGTGGCCTACCCCGATTTGGATGGGCGCGTGAGGACATCACAGCAGACACAAGGGGGTGAGTATCAGCACATTCTGCTATATTAGCACAAAGTGGAGGCGTCTGGGTGGAGGAGGAGGGCTGTGGCTATCTCTAGGCCAGGGCGGTATCTGTAGGCTAGGCCCCTCCGTTAGACATGGCCCTGTGCCCCCGCCCCCCACCTCTGTAGGGTGCTAAGTACAGCTATCCATGGCCCAGGCTCACCTATGTGTGCATTTGTCGTCCATAGACTTGTAGGCCAAGTCACAATAATTGAGTAGTGTACCCCGAGTGCGCGGCGTAGTGCAGGGGGCTTCTGTGTCTGTCCTCTCCGCCAACGGGGCCGCCAATGCATGCACTCAACATGTCTTTCTTTCTTCTCTCCCCCCCTTATTTCTTGGTTTTCCTGCTCATGTGTGCATTAGCATCATCAGGCGGAGGAGAAGTGGCATCGGCGCACGAGGGAGCTGCATCTCACATGGGCCCGGAGGGCCCTGCAACTGACTCGGACTTAACCAGTGAGATGGAGGGCGAGGGGGGCTCCACAACGGGGACCCGTGGAGACGTCAGCGACACCGACACGTCCTCGGAAGGGAGCTCCCTTGTGGTGGCGGCAACATCCGTGCCCACTGCTACAACAGGTACAGCCGCCACTCAGTGCACCAGCTCTGCCCTCCCAGCAGCCCCTCAGCTTTCGCCCCGTGCCCGCTCGGCCAGGAAGCCGGCCATCTCCTTTGCCCCTGGCACCTCAGGTCCTGCCCCAGTTACCCCTGCTGCCCTCAGTGAGGAGGTCATTGACCTCCTCCGGACGCTCATTGTTGGGCAGTCTACCCTTTTGAATGCCATCCAGGGGGTGGAAAGGGAGGTGCATCGGAGCAATGCATACCTGGAGGGCATTCATTCGGGTCAGGCTGCCCACCAGCGATCGTTCAACGCTCTGGCCTCAGCACTGACGGCAGCAATTGTCCCTGTGTCTAGCCTCCCCCCTCCAACTTCCCCAACCCAGTCCCACTCCCCTGTTCCTCTGCCTATCCCAGACACACCTACAGACCAGCCTGCACACACATCAACACCCAAGGGCAGCTCATCCAGACATAAGCACCACAGATCACACAAGCATTCACCCAAGCAACATCCACATGCAGACACAGCAACACCCACTGCCTCCACTGTGTCCCCCTCCTCCTCGTCTCCCTCCTCCCTCCCTGTGACGTCTCCACTCACACCTGCATGCACACCACCATCAGCCAGTACGTCCATCACCACCACACCCACCAGAACAGTCCGCACACGTGCAGTCACCACTCCCACTACCATTTACACGTCCCCTGTGTCCTCTCCCAGTGTGTCTGTCACCCCCTCTTCCAAACCACACAAACGCAGGCAGCCACCCACCCAACAGCCATCCACCTCACAACAGCCTCCGTCACAAGCACCTGCACCCAAAGACAGCACACTTGACTCTCCTACAACCACATCCTCTTCCTCCACTCCCATACCCACTACAACTACCCGTCCCTGTCTTTCGAAATTGATTTTCCTTTCCAACCTTGACCTCTTTCCAACAACTGACCCACCCCCTCCATCTCGTAAGAGTCCAACCAGCACCTCGGCCACCACAAGCCCTGCACCTACTAGGACCATCGTTCAGGGCTATTGGAGTCCGCCAGCTCCTAGGGCAGGAACATCGGCCAGCAGCAAGGAGACAGCCAGCCCACCCCCTGGGAAAAGAAGCAAAAAAGTCAAGGGCCGGCGCCACAGGCCTGAGACGGCTGCCCCCAAGGACACCAGACTTGCACTGTCACCTGGCCCATCCACCAAGGGAGGCAAAGGCCCCCGAGATTCTTCCAAGGAGGGCAAGGGCCCCAGAGAAACTTCCAAGGGAGGCAAGGGCCCCAGAGATTCGTCCAAGGAGGGCAAGGGCCCCAGAGAAACTTCCAAGGGAGGCAAGGGCCCCAGAGATTCGTCCAAGGAGGGCAAGGGCAGCAGGGCGAAGAAGTCCGGCAGCAGGCGAGCTGCCCAGGAGGGCCCCACCAGCCCCATTTGGGGTGTGACGGAGGACACACACGGGCCCAGGAGTCCAACACAGGAGGGCCCCGCAAGCGATAGATCGGATGGCGACTGAGCGGGAATGATTGCCCAGATCTGGTTCCCTAGGAACACAAGACAAGCACCACTGAACAGGGCTCCGCCGTGAGAAGAACCGCTGAACAGGGCCCCGCCGTGAGAGGCACCGCTCTGCTGGGCCCCGCCGTGAGAAGAACCGCTGAACAGGGCCCCGCCGTGAGAAGAACCGCTGAACAGGGCCCCGCCGTGAGAGGCACCGCTCCGCTGGGCCCCGCCGTGAGAAGAACCGCTGAAGAGGGCCCCGCCGTGAGAAGAACCGCTGAACAGGGCCCCGCCGTGAGAAGAACTGCTCTGCTGCGCCCAGCCGTGACAAGAACCGCTGAACAGGGCCCCGCTGTGAGAAGAACCACTCCGCTGGGGCCTTACTCTCAAGCACCGCTCCGCTGGGCCCTTCCGGTCAAGCACCGCTCCGCTGGGGCCTTCCTCTCAAGCACCGCTCCGCTGGGCCCTTCCGGTCAAGCACCGCTCCGCTGGGGCCTTCATCTCAGGCACCGCTCCGCTGGGCCCTTCCTGTCAAGCACCGCTCCGCTGGGCCCCGCCGTCTCTGCACCGCTCCGCTGGGCCCTTCCTGTCAAGCACCGCTCCGCTGGGCCCTTCCTTTCAAGCACCGCTCCGCTGGGGCCTTCCTCTCAAGCACCGCTCCCCTGGGCCCTTCCGGTCAAGCACCGCTCCGCTGGGGCCTTCCTCTCAAGCACCGCTCCGCTGGGCCCTTCCTGTCAAGCACCGCTCCGCTGGGCCCTTCCTCTCAAGCACTGCTCCGCTGGGCCCCGCCGTCTCTGCACTGCTCCGCTGGGCCCTTCCTGTCAAGCACTGCTCCGCTGGGGCCTTCATCTCAGGCACCGCTCCGCTGGGGCCTTCATCTCAAGCACCGCTCCACTGGGGCCTTCATCTCAGGCACCGCTGGCCCATTGACAGGGCCGGATCTGTGTCGGGCAGGGCTTCATGAAGCACTCTGGGCACCATGCCTCCTCCATAACCAGTGGAGTCTGTAATCCACCAGATGGACTGTGGCTTTGCACTCCCCAGGATGGTACAGTGGGCAATCCACCCACTGAAAAGACTTGTGAGACTGTGGCTTTGCACTCCCCAGGATGGTACAGTGGGCAATCCACCCACTGTAGAGACTTGTGAGACTGTGGCTTTGCACTCCCCAGGATGGTACAGTGGGCAATCCACCCACTGTAGAGACTTGTGAGACTGTGGCTTTGCACTCCCCAGGATGGGACAGTGGGCATGGAGGCCCCTCGTGGATCTGGCGTCGTGGACTCATGTGGCTGAGGTGCCCCCCCTTCCCTTCCCCCTGAGGTGCCTGTGGTTTTATTATCTGATGCCCCAGCAGTGTTCTCTCCAATGGAATCGGGTTTCGTGTGTGGGCTTTGCCCATGTGTTTATGCACATTGGCCCACGGACAATGGCATGTAGCCAATATGTGCCGGACTTTTGGACTATGTTGATATTCTTCATGTTGTGATTTTTTTTTTGAAATAATCTAATATTTCACTTAAGTTCACATATGCTTTAATATACTTCTATTTTAATGATCATTTTATTTTGTCTTTGAATTATTCCAGGGGGTTTGGGGGGTGTAGATCTGACTTGTTGCTCTGCATTGGTGTATGGGGATTGGGGGGGGAGGTGTCACGTATGTGTGTGCCCGTAATCTTTTCTCCTCCCCCCTCCCCTGTGTCGTAGGTGCAGTACTCACCGTTGTCTCCTGCGGCGGCGTTCGTGCTCCTGGTAGAGGAGCAGGTAGACAATCGCTGGTAGGATGTTTAATTCGGGTTCCATGCTGTCCAGATTCCTCGTGGAGTGTATAGAGGTGAGCGTTTTCCCGTTCGTGATCTGTTTCCGCTGTGTTTTTATCGGCGGGGCTCCCGCCCCGGAAAAGGTGGTGGATTGGTGGGTCGTGATAGGGTGGGCGGTACATTGTCTGCCGCCTGTCTGTTGGCGGTGACAGCCGCGCTGTTTGTTTGCCCCGCCGTGGCGGTCGGAGTGTTAAAGTGGCGGGCTGTGTTGGCGGTTCCCGCCAGGGTCAGAATTCCATTTTTTGGACCGCCTGCCTGTTGGTGGGTTGGCCGCCGCTTTAACACCGACCGCCAGGGTCGGAATGACCCCCTATATCATTATATCTTGTTGATTCACCAATCCTATTCATTGAAGTGATTAGCTCTCTACTTTTGCACTTATAGATTGCCTGGGCAGTCACAATGTGTAGCAGAGTTTTCTTTTTGTTGTGATGTAACTCATAAAACATGATTTGGAAAGGACAATAAATTTGTACAGCATAAGCCTGTCTGTTCATGGGATTGTCTTCCACTTCTTTAATTATATCTTCAGAGCCATCATCAATGTTGTTGGCTTCTGCTCCGAACTCAAGATCTTAAGTTTATAACAGTTTTGCTTTGCTGATATTAAACAATGATGTACAAAATGTTAAGACAACATCAGGCACTCTTGGTGACTCCCAGGGTTTGCAGAGCTCTGGGGCATCACAATATTTGTCATTAAGCCCAAAATCTAAGTCTTTCAGGGCATTGCTTAAAATGGTTCCTACTGATTTTACTGCATCCTGTGATCTCATATTGGCCACAAGAACTTCAGTAGTCAAATCAGCTGAGGAAACCATAAGTGGCTCATTCTTTCTGTTAGACAAACAAAAATGAATTCTGTCTTTGTACATTCTCACCAGAAAAAAACATAATTTCATTATTATGGATCACCGTTTTATCAGTTTTGACCATTATTACTCTGATTTCATTGAGTGTGAACCAGTAGCCAGCACTCAAGAGTGGCTTTGAAACTTAATTTACTTTTTCAAAGAGTGGAAACTTAACTGAAGGCTGGCTGTTACGTTGCTGCTGGGAGCTCATTGTATATTCATATTTTTGAATATATGCACACATGCAGTTTGGGTGGGCATACAAATCTACTGCAAATACATTCACCTCACTGTTTAGATCAGCTAAACTGAATCTTGGAAGCAACTAGCTGCAGATAAAAACATGGTTACCCTTTGAGACTCACATGCTCTCTACTTTGTTCTTTCATCAATCCCTTTGCCCCTTATTCTGGCTAAATCACAGAGAACGCATTGAAGATTCACTGCTTTCTGATCGGTTGTGGGAGGTGGAAGAGGGGTAGCCATCAATCTTCTAAGTGGATCACTTGTTGGAGGTAGACGAGGGGTAGCCATCGATCTTCTAAGTGGATGGGAATTGGGTTTGGTTGTCGTCGCTTTGTCAGAAGACTGATTATTCTTGTGATTCACTGGTTTCTGCTTTTTTTTACAACTTTTTTCTGGGCTTCTTTCCATTGTATACGACTTGTAGCACTTGTTTCGAATATGTGATCCTCTTCAGCCATCAGTTTCAATCTTTTGTGAACTTCGTCTGGACGTATTTCTGCAGCATCTCAAAATCTCTTCTGTCCAGCTGCAGTTGATGTTAACTTTTCTCTCAGATTATTTGGGCATCTGATACATTTTTCATTCTTGAATGAGTCCTCAGATTTTGTAGTTAGCAACTTTTCTTTCATATTAGTTTGGCATGTGACACATTTTTCCTTTTTGAAGGAGTCCTCAGATTTTGTTGTTAGCAACACTGTCAGGAGGCAAAGATCCTCTGCTACCACCTGCTTTCCTCATGTTTATAAATTTTAATCAACTGAAAACCTCAAACAAAAACAATATTAAAATACATTACCGATATGATGCCTAAAACACATCATTATAGGACCACCATTTTGGAAAATGGCAGAAGGGTTGCTCCGAGGAGTTTTTTTCTGTCTCTATAAGACTACTTGACCCCCAAAACCTATGTTTTAACACCAAAATGAAGTATATATGTCTAGTGGCCCTGAAATATTACATCATCACTGCAACACATCTGCCATTTTTTTAAATGTCCAGAAAAAATTGGCCTAGATTTGCAATGTTTACCCAAGCTCAATTACTTCTCTAATGATACAAAAACACAAATCAAAAATGAAGATCTCTGGGCAACAATTATTATGGAGGTATATCGAGGTATCAGCACCACAATGACAAATTCTAATTGAGGCTCTCAGTCTTTGATAAAGCCAGGTTTAAAATACTGCAAGGAGGAGGAAATCAGAGTCGAAAGATGCAAGAAAGGGAGGAAGTTTTGTTACTATGTTGGCGGGGAATACCTTTGGCAGCACTAAACAGAGTTCAAGGGTAGGAGGATCCTTGAGGTTTTAAAGGACTGTTGGATGTAAGAATAGGGTAATAATGTTTTAGGGAAGTTGTGGAGGGTTGCTGTGGAAAGGACGTAGTGACTGGTTTGTGCTTTTGTTGCAGCTGTGTCGAGAATCAAGGGCCAGATGTACCAAAGGATTTTTCCCATTCTGTGTCTATGGGAAAAAGCTTTCGTACATATGGCCCCAAATGTCGCTGAGATGGGGTGAGTGGTTGGTAATGAGAAGTAAAGGGAATTAACAGCACTTAATGTCTGATTGCAGATTCCATAGAGGATAATACGTTTAGCAAGAGTCGTCCTGTCTTACACACGCACACGCATAATACGTTTAGCAAGAGTCCTTGTGTCTTACACACCCACGCACACGCACGCAAGAGATTCGCATCTGTGTTCTGCACTTTCCCTGAACTCAAGAGGGCTAAGAAATCTTTCAAGTAGATTCATTAATGCCCACCTTCCAAGCATTCGCATATGGTGAGCCAATCTCAACATTTTTTAGTGGGTGCTAATTACTTTTTAAGTTTGTTTTGCTTTTTCTTCGGAAAAGGTCGCAGGGAGTGTAATTACTCCCTGTTTGGTGTGAAGTGCCGCCACCAGAAGCCAAAACCATCTCCAGTTGAATGGGTACGTAGTTAACAGAGAGACGTTTCTGAGTTTTGAGGATCCCCGTCCATTGCCCTGATAAAGTCCTTTTTATTTTGACTCCTTACATCTGACTTATGTGAAAGGAACCGCCCGATACCATTTAATCAAGGAAGCTTTTCAGGCTGAAACATAAGTATCTGGTGCATAAACAAATCATCTCCACTTTGCAGGCCGCCGTTTGTAAACATCAACTTAAACCGGCTCTGAACTAGATGTCAGACAGAGTTAACAGAGAGAGCAACAAGGGCTGCCCTGTCTGAGCCAGGAGCTCTGCAGTGAAGTCCGACGACTCCTCGCATTTCCTATGGAAAGAATTTACAGGCCCCCAATCGGAAAGCAATTGATTTAGGCACAGTCCAGACCTGGCAACTGTTGCCTGCCTTCCATCAGAATAAACGAGCAGGGTCACTTTTGAATGCTGCTGACTTACCCTCCGGTTGACTATTACGATATCTGAAGTTTGGACATGCCGACTGTCATCGAGTTTAAACCCCTATTTGAACTGGCAGTGGTGGTGCTTTTGGTCTATGCGCAGGGGTTGCCATCTTTAATTTGAGACTGTGGCATGAAATAGGGAGCGGTGCATAAAGAAGCTGCTTCAACTCAGTGAGGCTGTTGATACATTCTGTTGACCTGAGGTCAAGAGCTTAACTCTGTGAGTAGGTGGTGGTCCACGAGGCAGTGTCATGAAGGAACTTTTCGGGTCCGCAATTTAACATTGTACTGATTAAACCGAAGTCCTGGTTGAGCACCGCTCTTACATGAATATTTAAGCTATGCATTGATAAATTATTTTCCTGACAAGGGTACCTGCCTCAAAATGGACTGTTGAGGCTGCGGGAATCTTGCAAGTGTGGATTAAGTAGTGCCTGCAGTTGGCAGCAAAGAAGAATTAGTAGGCAGTTGTCAAACGCTGCGTTTTAGTGTTGCCACAAAGAGGTTGGCTCAAAGGGACGGGGTATCTTGTCCAGTCAATGGCATGCTGCCTCTTGTGACCTTATATTCAGATTCCACTATTGAAATTTAAGAGACGGTTGACTGTGAAAGCCGTTTGTCTCCTTGAATAAGGAAGGTTTTCTAGTGTAGGAAATGTTGGGATTACTGGAAATCGATCAGTGGAGCCAAGAAAACACATCACATTTTAATAATGATGTGTTACTCATATTTATAAGTTTCCTTGTTCCCACATTAAGGGCCTCATTACAACATTCCTGCCAAGCTGTAACCGCTGTGCGGCCGCACTCCCGCGGTGCCCATTTGGACATCCCAGCTGGGCCGGCCGGCGGAAACCAAGTTTCCGCCCGCTGGCCCAGCGGGGATGTGGGCCGGAACATGGGAGCCCGCTCCAAATGGAGCCGGCGGTGTTGCGGACGTGCGACGGGTGCAGTTGGACCCGTTGCGCTTTTCCCTGTCTGCACAGCAGACAGTGAAAAGCCGCATGGGGCCCTGTCAGGGCATGGGCAGTGCAGAGACCCCCAGGGGCCCCACGACTCCCCGTACCACCAGCCTTTTCCTGGCGGTTCAGACCGCCAGAAAAAGGCTGGCGGTCGGGGACTCATAATCCCCTGGGCCCTGGCGGATTACAACCGCCGGGGCCATTGTGGCGGAAAACCGCCGTTCCCGGCGGTGGGTTTTGGCGGTGCTCCCGTTGTTTTGGCCCTGGCGTTGTAATACCGCCAGGGTCATAATGACCACCTAAGAGGCTAGGGGGCCAGGCGTCTATACTACATCTTCTTTAAACAACTGAATTTACCCAAAATTTGTCTGACTATGTTACTAGTATTTGCATAACTCCAAAAATATCAAACGAAAGCACCAGCGTAAAAAAACTCTTGGGTTTCTTAGAATTTAGTCACGATCATACCTCTGGGGAAACCATTCTTTCTGCCTTACCTTTCAACCCCAAGGGAGTTTGCCACCAAAGTCATGGAGGTCAGGATTAAGAAAGCTTATCCATTTATAGTAATATAACACCAGGGGAAGAATAAATTGCACAAAGCATGTTATTTAAGTTCTTGTTTGGTTTGCACATACAGTCTATCCCAAAAAATGTGGAACTCATAAAGCATACCAAATGTAGATTCAAAGAATGCAGCTCCAGTCGGACTCAATTTTATTTGAGTGTTTCCTATTGTGAGCATCACATCCCTCTTCTTGCCAGGAGCCTTTAAACAGGGGAAATCGGATCTACCTTTGTTAAGCTTCATTACTGTAGATGTGCCCAGCTCCACAAATTGATTTCAGGTAGCTGCGATCAAAGCCTCCCGCGGCTTCATGGTTGTGTCAGGGGGTTGTCCAGAGTTTTTCTGCAAGAGAACAGCCCACATGGGCGAATGTGAGGATGTACATGGGCATTGCTCCTCTGGTGGCAAAAAATCACCATGCTGCAGATGTCTTATGAACAGACATTTTTCTTTGGCTGGATCCAATTAAACGAATACACCAAAGGGGAAGACATATAGAGGGGCAGGAAAAAACACACATCACACGTATCTGCCTTACACACACACACACACAATGGCCTGTTTCTGGTGAAAACAAGGAAACTAGCATCTAATATCTGAAAGTAGGAACCTTTTTCACGAAGTAAGGAGCACATTACAATAAGGGTGTAAGTTTGGTCCATGCTTAATAGTAACTTATACCTATTTTGGCTGATGAGCCAAACTTGTTTTATCTGGTAGTTTGCTATTTTGCACGGGGAAGACAGAAAGTTTGACTAAAGTGGTGAAATTTCAGGAGGTTTACAATTATGCTCTCAGTTTCTGCCTTTTTCCTAATTTTATTTGTTTCCTTTTTCATGTATCTCTCTCTATGACATTAAAAAGTAAAGAAATTCTGTATGATTCACACACTATTTATACCTAGATTATTTAAAATAAATAAACTTGGTATGATGAAGTTGTCGAAAATGCTTTGATAAATATTAGTGACCCACGACTAGGTTAAGGCTGAATATTTATTACATCTGTACATCATTCTCCTGCCCACTCCTTTACCACACACAAAGGAATGTTGCCAGAAGCACACAAAGTTTATAAGTTAATATTGGTACTCTAGACAGCCACATATCAAAGGAAGATAGACAAGTTTCATACTTTGTAAAGCAAAACTAATGTTCACAAACTTAAGTTGTGGATTTTCCTTGTGTTTGTCAGATTTCATGTTCTAAAATAATTTCACTTAAGAACATATTGCATAGTATGTATTTCCGGCGAGGATGGCAAAGCAATAGCACGTCCGCATCACTGGTTAATGTCCCCATTTTATTTTTGTTTCTTATATGCAGGACCACTGGAATTAAGCAATTGTGCGGCAACAGCAATTTTCCCATAATTGTAGATTTGTCACATTTGCTACATAATAAATTATCTGTGGCATTATCTGCAGATTTTAACAAAAAAAAATAGTTTCTAGCTCAAACAGTTCAAAAGTTAATAAAAGCGCTTTGACACATTTTGCTGCGCAGTGAAAGGCCCTTTACAAATGTTTACTGGTCACCTTTCTATAGTTTATTGCTATATATGGGTGTTAAACTGCTAATAATGAGGTACAACTAATGCCCAGACAGTGTTAACAGGTTTAATATGAGTAAAAAATGAAGTAATACTGTCACAAAATGTGCTGCAAAATGTCGCATAATTTGCCTTTCCTTGCTACATAATTTACTCAACCCTGCCCCATAATTTGACCCTCACTTGTCGCATAGTTCCAGTAGCACTGCTTATACCATACTGATATTCACAAAAGCTTGGCCCACACATTTATTTGTTTTTCTTATAAGAAGGAGCTATAACTAACAAATAGTGTGGGAATTGTTTTATTGGTGCACAGCTAGAAGGGAAAGCCAATAAATATGACCCATGAATAATAATTAAGCTTACTATTGAAATCGTAATGAATAACTGAAAGGATTACGTGATGATTTCCCTCCTTTGGATTCTTTATAGTGCTTATTTGATAAGGATTTATGTAGGTGCCCATGTGGCAAAGCATTTTGGTGATTTGCACACCATTATAAAAGCATGCAGACACAGTGCGAAATCGCCCAGAAACGTGTAACCGCCTTCACAACATTTAGTAAATTATCCCCCATGTAAGAAGATTTACTGGTGCTGTCATCTAGTGAAAGGATAACTCTACTGGGGGTTTGATTGTGAAAATAAAAATACATTGTACATAAGGGTTGTCCTGGTTTTCCTATATGCTGATGATGCAGTGCTCATTTGGCCCGTGCACAAAACTCCACTCTGCTGTGGAGGTTTCAGAATTCGGGCATTTTGCGCTACGCTGGGCAGTGCAGATTCCCGAGTTCTGCCACCCAGCTTGAATCAAAGTTATTTTTTTTTCCATACGTGTGCGCAAGATTTGTTTTTGGCACGTGCCACGGTATTCTCAGGCCGCTAGCGCCAATATAATACCACTCACACGTAAGTGCAAATGAACCTTGAGTAGATTTACAACTCGAGAAACAGCTAAATCTAAACAAACATGGGTTTCCAAGTGGATTTTCTTCTCCATGGACCGTTAAAGTTGTTTTTTCATGTGAGAAGACTTTTTTTTATTTTTTAACTTTTTTCCCAACAGGATGGAAGTTCCCTAGGGACTCCATCTTCCTTTTCCTGTCCAGCAGGCCCCTCCCAGTGCTTTGTCCATCTCCTGGTCACTTTTCACTTGGATTTCGAGGTGGAAGGATCACTCTCTTTGCCTCCTGGATATTTACCTTTGGATTTAAGTACTTTCTCTTTGTGATGTCACACATGTGAGTTAAGAAACTGTTGTATAAGGGTGTTGTTTGTTTCATAGGGCATGTTTTGTTTGTGCGTTTATTTGATTATAAAAGTTTGTTGTGGTAAGTGGCCTGGAGTTTAAACAGAGGCCTAGTTATTTTTTTGCATTTCATTGGTTTTTCATGTTTTGCAAAGGAAAATTGTTGCACAGCCCAGTACATTTTCCCCATGTGCAATATTAATTTATTTTACTATGTGGCCTTGACTTCCTATGGACCATCTAACCAGTAGGCCCAGTCCTAGTCATCAGTGCATGAATAAAATGTTTCTGTGGTATATGGTTTCAACATTTCAATTAGGGCAGGGATGGCATTGGATTAAATTAAAAATGCTGGCTATTGTTTGCATTTCAATTTTTCTTCAAAAAGAGAATATGTGGTGTAATATTTGATGGCATAGGAGGATGTGTGTTGTTGTGAAATTTTTATAGCTTAGTTAATGTTTGTGTTTTGCATTGCTGAATTAATGTTAGAGTTTTCTTCAGTGGTACCACCATGCCTCCTTTTTCTTGCCTGTGTATGTATGTGTGTGTGTGTGTGTATGTGTGGGAGAGAGAGATTGGCCACTGTTAGACCTGACAGCCTTAGGGTGGTCATCCCCCAACTTTTTGCCTGCCTCCCTCCACTTTTCTGACACTGTTTTTGCTTATAAACTGGGTCTCTGACCCCACCAACGTAGACACTTCTGGACCTACACCTGCACCCTGTCAAGAGGAAATGCCTGGCTGCCCAAAGGACTCATCTGGACTGCTTTGCTGAGAAGGACTGCTGCCCTGCTGGCCTATGATTGTGCTGAGAAAGACTCAGCCTTCCCCAAAAGTGCTCTCCAAGGGCCTGTTTTCTGAAGTCTCAGGGCCAAAAAGACTTCGGGCCATATTTACACTTTTTGACGCAAAACTGCGCTAACGCAGTTTTGCGTCAAAAAAATGAGCGCCGGCTAACGCCATTCTGAAGCGCCATGCGGGCGCCGTATTTATTCAATGACGTTAGCCGGCGTTAGCCGCCGGCGCTGCCTGGTGTGTGTGGAAAAAAACGACGTACACCAGGCAGCGCCGGCGTAGGGGGATATGGAGCTTGGGCGTCAAAAAATGGGGCAAGTCAGGCTGAGGCAAATTTTTCGCCTCAACCCGATTTGCGCCATTTTTTTCGACCCCCATAGAAATGACTCCTGTCTTAGCAAAGACAGGAGTCATGCCCCCTTGCCCAATGGCCATGCCCAGGGGACTTCTGTCCCCTGGGCATGGTCATTGGGCATAGTTGCATGTAGGGGGGCACAAATCAGGCCC
The DNA here is from genome assembly GCF_031143425.1 of Pleurodeles waltl. Lineage (NCBI taxonomy): Eukaryota > Metazoa > Chordata > Amphibia > Caudata > Salamandridae > Pleurodeles > Pleurodeles waltl. The sequence goes on from NC_090445.1 coordinate 1,008,075,128, forward strand.
CCCCTATGCCACAAAAAAAGAAGAAAAAAATGACTTACCTGAACTTACCTTAATGTCCCTGGGATGGGTCCCTCCAGCCTTGGGTGTCCTCCTGGGGTGGGCAAGGGTGACAGGGGGTGTCCCTGGGGGCATGGGAGGGCACCTCTGGGCTCCTTCAGAGCCCACAGGTCCCTTAACGCCTGCCTTTTCCAGGTGCTAAAAAACGGCGCAAAAGCGGCCGTACGTCATTTTTTTTGACCCGCCCACTCCCGGGCGTGAATTCTGCCCGGGAGTGTAAATACGGCGCACATGCCTCGGAGTTAATTTTTTAGACGGGAAAGCCTACCTTGCATCTCATTAACGCAAAGTAGGTGTCCACGCTAAAAAATGACGCAAACTCCATGGACTTTGGCGCTAGACGCGTCTAATGCCAAAGTATAAATATGGAGTTAGTTTTGCGTCGGAATAGCGTCAAAAAAAACAATGCAATTCCGGCACAAACGGAGTATAAATATGCCCCTTCATCTTTTCAAGAAACTCCTTGTGCATTGAAAATCAAAGCACTACCTGCCGGAACCGACACAAAGCCTGCATTGTGACTGAGAAATCACAGCACAGCCGACTGGAACGACGCAGCCTGACTTCCTGAGTGGAAATTCAAAGCAGCGCCTGCCTTGCGATGGAAAATACGACGCATCACCAACCGGATCGATGCAGTGCCCATATGAACTTCCAGCATATTAAGGACTTTTCCCCGCATCGTCCCTGGGAGTCAAAAGACCCTGCATCGCAGTGAGAAACCAAGACTGTGCGCCGAAAAACAATGCAAACCCCTTGCAGCATGGAAAGAAGCTACGCATCGTCTGTTCCACACCGGAAAATCGTCATTGCATCTCCTCCTCTGCGGCCTCCGTGCGTCATTTTTTATGCAAACCAGGTACTATGTATAACAAAGAGAAACCTGTTTATTTATAAGGATTAAGATTCTTCTAAACATTTCAATAGTGATATTGCAACTTGTACTTATTGAATCTTTGTTGCTTTGACCTTATTTTATTCAGATAAATACTATCTATTTTTTTCTAATCCATTTGTGGTGTATTTTTGTGGTGTTTTCACTGTCACTGTATGATGTATTGCACAAATACTTTACACATTGCCTTCTTAGTTAAGCCTGACTGCTCAGTTCCAAGCTACCAGAAGGTGGGCACAGGATAATTTGGATTATGTGTGACTTACCCTGAGTAGGATTTGGTCCTTAATTGGACAAAGGTGTATACCTCTGCCAACTAGAGACCCCATTTCTAACAGCCACCATTTGTCTTTGTTCTCCATGCCAGGTGGCCAGGGGCCATTCTGTGTAGTCTATGACCATAGACCTGAATGTTTTCTTGGTTCCCAATGCCTCCTTGCTCGCTGCTGTTTTTTGACCATATGGGAGGTGGCCATTTTGTGCATCCGGCTAATGTGTTTTTGCCATAGACATGCATGTGTTCTTTGTTCTTCATGACTCTTTTTTCGCTGGTGTTGTTTGAACATGTGGCTGGCAGCCATTTTGTGCATCCAACCAGTGTGCCTTTGTCATAAGCTTGCATGTGCTCTTTGTTCTCCATATCTCCTTGCTCTTAGTTGTTGTTTGACCGTGTGGCTGATGGACATTTTGTGCATCTAGGCAGTGTGCCTTTGCCATAGGTTTGCATGTGGTCTTTGTTCTCCATGCCTTCTTGCTCTCTACTGTTGTTTGGCTGGCGGTCATTTTATGCATCCAGTTAGTGTGATTTTGCCATTGGCTTGCTTGTGTTTTTTGTTCTCCATGCCTCCTTGCTCACTTTAGTTGTTTGACCATGTGGCATGTGGCCATTTTGTGCATCCAGCCCAGCCAGTGTGGCTTTGCTATAGACTTGCAGGTGTTCATTGTTATCAATGCCACCTTGCTCTCTGCTGTTGTTTGTCCATGTGGCTGACAGCCATTTTGTGCATCCAGCCAGTGTGCCTTTGTCAAAGGCTTGCATGTGCTCTTTGTTCTCCAGGCCCCCTTGCTCGCTGTTGTTGTTAGACCTTGTGGCAGGCGGCCAATTTGTGCATCCTGCCAATGTCCCCTTTGCCGTAGGCTTGCATGGATGGATGAGATACTTGTTTAATAATATGCCTGGCGATCACTGTAGATTGTGTATCCAAAGAATATGAATTTGATGAACAGTGCTTAATTTATTGCATGCTTTTTTTCCATATTTTATTTCACACCAACTTGCCTCACACTAGGTTTCTTTCCTCTCATCCTCCCATACAAACATCAGCAATTATTGATCTTTTTTTGTTGAATCTTTTATTTTAATTTTATAATATATATTTTTAATTTATTTGTTTTAATTGTTTCATTATGCATTCTTTTATTTTAGATTTATTTTCTATGTATTTTATTGTATTTTTTATTTTTAAATTTGTTTATTTATTTCTATTTCTTTTTTGCCTTCATCCATCCATCCATTCACCATAGGTGCACAGCCACACTATTCAGTATTCCGTTTCTTTAGGTATAAATCCATTTCCTCCTGGACAACCGGACTATAGTGCACTGCAGACACATAAGCAGCATCATTCATTTTTTAAATGATTATTAAATTTTCCCTGAACCACCTTGCTGCCATAGGTATTTTAAAGATTATTCCATTTACCCATGCATCTCTCTCACTCCCACAGCTGTTACCTTTAAACTAGATGGAGATACGCTAAGAGCTTCATCTGCATGTTTTGCCTGATTTGTAATGAGATATTATGGTATGGTGGTGATATGGTTTGACCTTACAATGTTTGGATAAATTGTTATTTATTACATAAGTAACCATCCATGCTAATATTGCATTTTTCTGTACTATTTCACAAACTACATGTTTTTCTTGCTTGTTTGCTTTTAGGTGCACAAGAGTAGAAGAGACATAACCCACAGTACTGCCATGGAGAAGGCCTGTACAGTCCTTCAATCCCTTCCGTTTATGTAGCTTAGTGCCACTGCCAACTGAGAGCTTTAACATGGCCCCAAAGGAAGCTGCTCCCAAGAAAGTGGTCAGTGTGAAGAAGCAGCTTTCCACTGTTGGCGTGCCGACCGCAACCTTTTTCAGAGAGGTGTGCCTGCCACACCGGCCCCTGGGAAGGAACCTGAGAGCAGCACTCCTGCACCGACAGCACCACCACAGCCTAAGCTCAAGACCATGTCTGTCAGTGAGTCAGCCACTGCGCTCATGGTGACGCCAATGAGCAGTGGCATTGAATTGGATTTGTCCCTTTTGCAAAGTAGTACCGAATCATTTCAGGAAACTGATCAAAGTAGACAGAAGCCGCATCCAGCAATTGAAGATCTACCTGAAGTTGGAGCAGAATAGGAGGTTGAGCTTCCCGCCGAGCAATAACGTCCTCTTTTAGTATCACTGGTTCTCAGATTTCAAGCAAGAAAAGGAAGGGTAATGCTCCACCATTTTCTCCAAATACCGCTTCTGATGACGATGATAGGGAGGGACATGGAGTGGACCATGGCAGAGTCCGGGAGACTCTAGGAAAGGCAAGGGAAAAGAAAAGTTCCTGAAAGCCTTGGAATCATGGAAGGGGATGAAGAGTAGGATGACAACGATGAGCCCAGCATTGTGGATGCTAGCACATAGGAGTCTTTCATTACTGTTCAACCTGCTCCAAGGGATATGGCACAGGTAGCATCGCCAGCTCCCATATTTGTAAGCCCCAGCTGCACCAACCCCTACCTCAGTAGAAGTATGCACTGATGAGAGGCAATCAACACACCCACCTAACTCCAGTTCTTCTTCATGCATTGGTCCATCAAGAAAGTACTTTTTCCCAGTTTGAGACTTTTTTATGATTAGTAAAAAGGAGGAGAACATTACAATCTGCTCCATTTGCCACGGAAGTGTTCATTGAGGTAAGCCTTGCTCACATTATGGTACTGGAGGCGAGATGGCCCATATGACAAAACATCGAACAATCCTGGTGGGAGGAGAACCTTAAAAAATATTCTGAACATGGTTGTTGTGATGAAAGAGAACATCAACTATACCATTTCAAATCACAGTGGAAGGTGAGGAAGAAGAGGGTGACATCTTCATGCAAAGCATCCCTGTTCTCAGCATTGTGCCAGAATCACCCACTTCAGTGACCTCACAATGGCACAAAAGGACTCAGAGTCGGATGGAGACACTGTTGTATAGCTATTTTAGCCATGTTTTAGACATGTTGTTTTAGCTTATTAGGCTTGCCACTGTGCACTTTAATCCAGTTACATTTTATTCAGCATTGCATTATTTTTCTAGCAATAGCCACATTTGCGGTGCTGTTTTATTTTCTTGATCTCATTGTACTTTTGCCTAGGAAAGCATTTAGTAGGACATTTATTTCATTTTGTGCTTTCTCCAAGGCTACAGTCAGATATGGTTGCCGACAAACGTGGTATGCTGTGTCTCCAACATTCACAGAAAAACACACACTCATACGTGGGGACTATTTCTTAGAATGTTAGCTGTTTTATTATAAAATACCCCTTTATCTTAGACACAGGAGAGGGAGATTCCAGCCAGATGACCACAACTGTATGCTGATTGCTTTGCTTCAGCTACTTGTCTAGACGGCCGGACACCTGATCCACATTGGGACGGTGTCTCTCAAGACTACAGGCTTCTTTCTCCAGGTATGGGAGATGATATACCCCCCCCGGGGAAACCCGAAGGGCAGATTAGGTTTATTAGACTCTGCTCAAACATAGGCTGCTGTGGCGATGGTGCACAGAAGACCGCCATTGGGGGTGAATAGAAACTCACCATATAATGAATAGAAAAATCATAAAACGACAAAATTCTCCCTGCCACAGGTCACCGCCAGGACCTTGTCGATCAGAAATGCTGGACCTCCCACCCCGCCACCGCTGAGCACACAAGCTCCCTGCCCTTCAAATAATGAAGCGCAAATCACCACGCAGTCAGTGGAAGCCGAACGACCATTTGCGGTACAGGCCGCCACGGGCGGCAAGTGGACTCAACAGTAAGAAATACATACATTGGCAAGTTTGAAACTCACACACCTAATACACATCCACAACACTATAAAACACTGACAGACACACCCCACAATCCTTTACAATGAAATTAGGCAAATGAATACAGAGAACTCCAGAAGCAGACGCCAAACGCCACAATACACGAGACATACACCCAGCCACACAAGAGATACCTCACCTAGATCCGCACAAGACACCATTCACAACACACACCATGGCACCCCCCGAAACACCCACGCTTCACTGAAAGGGAGCTAAGGACCATGGTGGACGAGATCCTGAAGGTCGAGCCACAACTATTCGGGGCACAGGTCCAGCACACACCCATCGCCAGGAAGATGGAGCTATGGCACACAACAGCCAACAAGGTCAATGCAGTGGGACACCATCCACGCACCAGGGACGACATCCACAAGAGATGGAACGACCTGCGTGGGAAGGTCAGGTCCATGGCATCCAGGCACCACATTGCAGTCCAGAAGGCTGGGGAAGGGTCTCCACCAACACTACCCAACTACACTGACTGGGAGGAAAAGGTACTGGCCATCCTGCACCCTGAGGGACTCACTGGACTCACTGAAGGAATGGACTCGGGTAAGTCGTCTACATTTACCCCATATCCATCACACCTGGAATGCATGCACCACCCCACCCCTCCAACACCCACCAGGACCACTACCCCACCCAGGCCACAATCACTACATCCAGTCCCCCTGCATGCCCACAAACCCACTAACAGGTCCATATCCCTCCCCTGTGCACAGCCACCTACCCCTGCAAGGAATCACAAAGGCCTACAGCACCCACAATGCACCTCCACATCCTAAGCAAAATGCAATGCTAACCTCACAAAAGCACCCTGCATGGCCCCAAAGTGTGAAAACCTGCACCAAACTGCCCAGTCCTGTGCACCACATCCGATCATGCAATTGTAACAGACATGTCCATTCCCCCCAACAGGCACCACCACCCATGCCACCCTGACGGACAGGACAATGAGTGGCAGTGCCCCACAGAGAGACAGCGGCACCTCCCAGGACACTGGGGATGGAACCCTGGACATTGAGGATCACCCTGACCCATCACACAGTCCTGGACTGTCACCATCCAGCAGCCCCAACCACGATACCACAGACACCCCTACGACCCAGGCTACAACATCAGTCCATGGCAACCGTCCCCACACCTGTATATCCAGACCACAGACTGGTGGAACACATCGACAGAGGCCACAGTCAGCCCCTACCAGACAGGAATACGATGGCCCCAGTATAAGTGGTACCGCCAAACCTGTGCAGGGGACACAGGCACAGGGGGCTAGCCCCAGTGGGAGGGCATCAGTGGCCCAGGGGGGAGGCCATAGGATGGATGCTGCAGCCCAGGGCATGATCTCTGAGGTCCTGGGAGCATACCATCATACCCAGGACAGATTGTCCCAGATTGTTTCCACCCTGGAACAGAGTCAAAGGATGCAGCTAGCACACCACCCAGAGACCATGGAGCAGTGGAAACTACACAATGATACAATGGGCAGCATAGCAGGTGCGCTTCTGCACCTTGTCCCAACACAGCCTAATGCTCACACAGACCAGGAAGCCCCTACTACAGGCCAGGCTACAGACCGGACAACAACAGCATCAGCAGCAACTGCACATGTTCCACCCTCTCAGGACACACAGCAGACATCCATCTCAACCACTACAGGCCAACACCAGGCACCCAAACAGACCTTCAGGCCCAGATATGGCACTGGAACACCTGCCTAGACCAAGGCCCCTCAAAGAAGTGACTCTGGCAAGAACTGTCCTCCAAGTGTTCCACTGAATCAACAACCAAAGCTTGTGAAAACTACAACAAACTCCTGGAAACATAGATGGACCTACCACTACTGCCAACAAATGCTGAAACCATGTTGCCATATTGTACAACCACCAGTAGCCCACTCCCATCACTGTAATCTGCACAAACTAATCCCCGCACTAAATAAAACACCAGTTCACCTGTTACAACGTCCCCTGTCATTTTGTTGAAACAAACTGAAGTATGGATGCAGCTGTATGACAACTCATTTATTATTATCTGAGTGGCCGGAAATGCACCACACACATTACATGTTGTTGTGCCGACAGATGTGTTGAACTATTATACTATAATGTAACCTGTCCTATGCAGACCTGGTCACACTGACAATGAGTATCGACCCAACACCCCCCTAGATGACAAGGCACACTGACAGTATGCTGCACAGACAGCAATCTCATCCAATTGTCCCACGGAGTTACTGGGAGTAGAGCTGTATCAGTTGAGTCCTGGAATTTACATCTTCCCCTTCCTCATCATCACCATCACTCTCATCCCCTCTCTGAGGAAGCTGGTCTGGATATATAGCACCCTCCTCCTCCAAGAGGGGGATGGAATTTCTCACAGCCACGTTGTGCAGCATGCAGCAGGCCACCATTATTCTACACACCTTTTCAGGCCCATAGGCCAGGGACCCACCAGAGATATGTAGACAACGAAATCTAGCCTTCAGCAGACCTATTGTGTGCTCTATCACCCTCCTAGTACGTCCATGGGCCTCATTGTAATTCCTCTCTGCATCTGTTCCAGGATTCCTCACTGGTGTCATGAGCCAACACAAGTTGGGATAGCCAGAATCACATAGAAAATTGTGCAAAACAGGAATATCATTGACAAGCCTCAGAGGCAAACAGCCTGGCTGTCTGCTATGCGGCAATCAGTGTCAGGAACACCAACTTATGATCCATCCTCTGTCCTCTTGTAGTTGTTCCATCCTGTGTGGCACACTACTGTTCCTCAGCACAAAGGAATCATGGACTGATCCAGGGAACATGGCATTCACATGTGATATGTACTGGTCTGCAGTACACACCAATTCAATGTTCATGGAATGAAAGTTCTTCCTGTTTCTGTACACCTTTTCACTGACTGTTGGGGGAATGATAGCTATGTGGGTGGCAACGATGGCACCTATCACATGGGGTATGTTGGCAAAGGCATAGAAGTCTGACTTGATGGCAGGGAGGTCAGCACTTTGAGGAAATCTCACATAGGACTGTAAGTGTCGTACAAATGCATTCAGGAATCTGGACAGTATAATGCTAAACATTGGCTGTGAAAAACCTGCACCCATGCCCACTGTCACTTGAAATGAGCACATGGCCAGAAAATGGAGTGCAGAGAACACCTGCACTTCAGTAGGAATGGCATGCTGATTACGATTTGCCGGTCTCAGTGCTGGATCCAGTAATACACAAAGTTCATGAATAGTTGCACGAGTGAGTCTGTAATTGATAATGATGTGACGCTCCACCATGGTCAACCAACAAGCGGCCTGTACACCGATGGGGCCCTTCCTCGCCACAAGGGTCTGTACCTAGGAGGAGTTGAAAACACGTGTGAGGAACACACATACATCTGAACACATTGTTTTTCATTCAGCACTGCTGGCATGATTGTCGACGACACAAATGCTTAGTGTGTGTGACATTACAGCAACAGGACCACAATGATATATCAGGACTGGTCAGGTGAGGTAATGTATATTGTTACATGCATTATGGGTGTTTAGGGGACAATAGGGCCTGCATTGTGTTGATGAGGGTTTTACAACTGCGTAGTTAAGGCCAAAATGTCTGCCCCCTGTAATCCTGTAGTGTTGTGGTGGAAGTGACCTCATACAGCTAACAGTTGACGTTATAGGGTAAGGCGGTGTTTACCACTGTGTGCAAATTCATTATTTAACATGGTTGTCAATGGGTATTCTTAGCGTATCATGATCGTCGCCAGCGGTGACGGTGCACACCGCCGTGGTGCGTACGATAACTCGTCACCCCAACTTCACTTGACTCCCTGATCTTGTGCATGCAGGTACTCCATTGAGTGTACTGCTGTGTCCTGCCTCTGGTCATGGAAATGGCACGTGTTGCAGGGGAAAGGGCCTCGGCCTTCACCAACGAGGAATTGGAGAAGCTCGTGGACGGGGTCCTGCCCTTGTATGCCAAGCTCTACGGTCAGCCAGAGGTACAGGTGAGTAGGAGGTTTGGGGGTCTTGGATGTGTGTAGTGGTGGGTGTTGGCCGCATAAATGTGTGCACTTGTGACACTGTATGGTCCAGGCTTCCTGACATGCTGCATGTGTGTGTGCTGTTAGGCTGTTTGAAATGTCCATCCCATAGTGGACGCATAGCCAGATGTAGGTGATTGGCCAGTGTCTGACCTCAGTGTTACTTTTCTGTGTGTCCCTTATAGGTAAGTGCCCACCAGAAGAGGGGACTTTGGCATGCCATCGCCATGGAGGTGCGGACCCTTGGGGTCTACAACCGGTGGAGCACCACTGCAAGAAGAAGTGGGAGGACCTGCGGCACTGGGCGAGGAAGATCCGTGAGGCCCAGCTGGGGAAGTCCTCCCAATGAGGAAGGGGTGCCCGTCGGGCACTGACCCCCCTTATGCAACGCATCCTAGCGGTGGCGTACCCGAACCTGGATGGGCGCTTGAAGGCTGCACAGCAGTCACAAGGGGGTGAGTACATATACCATATTTTGGCCCCTTGATGGATGTGTGTGTGTGGATTCGTATTTATGCTGTCTAGTGGCAGGGACTATAACTGATGTTCATCTACATTATGGCCCCTGTGGGGAGTAGGGGTGTTTGGGTAAATTCTGCAGTACGTCAGGTCCTTATGTTATTTGGGGAATGGCTGTAGAGCAGGGTTCTGGCCACTAGTCAGTGGCATAGCTATGTGTATAGTGGTAGGTGCTGCCTGGTGGAAGGTTTTCTGGGTGGGTGTATGTGTGAACCACTAATGTACCTCCATTAGGCTATTTACAAGTGTCTCTCCTGTTTTGTCTCCACATTCCTGTTCTTTTGTGTTGTCTGTGTACATCAGCATCATCTGGCAAGGGAGCTGAGGCACTGGCGAGTGGGGAGGCAGCAGCCCACGGATCCTCGGAGACAGAGTCGCCCGACGCCAAGGGGACCAGTGGGTTGGAGGGCAAGGGGAGTACCACAGGGAGGCAACTACCACTGGAGGTAGTGACTCCGATACCTCCTCCGATGGGAGCTCCCTGGCGGTGGCAGACCCTAGTGGGCCCACCCCTACTGTGTCATCTTCCGCCACCCCCTATACCATCACCACCCCCCCAGTTGCTCCCCACCGAGTTGCCCGTGCCCGCTCGCCCAGAAGGGTGAGTGTCTCCTTTGCCCCAGGCATCTCCTGCCCTGCCCCAGTCAGCCCTGCTGCCCTCACGGAGGAGGCTATTGACCTCCTGCGAACCATCTCTGTAGGGCAGACAACCATTGTCAATGCCATCCAGGGGCTAGCATCAGAGGTGCAGCAGACCAATGCCTATCTGGATGGCATTCACGTTGCTGTGTCTGGCCTACAGAGATCTTTTCAGGCTCTGGCCTCCTCTTGGATGGCAGCCAGTGTCCCTGGTCATTCCATCCCCCCTCCAACCACCTCTACCCCTTCCAGCACCCCACTCCCTTCACCCGTCCAAAGCACACATTCTGACACGCAGGCACACACCCCAACACACAAGAAGCACATTTCAAAACACAAACACCACACCTCCCACCACAAGCATACACATAGCCAACATACACATGCACACACACCAACATCCCCTCCCCCTGTGTGTCCACCTCTTTCGCCTTCCTGTCTGTCCCCTCTACATGCACACCCACAGGCACTGCACCCTCATTTAATGTTGCTGACCCTGTTCCTGCAGTCACCACAATACCACACATCCATTCATGCACCTCAGACACCACACCTGCACTCACCACAACAACGTTAGTTCAACGTTAGTTCACACTTGCAGACACCCTGACAACATCCATTTACACTGGCAGCCTGTCTTGTCTCACTGTGTCCACCCCCCCTCCTCCCAAAACACTCAAACACACCAAAACACACACCCATCACACATCCACCACACCTCAGCATACTAACCAGTCACCTGCAGCCACGTCACGCACACCTACACCTGTCACGAACACTCCCTCTACCTCAACTCCCAAGCCTTCCTCCAGGTCCACCCCAATTGCACCTAAGAAACGTTTCCTATCCAGTGTTGGCCTATTTCATCCCACAGGCCCACCCCGTCTTGTCCCTAAACGTGTTCACCTCCTTGCCCTGTCCACTCCTCCCACGTCACAGCCCGCTCCGTCTGCCCTTCCCATTTCCGTGCCCCTTCCCCAGAGAGGAAGAAGCCTCTGATGCACCAGGCCCATCTGCCACCCCCGGGCCAGGCCCACTCCCCCACCTTCCAAGGGCAAACCCAAAGCCCCTTCACCTTCATAAATCCGCACCCCGCCACCCCCTGCCCCTGTTCCCTGAGATGCCTGGATGCCCCATTGTTGCCCCTATAAGGTGGAGTACTGTTGCACTTTTGGGAGTCAAGTTGGGGCCATTGTGGCCCATTGGACGTCTTGCAGTACGGACTGGCCTTTGGCCTCCTATGCACTTCTGTTGCTCAGTGAGCAGAATAAAGGTTAATGTGTGGCCTGTGTTGTTTGAGGCACACTCTGGATCCGTGGTCTCTCGTTTCATTGTTTGGGGGTGTGGGGCACATGTATGTACTTTGGGCAGGTTGGATTTGCCTTGTGTCAGGTAAGTACCTCTTGCTGTGGGGTGTATGGCTTGTGCATCTGTGAAGGGTTGTGGGAGCATTGGAGGGTGGGTGGAGTGGGTGGGTATGTAACTGTGCCCTTTCTTAACTTGTTTAGTAGGTTGCGGTACTTACCATCATTGTCTTCGTCGGCGGTCTCGGTCATGGAGGTATAAGGCAAGGAGCAGGGCTGGCATGATCTGCAACTCTCTCTCCATTTCTGCTTCGGCGTGTTGTGTGAGCCACCGGCGAGTGTTTCCTTATCTTTGGTTTGTTTCCGCCTGGCTTTGTGTGGCGGTGTTTCCCGTCCCGGAACTGACGGCGGTGTAGTGCTTCATTATTTGATAGGCGTGTAGGGCCTTTCCGTTGGCCTGTGGGCGGGCTCTGCCGTTGTTGTCGGCACTCCTCTGCTGGCGGTGAGTGGTTTTCAGGATGCATGTGTTTCAGTTGGTTCATTATTTGGCGGTTCGGACCGCACGTCTGTTGGCGGTTGTTACCGCCAACGGTGCAGTGTTTACCCCCAGTGTTTACCGCCATGTTCATAATGAGGGCCATAGTGTAGGTAGGAGAAATATATATCACTCGTAGTGACAGTATGGTAGGACTATTCTTGTATTTTACTCTGTTAGTCGCCTGTTTGTTTTTATTGTGTTTTATCAACCTAGTTATTGCAATACATGCCTTTTTATCTAAGATACAGTTATTTCAATAAAGCCTTATTGAACTTCATTCTGCTTCTGTTGTCTTTGCCTACATGAGACCCCTTTGGTAACTGAGAGAAAGGATAGCATCTGATCGACCACGATTCCCCTGAGGAGTCTTATTGTCATGCGCCAGGTTGCCACAATCATCTCGGCCAGAGATGAGGTGCTGCTAGTTAGCCGGAGAACCCGGATTAGGCCGACAGGCGTCAAGTGATATAGAATCATATTTAGTACCCACCATCCATGTGATCCTGTCTCCCAAATCCAGTAGCCTCATTTCAATAATGAGAACCTACGCAACACGGCGCCACCAACGTTTGGTCAGGTATCTCTGTCTCATCTAAGGCTAAAGATACCTCGATACTATATATGGAGATCAGTGGTATTAATGATTTCCTCCCCAGCTAAATAGGTAGTACCGATCTTGAGCTGTAGGTTGCACAAGCTTGAACCTTAAAAGGACTAATCCCCACTTGGTGACCCTATCTCTGAACATACATTTACCTTTAAAATGGCGAACCCACAATGGGTAGCAATTGCAGTAAATATGCGACCACCCCTTACTGCACATTTATTGGCTAATGGCCTAACAGCCCGGGAGGGTCCAGTCATATTTGTTGAGGCTCATCCAGCCTATAGAACAGAATTTTTTATTCTTGGGTCACTTTTACAGCAGTAGATGGGAACACAAATACATTTCACCACTATACACCAGCAAGCAAACCTGCACAATATGAGCGTATCCAAATCTAGAAATACCTTTATCTTATCAAGACCATAATAATTGGCTTGATGGCACCCTACCACATACAATATTACATGTTAGGTTAGGTCCTCTGAGTAATGATGAGCCAACTTGGCCTTTGTTGGCCACGTGTACACCACACCTTGATGCAGCAACCTTAGCGGTAGCTGAGGTTCGCCACCTATAGATAGAGCTCATGATAATATACAGACTATTAGTACAGTTTGACATGCAAACATTAAATACTAACCCAGCACGTGCTGCACAAGTGCAACAACATGCAGTTATGCCAGGCATTAACCCTGCGACTGTACATTCGATCAAGTTACCCACCAAGCGGGAGTAAATTCCGTTTTGGTTAGCTCAAAAAATAAATGCTCTGGAAGCAGTTTTTTCTCATACAGGACCTCAGGATAAACATAGAATTGTCACTATGTGCTTGCCATTTGGGATGGTTCCCACAGTTAAAAAATACAATGCATTGGGCACGGTATTTGCCACACTCTATTCTACCACACACGCTACACCAACCCTTGCCAATCATCTGGAGGTGTTAAAACAAATTCAAGATGAATGTGGGGCTGCCCCAGCCCTGGACTTGGGGACATAATTAATGGGCAATTTTGCCACAGTATCCTCAATCATGTTAAATAGCCTTAAAGAGGATGGAGTTGCACTAGCAGTGCAAAAGCGGCTCTGTGTTGTTCCTCCACATGATCAAGAACGTGAGCTACCAAAGATTATCGGAGAGACCTATTTTAGTATTGGTCAAGATAGTCTGGGGGCCAGACCGATTAAACCACAATTTCGAGACAGATCCAATAAAGACACTACCAAGCAAATGCCTGAAGGTTCCAAGGAACGCTGGGATAAAAAACAACAAACACTTAAAAAAGAAAGGGGAGAGTCTCCGCACGCGGAGACCCCACAAAATAGGTACAGCCTTAGAAATAGGGATAATATAAAAACGCCTGACAGATATCAATATACTGATACATGCCAATCTCCTTCCTTTTAGGACTCACTGGAAAAATGCAGTGAGAGAGGTGGGCGGTCAGACCAGTGAACTGAGTATGTGAAACCGAGAAAGGACTCACAACGCTCGTCTGATTTCAGTTAAAAAAGAAGAGAAACTTCCCCAGCAAAAACCCCAATTTAAAAAGAAAAAAAGTGGCAGCAGTTACAATTCAACATGCCACTCAAGAAAAGGGCTTTACTGAAGAACAGGAAGTGGGCACTGGCACTGCTCAACCGTTCAGCAGAGGTCACAATAGTTCGCTAGGATCTTCAAGAGCATCTGGAGGTGAAAGCAACTGATGACTTCTTACAAGTTCAGACTGGGGTCATGAGTGCCTCCACACCCTTTAGGGTGTACAGAGTAACTATTCAGTTAGAAGGGTTCATTGAACGCATAATTGACGCTATTTTTGGGGACTGCGTCAACTCTATTTATGATATTTTGCTTCATCGGCAATCTCCCTTAGGGAGAGGATGTGATTGAAAAATCCTCACTGCTCCTTGCTCCCAGAAAGCTTGTTGAAATACATGCCATTGACTGGGTAGTGGCACATTCACCTGCGTTATATTGCAATCACGTAGGATGGGACAAAGATTCCCCCTACCACGTAATTCCAATAAAATCCCAACCCCAGCCATAACCTCAATACCCTATAAAATATGTTGCAAAGGCACCTGAGAGGGAAATCCTCAATAGATTTGAGTACCAGGGTGTCACTGAATCCTCAGACTCATCCATGAATAATCCATTATTTCCAGTGGCTGAACCCGACCATTCATATAGAATAGTCTTAGACTGCAGACATTTAAATAGTCACACAAAAACATTTGCTATACAAAATGCACACAGCACAGCACTTATGAACAATATAGTGCGCAAACAATACAAGACAACCCTAGATATATCCAACAGGTTCTTCTGCCAAAACATTGTGTTTGAAAGTCGGGACCTAATAAGCTTAGCTCCCTTGGCTCTCAGAAAAAAGACTGCTGACTCCCACAGGGGTATAAGAACAGTCCAGGACAGTTCTCAGCTTGTGTAACATCTTGACCCTGAGGCGTTGTCATATGTGGATGACATTTATCTCACAGGCGATGACCTCTTGTAACATTTAACACGAGTACCCCGCATTGTTGTAGGATTTGCTGAAGTCGGCTACAAATTTACCTTCAAACTGTTGGATGAAGGCAGGAGCCTGGCGTCCCAATGTTTTGAAAAGTGCACACAACTACAACCTCCAAACACAATAAAAAAGCTCCAGTCAGTATTGGGCTTTTTACATTTTCGCAGAACATATATTCCAGATTATACACAACGCCTCCAACCATTGCAGGACTTAACACGTCCTGATTTTACTAGTACATTTTGGACAGTCGAACACATTCTAAAAGCTTTTCAACATGACATGCTTAAAGCAAAATACTTGCACGCAAGAGACAATAAAAAACATTTGGTCATCAGAGTAATTGCTGGTGCCATTGGTTTCACCTATGTGACATTCAATGAGGGATGAGACCATCTCAACTGCATAAAATCATACTCCACAGCTGAACAACACTTTGCTCCCACTGAGAAAATCCTCACTGCTGTTCAGATGGCAGTCCTTAAAGAGATACCTCTTGCATAAGGGAAGCGCATTATTGTTGTATCCCCAATTGCAAAGCAAGCATTCCAAACACTAACGCACTACATCCACATTGGATCCAATGGGCCACATCTCTGACAGCCACTGATGTTGATTATGTCTTTGACTCCAAATTAAAGACCCAAGAGTTCTTACAATACGAACTTGAGTAGCCAGTTCCAGCAAATGCATTGCCATTTGAACAATACCATAACATTTTGTACACTGATGGTTCAGCCCAACCAGCAATAGGAACAAAACACCAATACTCCGCTGCTTGCACAGTCATGAGTGATTATATGAAGGATGGCAAGTTCCATTCACAAAATACTTACACGCAGACTCTAGGAGATTGCACTGCACAACTTGCAGAGCTCAAGGCTCTGGTGATGGCACTGGAACATACGGATCCTGAGCAGATGACGTTGATTGTCTGTGATTCGTTCTATTGAGTCTAGTCCTTCAATGAATATCTGCACTACTGGCGCTAAAATGGGTTCAGAAATTCAAAAGGCAACACCGTTGAACACTGACTTCTGTGGGGGGAAAGTAGCAGAGCTGAAAGAAACACTACCTAATGTCCATGTTGTGCATACACTAGGACATTAGCGTGTTGGAATACACTTTGAAGGCAATACGCTGGCTGATGAGGCAGCCAAATCAGCAGTAGCCCTGACATCTCTTGCTGCAGTAACTCATTCTAAACTAAAAGTGGATGATGAAACACTAGCAGCCGTGAAAGCTTCAGTTGACGGCAAGGCCTTACATAAAGCGCATCCTGCTAAATATTTCTACCAGATGGCAGGCTTGTTTGATGCACAAGTAACAATACCAGGTATAGTAATTCCCAACAAAGACCTAAAACCTGAACTAATAAAAGCAGGCATGAGGGAGTTGTCTCTGCCCATGCTGGTGTGGCAGATACAATTTCAATATTACAATCACGCTATTGGTGGCCTGGTCTCTACAAACAGACCAAGCAATATGTCCTTCATTCTGCCAGCAAATAAAAGGGTCCACTGTGAAACACCCACCGCAGACACCCCTCCTAATTTCTAACAAACCATTACAATGTGTGTACCTGGACCATTGTGGTCCCTTGACACGAGTCAGGGCATACAAATACATCCTAGTGGCTGTTGACTCATGCTCCAGATTTCTAAGGGTTTGGCCAAAACGCTCTGCTGACGCTCAAACTGTTATTAAAGATTTGCGAGTCTTTATTGGCACGTATTCTGTTGCGGCTTTCCACTCGGACTAGGGCCCTGCAATTGCCTCAAAGGCTTACAAGGATGCCATGGCTTCATTAGGGGTCCATTAGGGGTCCAACTGCATTACTCGTCTCCATTTCATCCCGAGGGAAATAGTATTATGGAGCGACAAAACCAAGATTGAAAGCAATCCTTAACAGCTAGAGTATTAAGCACGGGTCGTAGTTGGCTTACACACCTATTTGGAGTCCAGAGAGCACTTAACAATCTGCCTAGAAGGTCCCTGGGGGGTGTACATCATACAAATATCTTTTTGAACTGATGGTCCTGGCGTGGAGGCGGCACATACACCCTTTGACATAAATGAACGTGTTATTGCAGGACTTGCAACTATTCCGTGATGACAATGCATCTGCTGATGCTGCCTCCTTTGGAATCAGGGATGTACCAGTAACATCTACCAGCTGGATTCCTAAACTTGGGGACCTAGTGCATGAAAAGATTGCTGTGAAAAAGGAATTCAGTCCTTCTTGTTGTGCACTGGTTCCAGTCCTGGGAATACACACTACCAGAACTGTGATTCTACCACAGCTGCCTGGCTCCAAAGACAATCGCTTTGTCTCCATTGACAATGTCAAGCTATACCATCTTGCGATCCTGCACAGCAGACCTGAAGGACTCCTGAGTAGTGCCCTTATCCCTCCCACTACAGACCCGGATGTTCCCTTACAAGACTTCAAGAGCAATGTTGATACTCTCTGACCTTGGGGAGGGTGGAAAATGAGCTTTCATTAGTTCCACTTACAACTATTTCTACAATCAGTAATGAAAATAATGAGCAATTTATTACAAATTCTACACAAACGGATGTCATAATTTACTATGAACCACCAAAGGAGTCCTCAGCAAGTTCTCCTCTTCAAAACACAGCTCCAGTTTTTGCACAAACAGATTCTGGTTATTTTGTCAACGTTAACAACACTTTCAGTGCCTCTACGGCAACGGAACTGTCAAAAGCATGCATGGATTTATCTATGGCTCTCATTGACTGTACTTGCCTTTCTCCTTTGGATTAGGTTTGTCATTGTCTTCTTTCTCCTTATGCATGTTCATTTTCTTCCTAACGTTTTACAGTAGAACTGGTGGACGAGGTCCTAAAACCACATTTTTAGTCGCACAAAATGTGCAGATAGTTGTCTCTGGTGAACATTACAGCCACAACAATTCCTGATGGGACTGTTTGGGAAAAAGTATTATTCAACATATATGAACCTACTGAGGTCATTCAAATACCATATGTATTTAAAGTTTCAATTACAGATGTGATCACACCCGGAGTAGTTTTTGATGATTGGTATGTGAAAACTGTTGATGATATGATGTCAGATCTGAAGTATTATACAGTATTTGAAAATGAAGATGTGTACCAGTTTAAAGGAAATTATGGTGATATGCTCTGTTACAATTACTATGGACATTATTTCATTCACAGAGCAAGTACCCCCAAGACTATTTTTAAATATACACAATGGGAACACTGCCCAACTCCCCCAGTAAGCAGTTCTAAAACATATACTGAAAAATGTGCATATTTTTCTGGCCACAATGTTAAGACTGCTGAGTCATATTATTTTAAACTGCCAGAAATGGAAAGTCAACATGTTTTATTGACAGACACAAAATAGATTTACAATGAATCCTTTGTTTCCCGATTGACTATAAAAGGCTATGAGTACTGGTTGAAGTCAATTGAATTAAAAAGTGTGTGGGGAACAAAACATTGGCAAATAAGAGGAAGAGAAGCTTTATTTAGAGCGTGTATGATTCCTGTTTAGATTATATTTTTAAATGAAACAGTACAACAAACAAGCTGTTTAGGCTTAGCAAACATTAAGGAATTGAATGCGCCCATTATTTCTACTCCTGCTAAATTTTACAAATGGCAAAAATATACAAATGCATCTGAAGACCAGCTCAATGATTGGGTCCAGAATGGTACATTTAACACATCAGTTTCGCGTCCTGGTGGGTGGTTATTGTGGCCTGCAGACACCAATGAGTGCCATATGCTTTTTGTTAATTCCTCGGGGGTTTTAGAATGAATAGGTTGGACCCTCGCTATGTGTCCTAAGAACACTTGGGTATTGTGACAACATTTAGTGTAGGGAAACTATGCCAGCAATGGATGAAGGTCTTCTCACTAGATGCTGTTAAAGAACATCTTAGTCTCCTGTCCAATAACACATATTTACAGGATTTCCTGTTAGGCCTCAGAAGACAATGCAGAAAACGCTTCTTATAGGCTGCATATAATGAAATTTGGAAGCTTTCCCAACAAGAAGCGGCTGCCCGGTTAAGGCAACTAAATCAGGAAAACTTACAGAAAGCATTAGCCGTTGCACATAATGGAACTAACACCTTTTCCGACCGAATATACACCTTTAACCCCTTCGCTGCCAGGCCTTTTCCCCCGCCTGTTCCAGGCCTTTTTTTGGCTATTTGGGGCAGTTTGCCCTTAGGCCCTCATAACTTTTTGTCCACATAAGCTAGCCAAGCCAAATTTGTGTCCCTTTTTTCCAACATCCTAGGGATTCTAGAGGTACCCAGACTTTGTGGGTTCCCCTGAAGGAGGCCAAGAAATTAGCCAAAACACAGTGAAAATGTAGTTTTTTTCAAAAAAATGGGAAAAAGGGGCTGCAGAAGAAGGCTAGTGTTTTTTTCCCTGAAAATGGCATCAACAAAGGGTTTGCGGTGCTAAAATCACCAGCTTCCTAGCTTTCAGGAACAGGCAGACTTGAATCAGAAAACCCAATTTTTCAACACAATTTTGGGATTTTACTGGGATATACTCCATTTTAATGATTTTTTGTGCTTTCAGCCTCCTTCCAGTCAGTGACAGAAATGGGCATGAAACCAATGCTGGATCCCAGAAACCTAAACATGTCTGTAAAGTAGACAAAATTCTGAATTCAGCAACGGGTAATATGTGTAGATCCTACAAGAGTTTCCTACAGAAAATAACAACTGAAAAAAAAAATATAGAGATTGAAGTGAAAAAAACAGCAATTTTTCTCTACGTTTTACTCTGTAACTTTTTCCTGCAATGTCAGATTTTTGAAAGCAATATACCGTTACGTCTGCTGGACTTTTCTGGTTGTGGGGATATATAGGGCTTGTAGGTTCCTCAAGAACCCTAGGTACCCATAGCCAATAAATGAGCTGCATCCTGCAGTGGGTTTTCATTCTATACCGGGTATACAGCAATTCATTTGCTGAAATATAAAGAGTGAAAAATAGCTATCAAGAAAACCTTTGTATTTCCAAAATGGGCACAAGATAAGGTGTTGAGGAGCAGTGGTTATTTGCAAACCTCTGAATTCCGGGGTGCCCATACTAGCATGTGAATTACAGGGCATTTCTTAAAAAGACGTCTTTTTTACACACTCTCTTATATTTGGAAGGAAAAAATGTAGAGGAAGACAAGGGGCAATAACACTTGTTTTGCTATTCTATGTTCCCACAAGTCTCCCAATATAAATGAAAACCTCAAAATGTGGCTAAAAAAACACGTTTTCCTCACATTTCGGTGACAGAAAGTTCTGGAATCTGAGAGGAGCCACAAATTTCCTACCACCCAGCGTTCCCCCAAGTCTCCCGATAAAAATGATACCTCACTTGTGTGGGTAGGCCTAGCGCCCGCGACAGGAAATGCCCCAAAACACAACGTGGACACATCACATTTTTGGAGAGAAAACAGAGGTGTTTTTTGCAAAGTGCCTACCTGTAGATTTTGCCCTCTAGCTCAGCCGGCACCTAGGGAAACCTACCAAACCTGCACATTTTTTAAAACTAGAGACCTAGGGGAATCCAAGATGGGGTGACTTGTGGGGCTCTGACCAGGTTCTGTTACCCAGAATCCTTTGCAAACCTCAAACTTTGGCTAAAAAAACATGTTTTCCTCACATTTCGGTGACAGAAAGTTCTGGAATCTGAGAGGAGCCACAAATTTCCTTCCACCCAGCGTTCCCCCAAGTCTCCCGATAAAAATGATACCTCAGTTGTGTGGGTAGGCCTAGCGCCCACGAAAGGAAATGGCCCAAATCACAACATGGACACATCAAATTTTTTCACAGAAAACAGAGGTGTTTTTTACAAAGTGCCTACCTGTGGATTTTGGCATCTAGCTCAGCCGGCCCCAGGGGGGTCAGAAATGGCCTAAAATAAATTTGCCCCCCCTGGGGAGCGACCCCTGCGTGACATTGCAACAAAAAAAAGATCCCTGGTGTGTAGTTGTTTCTGCCCCCCTTGGGGGCAGATTGACCTAAAATCGGCCGATTTGCCCCCAAGGGGGGCAGAAATGGTCTAAATACAATTTGCCCCCCAGGAGAGCAACCCTTGCCTAGTGGGTCGCTCCCCATCTCTAAAAAAACAAAAAAAAAACAACAACAAAAATTAGCCCTGGGGCCTAGAGGTTTCTGCCCCCCCCCCCCCGGGGCAGATCGGCCTAATAACAATAGGCCGATCTGCCCCCGGGGGGACAGAAATGGCCTAAAATAAATGTGCCCCCTCCACCCCCAAAACCCCCCCCCCGAGAGCGACCCTTGCCTACCGGGTTCGCTCCCCTTGTGTGACATTGGCACAAAAAAAAAAATCCCCGGTGCCTAGTGGTTTCTGCCCCCCTTGGGGGCAGATTGACCTAAAATCGGCCGATCTGCCCCCAAAGGGGGCAGAAATGGTCTAAATACAATTTCCCCCCCGGGGGAGCGACCCTTGCCTAATGGGTCGCTCCCCATCTCTAAAAAACAAACAAACAAAACAAAAAACACAAAAGAAAAATTTGCCCCGGCGCCTAGAGGTTTCTGCCCCCCCGGGGGCAGATCGGCCTAATAACAATAGGCCGATCTGCTCCCAGGGGGGGCAGAAATGGCCTAAAATAAATTACCCCGCCCAACTCCCCCCGGGAGCGACCCTTGCTTACGGTGTCGCTCCCCTTGCGTGACATGGGCGAGAAATAAAAAGATCCCCGGTACCTAGTGGTTTCTGCCCCCCTTGGGGGCAGATCGGCCTAATTAAAATAGGCTGATCTGCCCCCCAGGGGGGAAGAAATGGCCTAAAATAAATTTGCCCCCAGGGTCGCTCCCTTATGCCAATTTCCAAATAAATAAAAAAACTCCCTGGTGTCTAGTGGTTTCTGTCCCCCTTGGGGGCAGATTGGCCTCATAAAAATAGGCCAATCTGCCCCCAAGGGGGGCAGAAATGGCCTAGATGTAATTTGCCCCCTAGGGGAGTGACCCTTGCCTAAGGGGTCGCTCCCCACCTCTAAAAAACAAAAAAAACTAAAACAAAACAAAACAAAAAAATGATCCCTGGTTCCTAGAGGTTTCTGCCCCCCCCCCCCGGGGGTATATCAGCCTCATAATAGACAGATCTGCCTCCGGGGGGAGGGCATAAAAGGCCTTTAAAAAAAATGCCACTCCTGGGAGCGACCCTTGCCGAAGGGATTGCTCCCTTATGCCAATTTCCCCCCCCCCAAAAAAATCCCTGGTGTCTAGCTTTGCATTTCTCTTCCGAGCGCGCTGGAAGCTGAGCTTCCAGCGTGAAGGAGGAGGTCTCTGTGACAATCAGCGTGTGATGCGCGCTGACGTCACAGGGGGTGGGTCGGGGGTGGAAGGGGAAGGGATTCCCCTTCCATCCACGACCAGGGGGTGTGGGTGGGGGACACATGGGGGGAGCGCTAGTGCTCCCCCCGGTTCCCGGGTGCAGGACGAGATCACCTCGTCCAAGGCACCGTAGGGGTTAACAACATTGTATCTTCTGCAATACATATAGTACAGAGTGATGTATCATTTTTACAACATGGACAAAGACAGCTAAGATCCTTTATGCAGTTAGGTTGGATGCTAAAAACATTGAAAGCAGGTTGCATTCCCTGACAACACGTGAACACAAGGGAGATTTTCTCCACAATTAATTTAACACAACAACAACAAATAGTGGCTAAGAAAGAAGTAACATATGTCATGTTGAATATTGAAAAGTTAAAAAAGTTGCCTTTTACTGTGGCTGAAAAAACATTTAATAACATCTGCTGAATGGCCAATACATGGGTTTATTACTCTGCCCATTTAAACACTTCAATTTACATCCTGCTTGAAGCACATTCCAATGGGCAGAAATGAAAAGCTGGGAGATAGTTACATACACAAGGTATGGGAGCTTCCTTTCTCATACAAATGTTTCAAATGCATGAAAGAGGTCTTTCTTAGCAGTAGTGAATGCAAGACTTCTGTGAGCCATTCAATAGTTTGTAAACAGCTGTCCTTGCAAAGGGCATGTAATGCCTCCACGGCAAATTTGGCTTGTAATCTGAAGGGAGTCCCAGTCCCCTTGATTAGACCTGCATTCCAGGTGCTCTCAAATGGCAGCTATGTGCTCCTTAACAGTTAGAGCTGTTGTGGAATGCGAGCCGGAATAGTTTATGCCGTTTCAGTCTCCCAAATTGTTACATGTTGTGGGAATGTCCTTTTTCCCCTACACAGTTTCAAGGAGTCGCAAAAGTTTGGCCTCATATTGCTACTTCTAATGTGAATTTTGGCAAGTTGAGCACACTAAAGGCTTTATTGTTTCAAAAACATGTGGCGCTTACATCTGCACGCAAGGCCTATGCGCTTCAGGTTGCGAGGTCATCGGTGGACATTCAGTCCCGTTTAACTACAAACTTTCTGAGACACTTTGGTGAACTCATGGGACTAATATTTAATGTGTCCAGTACTACAAGAAGCACCCACTTTTTTAGGCTGTTTGTTCTGGTTTTGTTCACACCTTTTTGTCTATATTCAGTTTAATACCATCAGCCATGCATTCACTATATTCTAGTGTTTTGGGGGATTTACAATTACTTTGGCTATAAAAGGTGGCATTTTGCTGTTGCTATTTTTCTGTGCAATGGCTGTCCCATCACAGTAGTACTGAAAGCGCTACCACCAGCACAACTGTGTTGTGAATGCATGATGCAATATTTCGGAGCACCACTCCTGGAACAACTGGAGTGTGACTGGTCTTTGTCATTTCGACCGGTTTTGCATTGTGTGCAGCCCTTGTTTTAATGCCTCTGGAGCCTCTTTGAATGTGCACTGAAAGTCTGTCTTTCTACGCAGCCCTTACTTTCATTTGAAGCTTATCTGTTGATGTTCTTGATGATGACTCATTATCAGACATGCGCGTTGAGGGTGCGTTTGCCATGGGAAGCCATTTATGAGTTGCCTTTTGTGGATTCTGCGACTCTTAACTTTATGTAGGGCATTACACAGAATGCTGCTGCCTCAGCTGGAGCTCAGGCTTTGGAACACAAGTGCTCTGTGGCTTTCCTTCGATATGATCTGGATAGTTTACCACCTGCCAAAGTAGAACGTCTCCTGGCTTCAATTGTCCTGGATGTAATTGACCATTTCCAAAGTGACACTGATTATTGAATTCAATTTTTTTTTAACCGCTTATTCAAATTATCCCTTTCCTGGACTGGTGTCCCTTAACTCGTCACTATTGGCATATATGTTTTTTTAGTATGACAGTTTATTAGATTTCTTTTATCTTGAGCTTTTAAACCACCTTTGACCGGCAAAGGGAGGGGAATGTATAGCTATTTTAACCATGTTTTAGACACGTTGTTGTAGCTTATTAGGCCTGCCGCTGTGTACTTTAATCCAGTTACATTTTATTCAGCATTGCTTTATTTTTCTAGCAATAGCCACAGTTGCGGTGCTGTTTTATTTTCTTTATCTCATTTTACTTTTGCCTAGGAAAGCATTACCTTCTTAGTAGGACATTTATTTCACTTTGTGCTTTCTCCAAGGCTACAGTCAGATAGGGTTGCCGACAAACGTGGTATGCTGTGTTTCCAACATTTGCAGAAAAACACACACTCATACATGGGGACTATTTCTTAGAATGTTAGATGTTTTTATTATAAAATACCCCTTTGCCTTAGACATGGGAGAGGGAGATTCCAGTCAGATGACCACGATTGTATGCTGATTGCTTCGCTGCAGCTACTTGCTTAACCGGCTGGACCCATGATCCACATGGGGACGGTGTATCTCTAGACTACTGGCTTCTTCCTCCAGATATGAGGGATGGTGTACCCCCAGGGGGGGTTAGGCTTATTAAGTTCTGCTCAAAAATAGTGTTGGTACGAGAAATATATATCACTCGTAGTGACAGTATGGTAGGACTATTCTTGAGTTTTACTCTGTTAGTCACCTGTTTGTTTTTATTGTGTTGTATCATCCTAGTTATTGCAATACATGCCTTTTGATCTAAGATGCAGTTATTTCAATAAAACCTTATTGAACTATATTCTGCCTCTGTTGTCTTTGCCTGTATGAGACCCCTTTGGTAACTGAGAGAAAGGGACGGGATCTGATCGACCACAATTCCCCTGAGGAGTCTTCTTGTCATGTATCCATTTGCCACAATCATCTCCGCCAGAGATGAAGTGCTGCTAGTTAGCCGGAGAACCATGGATTAGGACAAAAGGCATCATGTGATGTGGATTCATACTTAGTACCCACCATCCATGTGATCCTCTCTCCCAAATCCAGTAGCCTCATTACCATAATGAGAACCTACGTGACAACACCACAGCATACAGAAACTGCCCCACAACACAAATTAAGTCTAACATCATCTACTTCTCAAAAGTCACCTGTGTCAGTGGCCCCAGTAAAGATGAAATCCAGGCTATACTTATGCTAAGGCAGGAGGGGCATTACGACCGCAACCACCTAATGGCACGTTTTCAGAAGGGGAAGCTGGCAAAAATGTTTCACTGGACTTCCTGTCTTCTTCTTTTGTAGAAGGAGAGGGATTCTTAGAATTTGAAGCAGCCATCTTCCCAAAATGGAAGGTTTTACGTCGAACCTATTTAGCCTGAGTTGGTGTGCTAGTGCTGCATAATGATGTGCTGCACTTTGTTGGACAATCTTTGCAGCAAAGTGGTGTCCACACTATCCATCTGATGACAGATATGTGGACCAGTTGTCAAGCGACAAATTGCATTTGCATCAGTGCACACTAGATCTCTTTTGCACTGTAAAGATAAAGCTATCTGTAGGTTTTCACCCTGAAGATAGTTTTAAGAGCATTTGGTGGCATGCATCAGTAACAATCTTAGCCATTGAGAAATCACGTAAAGCTGCAAACAAACAAACAAGTTGTCTCACTGGCTGTGACCAGATGTCTCCAAATTAGATTTGTTGCCATGGACAATGGCAGTAACATAGTCAAGGCCATTGCAGACGGTGGCTATTTCAGGGTCCTGTGTTTGGTGCCCTGCATTACCTGATTCTGCAAGACTTTCTCAGAAAAGAAGACATACAGGCATATTTACACAGAAATGGTGCAGTGCATGGCTGCACCAAAATTGACAGCACAGTGCTGCGTCACTTCTGAAATGTAGGGATGGGCTGTATTTAAACAAATACAGTGCTCCCAAGTGTTGCCCTTAGCTCTGGCAGTAAATGTAGCTGTCAACGCAGTTATCCTTGCACTATAGTGCAAGGGTGTCTGTGTTGAAGGGAATGATTGTTTATGTGCAGGAAGGTATCTCTTCCTGCACATAAACAATCATTCAGTAATGATGATTTGTTCCTTCTATGTGTGCTGCACGATGCACCACACGTAGAAGGAGCAAATCATCTTTATTGAATGATTGTTTAGGTGCATAAAGGAACGCCTTCCTGCGCATAAACAATCATTCATGGCGTTTTGCTTTTTCTATGTGTGCTGTACTATGCAGCACACATAGAAAAAGCAAAAGTGAGGAGGAAAACAAATATTTTTCCTCGTTGTGCCATGCTAACTCCACCCCTGGGTTGGCTTTAGGTTTTGGCGCTGCCTCAGGTTTACAAATTCTTGTAAATCAGTGTCAAAAGCAATGGGTGTTGCGGTGAAAGGCCCACAGCAACACCCATTGCACTCCCCTCTGCCGCAGAAAACTGCATTGGAGGGGCCTCATATTTACAAGGTGGCATCAAGCCACAAGAAGCAGTGCATAGCGCCACCGGAGCATCACAGTAAGTGACGCTCCAGTGGCACTAGGGACATGTAAATATGCCCCATAGTCGGCAACATACTGACCACCTGCAGACAAATCTGCACTCATTTCAGCCTTTGTTCTAATGTTCGGAAGCAGTTGCAGCCTATTCAGCATGCTAATAGAGTGGCAGTTAAAGCCCTGATACAGAAGGTACCAACACTTTGGAACTTGACATTGCCCTCTTCTTCTCCTTGGGTGCTGATGTAAGAAATAAAGAAGATTAAAAAAAATAGTTTTGTGGTACAGTTTATTTCCTAAAAAATATTTTGACAGGCAAAGGCAAACATAGTAACATTATACTTTTCCTAATCAGATCGCCTATAGTACTAGTATCGAGCCAACTTGAGTTGACTTGTTAATTTCCTGCACCTAAGCCCTACTCCAAATTTCCTAAACTACATTTGCAACTGCATACCACTACTAATGAAGTCATATTGCAATGAATGATCTTTGCTTCTCAACTACCCATAAAGGGCTAACTCAGTCTCTATTTTTTTAATGCATAAATTCATGCTAGGATACTACACATCACTGGGAAATTGCGATTGGGAGGGACTCCATAAACTACATAAAGAAAGGGACAGAGAATGAAATGCTAACTCACAGATATTACTTACTACTACTACTACCACTATCATATTCTTGGATACAGGAGAAGTCTCAGTCTGCATGGCTTCTTAAATAATCTGCCCAAATGTACACTGCAGAGTACAATTAGGAAGCGCTGACTGACCATCTAGCTAGCTCCACCTTGATCACATAATATTCATCGTCAATTAAACTTAACTTACCTCTGAGAGTCAGTAGCACTAATATTAAAACAGAAATTAGAATTGTGGAAAACACACAACAAATAAAGAACTATTTACTCACCAAGCCCTAACACCTCAACGCCCAGCAGGTCGAGCAGGTCCTGCTCCAGGTTTAGTATGTCCGCCCAGCAGTGCATGAACTGCTGCTAGGTGCTTTGGACCCCAGTGTGCTGACGCAGCAACTGGCGTGCCCTCCCCCAAAAACAGTCAACATTCAGAAGGTTTTAACTGCACCCAGGCCTGCTGCCAGAATGGAGGGCAGATGGCCCTGCACAAAAAACACAAGTGCTGCCTGCTCTGCCTCTGTAAATTGGGGTGGGGCTGCAAACTTTGACAGCTCCAACATCGGCAAGGTAAGGGGCTAGAAGCCACACTGGCACCACCACTCCTCTGCCCCCCTGTTGTGACATAGCGTTGTGTGGAAAAAAGAAAGAGGAAAAAATAGAAGGAAGGAAGAAAGAAAAAAAATAACGAAGTAAAGGAAAAAGCAAAAAAATAAAGTATTCAAAAAGTCACACAAAACACACAAACAACATGACAAAAACATAAAATACACAAAACACAAAGACACACTGATTAAATAAAGAACATTGAGGGGTGGGTAATCTAGAAAAGGGTGGGATTGAAAAGGTTTAGGGTGGATTAAAGTTAGGCCCAGCACCATGCACAGAAATCAGAGAAAACAAAATGGCTGTGCCAATGTGAACTGCACCTGCAAGTACTACAAAGCACTCTACCACACCCCGCGGTGCATGCCGCATCCAGGTGAACTCGGGGTCAAGGGCGTGCCTGTCCTGCACCGGTCAGCCCCAGGAATAGTTAGGACAGGGCCTCCCCCTCTGGCCCTGCTTTTGGACCCTATTGAGGCATATTGAGCCGTATTGAGGTTACAGCCCTGTGCTTTAACAGTAAGGTCTCAAATTGGATCCTGCTTTGTGTGCATCTGGGTTCAACTATCACCATTAGTGATATCCTGTTGGATTACCTGCGAACGTTAGAGTTTATGTTTCCGATCGTTTCCCAATGAAAGGGCTCTACAATCCCCACCTGATTCTCCTGTTTGTATTGTTCAATCTGCGTGGGGGTATCTGGATGCATTATGAATTTAATGGGAGTATTTATCTGGACAAGCTTTGACCCACTAGCTGTATAATCTGGAAGTGTGTTGCTATTCCCCATTGATGGTTGAATGCAAGGTAAACAAGTGTTCACTTCCCGATAAGGAGCTGACTGCCCCCAAGACATGAGCGAAGAAATCCAGCACCCTGTCCATTTTTGTCCTCATTTGTAGGAGTCCAGGAGGAGGGGATAACGACAGTGGAGAATGAGCTGGCCAAGTGTGGAGGAGGTAAAGCACAGGGCAGAGTCACTGAGGGCCCCGCATGTAGAGATGCTTTCCCTATTGGGAATATTTTGACCACCAAATGCACGTTTATTGCAAAGCTTCATCACCTTGTGCTGGTTTGTCCTACATGATTGACAGTGATTCAGAGTTGGTGGGTGATTCCCTCCCACCATCCTGTAAGAGAAAGAAGAGGGATGGTGCAGGCTTGAGGGCCATCGAGGTATGCCATCCCAAGGCAAGGTTGCTCACCTGAGCTCAGCAGTGAAGGACTTTATTAACATCAAACTTCAGAACGGCCAAGATTCCTTGTACACGAAATTGAAGTATTTATTTAAGGGACTGCTTCTTCCATTGGGAAAGCATTGTGATAATGATGAACAAGCTATTGGGAGCCTGAAGAAGGGTCTTAAGCAGGGTGTGCTTTCCCTACTACTGGACACAATTGGTGAAGGTTTGCCCGCAGGTGTGATAAGCGGGGAGGGGGTCTTGCACTGTGGAATCTGATTCTCAAGCTAATTCCATTGCCGCTGGTAGACCATTTGCTGAGCAGGAACTGGCCAGAGGGCACCTTCCTAGTGGTAGAGACTCCATAGGTGAGTCAATAGCAGTAGAACCCATGGTCCTGAGGATTAATCATGGACTGGGTGAGCGGCGAGGGTACTCTAGACCGTTTCCCGGTCCAACAGTCAATCTACCACCTGAATCCACCCCTTATGTGGTAGTTCTGGGGCAATGTAGTGTCTCTCCCAGGAATCATTCACCCAGATGAAAAATAAAGGCCCTCTTTACAACCGTGGCGGTTGGTGATAAAGCAACGGTAATACCGCTAACAGGCCGGTGGTAATAAATATGAAATTATGACCACGGCAGAAACCGCTCAGACAGACAGACACTTTAACACACCGACCGCCAGGGTGAAATCAACAGAAATCACAGCGGTAACCGCCTACAGCCAGGCGGAAGACAATGTTCCGCCCACTGTATTATGAGATACCGATCCGCCACCCTTTCCAGGGCGGTACCAACAACATCAAAAGCCTGGCAGAAACACTGCACAGAAGGGAAACGACTCACCTCTGGACACTCAAGGAAGAACCACGCAACCATGGAGCCCGAGTTGCATGTGTTCCCCATGATCTTCTACCTTCTGCTCCACCACAAACACCAACTCCGGCGAAGACGACCACGGTGAGTACTGCCACCTAGCACACAGGGGAGGGGGAGAGGAAAAAGAGAGTGACACACACATGCAACAAACACCCCCTCATCCCTAACACCATACACACAAGCAGATGCACAAACATTACATATTCACCCCGTACCACTCAGGAACAATGCAAGGACAAAATGAATTGATTAAAGTGAGTGTAATAAGATAAATATAGTAGCAATACGTGCATCCAAATCAAAAAGTATATACATTTTTACAAATGTAGGGACACTGCCCAGTCCTAAATGTCTGTGCGCCACAGGGCCCCATCACATAGTCCAAGGCTCCACTTCACTCCTGCAACAACACGGAGAGAACAGGGGCATCAGGTCGAAAATACCAGGCACATCAGGGTGACAGGGAATGGGGGGCACCTCAGCCGGAAGATGGTACAATGCCACAGGTCCTGGAGGGGGCAACATGCCCATCACTCTGTCCTGGGGAGTGCAAAGCCACTGTCTCTCAAGTGGGTGACTTGCCCACTGGCTCTGGAGGGGGCAACATGCCCTGTGCTTGATCCTGGGGAGTGCAAGGCCACAGTCTCTCAAGTGGGGGACTTGCCCACATGCTCTGGAGGGGCATTGTGCCCTGTGATCTTCATCCTGGGGAGGATAGGATGAGTGGATGGCTTCTTCCACTGGTTCTGGAGGGGGCATTGTGGCCTGTGATCTTCATCCTGGGGAGGATGGGGTAAGTGGATGGCTTCTTCCACTGGTTCTGGAGGGGGCATTGTGCCCAGTAAGCTTCATCCTGGGGAGGATGGGGTGGTGGATGGCTTCTTCCAGTGGTTCTGGAGGGGGCATTGTGTCCAGTGAGCTTCCCCCTGGGGAGGATGGGGTGAGTGGATGGCTTCTTCCACTGGTTCTGGAGGGGACATTGTGCCCAGTGATGCAGATCTTGGGGAGTGCAAGGTCACAGTCTCTCAGCTGGGTGTCAGACCCACAGGATTTGCTGGGGCCAGGCTGCACAACAGCCCATGGACGCAGGACCAGACACTGTCTGCCGGCGGTGAGGGCTGCCCAGTGGCGGTAGTGGTTGTGCTGCTGGTGGAGCTGGCAATGGTGGGTGGAGTCTCCAGCCCTTCCCCTGCAGACTTGGACGGCTGCCCACTGGGGCTGCTGCTGCTGGCAGTGATGCTGGTGGCGGTGCAGGCAGTGGTGGGGAGAGGCTCCAGCCCTTCCTCTGCAGCCTCGGACAGCTGCCCATTGGGGCTGCCTCTGGCAGTGGTGCTGGTGGTGGTGCTGGTGGTGATCCAGGTGGTGGTGCTGGCAGTGGTGGGGGAGGCTCCAGCCCATCCCCTGCAGCCTCAGACGGCTGCACTACCGTGGTTGGTGGTGGGGGCTCCGACTGAGTCCCTGCACTAGGCCCCTTGTCTCTACTGCCTGCTGTTGCAGGCCTCTTGCCCCTCTGGGGCTGCCTCCTTGCCATTCGTTCCTTCAGCTGGGGCTGCATCCTTGCCCTTCCGTCCTGCAGCTGATGGTGCATCCTTGCCCTTCTGTCCTGCAGCTGGGGCAGACTCCTTGCCCTTCCTCGACGCACTTGGGGCTGGCACCCTGTCCATCTGCCTGGCTGGTGGCCGGGATCCTTTCCCACCTGGAGTAGTTGGGGACACTACTGTTCCCATGGACTGGGTGGCTGTGGTGCTTGCCTGAGTTTTGACCACCCTGGCCTGACGTGAGGGGCGGGGCAGAGGAGTAGGGAAGAGGTCAATGGTGGAGAGGAAAAGCTTCTTAGGAACATTGGGGCGGGAAGAGTGAGATGGTTTGGGAGTGGAGGAAGAGGGAGTGGTGGTAGGAGGTATCTGCTATATGTGGGTGCAGGTGCATGAGCTGGATGCTGTTGTGAGGTGGATGGTTGTTGGGTGTCTGAGTGCTTGCGTTTGTGTACTTTGGGATGAGAGGGTACAGATACAGTGGGAGAGGACACAGGGGACGTGTGCATGGAAGTACAGGTGGTGACTGCTAGTAAAGGGCGTGTGCTGTTAGGTGTGCTGGTGATGGGGGTAGTGGATGAGGATGTAGTGCATGCAGGTGTGAGTGGAGACAAAACTGGGAGGGAGGTGGAGGACGAGGAGGAGGGGGCCACAGTGGAGGCAGTGGATGTTGGCATGTCTGATTCTGGATGGTGTGTGTGGGAGTTCCTGTGGAATAAGGTGTGGTGCTTGTGTTTGGCATGTCCTCTTGTGTGTTGACCTGGGTGCATGCTGGTCTGACTGTGTGCTTGGGATAGGTTGGGGTTGAGGGAAATGGGATTGGGTAGAGGAAGTTGGGGGGGAGGCTGGAAACAGGGACAATGGCTGCCATCAGAGAGGAGGCCAGAGCCTGGATTGATCTATGTTGGCCCGCCATGCCAGTGTGAATGCCCTCCAGGAATGAATTAATGCATTTGGGCTGCCAGCCCCTGGATGGCATTCACAATGGCTGACTGTCCAACAGATGATTCGTAGGAGGTCAATAGCCTCCTCACTCATGGCAGCAGGGCTAACTAGGGCAGGGCCTGAGGTTCCTGGGGCAAAGGAGATGCCCACCCTCCTGGGTGATCGGGCATGGGAAACTCGCTGAGGGGCTGCTGGGAGGGCGGTGCTGGCATGGGGGTGGCAGCTGTACCTGTAGCTGGGGTGGGCACAGAGGTGTCCGCCACCACCAGGGAGCTTCCATCGAAGGAGGAATCTATGTCCGAACTGTCCCCTCCAGTCTCCGCCGTGGTGCTCCCCTCACCCTCCATCCCACTGGTGCCCTCAGCGTTGGTGGACTCTGCCTCCTGGGTCCTGTGGGATGCAGCTCCCTCCGTCGCCGTTGCCTCTGCTCCTCTGCCAGTTGATGCTAATGCACATAAGGACAGGGTGACAAAACAAAAAGGGGGGGGGGACAAAGAATACACTTGGTTAATGGCTGCACCAACACCACCGTTGGCGTACATGACACACTCACACACAGGGAACAGCCCTACGTAATAGTAATGCACTACCAGTAACAATTCTAGGGACACCTAATGCCAACTGCAGCATACCTGAGACCCCTGCCCAGTAGTGGATGCCTACTAGCTTGGTTGGGGTACTTTCACATCAGAACCCTGCCCAACAAGAGACCGACCCTGCAATACAAGGCCTAGCCTAGGGGCACCCACAGGGCCCACACCCCCCAACCCGGATCCCACCTCACCAAGCGCAAGTTGTATATTGGGGCACTGTACTCACCCCCTTGTGGCTGCTGTGAAGCCCACAAGCACCCATCCAGCTCCGGACAGGCCAATGTCAGTATGCAGGCCATCAGGAGGGTCAGGGTTCAATAGGCACCTCGTTGGGAGGCCATCCCCAGCTGGGCCTCCATGGTCTTCCGTGCCCAGCTTCTCAGGTCCTCCCACCATTTCCGACAGTGGGTGCTCCACCTGCCGTAGACCTCCAGGGTCACCACATCCTTGGCGAAGGCACGCTATATACCCTTCTTTTGATCGGCGCTGACCTGCAGGGAAATGGACACAGGGAAAAGTATTAGTCCAACCATCCTGCCTGTTACACTCATGGCACACCATGCCCCTTCCCATCCCCATTAGCACAGACATGGCCCACCATACATGCTGCACGCTGCCCAGGGCCCATCCACCACCCACCCCCTACATGGGGTTTTCACACACAGCACTCCAAGCATTCATGCACCATGCAACGTACTCACGGTGTACTCACCTGTTGGTCTGGAGGCCCATACAGCATTCAGTACTGGGGTAGCACCCCATCCACCAGTCGCTCCAACTCCGCCGAGGTGAAGGCATGGGTCCTTTCCCCAGTCACACGAGCCATAGTCAGTTCTAGACACAGGTCACAGCAGCACATGCAGTGTAGGTCCTCTCTTGTTGAAGGTCAGGTAGCAAGTGAGTGAACAGATAAAAAATGGCAGTGATGTCCGCGGCGGTACATAGCGTCACTGCTGACGTACATCACCATTGGCCACTGTACCCCATAGGGCCCAATGTTAACCAATGAGGGGTTGCACAGCGGTTTTCGACCGCCTCTAGCAACGGCTCACAACATAAGCGGAATTACCTCATTTCCACCTGTCCCTCCACACAGGACAGGCAGATGCCATTTCAGGGGGTGGGGCAGGCCATGGATCCTAACTGCGTCACAGTACACAAATGCACCATTTGGACATCTCCAACAAAATACTGTTACAATCACATCATGCATTGAACTGTAGTGGTTGGAATTAAGAGATAATGACCAGCTGCTGACTATTTGACCCTATTTGGTGTGTGGGTGTGGTGTGTGTATGGGTGTCAGGTGTGTGTAGTTTGAATTGATCAATGTGGTGTAGTTTTGTTTGCAACCGCTGTGGATGAATAGGAGATGGAGACATCCCCCTTGTACAGACCCCTGGTAGATTTGGCAACAATGGAGGACAGGCACATTATCCTCACCTATAGACTTGACAGGGCCACAATCATGGAGCTGTGTGCCCAATTGGAGCTTGACCTAATCTCTGCTATCCGTCACCCCACTGGGATCCCCCCTCTTGTGCAAGTGCTATCAGTGCTCCATTTCCTGGCAACTGGCTCCTTCCAAGTGACAGTGGGCTTGGCAGCAGGAATGTCTCAGCCAAGGTTCTCAATAGTGCTGACCAGAGTGATGTCTGCCCTGATTAAACATGTTCAGCTACATCGTTTTCCCCCAGGTGGAGGATTTGGCCACAGTGAAAGTTCTATGCAAAGGGTCATATCCCCAACATAATTGGGGCTACTGAAGGAACTCATATCGCATTTGTCCCCCCCGGTGAAATGAGCAGGTGTTCAGAAATCGAAAGAGCTTTCATTCCATGAATGTGCAGATGGTGTGCCTGGCAGAGCAGTACATCTCCCACGTCAATGCAAAGTATCCTGGGTCTGTGCATGATGCCTTTATCCTGAGGAATAGCAGCATCACAAATGTGATGGCTCAACTCCAGAGGCACAGGGTGTGGCTAATAGGTGAGCCCTTGTTCCCACCCAGTATGTGTTGGTGCAAGGTCATGGTGTGGGCCCTAAGGGTTAGTGTGTGGCTAACAGATGTCCCTCGATATCTGCAGGTGACTCTGGTTACCCCAACTTATCATGGCTACTGACCTCTGTGAGGAATCCCAGGACAAGGGCAGAGGAATGTTACAATAAGACACATGGGCAAACAAGAAGAATTATTGAGAGGACCTTTGGCCTCCTGAAGGCCGGGTTTTGTTGCCTCCATCTAACAGACGGATCCCTGTACTACTCACTTAAGAAGGTCTGCCAGATCATCGTGGCATGCTGTATATTGCACAACCTTGCCTTGCATCACCAGGTGCCTTTTCTGCAGGAGGAGGAGGCTGGAGATAGCTGTGTGACAGCAGTTGACCGTGTGGACAGTGAAGATGAGGAGGCAGAGGATGAGGATGAGGACAACAGAAGTGCAATAATTCGTCAATACGTTCAATGACACACAGTTAAGACAGTGTAACTTCACATTTAATTGACAGTTTTATGTTTGACATTGTCACTGGCAGGCTGTTTTTCCCACTTCTATGGCCACTCACTGTACCCTTTGGCATCTCTATTTGCAGATATTTGTGCCCCACTATCGCTCATGGTGTATTGACTGCAGCCATCTACAGGTCTTTCCTATGTATACATTACTGTACAGTTGAATTGCAATGTTTAAACCTTGATAAACAAATACATGCTTAAATCATTTGACATACGCCATACTTGTATTTTTCAAAGGGTGTTTATTTAAGTGCTAAGAAGTAGAGGGGTAGTGGAAAGGGCTGGGTTGATGATTGAGGAAAGTCCAGGATAGAGTCCAGTCTATTTGTATCACAGGTGCATTGTCCAAGGGGGCATAGGAAGGGGAGCAATGGCAGTTCAAGGTGGACAGGGTGACAGGGTGGGAAACAAGGGTGACAATCAGGAGAGTCTTATTTCCTGGCAGGGTCTTGGCAATAGTCTCTGGCTTCTGCCTGGATTTGAGGGAACGTTTGTGGGGTGGTTCTCCTTCTGCAGGGGGTGGGGTGCTGGTGGCCTGTTGGTCCTGTGGCGGGGCCTCCTGTCCACTAGCATCAGTGGAGGTGGAGGGCTGTTCATCGGTTTGGCTAGTGTCCGAGACCCGGTGGTGTGCCACTGCCTCCCTCATTGTGTTGGCCATGTCTGCCACCACTCCTGCAATGGAGACAATGGTGGTGTTGATGTCCTTCAAGTCCTCCCTGATCCCCAGGTACTGTCCCTCCTGCAGCCGCATGTTCTCCTGCAACTTGTACAGTATCTGGCCCAGCGTATCCAGGGAATGTTGGTATGCTCCCAGGATTGCAGTGAGTGCTTCCTGGAGAGTCGGTTTCCTGGGCCTGACCTCCCCCTGTCGCACAGCAGTTCTCCCAGCTTCCCTGTTGTCCTGTGCCTCTGTCATGAACTGTGTGCCCACTGACCCTAGGTCCCTGATCGTCCTGTGTTTGTGGGGTGGCCTGGGGTCCCCGTAGTGGTGGACACACTGCTGACTGACGTGTCCTGGGGACAGAGGTATGGGCCTGCTGGGTGGGTGCTGTGGTGGTGTTTCCTGAGGGGGAGGCTCTGTGGTGGTGTGTGACTGTCCCTAGGTAAACGACTGTCCGAAGATCCCTGAGGGGTCAGGTTGGTCATCCAGATCCAGGTGACCAGAGCTGCTGTCAATTCTGTGGGACTCTTCTGGGGGGGACCGGATGTTGCTGGCACCTCTTCTCCGGTGGGACTGACTAGGGTACCTGTGGAGATGTGAATGCAGTGTTAATGTTTCTGCGTGTGACATATTGGGCATGGGTGTGTTGCCCTCTATGGTTGTTGTCCTGACAGATTTGCCTTTGTGTGAGTTGCTATTTGGTAGGTAATTCTCTCCAGTGTGCATGCAGTGGTGATAGGAGTCCATGCAGGTCTGTGAGGTGTGTCCATGCATTGGTGTTGCATGCATGGCTTGGATTTGAGATGAGGGGGTTGTGATGGTGGGGTATGTGTGAGGTGGTAGAGTGATGGGAGTGAGGGTAAGGGTGGAGGTTTGTGGTTTGTGGTGGCATGCAGTTAGGGGGGTGATAGTAATAGAGATTTGACTTACCAGAGTTCAGTTCTCCTCCTACTCCTGCCAGACACTCAGGATGCATGATTGCCAAGACTTGCTCCTCTCATGGTGTTAGTTGTGGGGGAGGATGTTGGGGTATACCGCCAGTCCTCTGTACAGCTAGTTGGTGTCTTGCTCCCATGGAACACACCTTCCCCCCGTAGGTCGTTCTACCTCTTCCTGATGTCATCCCTTGTTCTGGGGTACTGTCCCATGGCGTTGACCCTGTCCACGATTCCCCGCTATAGCTCCATCTTCCTTGCAATGGATGTCTGCTGCACCTGTAATCCAAATAGCTGCGGCTCTACTCGGATGATTTCCTCCACCATGACCATTAGCTCCTCCTCTGAGAACCTGGGGTGTTGTTGTGGTGTCATGGGTGTAGTGTGAGTGGTGTGGGTGAGGGTGTGTGGGGTGATGTGTTGGGAGGTGTGATGTAAGGTGCGTGGATGGTGTATAAGTGATGGTGTTACGTGGTTCTGGTTGTGTGGGTGCTCTTGCTGTATCTCTCTCTGGTGGCAATGGTTTGTAGTCGTAAAGGGTTGTGGGTACTGTGGGTGGGTGTTTTATAGTGGTGTGTGTGTGTGTGAGTGTGGTGTGTGTATGGGTGTCAGGTGTGTGTAGTTTGAATTCATCAATGTGGTGTAGTGTGTATTTTGAGCAAGGGGTATGTACCACCAGTGGTTTACCACCATTGAATGTCCGCCACAGTGATTCGTGGGTCATAATATTGTGGGCGTTGTTCTGTTGGCATAACGGTGTGGGTTTGGATACCGCCAGTTTATCACTAACCTTTGGGCTGGCGGACTTGTGTGTGGCTTTATAATGACAGATTGGTATGTGTGTGTCATAATATGGTTGGCGGTTATCTGCCACAGCGGCATTATGTTGGCAGCAGTCGGCATGGGGGTAAGTGGGATTTACCGCCAATGTCATAATGAGGGTCCAAGTGACCACTCTGGAAGTGCACTAAGCAGAAACTGGGTCCAGCCTTATATGATTGTATAAACATGTTGAGGAGGGTGAGTTGGGTGAAATTGGACAGAAAGACATGGGGGGGGGACTTTGTTATAGTTAACTTTAACCAGCCCAATGTAGCAGATCACATACTTGCGGCAGTTTGTTTCCCCAAGGTTGATGGCATCATCCCCCATCCAGGTTTTCCTTAGTTTTTTTTTTTTATGAGCCAAGAACAGTCTACGCCAGAACACATCCTGTGACTGACACTCATAGTCCTGTAGGCCCTACTATGCAAATTTCTCCTCCCCGAATGGCGACTTCTAATAGATTTGCCCCAGTGAGTAATTTAGACTCTTGCGATTGACTGGAGTCACCTTCGTTTCTATGTGTCTTAGCTTCAGCCTCTGCTATTCCTGACACTACCAGGGACGACCAGCCTAATGTTCAATCAACATCCATTTGTGGTGAACTGCAGATGATAAGCTGGAATTTTGCAGGACTCACTTCTAAGTTTATGGACACTTTTTGGCTGAAGTATAGTAAGGGATTGCAATTGATCTGTTTGTAGGATACCTGGGAGACCACTAATACCTTTTCCCAGAGAGTTACAAAACTTCTTTTGTCCCAGCCACTCATCTACATCTGGCAGAGCAAAAGGGGGCTATATAATTTTTTTATAACTGGATATCATGGGGCACGTCTCTGCCTCATATTCAGGGGCCCTGACTATACAAGTCATTAAGCTAACACTTTGTGGGTCACTCTCTATTGTTGTGGTGAACTCTTACAATGCAAAAACATGGCCTCCGATCACACCCAACATCCATATTTTGGGGTCATGTATTCAACAGTTAGGCACCCAGGAAAGAGCAGGCAAACTTAATTATGGCAGGGGAATTGAATATCCGTTGCTGTGAAAATGCTATGCAAGCTCCAAATGATACACAGAGGTGTCTGCTGTCCAAATGGTGGCACATGGACAAAAAAGAGGACTAATTTGACCACCCTATTAAATTATTTCAACCTTGTTTTCACCTTGGACAAACTGAAGATATCATCAGGGGTGAGGCTGGCTCTTATGTACATGGTAGGGGAGCGTGGCTCTATTATAGACTTCAGATTTATTTCAGCTCAGTTCTATAATATGATCTCTAAATTTAGCATCTCCACACAAGCATTCAGTGGTCACAACCCATTGATCTTAGCATTAAATGGCTCACATTTGAGTCTGGAGAATACCTCGAGATTGCATACTGAACTACAACAGCACTGTCAGGAGAGACTTGTAGGTAGGCCATGATAGCACCTGAGCACTTTATGCACTCTTTAATCCACAGTTATGCAGGGGGAAAAAAAAGTTTGATCCCCCACTTCCCCTGACCACTTACTTTTATTGTCATTTGGCTGCATTGCGGAAAAAGTGGCTGAACTGTTACTCACTCCCCCTGCAAAATTATCGCCACAGTCCTGAACTGGTTTTATTCGTGATGTTCTAGGGCTTTGCATAATCTAAAAAGTGCTCTTAAAGCCTCCCCGAAAGATGAAACGTTAATAGCAACCCGTCAGTGTGAATATTTAAGAGGAATAGCTTGGGAAGACCTATTCAAGCATGCACCAAGAGAAATAGAGTGGCTTTTTGTGGGTCATTGTTAATCAGCCTTCCTTTGCCGAGGAAAACGCCCCCTTTTTGTGTCATCACATAGTAGCATGAAACTGGGTTACCTATTTTGAGGTCATTTATAATGACACTAGGTCTACAGCAACTAGCAAGCAGGGTGATGATATTGTTGGGCGTTTACAACTTGTCCTCACCTTAGAAGAGACAATACAGTACATGGTATTCCTCCTGACATATATGTTAGTAATATTGAGTTTTGGGCGCCATTGTTGACTCCGACCATCAACGCCACGGTGAGACAGGGTCCTTCAACATCTGGTCATCATCTGTTATTGCACCCATTTAAAAAAAAAGGCAACAAAGAGAATGCCCAGTATTATAGGCCCATTTCAATTATAGATGCAGTCGTCAAGGTTCTGTGCCGTGTGATATTGGATAGACTTAAAGGCAGGGCGGAGGAGAATAACATTATTTCACACTCTCAATATGGTTTCCAGCCTTGCAAATCTACTTTTGACCAGTGCATGAATTTACACATGGTGATTAGTAAATATGCCACTGCCCACTCAGAAACAGTCCCCCTGGTCTTCATAGACCTCACAGCCGCATTTGCTCGTGTTAACCATGATGAGCTGTGGAACATCCTTCTGGGACTGGGTTGGATGTTAATATTGTCTACTTCGTACGAGACCTCCAACCCTAACACCACAGAGTCATTAGGATACTCAAATGACGCAGCATGTACTAAGAGCTTTAATATGAGTCAGGGGTTCGCTAAGTGTGTATACTTGCTCAATTCCTGTTCTCCATTTATATAAATGGGTTTTGGACAGGCTTTACTCACCATCAATACTGATTGCCCTCTAATAGGCGCGTGTTCCCTACCCGTTCTCCTTTATGCAGATGATGCGCCCTGATGGCAAGGACAAAATGGGCTGAAAAGTCTGCTGAACTCCTTCTAATCCTTTATGTGGTAACTGGCTCTGTCTGTGAATCTCACAAAGTCATATATTATGGCAG
Source organism: Pleurodeles waltl (assembly GCF_031143425.1). NCBI lineage: Eukaryota > Metazoa > Chordata > Amphibia > Caudata > Salamandridae > Pleurodeles > Pleurodeles waltl. The sequence continues at coordinate 1,008,116,241 of NC_090445.1, forward strand.
TGGGCCCCAAGTCAACTAGAACCAAGACTTTCACTTTGAACCACCATACGTTGGCAAAAATCCAGAGCTTTCCTTATCTGGGGGTGCTGTTGGTTGTGAATCTTAGGCAGGAATATAGGAAGTCTATTGGCGCCAATTTCAGTTTTGCCTCTAGGATGGGTACCAGACCACTAAAGGCCCTAGTGAAATATTATCAGGCCAAGTGTGTTTTAAAAGTGTTGTCTGGGTGTGATGTATGGGGCTACAGGGCCATTAATGAATGACAGATCAAAGAAAATGTGTTTCTTAGGCATATCGTCTGTGTCCCACAAAGTACGCTCTCATTTAATGTGCATGAGGAGCTAGGGTTCTCAGTGATCAGATAGCTCTTCATTCTTTACTGTGTTGGGTTAATATCTGGTCTAGGTAGGAACTAAGTTTAATCGCTTAATTTTGAGGGACTGCCTTCAGTGGATCATGCTCTTTAAATACAGTTGTTCAGCTACATAAGGGATGCTTTTTCTAAACTAGGGCAACCTGAGTTATTTTCCTATCCCAATGGTATAGGTAGACAGGACTATAAATGGGTAAAGGAGCATTTCATTGACAGGGCGGTGCTATTCAGGGAAGGAACAGAGCTGTTGAAACCACCAAGTCAGGAAGTATGTTCTGGTTACCACTACATTAGGTATGGAGCCTTATTTAATAATTGTAAAAACGACAGGGACAGATTCCTGCTAGTTAGATTTAGACTTAACCTCTTGCCCCTGATCTTAGCCTCCCCTAGAGCCTGTTATGTTTGGCGGTGGTGATAAAAGGTCTTCGCAGGATACCCTGCACTTGGTACTGTTCTGTAAATTTGATAATGTACCAAGAAACTCCTTTTTTGTTCCTTTACTTAATGGGGAGGCCATTTCCAAGTTCACCCTGCTCTCTTATATATACAAATGTTGCCAGATGAGCTTGCTTTAACAAAAATTGTGTGTTTTTGAAGAGCCATGAATTCTATATAGAAGCTCACAGGATGATTAACTTTGGCCCATATTTATACTTTTTTAGCGCTGCATTTCCGTCATTGTTTTGCGTCAAAAGCGGTGCTAAAAAAGTATAAATATGAGCCTTAGTCTTATAATTCTGTGAAAAAAAAACTGATTGTTTGTAACACTGGTCAAATTTTAAAATTTGTATGACTTTTATGAGAGCTTTTATGGTTTTGCAACAGAAACTAAATAAAGAGAATTTGAATTGAACATTACCTTAATGTAGGATATGAAAATTCTGGCTGATAGTGGAAGTGAATTAGAGTTATTCAATCACAAGGAACAATTTTTGATTTTGGAGCTAGGCTAGACAATAGGAAGTTAGAACATATGTTAGTAGTTAGTGCATTACATCTGTTTGTTATGGTGCCAGTGCCTAGGGTCTGCCAACCCAGCTAGTATTCAGATAGAAGAAAACAGTTTTAGTAGAACACTCTTGGGCTTTCCACAAAATAATCTCCATGTGTCCTAAACAAATAATTTGGGATGAGCTATTTAGAAGATGTAATTTAATAATCATCTCTTCTGCTATGGGTATCAGTTTGGTTAACCTGACTACCCAAGTGAATTGAGGATCATCAAGGACTGCCTGAGCCTCGACTCTCGCACTAATCTTCAGTGACTCAATTATGTGAGAGTCACAGGTTGTGAACTGGGAAGGCCAGATTTGTTTAGAGAACTATGATTTATAGTCAAGGAAGATAAACGTTGGTGAATTTTTTTTTTCAGTGGAGGTGATTAATAAGAGTTTCTGCAGAGTTACTTAAGGCATCAGTCAGAAAATGTTTTTTATTTAAACAACAGAGGGCTTGGAGTCACATTTACGGTTGGTTCCCAATGAATAGGAACTCTGCATATTGACTAGGTTCAGCCTGGGAATTTTCCATTATATGTTACCTTTTAGGATGGGCTGGTTGTGTGCTTATTCCCCACCCTTTGCCCCGCGACCAGAGTTCAATCCAAACACTTAGGCACTTTACATTATTTTTTTGCACTTTTTATGAAAATGTGCCCAGCTCAAATAGCTTGTATCCCATTGAGTTCTATCTGTCTGACACAGTTCAGGCCTGCTTTATTTTATCTACAGATGTAATTCACATTTTTAGTGTGTTGTAAAGTAGGTTGTGTCTTGTGTACTACTGCCAAGGTTAGGGACTGACTTTGTTAGTTAGTTTATCTTGTATATTCTTTATGAATCACAGAATTTCTTTTAGTTGTTGTTCATACGTTGTTTTGAACAATTTGTGAATACTCGATGTGTCATTTTTATCTGTTTTATAGGTTTTTAAGCTTTTAATTTAACCTAAATAAACTCTGAATGGTTGACTTATTGATTGATTAACTGAAAATGTATATGTTTTTTGTATCTAGAATCTGCATAATAGGAGACTATACAAATGGATAGCACACATAAGTATTAGGTATATTGTTTGTTGAAGACTGCGGGCCTCATTTACAAGGATTGACGCATTGCTGCATTGTGGCAGCGATACACCCAAAAAAATTACACCATGTCAAAAAAGTTTATGATGCTATGAATGCATCATACTTACAATACAACACTCCAAGACACAGTGTCCCAGGATGTGTCAGAAATACTGACTCATCTGAGGGAAGGATGCTGCAAGGCATCCATTCAGAAACTGATGTATTGCTGGAGTTGGCATCAGAACTGATGCAACTTCAACAATGCTTCAAAACCTGAGGCAATGCTTCAGTTCAGAATGACGCATGGAGCCTAATGTGTTAGGACCAATGTAAAGGACTGTAAAATGGTGGAATATCACCATCTACACTTTTACATTGGTCTGGATGTAAGAGGTAATGTATGCAGTATGGCTATGTGTCACATTACAGTGGGTATAGTCTATGTATGTGAATGTAGAGATCTGATGTTAGACCTGACACGTTGGGGTGGTGTTTCCACAAACGTTTTTGCTTTTTCTGGTATGTTTGTTGATTCCCTCATAGTGGCCTTAGAACCCTGGGCATCTTCCCACTGTACGTACAGTGTGAAAGTGCATGTGCGCCTTCCCACCTATGTTGGGAAGAAGTGCTGGCCTTGGAGTGCACACTGGGACCTATGGTGCTTTCAACATGTAGCTCCCCTGAGTCAGCAGGCCTGCATGCGCCATTGCACCTTTGGTGCTGTTAAAGGTGTGTCCAGCCTACCAATGCAGGCTTGTATGTGCACGAGGGCAGCTATGCCCTAGAGTGAAGAATACTCATGGGTGTTTTCACTGCATAGGAGAGCTGCTCTGCCAATAACATAACATGGGAGAAGTGTTAATATTCCACCCAGCTGCAACAGTGGATTGCAGAAGAGCAGCCTCATGTTGTTTGCTATCATTGGGTTTGTCCTGGCAAACCCCTTTCTATGCTAAAGGTGTTTTGTCAATAATCATGGAGAAATGCCACTTGTAAAAAGTGGACATTTCTCTGCACTAAAATGCTTTGTGCGCCTTTTAATTTGACTTGAGTCCACACTAGGGAGGGAGGAACACATCTGTGCATTCCTCTGCAACAGCTTTAAGACTTGGGTACACAACTGGAACTAAGACTTATGCCATTTATAGTCCTAGCTGGACAGATTGGAGGGAGAGATTCTGACAGTTGGCCTCTCTGAGCCAGATCATGGCCCACTAAAGATTACGATCTGCATTGCACAGCCCCATGGCAAACAGGACTGAAATTTAGGGGAGACATCTGTGGTACAAAGGGAACTCCTCTGAACCTCCCCCAAATTCAAAGACACACTACAGTATAACTACTGGCACCCCACTGCAGCAAAGTAGAAATACACTTGCAGGAACCTGGTGCACACTGCCATAAGAATATGTTGGCGCAAGGAGTGATTACTGCCATAGGAAGGTACTGTGCACACTTCCTGAATCATGCAGCACTGTGAAGTGTGCTCTCCAAGGGCTTATTGGCTTGCCCCCTGTTCTCTGGTGGAGGTCTTAGGGACATCAAAGACCCCCCCAAAAGGGATCTACACCTTCTACCTGTGTCATCTGGAGAGCTGTGCCCTCTTAGGTGCCTACACCATCTGCTGGGTGTCACCTGGTAGCAGCAGTGTGAGTGTGGAACAAAGTATTGTGCCTGGAGACTGGTTTTGTCTGGTGCGAAGGCATCAAAGTCCTGCCCGCATTCAAAGAGTGTGGCCCTTTATCGTGGGGCCATGACACACATAAGTGTCTAGTTGGTAGTGAGCAGATTCACCTGTTGCGGGATACCCCATGGCCTGCCTTTGTTGAGCGTGCCGCATTTCTATTCTGCGATACTTGACTGCATGCTCATAGTGTGCAGTGTTCGATTCACTGGTTGCAACCCTCAGAGGTGGGGGCGTACTTAGAGCAGTGTTGCATTCTACCTTGTGTTGCACCGATGAACTTGCGTATCTGTGTTTGTGACCAGATTTTTCTGGTTCTACTCAAGTCATCGAGCACCTGATGTGCCTCATTCCAGGGAGGTACAGCATTGGTAACTTTACGTGTGGGATCAGATTTGTTTGGTGTGACTCAAATCATTGTGTACCAGATGTGCCTCATTCCAGGGAGGTAGGGCATTGGTAATGTGTGTCCAGATTTGTCTGGTGTGACTCAAGTAATTGCGCACAATGACTGTGTGTGATTGGATTTGTCTGGTGCGACTCAAGTCATCGTGCACCAGACATTGTACCTCATTCCAGGAAGGTAGGGCACTGGCAACATTTTGTGTGTGTCCGGAATTATCTGGTGTGACTCAGTCATCGTGTGCCTCATTTCAGAAAGGTAAGCCATTGGTAAGTTTTCCTGTGTGTCCAGAACTGTCTGGTGTGACTCAAGTCATCACACACTAGATGTTATGCCTCATTCCAGGGAGGTGCGGATTTGGTAACTCTTCATGTGCAACCGGGACTCTCCGGGGTGACTGAAGTCATTGCACCACAGACGTTGTGTCTCCGACCAAGGAGGTGCGGATTTGGTAACTATGGCCCTCATTCTGACCTTGGCGGTCTTTTCGCAAGACCGCTGAGTTACCGCCGCGGTGAAGACCGCCGACCGCGGCGGTGTGCCGCTGTGCGCATTCTGACCGCTGGGAGCGTTCCGCCGGAAAACCGCCAGCAGCCACACTGGCGGTCGGCGGGAAAGTGGAGACTGGTCAACCTCCACCGCCACGCCAGCAGAACACCGCCCACAGAATTACGACCCACATTTCTGTGTGGCGGTCTTCTGTTGGCGGTCTTCTGTTGGCGGTCACGTCCCTATGGCTCCCGTCGCCTCCCGGAGGACCAACGCACAAGGTAAGTTGATCGTCCGTGAGGGGAGGGGGTGGGGGGGTGTTGTGTGATGTGGGCGTGCATGGGGGTGTGCGTGTGATTGTGTAGAGGGGGTGTGTGAGTGCGTGTATGCGGGCGGGGGGTGCTGCTGTGTCTATGGGTAATGTGTGCTGTTCGGCAGGTGCGCATGTCGGCATGTATGTGTGCGGGTATGTGTCCCCGTTGTGTATGTGTGTGTAGGGGGTGTGTATATGTGCATGTTGGGGGTGTGTGCATGTCGGGGTACATGTATGTGCATGTCGGGGTGGGGGTGGGGAGGGGGTTCGTACCACCTCTGGGGGGTGGCAGGGGGGTGGAGGGTGTGGGGGGAGGACTCGGGTGGGTAGTGGGGGGTGGGGGAGACCCCTATCAGTGCCAGGGAAGGAATTCCCTGGCCCCGATAGTGCTTACCGCCATGGTTCGCACGGCGGTTCCCGCCCGCAAGAAACCGCGGCGGTAGGCAGGGTCATAATACCCTTGGCGGTCTTGGGACGACCGCCGGGCCGGAGTGCGCAAACTCCAGCCCCGCGGTCATGACCGCCGTGGCGGTCGGAGTGGAGAAGTAGCGGTCGGTCGCGGCGGGGACCGCCGCGGTCAGAATGCCATTTTTAATACCGCCGGTCTGTTCGCGGTCCGACCGCCGTCTCTCCGCCGACCGCCAGGGTCAGAATGAGGGCCTATGTGTATATTAGAGTGCCTGGCTGGGCTGGGTGCAACTGTGAACAGTGTATGTCCCAGAGTGGCCCTCCTCCCGTGCTTGGCAGACCGGGTCCCATGCCGGATCCCTGAGTGGTGGCCAGATCTCCATTTGTCGACTATTGCCTGATCAGCCGTTATCTCTTGGTTCCCCCCCTTAACCCGGGATCCTGAATAATTATAATTCCTGCTGCAATAGTGCCAGTATTCTGGGGAGGGGGGCTATCACCTCCAGCTCGTGAGGTGGTGGGGTAGAAGGAACTGGTTGGAGGGTGAAGGAAGGTTTGGACCTACGGGGGGGTCTGAGAGTGCAGTGATCACTAGCCTGCTAGATATCAGTGCACCACATCAGGGTGGTAGGAGTGAGTGTGAGTGAGTGCGTGTTATACTAGCCTGCCTGATCTCTGTGGCACTGCCAAGTGGTGCAAAGCGAGGGAGTGGGAATGACCACCTGTGATTGACTACAGCGCACGGCGGTGTGGCGTACACATTGTTTCTTGGTCTGAGAACTATCATGGTTGACATTGGGTTTTACCTATGCGGCCTAGCCTATGCAACTATCTAAAAGAGCTGCTGTTCTCTGTATGTACACATTGCTGCTATCGTTGTGAACTGGGGTGCATCCTAGAATCGTGTGACATGGAAATGGGGACATCGCTAGGGTGGGTGTTGTCCTGACACTGAGTTGGCACTGCATGAAGGTGCTGGGAGGGAAAATATTATTTTTCTCATGTGTACATACTTCTGTCATTTTTAAAACAGTTGGGCCTAGTAGTGCTAGGGATATTTCTAAATGTGATGTATGCCCAGATTTACATGATGTTTATGTTTTGTTAACGTGTGCGGAATACAAATGTTATTTACATACACCTTGTGAGAAGTCTCTTTTGTGATGATCAGTGTATTTGCTGTGTGGTAGTGCTGTGCCAGTGCTTTACACATTGCCCCTGTGATAAGCCTGACGGCTCTGTGCTAAGCTACCCAAGGGTGAGCAAAAGTTATACAGTGAGTGTAATCACCCACCCCTGCCAGGAGTGGTAGGTTCCGCCTGGCTAGGGCCTTGCCTCAACCAACCAGAACATGCCAACTCCAACACCTGTGTATGTGTGACATAGTGAGTGACAGTGTAATGTAAGTGAATATAAGTACATGTAGGAAAGTGAAGTGGAAATACATGTGTTACCTACCTTGTGTGTTTACTTATCTGTTGTCCTTTGGAGTACGCAAACCTGGGCCTGGGGACTCATATCTCCTTGGAGATGTGACAATCCTGGCCTGTCCCTTTCAAAAAGTACACAACGTCACATTGCCTTGCTGCAGAGGATGATGGTATGATAGGTGCCATGGTCCCAGGTTGGTCAAGAGGTCCTACAACATTATTGGCACATGTGTAGACCTACAACAACCAGTGGGGTGGTGAAAAACAGACATCTTCTACAATGTGAAGTGACTTCAATGGCCAGATTTCTGTTTTCAACCCACTGCATCATTCCCTACACCTGGGTTTTGGTGGCGTAGGAATTATGACGCAGTGCAGGCTATGCGTGACGCATCTTGAATAAGCGTCAAAAGAGGAAAATTTGGTAAATACCACTGCGTCAGTTGTGACTTTCTCCGACAGAACGCCCACTATGCATACATTAATATTTATGAGACGCAGCCATTTCCCACACAAGATTTTTTAACGCAGGGCCAGGAAAAAAGACGTATTAGACAAATTAGTCACTTTTAAAAAAAGGAGCTAGCACAGCACCACCGCTGCATCAAAAAAAATACTGCAATGGTGGTGCAAGCTTATTGTAAATAAGTCCCTGAGTTTTACACTGGTAGGATTTATTAGCTGATCTTATTGTTTTTAAAACTAGTAGTTGTCCTGTGTTTTTTATGGTGTCCACTTATGAAATCGTGGACTTTTGGGATAGTCATATATCTCTTTGCTGGCATTCCTGTTTTTTGTTTAAGCAAAACTTAGAATTGCTTTTAGTCTGCTTCCTTAGACATTTTGATGGGGTAAAGATAGACTCAGGGCCAGCTTTACTGTTGGTGGCACCCTCTGCGACTATCTTTTTTGGCGCTGCCCACCCCACTACCACCTCATCGGTTTCCCTCACTAGCACCAGGCAAAAGTGCCCCTCACCTCTCCATAATCCCTCTCTCACACACATTTCATTTGTTTTAAAGGGCGGTAAAAGCTGGCTTTACTAATCCACTGCCACATAAAGTATAGTTATGCTCTCTGCATCAGACACATAAACCATCTGTGCTACTTAAAACGCGGATCTCTCTCTCTAGCAAGAACATTAATCACAAGAGTTATCTTGACATTTTAATTGCTTCCTAAAGGCTGGTCACAAAAGGAACTTTTCAGCAGGTGCTTTAGTTTTGTAAGTTCATTGCTATATACAGCGCACCCTTGAGGTCAGCGACCCCCCCACCCATCCATCCAGGTCAGCCGGCCCTGTGTAGGCCTGACGTGCTGACTGCGCCTGCTCTGCTGATCTTTCAGAAGCACTGATTTACCAGGAAGTCTTTGGCTTTTCCAGTAGGCTGGCCCACTTGCAAGCTTTAACTGTTTCTTAATCACAACACGAACACAGTGTGCACCTTCCATCAAGGCAAAATGTGAGACAGGCATCTCTCCGAAGGCCGAGCCAGCGCTGAAAATCAGCGCATTTCCTGAATGTAGCACGGGACGGCGTAGAGCAGCCAGAAGCACATAAACTGCTGTTTGTCTTCTATTGGTTCCAGAAATTGGGGGGATCCATGGTTTAAATGTATCCTAACATTTTCTAAAATAATCATTCTCACAATTCATTTATCAGGTTAAATCTAAGCAAAGTCTCGATGCAAAGTTAAAAAAAAACACTCGACGAAAAATGAAACCGTGTCGGCATGGACGCGAGTCTCGGTGCTTGGGAAAAAGAGGAAATTGAATCAGCAGTTCATTTATCAAGTGATATAGCAGCATTTTACATTTTGCCTGGCAGAAAGACAAGCAGCTATTGTAAACGGCTTGATTTCTTACTGCTGCGTGTTTTTGGTCAGAACACTATTGCCAATGTGCATTACATGGCACGTTCAGAAACGCCCCCCTGATTGGACGTTGCTTGATTTATGTCTATATTTATCTGCTTGTTTTAAAGCACGCTTATCCAAAACCCATTCAATGCCCTTCCCAAGGGTTAAAATACAGACTGGAAAATGCATAACTTAAAGAGTCCGGAGAAAAGAAGACTATGAACATAGAATCTGAAAATGATTGGCAAAGATATAGGTCTCACCTCCCGATGTCGTTCCTTGGCCATTTTGGCTTTGCTAATGCTTTTTGCCGATGCTGTTCCACATTAGAAAAACAGAAAAGCAATGCTTGATTGTATATGTTTATCAGCTTCAGCAAACACAAAAAAACAAGCCACTGCAGTGTGAAAACATATTAGCGAGCATGCGTCACCATGCATGCACACGGATGCGTCATAACGCAACAGCCATTTCGTCCTTTCTCAACTTTTAATTTAATGTTCCAAGGTGTCAGGCGCCAACCTTGAAGTGATAAAATGAAAATAAAATGTTATTGAAAGTTCATTAACGTAGAAAGAACATCCATGTATCAAATTAGAGCTGCCAGGCTCTCAAAAAAAGAAAAAGAACATTTTGTTTTTTACAGAGAAGGTGACATTGAAGGTTCTGGTAGCAATGGAAGAGTGAGTGAGGACGTTGAGGAGGAGTGATGTGTAGTGGGTGGTGAGCAACAGTATTCTGGGGAGGCACAGGAGAACTTGGATGGGGGGGTTGGAAAACAAAATAAAAAGCCAAAATCCATTTGGGGATAGCAGGGGGAATCAAATATGAGCTAAAGGGAGTGGAGGAGAAACTCTAAAGGGCCAGGCGAGATGTCAGAACAAGGAAAGAGGGAAGGGGTGGTGGGAGGAGAAGAGAGAGATAGAAGAGAGAGAGAGCACTAGCTAGTTAAAAGCTCTCTGGAAGAGACAGACCCCTAAAAAGGCTGCACACATGGCGACATAAAAATTTCTGGGTTCATATTGAAGCTGCGTTGGAAATATTAATTCAGAAAGAGAATTGTACTGGTTTCAACTTGGTGAGTATAAAACAAATGAGAATAAATGTGCAACCTAATGCACTGATATTTTAAATGCAGTTTTTTTGCCCACTGATGAAGCAGAAAAAGAAAGACTAACAAATATTCATATATCATGTAACAAAATCATATAAGGTAGTGTGATTTTAGCAAAGAAAAATAATGTATGTGGGAAAATGTGCCCACGCGGTAGTTCGCCATTATTATAAACAAGCTTAATTAATCATGGAGAATTGACAATGTAGTAATCCGTCATAATTGCAAATGTATTCTATGATTTTCTTGTTAAAAACTGTTATATGATTAGCTTAAATTTAGCAGAGGCTTTGGCCTAGTTGCCTGGTCTCAAATTTAACTGCGTGGTTTTCACTTGTATTAACAAAAACGTATTTTAAACTTAAAGGCTGTATTTTTCCAGTAGAATGACTAATACACTTATCTCAAGGTTTCGTGCTAGGCAAGTTTCATCCCCTTTGAAGCAAGGTCAGTTTCTGCAGGTGCAGACAATAAGGACACTGATACAGAAATAATTGGCAAATGTATTCTATGATTTTCTTGTTAAAAACTGTTATATGATTAGCTTAAATTTAGCAGAGGCTTTGGCTTAGTTGCCTGGTCTCAAATTTAACTGCGTGGTTTTCACTTGTATTAACAAAAACGTATTTTAAACGTAAAGGCTGTATTTTTCCAGTTGAATGACTAATACACTTATCTCAAGGTTTCGTGCTAGGCAAGTTTCATCTCCTTTGAAGCAAGGTCAGTTTCTGCAGGTGCAGACAATAAGAACACTGATACAGAAATAATTGGCAAACTTGGTTGCTACTTGTGTTCCAAAGCTCCAAGGACACCTTATGCATAAATCAGTACTAAGAGAAAGACACTATTCATTGGTCAAAAGGAAGCCACCCTATGAACCCTCCAATGGAAGACCCTGAAGAATTTGGAACGTTTCTTACTTAAACCCACCGGACAAAGAGAAGTCAGCCATTTACTTTGATGCCATTTTGAAGCCAGATTCAAGACGCCATTTTAAATGACACTTTGATGCCTTTTCTCTGTCCCAGAGAAAGAGACTTTAAGAATTCTCACCCTAGAGACTTTAACTTTAATTTTGCCCCGTCTTGTCCATGCAGTAACTTTTGCCCCATTTTCCTTGCTGCCGCAAGGAAACTTGCTTTAACTTTGCCCCTTTGAAATCTGCCCCATGCTGATCGAACCGGTACCTGAAGGACGAAGACTTTTCCTTGAATGCTGGTTGTATTTGGTAATTATGAAAGGATAATTGTATTATGCATTGTGTTTTCCTTCTTAGGTACCAACTGCTTGTTTTGACATAGCCCAAGCTAGAAGTTTTCTAAATTTGTGTTGACTAAATTCGTTTTGCATGAAGCCCCACATGCCAATGCTAATCAGAGGTTAGTTGAGGCATTCATTTGATGCACCATGCTAAATTGAAATCTTGTCATGCTGACCGATGTATGCAATTAGTCGAATTCAGTTACCTATATTAGTGATTTGTATCGCTATAACCGAGTGCATTATAATCCAGATTTTGCGTAGATTGCGTTTCTTCCGTCGCTATGGACAGCTAGTAATGTTCGTATATGTATATAATTTGATTTTGAGACTTACTTATATTGTATTATATAATTTTTTTTTGTTAATATAGGGAAATAAACTCATTAACCTTTAATAAACAGGTGTGGTTATTCATGACTGAAAGGTCATGGTGTGTCTAATTACTGATTTTCTGTTTAACAAATTTGTTGTTTGATCTATGAATTGAGTATTGGTCATTGATTATAAATGATTATTGATTATTGATTTGAGTGATCCGACTATTCTTGGATGAGGAGAACCCAACTCGGTCAAAAGGTTCATGACCTCCGGCGTGTCCAAGTACAAGTAATTTATAAAGACTGGACGCGCTATCAGTACATGGTAGCAGAGTTTGATGGTTTCGCCCTTTGGGACCCCATCCGAACAATAGACGGATTCAAGTTAGAATTTTCTTTGATAAAACAAGTTGGAGAGATGATGATGCCCTAAATCTCCAATGACTTTCCCGGAATCTCGGAGCTTGCGAATAGAGGAAATTGAGGTGTGAGAATGTTTTTGGCGTTTCTAGTGACGGTATGAGTGAAGTTAGGGTTTTGCGCTTGCATAGCTTATGCCGCAGATGAATTGTGAAGTTTGTGAGGATTTTAGGGGGTTACGAACTCCAATCAAAATTTTAGAGGAGTGATACTCCAAAGCGTGAGAGTAGGGAAGTCGTCGAACTTCATATGTGTGTAGCGCTTTGTGCAGGAAAAATTGTCCACGTGGTTGTTGATGTTGAGACGCGAGGTCAAGAGACTCCGGACTATGTTGAAAAGTGTATGAGACACTTGGTTGATGTTGTAATTTGTTCGGTTTAGTAGGTTGATCGGGTGTGGTCAACAAGTCAGTACGAATGTTGAGGAATAAAAAAAAAATTTAGACTTTGAGATTTGACGAATTCTAAGGCGCACTAGAATAGTTCATTGATCAGTTGAGAGTAAAGTTTGCGGGTCAAATTTTGCTTGCGAAAGTGGGAAACTGAGAAAGATGGAATAAGAGGCTAGTGAAAAATCCCTAAGGTTTCTGAAGCGATTGTATTACCCTTCCTGTAGTAAACCGACAGATTTGTTTTCTTCTTTTTGGTTAGTGCTCGCGATATATTGCAGAAATTAGTTTTGAGTGAAGCTGAATGAAGGAGGACAAGCCGCAAGACTTTGTCAGCCGCAGTGTGTGGGTGTGACTTCACTAGGAGCCGTGCTGGGATAGGTTGGTTGGTGAGAAGGGTCGCGCACGGATTGGACGCAGTCCGTGAAGCGCAATTGGTGGGGAAAGGCAAGCGAAGAGTATTCCGGGAATTAAAGTCACTTATTGATTACATTTTTAAGAAAATAAAAGACGGAAAGATGAAATTTTTCAAAGCACTTAAGAGTGCCTTGAGGGGAGATGTATATATTAAAGCAAATGTAGGAGAAGAAACACCACCTGAGGGTACACCAGCTTACATCGTGATTGAAGAAAAGGGTGTTGCACCATGTCTGTGGTTAAAGCAATGGTGTAAATTAACAGAAAAGCATGGAAGCGTAGCGTTTCCCATCCATGGGACATTTAACCTAAGAATCTTGGAGAATCTAAGATTTGCGCTATATGACATGAAAGTACCTCCAAGACCAGCACAGTTTGAAACATTAGCAATTTGGGAACAAATGGCTAGGAGGCAGCTACAAAAGAAATTTGAGACAAGAGTGAAAAAAGTAGAAAAGACACTAGCGGATGCTAGATGGGATAGTACCCAAAAGGTTTGGAGATCTGACATATTGCAGGGGATTAAATTGTTTCCAGCAATTACTGACGAAGCAGAGACGGAAGGAAGGAAAGCTACCTATAAAACAAACAGGAGTCAGTCCAGAGATAGAGAAAACAATAGAAATTCGAAAAGGTCAGACGAATCAGACGATGAGGAGTTCATTCTGCAATTGCTAAATGATCGCCCGCCACCATATGTGGAAAGTGAAAATGGCCCAAGCACTAGTACTGCCCCTCCAGAACCAATACAGGGTACTGTAACACCGAATTTGAGAATATCGCAGAGGCAAAGTAGTCCCGATATGCCTTTTACAGCAGAAATACCACAAGTTCAGAGAACATATCCTGTCGTGCCTAAATTGAAACCTGTCAATGATTATCAGCCACAGGTTCAAAGGCGCTATTATGATGAGCATAATTTGGAAATGACTTCTAATTTAATGGTGCAGGGAGGACAGAATTACCAAAGACCGACATTGATTCAAACTGAATCAACACAAATTTTGATGCCTCAAAAGCAGATGCAAGAAGTGCCAAAGTACATTCAAACAGCAGGAAACTAGTCAGACATGCCAGCAATGATGAACCATAATGTGGGAATCAACATGCCACAGAATTTGGGGAACAGACAGAATCCAGACGCAATATCTTTGCCTATCACTGTAGGTCCGCCAGTACCATTGTATATACAGGCAAAGCCGAGTGTATGCGACCAAGGGGTAATGTCACAAAATGAGACAGGAAGGAGATACATAGAAAATACTCAAGAAACGACTCCAGTAGGAACACTGCCAAATAGATCTGGGTCTTTGTTGGAATTTAGTCCAATTCCAGTTTGTGCTCCATCAACTGTGGTAAGGTCAAGTCCACCCCTAATAGTACCGCTAACTTCAAAAACAGAAATGTTACAGAAACCATCAGTAGCAGTAGACGTAAATGCCACATTAATGGGCTTGAACACGCAACAGTTAACAAAATGGTTGAACAGCCTGAACTCCCCACAGAGTACACCCAGCGGGAAAGGAGAAGAATATTTGAATAGAATAAGATTGGGCATGGAAGCAGATGAACTAGTAGAGGGAACAATGGGTCTGAACAGGTTAGAATCATACACAGAAGAAGAGCTGAGATACATGTGCCCTAGAATTACAATAGAAGTAAGCAGCATACATAAGAGGTTACAAGAAATTGCAGACAGAAACAAAGTAGACATAGGTTAAATCAAACACTTGAGCAGAAGTTACAGGTTAGACTTTGAAACAAAAGATTTTGAACACATACGGTCTGCAGGAATGAAAACATACCTTAAAGAGATATTGCAAAGCGTGCAGGTTTGGAGATGTTTAGACAAATGGGAGAGCAGGTGGGTTAAAAAAAAGGATAAGAAGAAAGAAAGTACCCCAGACCGGAATGAAAAAGTACAACAAAATGATGATCTGATAACCATGTTACCAATGAGAGAAACGGCAGGGGATAAACTTGTCCATGTACCATGGCACAGGTGCGATATTCAATCCTTTACGGATGATTACCCTAAGTTAAGAGAGAAACCGATCGAGTGGTATCAACAAACAGATAGATTTGTGAAACTCGCAAAATGTCTTTGGGAAGACCTGAATACTTTATTCGAAATTGTAGTTTCGGCAGATTTGTGGGAAGATTGTAAAAGGGCTGTGGGTTGGCCAACAAGTGAACCAGAAAGAGATAGGGACACAGGTGCGCCATCGCCTACGGTAATGAGTTTATACCATAAGGTGATTGAGCATTTAAAAACAAAAGTTGCGTTAAAAAATGTGGATTGGCAGAGACTTGACAGAACAGCACAAGAAGTTAAAGAGTCGATACATGCATACTATGAGAGATTGTTGAAAGCATTTAAAAATTACAGTGGCACGGAAACAATTGAGGCAAAGGACATGCTCCATTTTGTGTTCAGATTTGTGGAAGGATTGAGACCCAAAATCAGCCAGATGATTAAAATGCATTTGATTTGTTGGCAGTAAAAATCAATCGATGAAGTGTTGAACTATGCAAAATACTGCAGTGATGAGATTGAGACAAAACAGAAAAGGTTGAAGGAAAAAGTGATGGTGATGCAGATTAGAGCAGCTCAGACAGGTTTGCAAGGTTTGCAAGGTTTCCAACAACAGTTGCCGCAGCAGCAACAGCAGGGAAATGCTATGTTTCAGCCACAGATGAGAGGCAGAGGCCGAGGAGGTTTTGTGAATAATGGTCCTGATTTAAATACTGTTGTGATTCCAAATGGTATACAGGCAATGAAGAAGGTGAAGCCATGTCACACGTGCGGAATCGTCGGGCATTGGAAATGGGAGTGCCCAATGTTGGTGCAGGAAGGTGTAGGTCAGCAAAACAATGATGTCAATACATTTCAGAATATGAGAGGACCGAAATTGAGAGGTCCAAATCCAAATTTCCAAAATAATGTGAATCAGATGCAGGGTCTACAACCCATACAACCACTGCAGGTGCAAATGCCCCGTGTACAAATGGTACAATCGCAGCCAATGCAACAGCAGTTTCCTATGGTACCTAATCAGCAAATGCAAATACCCTTAGCACCAATGAATCAGCAACAAGTAATGCTTCCTCAACAGGTCAAGGAATGAATCAAAATGACGCAGTACACCAATTCCCGTTACACAGTGAGAATGGAATAAACAATGTATGGGAGAGTGAAAGTTCAGATGAGGAGGGAAATTGTATGCTTGCAGCATCTTTGGAAGTTAATCAAAAGGGACCGTATGTGGAAGGAAGAGTTATGGGTCACAGCGTTTCATTTTTGTTTGACACAGGAGCTACACGCTCTACAGTCAGAAGTATCGAAGTACCAAATTTGCCACTTTCAGGGAGAACAGTTCAAGTAGTGGGAGTAGCAAATAGGTATCTGACAAACCCAATCACAGATCTAGTGCAAGTCAGAATTGGTAACTTTCAAGGGTCACATAAATTTGTGGTGTGTGACTCGAGTCCGATATCCCTATTAGGGAGAGATTTATTGTGCAAATTGGGATGCTCGATTATGTGCTCAAATAATGGAATTAAAATTCAGACAAACAGTGACGAGGAAGAAGAGGACAGTTTAGGAGAGGACGAAGTGGAAACTGTCGATGAAGAGTATCCCCTGATTACTCTTTATCCAATGCTCACTGAAGCAGATATTCCTGCTGAGTTACAGGAAACAGTTGAAAAAGAAGTGTGGGATATGACAGGGAAAGAAGTAGGATTGGTCAAAGGAGCAGAACCAGTGAAAGTGACTGTAAAATCCAATGCAAATTTTCCTCAGACTCCACAATACCATATGTCACAAGACACTCTCATGAAAGTCGCCCAACTCATTGATGAGTTTGTGAAACAGGGAGTACTGAAAGAAGTACTAAGTAGTCCATGTAATTCACCAATCATGGGGCTAATAAAACCAAGTGGAAAGGTCCGGATTGTTCAAGATTTGAGAAAAATAAATGACATAATAGTCAAATGTTGTCCCGTAGTACCAAATCTAGCTGTGATAATGTTTCAAATTCCCTGTGATGCAGAGTGGTTCTCAGTCATCGACTTGTCACAAGCATTCTTTTCTGTGCCTCTTCATGAGGACAGCCAATTTCTCTTTTGCTACAAATTCTTGGACAGAGTCTAAAGTTGGTGTCGAATTCCTCAAGGGTTTTCGGAGTCACCATCAATTTTCAATCAGATTCTAAAGAAAGATTTGGAATCATTGGAAATACCTTTTGAATCAACCTTAGTACAGTATATTGACGATTTACTGATCGCATCCAAGACAGAAAATGACTGTACGGTTGACACTATTGCCCTATTGAACCATTTGGGAAGGAATGGACACAAAGTGACTCCTTCAAAATTACAATTCTGCCAGAAGAAAGTGAAATATTTGGGTCACCGAATAGAGAAAGGGTCGAGAAGAATCATGAAAGGAAGAATAACAAGTGTACTTCAAATGAGTCCACCCAAGACGAGAAAAGAGGTGAGAATGTTTTTGGGAGTGGTGAGCTACTGTTGCCAATTGATTCCCAATTTCTCAACTCTAGCCAAACCTTTACTGAAACTGACCCAGAAAGATGCGCCGGATGAAATAGTGTTAAAAAGAGATGAAATGGATGCTTTTATTGAATTAAAGGAATGCATGTGCAGAGCTCCAGCTATAGGTATGCCTGATTACACAAAACCTTTCACATTGTTTCGTCATGAACGTGATGCATGTTCCTTGTCTGTCTTGACTCAAGCCCATGGTGGCGTAAACAGACCAGTAGCATATTTTCCAGCTACTTTGGATCTAGTCGCAGCAGCCTTACCAGGATGCTTGTGTGCTGTAGCAGCAGTTGGTATAAGCCTAAATCAGAGTGAAGGAATAGTGATGGGACATCCTTTAACAGTTATGGTCCCTCACTCAGTCACAATACTTTTTACATGTTCCCGAACACAGCACATGACCAGTGCTAGGCTTACAAGGTATGAGACAATAATTTTGTGATCACCCAATGTGCAGCTGAAAAGGTGCACTAAGTTGAATCCAGCAACTTTGGGGGTCATTCTGACCCTGGCGGACCACTGGAGCACCGCCAACAGGCTGGCGGTGCTCCTAAGGGCATTCTGACCGCGGCGGTTCTGCCGCGGTCAGATGCGGGAAACCGGCGGTCTCCCGCCGGTTTCCCGCTGCCCTGCAGAATCCTCCATGGCGGCGGAGCGCACTCCGCCGCCATGGGGATTCTGACACCCCCTACCGCCATCCTGTTCCTGGCGGGCCCCTGGGGGCCCCTGCAGTGCCCATGCCAATGGCATGGGCACTGCAGGGGCCCCCGTAAGAGGGCCCCACTCAGTATTTCAGTGTCTGCTATGCAGACACTGAAATACGCGACGGGTGCAACAGCACCCGTCGCACCTTCCCACTACGCCGGCTCAATTCTGAGCCGGCGTCCTCGTGGGAAGGTTGATTTGCCCTGGGCTGGCGGGCGGCCTTTTGGCGGCCGCCCGCCAGCCCAGGGCAAATCCCAAAATACCCTCCGCGGTCTTTAGACCGCGGAGTGGTATTTTGGTGGGGGAACTTCGGCGGGCGGCCTCCGCCGCCCGTCGAAGTTAGAATGACCCCCTTTGTTTCCCAGTGAAAATGTCGAAATTGAGAACGTCGAAGACATCGAGCACGACTGTCTTCAGGTGACTGAATATTGTACAAAACCAAGACCTGATATCAAAGACACCTGATTGGAAGAAAAGTATCAAATTATTTTTGTTGATGGTTCATGTTTAAGAGATGCACTAGGAATATTGAAAGCAGGATATGCTGTATGTACAATAACTGGTGTTCTGGAAGCATCTTGGCTTCAGGGAGTTTACTCTGCACAGGTAGCGGAACTAGTAGCCCTTACTAGAGCTTGCCAACTTTCTGCATTAATTAAAGTCATCATTTACACTGACAGCCAGTACGGATTTGGAATAGTGCATGATTTTGGACAATTGTGGTCACATGACCTCTTCAGGATTACCAGTGAAAAATGGTGAAAGAATAAGAGAATTGTTACATGCCATCCAGTTACCAGGAGGAGTAGCAGTGGTAAAATGCAGTGCACACTCGAAATCACAAGACTTTGTTTCTTTGGGAAACGGATCTGCAGATCAAGTCGCAAGGATTTGCGCATTGAACTGTATATTGCTCAGAGACGAATGGAACTTGATAAATGAGCCAGAACTTGAACCAAGGGAAGCCTTTGCTCTAAAAGTTGTAGATACAATCGAAGAATTGAAATTCCTACAAAATAATGTCAGTAAGGTTGAGAAACTCTCATGGAGCAAATTACAATGCGTAAAGAAACCAGATGATTTATGGGTTTCAAGTGAAGGAAGATTGTTTTTGGCAGACAGTCTTTTGACGCAATTAGCCAGGTTGTATCATGGACAAGCCCACCTTGGAAGGGATGCCATGATTAGATTATTCAAAATTGATTGGTTTAATCCCAAATTCCGCCAAGTTGCTGAAGCAACCGTAGTAAATTTGAGCCACAATGGAAGAGCAGGTGGGCCATTCAGCAGGATGCAAATGGTTTTCATTGAGATGCCTATGCATGGAGGCTTGAAATATGTGTTGGTGATTGTGTGCATTTTTAGTCACTGGATTGAAGCATACCCTACACGCAGAAATGACAGCCTTACAGTTGCAAAACTACTCTTGAGAGAACTAATACCACGTTTCGGATTCCCGATCTCTTTAGAATCAGATAGGGGAAGTCACTTCAACAACGAAGTAATCAAATTATTGTGTGCAGCACTGAACATTGAACAAAAATTGCATTGTAGCTACCGCCCTGAAGCATCAGGACTAGTGGAGCAAATGAATGGCACATTGAAATCAAGGATAGCGAAAATATGCGCATCCACAAACTTGAAATGGCCTGACGCGTTGCCCTTGGTGTTAATGTCAATGAGAAATACACCTGATAGAAAAACTGGACTATCACCGCATGAAATCCTCATGGGCAGAGCCATGAGACTTCCAGCAAGTCCTGCAAATGCTCTTGTAAATATTACAGATGATATGGTATTGGACTACTGCAAAGGTCTGGCTGATGTGGTCCGCTCTTTTTCTCACCAGGTGGAGGCAACCACCTTGCCACCGATCCAAGGTCAAGGACACGCCCTGAAAGCAGGTGACTGGGTCGTGATAAAGAAGCACGTGAGGAAGTCGTGTCTGGAACCCCGTTGGAAAGGACCTTTTCAAGTGATTCTGACAACTACCACTGCTGTGAAGTGTGCCGGAGTTCCCAACTGGATTCACGCCAGTCACACGAAAAGGGTGACGTGTCCCACAGAAGAGGAAATTGAAGCGCTGAAATTACCAGCAACTGACAGGAAAGTACCAGGCACTGAGACAGAACAAAGAGAGCCTGAAAGTGAACGAGAAGAAATCGAGACAGAAGAAATATTTTCTGAGGAAGACGCAGTCGACCCTTTTGAGGACAACAGAGAAGAAGCCTCAAGAGGTGACAAAGATCGTGGAAGTGACAAAGATCCTATCTCAGGTGAAGAGGCAGGAGAGCCTAATAAGAGGAGGGCTTTCCCTGAAGCAGACGATACAGGAAAAGAAGGAGAAACCTTGATTGACCTCCTAGGGGAAGGAGACAAGACAGAGCAGAGTGAAATTGTTCAAATTCTTCCAGAACCGGTTGCAGGTCCATCAGGTGAAAGCAGCGCGAAACGGAGACAAATCATATCGCCAGTGAAAGCAAAGACTAAAGAAACATTAAAAGAAAATGAAGGGCCAAGATTGAAGGAGAAAAGAAAAGAAGTGTCTATCGCAATAACAACATCGAATGAAGAAAAAGACACAGCCAAAGAACAAGACATAAGCGAAAGAGAATCGAAAGGAGATGCAAAATTGAAAAGGAAAAGAATACCGAGCAGAAGATATTCTGGTCCAGAATGGGCATACACAGCCACTAATGATTGGTCAGACGAATTTCTATCTCTCAGTCTTGAAAACGAAGAAGCAGAACAACACTTTGGTACTTGAAAAGTGAAATTTCATGAACATTACCGAATAAGACATTGATAACCTGATTGACTTTTGAAACCGATTTTGAGACAAAGCTGCTAAACCGATAAGAGACTAAGGGCCAGATGTACGAAAGGATTTTACCCATTCTGTGTCTATGGGCAAAAGCTTTTGTACATATGGCCCTAAGCTGCTAAAGAAAACCGTGTGTACTTTGACCTCGTTCAACTTTATATATATCTACAAATCTGATTTGATAAAGTATCTTCAAATTTCTGATTCTATATAGATCATGCAGGCTACACTGCAAAAGGACATACAATGAAATATTGTAAATACATGTGTATAGGTCTAATAACTGCATGTGTACTAATAATTATGGCAATAATTCTTGGAATGCATGGAGAGAATGAAAGAGACGCGAATGATGCTTCTGCTTCTAAAATTACTACTGAATTAACTCCTTTGCAGAAACTCGAACAAGACGAGAAATATTTACACGGCAAGAAAGAGGTTTCTTCTAACGTCTTCTATTGCTTGCTGAATGGGTATGTTGAGACAATGGATGCGAAAGATTGTTATTTGTGCGCACAAATACCTACCTCAGTAATAGAAGGAGTGACATATCATAGCATGCCTCTTACGTATGGAATAAAATGTAGCTTGTTACTGACCAGATTTTATGGCCAGGAGTCTATTCAATACTTCTATTCCAATCATTATGTCAGGTTTTCACATGTCCCCATAATAGAGTACTTGAGTAAAGTAGCAAGAGATTATTATATAAAAATAGTTAGGGGTTTCTTTGAACCACTATCACCTTTTTCCACAGCTCAAGCTCATAGAGAAAACCTTACATGCTTGCGTTCACCTGTAGAGAAAAGCTTTTTAGATCACACTGAAGATAGAAGGAAAGTGGTAAAGGAGAAATTAGAAAGGGAATTACACAAAAGGACATTTGTAGATAACTATGCTTTTGCCGCAATAAAGACACAAGGGAAATTAGCTTTAGATGCAATACACGTAGGGAAGCTTTGTATATATAGACCTAAATCATATTATGACACAATCTTTGTGGGAACGAGTGAATGTAAACAAGTGTTTTTGTTTCAGGCTAAATGGACGTTCATGTTAAATGGCCTAGATCCAGCTACTCCAGGATTATACTATATTTGTGGACTCAACGCCTATTATCGCCTTCCAAAAGGATGGTATGGGAGATGTTATTTGGGAATAGTATTTCCAAAGATTTTTCAACTAGACGACTTAAAGAAATTTCCAAAGCTGTCTGAATTACATTGTATTCAGAAAAGGGAGAGAGCTTCTGGTGTGGTAGGAGATATATTTGGAGCAATGATTCCTTCTGTAGGAGTTATATTGAATTCAATTAAAATACGAAAGTTGTCTACTATTGTGGATAACATGCTGACAAAATTCTCAGGAGCCATGATCCTGATTGATGCTGAACTTGCTGCAGAAAGAGCTATGACTCTTCAAAACCGGCTTGCTTTAGACATTCTTTTATCAAAGAATGGCGGCGTTTGCAAAATGCTTAGTGCACGTCACTGTTGTTCTTATATACCAGACAACAGTGGGCAAATTAGGAAAATGCTTACAAATTTAACTAACGAGAGTGCAGATTTGAAAGAATTGAAAGAACCAGGAGTATGGGAAAAGGTTGGAAAAGGATTTGCTTCCATGGGAAATTGGCTCAGCAACATTTGGAACGGTATATTACTGAAAATAGTAAAAGGAATATTAATAATATTAATTTGTTTAATAGGTATTTGGGGAATATGGAAAGCTATTAAAATATTGAAATCAAGAAGCAAAAGGAGAAGAGAAGAGAAAGAACAAAATAAAATAGTAGAAATATACAGGGGAAAATCAAAGGGAACAAAAAGTAAGAGGGAATTGACTGAAGTGTCAAATTACTAAAACAGATTTTTTATGAAATAAAATTTGTGATGGAAGATGTAATGTGATGACACAATTAGTCATCAGAGGAGGAATTGATGAAGCAGAAAAAGAAAGACTAACAAATATTCATATATCATGTAACAAAATCGTATAAGGTAGTGTGATTTTAGCAAAGAAAAATAATGTATGTGGGAAAATGTGCCCACGAGGTAGTTCGCCATTATTATAAACAAGCTTAATTAATCATGAAGAACTGACAATGTAGTAATCCGTCATAATTGCAAATGTATTCTATGAGTTTCTTGTTAAAAACTGTTATATGATTAGCTTAAATTTAGCAGAGGCTTTGGCCTAGTTGCCTGGTCTCAAATTTAACTGCGTGGTTTTCACTTGTATTAACAAAAACGTATTTTAAACTTAAAGGCTGTATTTTTCCAGTAGAATGACTAATACACTTATCTCAAGGTTTCGTGCTAGGCAAGTTTCATCCCCTTTGAAGCAAGGTCAGTTTCTGCAGGTGCAGACAATAAGGACACTGATACAGAAATAATTGGCAAACTTTGTTGCTACTTGTGTTCCAAAGCTCCAAGGACACCTTATGCATAAATGAGTACTAAGAGAAAGACACTATTCATTGGTCAAAAGGAAGCCACCCTATGAACCCTCCAATGGAAGACCCTGAAGAATTTGGAACGTTTCTTACTTAAACCCACCGGACAAAGAGAAGTCAGCCATTTTCTTTGATGCCATTTTGAAGCCAGATTCAAGACTCCATTTTAAATGATAATTTGATTCCTTTTCTCTGTCCCAGAGAAAGAGACTTTAAGAATTCTCAACCTAGAGACTTTAACTTTAATTTTGCCCCGTCTTGTCCATGCAGTAACTTTTGCCCCATTTTCCTTGCTGCCGCAAGGAAACTTGCTTTAACTTTGCCTCTTTGAAATCTGCCCCATGCTGATCGAACCGGTACCTGAAGGACGAAGACTTTTCCTTGAATGCTGATTGTATTTGGTAATTATGAAAGGATAATTGTATTATGCATTGTGTTTTCCTTCTTAGGTACCAACTGCTTATTTTGACAGAGCCCAAGCTAGAAGTTTTCTAAATTTGTGTTGACTAAATTCGTTTTGCATGAAGCCCCACATGCCAATGCTAATCAGAGGTTAGTTGAGGCATTCATTTGATGCACCATGCTAAATTGAAATCTTGTTATGCTGACCAATGTATGCAATTAGTCAAATTCAGTTACTTATATTAGTGATTTGTATTGCTATAACCGAGTGCATTATAATCCAGATTTTGCGTAGATTGCGCTTCTTCCGTCGCCATGGACAGCTAGTAATGTTCGTATATGTATATCATTTGATTTTGAGACTTATTGTATTAGCTTTGTTAATATAGGGAAATAAACTCATTAACCTTTAATAAACAGGTGTGGTTATTCATGACTGAAAGGTCATGGTGTGTCTAATTACTGATTTTCTGTTTAACAAATTTGTTGTTTGATCTATTAATTGAGTATTGGTCATTGATTATAAATGATTATTGATTATTGATTTGAGTGATCCGACTATTCTTGGATGCGGAGAACCCAACTCGGTCAAAAGGTTCACCGACCTCCGGCGTGTCCAAGTACAAGTAATTTATAAAGACTGGACGCGCTATCACCACCATGCCACATGAGTTTGATTCTAGCCATATACAAATCAGTCTTGACCCTGCTCCAATAGGAACAGTCCAGCTTGAACTACCAGGCCAGGTCCTCCCCAAACTGGAAAAGAAGTAACCCAGGACCAGCTTTGTCCTGATTGCGGCTCTTCAGAAAGGTATAGCCTGGTTATAGTGGCACAGTGAGAAAGGGACCCAAGTGTGGGCATACCCTGCACACTTAGAACAGCAACTGCAACAATATGAAGGTGATGGATGGAATGATTGAATTCATCTCATCCACTGGCAATCGCTCAGACTGTACTCCAGTACATTGTTTTTCACTCACCATGGCCTCAGTTTGGACCCTCCTATATGCAAATTAGTCTTTACCCTATTCCAACAGGAACAGACCAGCCTGAACTGCCAAGTCAGGTCCACCCCGAACCAGAACACAAGCAAGCCAAGACCAGTTTTGCCCTTAAGTATTTTAAAGGAAAATTTATAACGTATTTTGATTCTTCATTCAAGTGATATTTATGAAAATATGTGGAAAATGTAACACATTTTAAACTTCGCAGGGCTTGAAACTGTGTTAGAAAGTGGAAATGACTTACTGTCTGTTTATCACAGGGAGAAGCGTGACCATTCTCTCTTGGGAATTATACGAAAAATCTATTAGATATGGTGATTGTTAGTCACGCTGTGTCAATAACATAGGTAAAACCTCTATGCGAAACAAATTTACAGAAGTGTATCATGGATTCTTCTCCAAACAGGGAATGTTTAATGTTTGTATAAGGATTGGTTAATTTGCTGTATATCCTTATCTCTTAGTGACGGACTACTGACACAAACCTTGTTCTACCTCTAGCTGCACGTGTGCTTCTTTGCACTTATCCTGCAGCATACTTGCTCTGAAGCAGTGTTTCTTGCTAGTTGTATTATGGAGCCAATGTGTCTTCTCGGTGGATCTTAAACTGCTCCTTATTCTCAAACCAGGGAGATTTACTCTCAGGTTTTGTAATGAGAGTTGGTGTGTGGATCCCCTGTAGAAGATCCATCAACTGTTTGCTGCGGTGGGTGGAGCTAAATTGATCTCCACACTGGATCTTCATGCCGCATATCTCCTTTTGGAAGGTAGGCCTGAAAGTAGACACCATTCCATGTTAGTAAGACCTGAAGGAGCATTTCACTAGCACTAATTATTGTTTGGCTTAGAATCTACCTCTTCTTTGTATGACATTCCAAGGCACCATCTTGGAGTTTGCTCTAGAAGAAAATAAAAAATATTACAGAAAATGCTCACAATATTAAAAGGGGAAGGGATGACACAACACAAGCAATACAAATTGGAGCCTATCATTTACTTTCTGGTACAGAACACATTTTGTACTGAAAAGATGCCTTTTTCTCTTTACAAAAAAAGCATTTTCTGGTGCTTTATGTCGCTTTGCTTCAAGGGGGCGTTACAGGGGTGTCACTTGGGTGGATTAGTGCACACACCTATAGGTATTGATTTCCACAGTTAGTGTAGACTGGGCTTTGAATTAAAAACAATGGGGGTGATTCCCACCCTGGCGGGCGGCGGAGGCCGCCCGCCAGAGTTCCCCCCTCCAAAATACCGCTCCGCGGTCGAAAGACCGCTGAGGGTATTTTGGGTTTTGCACTGGGCTGGCGGGCGACCGCCAAAAGGCCGCCCGCCAGCCCAGTGCAAAACACCCTTCCCACTAGGACGCCGGCTAAGAATTGAGCCGGCGGAGTGGGAAGGTGCGACGGGTGCAGTTGCACCCGTCGCGAATTTCAGTGTCTGCAAAGCAGACACTGAAATTCTTTTTGGGGCCCTCTTACGGGGGCCCCTGCAGTGCCCATGCCATTGGCATGGGCACTGCAGGGGCCCCCAGGGGCCCCGCGACACAAGCTGCGCCGCCATGGAGGATTCATTTGGGCAGCGGAAAACCGGCGGGAGACCGCCGGTTTTCCTCTTCTGACCGCGGCCGAACCGCCGCGGTCAGAATGCCCAGCGGGGCACCGCCAGCCTGTTGGCGGTGCCACCGTCATTTTAGCCCTGGCGGTCTTGGACCGCCAGGGTTAGAATGACCCCGAATGTCTATGGGATTTTGTATTTTTATCTCTATATTGGAATTTGTAGTGAAAGGATACATTGCCAATACAAATCCTACTCTTGACAGTACACACCCATCTCCCAGGGGCTGCGCAACACATAAAGCAAACTTTTATAGCACCAGTGAAGGAGATGACAGCAGCAGCAGGTCATTCTTAATAGATATGGCTCTGCTCTGTGTTTTCCCCCTTGCATAGTACAGCACAGTGAATTTGGTTTCTTCGCTGCATGAAAAATCTGTAAATCTGCCCCTAAATATTGTGTGAATGTCTTAAGTTCTGGATAGGATGATGTGGTGTTTCAGCCAGAGCTGCTGACTTTGAAACTGGGGAACCAGGCTTGACTCTCTGCATCGACTTAACATTCTGTGATTCTGAGCTAATAACTTTGGCCCTCATTATGACATTGGCGGTAAATCCCACTTACCGCCACGCTGACTGCCGCTAACATACCGCTGCCGTGGTGGATATCCGTTCACCATATTATGACACACACACACCAATCCATCACTATTCAGCCACACACACAATTATGTTGCACCAAAGGTCAGTGATAAACTGGCGGTATCAAAACGCACACTGTTCCACCAACAGAAGTACGCCCATCACATTATGACCCACGAATCACCATGGTGGACATTCAATGGATGTAAACCATTGGCAGTACATACCGCCACCCTCAAAATACACACACTCAAACAAAACAACACCACATTGGACAATTCAAACTACACACATCTGACACCCATACACACATGACACCCACACCACTATAAAACACACACCCACATCACCCACAACCCTTTACGACTACAAACCATTGGCACGAGACAGACACCACGACCACAGACAAGACCAGAGCCACACACCACCATCACCTATACACCACCCGCACCTTACATCACACACCCCAACACATCACCCTACACACCCACACCCACACAACTCACACAACATCCATGGCACCACAAAGACACTCCAGTTTCTCAGAGGAGGAGTTAAGGGTCATGGTGGAGGAAATCATCAGCATAGAGCCACAGCTATTTGGAGCACAGGTGCAGCAGATATCAATAGCCAGGAAGATGGAGCTATGGCGGAGGATCATGGACAGGGTCAGCGCCGTGGGACAGCCCCCAAGAACTAGGGATGACATCAGGAAGATGTGGAATGACCTACGGGGGAAGGTACGTTCCATTGCAGCAAGACACCAACTTGCTGTACAGAAGACTGGCGGTGGACCCCCACAACTAACAACATGGGAGGAGCAAGTCCTGGCTATCCTGCCTCCTGAGGGCCTAGCAGGAGTAGCAGGGGGACTGGACTCTGGTAAGTCAACTCTATACTACTACTACCCCCCTACCTGCATGCCATCACATACCCCCACCCTCACCCTCACTCCCATCACTCCACCACCTCCCACACACCCAACCATCACATATCACCCACCACTAATGCATGGACACCACTCACAGCCCTGCATGGACGCCTATCACCAAAGCATGCACCCTAGAGAGAACTATACATCCCACCATACACTAGAGTACACAAGTGAAAGCTGCCAGGGCGAATACAAACAAAGAAGGCAACCCACCGATGTAAAATATGTCACACACAGAAACAATAACACTGCATTTACCTCCCCACAGGCACCCCAGCCAATGTCAGCGGAGATGAGGTGCCAGAACTATCTAGTCCCCCCACAGAAGAGGCCCACAGTGATGGCAGCGACTCTGGTCGCCTGGATTTGGATGACCAACCTGGCCCATCAGGGACATGTGGACAGTTGGTTACCCAGGTACAGTCACACACCACCACAGAGCCTCCCCCCTCTTCAAACACCACCACAGCACCCACCCAGCGTACCCATACCTCTGTCCCCAGGACATGTCAATCAGCAGTGTGTCTACCACTACAGGGACCCCAGGGAACACCTCGCCCCCAAGACAATCAGGGACCTGGGGTCAGTGGCAGTGGGCACACGGTTCAGGGGACAGAGGCACAGGACAACAGGGACACTGGAAGGACTGCTGTGCGCCAGGGGAGGACAGGCCCAGGGAACCAACTCTCCAGGAGGCACTCACTGAGCTCTTGGGAGCATAAAAACATACCCAGGATACGCTGGGCCAGATCCTGGCCAACGTACAGGAGAACAGGCAGCTGCAGGAAGGACAGTACCAGGGGATCAGGGAGGACTTGCAGGCCATAATTACCACCCTGGTCTCCATAGCAAGGGTGCTGGCAGACATGGCCAACTATATGAGGGAGGCAGCCTCACAACAGCGGGCCCCTGCCACTAGCCAGACATCTGAACTGCCTTTCACCTCTGCTGCTGCTAGTGGACAGGAGGCCCAACAGGCCACGAGCACCCCTCCCCTGCAGAAGGAGAACCGCCCGGCAAAAGTTCCCTGCGATCTAGGCAGAAGCCAGAGACTATTGGCAAGACCCCTGCAAGGAAATGAGACTTTCCTGATTGTCACCTTCGTGTCCCACTCAGTCACCCTGTCCACCTTGAACTGCCATTGCTCTCCTTCCTATGTCCCCAAGGACAATGCATCTGTGCTACAAATAGACTGGAACTATACCCTGGACTTTCCTCCATCATCACCCCATCCCAATGCACTTGCTCCACTCCTCCTTATCACTTCACTAAATACCCTTTGAATAAATACAAGTATGGAGTATGTCAATGTATTTGTTTAACCAGGTTCAAACACTGCAATTAAACTGTACAGTAATGTTCACATAGGAAAGACCTATAGTTGGCTGCAGTGATCACACCAGAAGCGAAAGTGGGGCATCAACATGCAAAATGAGTTGCCAAAGGGTACAGTGAGTGGGCATAGACGTGGGAAATAACAGCATGCCAGTGATAAAGATAAACAAAAAAAAGTCAATGAGATATGCAGTAACACTGTCTTACCTGTGTGTCGTTGGAAGTATTGACAAATCACTGCAGTTCTGTTGTCCTCATCCTCATCCTCTGCCTCCTCATCCTCACTGTCCACAGGGTCCACTGATGTCACACGGCCATCTACAGCCTCCTCCTCCTGCAGAAAAGACACATGGCATCTCAAGGCAAGGTTGTGCAACATGCTAGATGGAGGGACCGAAACCTGGCCTTCAGGAGGCAGAATGTCCTTTCGATTATCCTTCTGGTTCGGCCATGTGCCTCATTGTAACGTTCTTCTGCCTTTGTCCTAGGATTCCTCACAGGGGTCAGTAGCCATGATAGGTTGAGGTAACCAGAGTCACCTGCAAATATGCCCCTATCCCATATGGCCCACACCATACCCATACATATGGTATGGAATTAAAATGTATATGCTGCCTGACAGTAGTACAAGATATGTTTATAGTTTCTGGGTCTACAATGGTAGGGGTTCCAGTATTGACCCCCCTTGGTTGTCTGCCCACTTTTGGAGTTAGTGAGAAAATTGTGTGGGAACTTGGTAGACGACTGTTTAACTAAGGTCACCATTTGTACATAGATAACTTCTACACTGGAGTGCAGTTGTTCAGGGAATTGTTCAGAGTGGACACTGTTGCCTGTGGCACAATTTGCTCTAACCGGAAAGGCTATCCAAGGGAGCTGGTCCTCAAAATACTTGAGAGGGGACAGTGCAGTGCCTTGCAGAATGATGCGCTGCTAGCTCTGAAATTTGCAGACAGGAGGGATGTGTACATGCTAACTACCATCTAGGAAGAGAGTACTTCCCTGTGACGGTTTGGGGTCAGGTTGCCAAAGTGGACAAACCTGCATGCATTTTGGACTACAGTAAGCACATGGGTGGTATTGATAGAGTAGATCAGAGTTTGGAACCTTACACTGCTGTTCATAAGGCTTTCGTTTGGTATAAGAAATTAGCAATTCATCTTTTTCATTTGGCAACTATTAATGCTTTTGTTGTGTTCAAGAATAGTTCAGAGTCAAGAATGAGGTTTGCGAAATGTCAGGAGTCTGTCATAGCAAGCCTTGTTGTAGTGGAACAGGCAAGAGTTCCTAGAGAAGCAGTGGTGGAGGATGTGACTGGAATGAAAGATTGCCACTTTCCTGAGCCCATTCCTCTCACTCCCAAGAAAGACTTTCTTGTTACGAAATGTAGAGTCTGTGCCCCAAGAGGTATCCCAAGGGAGACTTGTATGTACTGCTCCAATAGTCCTTTAAAGCCTGGGTTGTGTGTGTCACACCCAAAAGAATTATTGGGAACTACAGTGAGCGTAAACTGGCTGTTTTATATTTTCATATGTTCAGTTTCACAGTTGGCATTACTGTCATGTATTTAGTTAGCGCTTTTGTGTTTGTAGTTTTGTACTTCTTTATAATTAGTTAGTAGTGGTTTATTTGTTGTTTTAAAAAAAAGTGATGGCGGTGTGCGTGGAATGGCGCTTGGCTGGCAGTATGGGTGGAGTGGCGCTTGGCTGGCAGTGTAAATAGTGACTTGCTGTTGGCCACTACAACACACTGCTAGCCAAACGCCAGTCCACAGACTCACATCAACTGGTGTGATTGCTGTATCAGGCATGTGGGCATATGAATGTGATGGGCCCTTGAATGACACTGTCTGTTGATGTGAGTGTTGTAATGTGCTGGGTCCGCGGCTGGCGACGTGAATGGTCTTGTGCATGTCACGTATGAAAGATGTGTGAATGGACTGTAAAGCGGTTGGTGCCTTGACGTGGCTTTACAGCTCACAAGTTGTGAGTCATTGGTTCAGTTTGTTGGCCTTTCAGTTATTAACAGTGCATTTCATTTTTGTGAAATCTCTTGGTAACCACTTCTGTGCCTTGGACGAGGTGATCTCGTCCAAGGCTACAGTTTCCCTGTGCCTTGGACGAGGTCACCTCGTCCAAGGCACAGGGGAACTTGGGGGAGCGCTAGCGCACCCCCCGTGCACCCCCATCCCCCCCAAGGTGGGGATGGAAGGGGAAGACCTTCCCCTTCCAACCCCGACCCCCCCCCGGCAAACCGATGACATCAGCGCGCGCACAGCGCGCCAACGTCATCAGGTGTTGCCGGACGTGCTGGAAGCCATTTGCTTCCAGCGCGTCGTGGGGAAAGGACCCAAGAGGTGAGTCCTTTCCGTTTTGGGGCTTTTGGGGGGGGGGAAACAGACACGGGGGAAAGGAAAGGCTTTTTCCTTTTCCCCTGTGCCTGTTTTCACAAGATTCCTGCTCCACGATGAGGGCAGGGCCCGCGATCGTGGAGCAGGAATCTCCACTAGACACCAGGGATTTTCTTTGCTGTGTATATTTTGGGGGCGACCCCTTGGGCAAGGGTTGCCCCTCTGGGGGCCATTTTTTTTTAGTATTTTGCCCCCCACCAGGGGCAGATCCACCGATTTTTCAGCGGATCTGCCCCCGGGGGGGGGGGGAATCCACTAGACACCAGGGATTTTGTTTTGTTTGCTTATTTTGGGAGCGACCCCTAGGAAAGGGTTGCCCCCCCGGGGGTCGATTTCTTTTTGTATTTCGCCCCCCCCTGGGGGCAGCAAAATCCACTAGACACCAGGGATTTTGTGTTGTTTTTCTATTTTGGGGGCGACCCCTTGGGCAAGGGTCGCTCCCCTGAGGGGCTATTTTTTTTTTTCTGTTTCGCCCCCCCGATGGCAGACCAGCCATTTTTTGGGGCGATCTGGCCCCCGGGGGGTGGAAGCACACTAGGCGCCATGGATTGTGTGGTGTGTGTTTGGGGGCACCCCTTGGGCAACGGTCGCCCCCCTAAAGTGGGGAAAGTTCGTATTGGCCATCTCTGCCCCCTTTGGGGGCAGATGGGCCTATTTTTTGTAGGCCCATCTGCCCCCAAGGAGGGCAGAAACCAACAATACGCCAGGGATTTATTTTATTTTTTTGTACTGGGGGTGCCCCCTTTGGGAAGGGTCGCCCCCTAAAGGAGGCACAGAGGTGTTGCCCATTTCTGCCCCCCTTGGGGGCAGATTGGCCAATTATTTTACGCCCATCTACCCCCGAGGGGGGCAGGATCCACTTAGGTACCAGGGACAACTTCTAAGTTCTTGGTGGTGGGGTGTTTGTCAACTGGCGAAGTATTTGTATTTGTGATTATAACAATTTATTTCTTCTTTTTCTTCTAGTTCAACGCTTTTGCTTCCTTTGCTGTGGATCCTTGTGGTTTTGGCAGTAGTTGTCCTGTGGTTTGCATAGTTGCATGTTTTAGGTAAGTGAAAGCAATTTACTCCAAAGGAGTATTGTTGACATGCATGAATGACATGTTTGTAGGTGGTGTACTAAATGCAGTATTGTGTGTTTGACATTGTCCTTAGATTTGAGCACAGTGATGTTTGTGTTGTCATATGTCTAATTTGCTTTTTTCTTTTTTCTTTTTAGTGGGATATCATTGGTGATTGCTGTGTCTGTGCAGAGTAGTTGCTTGGTGAGTAGCTTTTTCAGGCAAGTGAGTGGTATAGTTTTTTTTGTAGTACATAACTCTTTGTGATAAAGCTACACTTTGTTTATTACTTATGTTAGTGCTAGTTGTTGTTGGCAATCCATTCGTTGTTAGTGAGGATCATGGCTAGCCACAAAGTGACCGCTCAGCAGGTTGTTCGCATGCTCTTTGAGTCGTCTTCAGACCATGATTACGACACTGACTCTGCATCTGAGGCAGAGGAGGAAGCAGGAGATTCTGGAAGTGAGTTTTCTGTCCGAGAGTATCCTTTTGGTGAGGAAGCTACTCTCAGTGCAGATGAAGGGCCTGTGTTAGAGGAGGACATTGATGTGCCAAGAGTGCAGCAGCCTGGGGCTGAAGGGTTTCCCATTAGAAGACCTGACACCTGGATTGCCCCAAACATGGAGCAGCCACAGTTACCTGCATTTACTGGTCTCCCAGGGTGTAGAGTTAATACGGAAAACTTTTTGCCTGTCCATTTCTTTCACTTGTTTATGGACGATGTATTTTTGGAAGAGATTGTGGAGCAGACAAATGTGTATGCAGAGCAATATTTGCGGGACAACGCTGCCAGACTTAAGCCTCAGTCTAGAGCTACTCAGTGGGTTCCCACATATCTGGAAGAGATGAAAAGGTTTTTAGGTTTGTCTTTTTTGATGGGGTTGATCAGGAAGCCGTCACTGGCTTCTTATTGGTCTACTAGTCCCTTGATGGCAACTGCTATATTTCCTGCAACTATGACACGTAATCGGTATTTGCTTCTTCTTCGTATGCTGCATTTTGTAGACAATGCTTTAGCCTTGCCACGAGATCACCCTGATTGTGACCGTCTTTTTAAGATTAGGCCTGTCCTTGATCATTTTGTGGATCGGTTTTCAGAGGTCTATGTTCCAGGCAAAGAGATAAGTGTGGGCGAGTCTTTGGTCCTTTTTAAGGGGCGTTTAGTTTTTAAGCAGTACATTCCTAGTAAGAGGGCACGGTATGGGATTAAATTGTATCTGCTGTCAGAAAGCAGTACAGGATATGTGTATAATTTCCGGGTCTACACTGGTAGGGATTCCAGTATTGACCCTCCTGGTTGTCCTGCCACTTTTGGAGTTAGACAAAAAATTGTGTGGGAACTTGCTAGACGGCTGTTTAACAAAGGTCACCATTTGTACGTAGATAATTTCTACACTGGAGTGCAGTTGTTCAAGGAGTTGTTTAGGGTGGACACTGTTGCTTGTGGCACAATCCGTTCTAACCTGAAAGGCTATCCAAGGGAGCTTGTCTGTAAAAAACTTGAGAGGGGACAGTGCAGTGCCTTGCGGAATAATGAGCTGCTAGCTCTGAAATTTTCAGACAGGAGGGATGTGTACATGCTATCGACCATCCATGATGAGAGTACTTCCCCTGTGGCTGTTTGGGGTCAGGTTGCGGAAGTGCGCAAACCTGCGTGCATTTTGGACTACAATAGGCACATGGGTGGTGTTGATAGAGTAGATCAGAGGTTGGAACCTTACACTGCTCTTCGTAAGTCTTATGTGTGGTATAAAAAGTTGGCCCTACATTTAACTTCATTTGGCAACTTTTAATGCCTTTATTGTATACAAGGATTGTTCACCTGAGTCAAGGATGACATTTGTTAAATTTCAGGAGTCGGTGATAGAAAGCCTTATTGTGGGGGAACCAGCAAGAGTTCCTAGAGTAGAAGTGGTGGAGCAGATTGAAAGATCGGCACTTTACAGATCACATTCCTCCCACTCCCAAAAAAGACTGCCCACAAAGAAATGTAGAGTATGTGCCCGGAGATTAATCCGGAGGGAGAGCCGGATGTACTGCCCCGAATGCCCTTCAAAGCCTGGGCTGTGTGTGCCCGGCTGTTATAGAAGTTACCATACCAAAAAATAATTCTGGGAAATACCGTGAGCGTAAGCTGTCTGTTTTATATTTTCATATGTTTCACGGTTGGCATCTCTGTCATGTATTTAGTTAGAGCTTTTGTGTTTGTAGTTTTGTGCTTATTTTATAATTAGTGGTTTCTTTGTTGTTTATAAACAAAAAAAGTGATGGCGGTGTGCGTGGGGTGGCGCTTGGCTGGCGGTGTGCGTGGGGTGGCGTGTGGCTGGCGGTGTGCGTGGGGTGGCGCTTGGAAGGCGGTGTGCGTGGGGTGGCGCTTGGCTGGCGGTGTGCTTGGGGTGGCGCTTCACTGGCGGTGTGCTTGGGGTGGTGCTTGGCTGGCGGTGTGCGGGGGGTGGCGCTTGGCTGGCGGTGTGCTTGGGGTGGCGCTTGGCTGGCGGTGTGCGTGGGGTGGCGCTTGGCTGGCGATGTGCTTGGGGTGGTGCTTGGCTGGCGGTGTGCTTGGGGTGGCGCTTGGCTGGCGGTGTGCGTGGGGTGGCGCTTGGCTGGTGGTGTGCGTGGGGTGCCGCTTGGCTGGCTGAGCCAGCCAAACGGCAGTCCACACTCCCATCAGCTGGTGTGATTCTTGTATCAGGCATGTGGGCGTATGTAAGTGATGGGCCCTTGAGTGGCGCAGTCTGTCGATGTGAGTGTTGTAATGTGCTGGGCCCGTGGCTGGCGGTGTGAAAGGTCTTGTGCGTGTCATGTATGAAAGGTGTGTGAATGGACTGTAAAGCGGTTGGTGCCTTGTCGCGGCTTTACAGCTCACGAGCTGTGAGTCATTGGTTCCGTTTTTTGCCTTTCAGTTATTAGCAGTGCATTTCATTTTTGTGAAATCTCTTGTTAATAAAATTTGATCCACTGAACCATCACTCACCCTCGTGCCAAATCCAACCAGTATGTTTGGTAAAAATGACAAAACCTGCTCCGCTGTAATCAGGCGTTGCAGCACACCTGTGACACGCTAGGTGCTTCGGGTGGGACCCCGATGATGAAGCATGCCACCAACTTGGTTGGTGGGTGAGGGGTCTTCTTCACATAACCTAAGTGTGTTTCTTTTCACAATTTTAGTGTTTGGCACATCACGGACGTATGTGCACACATCAAAATGATATATTACAAAAATACCTGTGTTTGGGGGGGAGGGCCCACCTATGTTTTTGGTCCTGGGTGCGGCCTTCATCTAGGGAAACCTACAAAACCCAGACATTTCTTAAAACTAGACACCCGAAGGAGTCCAGGGAGGTGTGGCTTGCGTGGCTCCCCCAACATTTTCTTACCCAAACTCCTCTGTAAACCTCAAAATTTGCATAAAAAAGCATATTTTCCTGACTTTTCTAAGTAGGATCACCGCTCCAGCACAAAATTCCTACTCCCCAGTTTTCCCCTCAGTCTCCCAAGTAAAATGACACCTCACTTATGTGGGTCCCCAAAGCAGAGTCCGTCTAAAGATGTATAAAATAATATGCCCTTATAAACTTGCTGTGCTATCCCCTCTATCTCTTCAAGTTTTGGGCCTTATTCTGTTGCAGGCACCTGGCCCACCCACACAAGTGAGGTATCATTTTTATCGGGAGACTTGGGGAAACGCTGGGTGGAAGGAAATTTGTGGCTCCTCTCAGATTCCAGAACTTTCTGCCACAGAAATGTGAGGAACATGTGTTTTTTTAGCCAAATTTTGAAGTTTGCAAAGGATTCTGGGTAACAGAACCTGGTCCGAGCCCCACAAGTCACCCCATCTTGGATTCCCCTAGGTCTCTAGTTTTCAGAAATGCACAGGTTTGGTAGGTTTCCCTAGGTGCCGGCGGAGCTAGAGGCCAAAATCTACAGGTAGGCACTTTGCAAAAATCACCTCTGTTTTCTTTCAAAAAATTGGATGTGTCCACGTTGCGCTTTGGGGCGTTTCCTTTCGCGGGCGCTATGCCTACCCACAAAAGTGAGGTATCATTTTTATCGGGAGACTTGGGGGAACGCTGGGTGTAAGGAAATGTGTGGCTCCTCTCAGATTCCAGAACTTTCTGCCACAGAAATGTGAGGAACATGTGTTTTTTTAGCCAAATTTTGAGGTTTGCAAAGGATTCTGGGTAACAGAACCTGGTCCGAGCCCCACAAGTCACCCTATCTTGGATTCCCCTAGGTCTCTAGTTTTCAGAAATGCACAGGTTTGGTAGGTTTGCCTAGGTGCCCGCTGAGCTAGAGGCCAAAATCTACAGGTAGGCACTTTTCAAAAATCACCTCTGTTTTCTTTCAAAAAATTGGATGTGTCCACGTTGCGCTTTGGGGCGTTTCCTGTCGCGGGTGCTAGGCCTACCCACACAAGTGAGGTATCATTTTTATCGGGAGACTTGGGGGAACGCTGGGTGGAAGGAAATTCGTGGCTCCTCTCAGATTCCAGAACTTTCTGCCACAGAAATGTGAGGAACATGTGTTTTTTTAGCCAAATTTTGAGGTTTGCAAAGGATTCTGGGTAACAGAACCTGGTCCGAGCCCCACAAGTCACCCCATCTTGGATTCCCCTAGGTCACTAGTTTTCAGAAATGCACAGGTTTGGTAGGTTTCCCTAGGTGCCGGCTGATCTAGAGGCCAAAATCTACAGGTAGGCACTTTGCAAAAATCACCTCTGTTTTCTTTAAAAAAATTGGAAGTGTCCACGTTGCGCTTTGGGGCGTTTCCTGTCGCGGGCGCTAGGCCTACCCACACAAGTGAGGTATCATTTTTATTGGGAGACTTGGGGGAACGCTGGGTGGAAGGAAATTTGTGGCTCCTCTCAGATTCCAGAACTTTCTGCCACAGAAATGTGAGGAACATGTGTTTTTTTAGCCACATTTTGAGGTTTGCAAAGGATTCTGGGTAACAGAACCTGGTCCGAGCCCCACAAGTCACCCCATCTTGGATTCCCCTAGGTCTCTAGTTTTCAGAAATGCACAGGTTTGGTAGGTTTCCCTAGGTGCCGGCTGAGCTAGAGGCCAAAATCTACAGGTAGGCACTTTGCAAAAATCACCTCTGTTTTCTTTAAAAAAATTGGATGTGTCCACGTTGCACTTTGGGGCATTTCCTGTCGCGGGCGCTAGGCCTACCCACACAAGTGAGGTATCATTTTTATCGGGAGACGTGGGGGAACGCTGGGTGGAAGGAAATTTGTGGCTCCTCTCAGATTCCAGAACTTTCTGCCACAGAAATGTGAGGAACATGTGTTTTTTTAGCCTAATTTTGAGGTTTGCAAAGGATTCTGGGTAACAGAACCTGGTCTGAGCCCCACAAGCCACCCCATATTGGATTCCCCTAGTTCTCTAGTTTTCAGAAATGCACAGGATTGGTAGGTTTCCCTAGGTGCCGGCTGAGCTAGAGGCCAAAATCTACAGGTAGGCACTTTGCAAAAATCACCTCTGTTTTCTTTAAAAAAATTGGATGTGTCCACGTTGCACTTTGGGGCATTTCCTGTCGCAGGCGCTAGGCCTACCCACACAAGTGAGGTATCATTTTTATCGGGAGACGTGGTGGAACGCTGGGTGGAAGGAAATCTGTGGCTCCTCTCAGATTCTAGAACTTTCTGCCACAGAAATGTGAGGAACATGTGTTTTTTTAGCCAAATTTTGAGGTTTGCAAAGGATTCTGGGTAACAGAACCTGGTCCGAGCCCCACAAGTCACCCCATCTTGGATTCCCCTAGGTCTCTAGTTTTCAGAAATGCACAGGTTTGGTAGGTTTCCCTAGGTGCCGGATGAGCTAGAGGCCAAAATCTACAGGTAGGCACTTTGCAAAAATCACCTCTGTTTTCTTGTAAAAAATTGGATGTATCCACGTTGCGCTTTGGGGCGTTTCCTGTCGCGGGCGCTATGCCTACCCACACAAGTGAGGTATCATTTTTATCGGGAGACTTGGGGGAACGCTGGGTGGAAGGAAATTTGTGGCTCCTCTCAGATTCCAGAACTTTCTGCCACAGAAATGTGAGGAACACATAGCCAAATTTTGAGGTTTGCAAAGGATTCTGGGTAACAGATCCTGGTCCGAGCCCCACAAGTCACCCCATCTTGGATTCCCCTAGGTCACTAGTTTTCAGAAATGCACAGGTTTGGTAGGTTTCCCTAGGTGCCGGCTGATCTAGAGGCCAAAATCTACAGGTAGGCACTTTGCAAAAATCACCTCTGTTTTCTTTAAAAAAATTGGAAGTGTCCACGTTGCGCTTTGGGGCGTTTCCTGTTGCGGGCGCTAGGCCTACCCACACAAGTGAGGTATCATTTTTATTGGGAGACTTGGGGGAACGCTGGGTGGAAGGAAATTTGTGGCTCCTCTCAGATTCGAGAACTTTCTGCCACAGAAATGTGAGGAACATGTGTTTTTTTAGCCACATTTTGAGGTTTGTAAAGGATTCTGGGTAACAGAACCTGGTCCGAGCCCCACAAGTCACCCCATCTTGGATTCCCCTAGGTCTCTAGTTTTCAGAAATGCACAGGATTGGTAGGTTTCCCTAGGTGCCGGCTGAGCTAGAGGCCAAAATCTACAGGTAGGCACTTTGCAAAAATCACCTCTGTTTTCTTTCAAAAAATAGGATGTGTCCACGTTGCACTTTGGGGCATTTCCTGTCGCAGGCGCTAGGCCTACCCACACAAGTGAGGTATCATTTTTATCGGGAGACGTGGGGGAACGCTGGGTGGAAGGAAATCTGTGGCTCCTCTCAGATTCCAGAACTTTCTGCCACAGAAATGTGAGGAACATGTGTTTTTTTAGCCAAATTTTGAGGTTTGCAAAGGATTCTGGGTAACAGAACCTGGTCCGAGCCCCACAAGTCACCCCATCTTGGATTCCCCTAGGTCTCTAGTTTTCAGAAATGCACAGGTTTGGTAGGTTTCCCTAGGTGCCGGATGAGCTAGAGGCCAAAATCTACAGGTAGGCACTTTGCAAAAATCACCTCTGTTTTCTTTAAAAAAATTGGATGTGTCCACGTTGCGCTTTGGGGCGTTTCCTGTCGCGGGCGCTATGCCTACCCACACAAGTGAGGTATCATTTTTATCGGGAGACTTGGGGGAACGCTGGGTGGAAGGAAATTTGTGGCTCCTCTCAGATTCCAGAACTTTCTGCCACAGAAATGTGAGGAACATGTGTTTTTTTAGCCAAATTTTGAGGTTTGCAAAGGATTCTGGGTAACAGAACCTGGTCCGAGCCCCACAAGTCACCCCATCTTGGATTCCCCTAGGTCTCTAGTTTTCAGAAATGCACAGGTTTGGTAGGTTTCCCTAGGTGCCGGCGGAGCTAGAGGCCAAAATCTACAGGTAGGCACTTTGCAAAAATCACCTCTGTTTTCTTTCAAAAAATTGGATGTGTCCACGTTGCGCTTTGGGGCGTTTCCTTTCGCGGGCGCTATGCCTACCCACAAAAGTGAGGTATCATTTTTATCGGGAGACTTGGGGGAACGCTGGGTGTAAGGAAATG
This sequence comes from Pleurodeles waltl, assembly GCF_031143425.1. NCBI lineage: Eukaryota > Metazoa > Chordata > Amphibia > Caudata > Salamandridae > Pleurodeles > Pleurodeles waltl. Next base: position 1,008,156,614 of record NC_090445.1, read on the forward strand.
TGTGGCTCCTCTCAGATTCCAGAACTTTCTGCCACAGAAATGTGAGGAACATGTGTTTTTTTAGCCAAATTTTGAGGTTTGCAAAGGATTCTGGGTAACAGAACCTGGTCCGAGCCCCACAAGTCACCCTATCTTGGATTCCCCTAGGTCTCTAGTTTTCAGAAATGCACAGGTTTGGTAGGTTTGCCTAGGTGCCCGCTGAGCTAGAGGCCAAAATCTACAGGTAGGCACTTTTCAAAAATCACCTCTGTTTTCTTTAAAAAAATTGGATGTGTCCACGTTGCGCTTTGGGGCGTTTCCTGTCGCGGGTGCTAGGCCTACCCACACAAGTGAGGTATCATTTTTATCGGGAGACTTGGGGGAACGCTGGGTGGAAGGAAATTCGTGGCTCCTCTCAGATTCCAGAACTTTCTGCCACAGAAATGTGAGGAACATGTGTTTTTTTAGCCAAATTTTGAGGTTTGCAAAGGATTCTGGGTAACAGAACCTGGTCCGAGCCCCACAAGTCACCCCATCTTGGATTCCCCTAGGTCACTAGTTTTCAGAAATGCACAGGTTTGGTAGGTTTCCCTAGGTGCCGGCTGATCTAGAGGCCAAAATCTACAGGTAGGCACTTTGCAAAAATCACCTCTGTTTTCTTTAAAAAAATTGGAAGTGTCCACGTTGCGCTTTGGGGCGTTTCCTGTCGCGGGCGCTAGGCCTACCCACACAAGTGAGGTATCATTTTTATTGGGAGACTTGGGGGAACGCTGGGTGGAAGGAAATTTGTGGCTCCTCTCAGATTCCAGAACTTTCTGCCACAGAAATGTGAGGAACATGTGTTTTTTTAGCCACATTTTGAGGTTTGCAAAGGATTCTGGGTAACAGAACCTGGTCCGAGCCCCACAAGTCACCCCATCTTGGATTCCCCTAGGTCTCTAGTTTTCAGAAATGCACAGGTTTGGTAGGTTTCCCTAGGTGCCGGCTGAGCTAGAGGCCAAAATCTACAGGTAGGCACTTTGCAAAAATCACCTCTGTTTTCTTTAAAAAAATTGGATGTGTCCACGTTGCACTTTGGGGCATTTCCTGTCGCGGGCGCTAGGCCTACCCACACAAGTGAGGTATCATTTTTATCGGGAGACGTGGGGGAACGCTGGGTGGAAGGAAATTTGTGGCTCCTCTCAGATTCCAGAACTTTCTGCCACAGAAATGTGAGGAACATGTGTTTTTTTAGCCTAATTTTGAGGTTTGCAAAGGATTCTGGGTAACAGAACCTGGTCTGAGCCCCACAAGCCACCCCATATTGGATTCCCCTAGTTCTCTAGTTTTCAGAAATGCACAGGATTGGTAGGTTTCCCTAGGTGCCGGCTGAGCTAGAGGCCAAAATCTACAGGTAGGCACTTTGCAAAAATCACCTCTGTTTTCTTTCAAAAAATTGGATGTGTCCACGTTGCACTTTGGGGCATTTCCTGTCGCAGGCGCTAGGCCTACCCACACAAGTGAGGTATCATTTTTATCGGGAGACGTGGGGGAACGCTGGGTGGAAGGAAATCTGTGGCTCCTCTCAGATTCTAGAACTTTCTGCCACAGAAATGTGAGGAACATGTGTTTTTTTAGCCAAATTTTGAGGTTTGCAAAGGATTCTGGGTAACAGAACCTGGTCCGAGCCCCACAAGTCACCCCATCTTGGATTCCCCTAGGTCTCTAGTTTTCAGAAATGCACAGGTTTGGTAGGTTTCCCTAGGTGCCGGATGAGCTAGAGGCAAAAAATCTACAGGTAGGCACTTTGCAAAAATCACCTCTGTTTTCTTGTAAAAAATTGGATGTATCCACGTTGCGCTTTGGGGCGTTTCCTGTCGCGGGCGCTATGCCTACCCACACAAGTGAGGTATCATTTTTATCGGGAGACTTGGGGGAACGCTGGGTGGAAGGAAATTTGTGGCTCCTCTCAGATTCCAGAACTTTCTGCCACAGAAATGTGAGGAACACATAGCCAAATTTTGAGGTTTGCAAAGGATTCTGGGTAACAGATCCTGGTCCGAGCCCCACAAGTCACCCTATCTTGGATTCCCCTAGGTCACTAGTTTTCAGAAATGCACAGGTTTGGTAGGTTTCCCTAGGTGCCGGCTGATCTAGAGGCCAAAATCTACAGGTAGGCACTTTGCAAAAATCACCTCTGTTTTCTTTAAAAAAATTGGAAGTGTCCACGTTGCGCTTTGGGGCGTTTCCTGTCGCGGGCGCTAGGCCTACCCACACAAGTGAGGTATCATTTTTATTGGGAGACTTGGGGGAACGCTGGGTGGAAGGAAATTTGTGGCTCCTCTCAGATTCGAGAACTTTCTGCCACAGAAATGTGAGGAACATGTGTTTTTTTAGCCACATTTTGAGGTTTGCAAAGGATTCTGGGTAACAGAACCTGGTCCGAGCCCCACAAGTCACCCCATCTTGGATTCCCCTAGGTCTCTAGTTTTCAGAAATGCACAGGATTGGTAGGTTTCCCTAGGTGCCGGCTGAGCTAGAGGCCAAAATCTACAGGTAGGCACTTTGCAAAAATCACCTCTGTTTTCTTTCAAAAAATTGGATGTGTCCACGTTGCACTTTGGGGCATTTCCTGTCGCAGGCGCTAGGCCTACCCACACAAGTGAGGTATCATTTTTATCGGGAGACGTGGGGGAACGCTGGGTGGAAGGAAATCTGTGGCTCCTCTCAGATTCCAGAACTTTCTGCCACAGAAATGTGAGGAACATGTGTTTTTTTAGCCAAATTTTGAGGTTTGCAAAGGATTCTGGGTAACAGAACCTGGTCCGAGCCCCACAAGTCACCCCATCTTGGATTCCCCTAGGTCTCTAGTTTTCAGAAATGTACAGGTTTGGTAGGTTTCCCTAGGTGCCGGATGAGCTAGAGGCCAAAATCTACAGGTAGGCACTTTGCAAAAATCACCTCTGTTTTCTTTAAAAAAATTGGATGTGTCCACGTTGCGCTTTGGGGCGTTTCCTGTCGCGGGCGCTATGCCTACCCACACAAGTGAGGTATCATTTTTATCGGGAGACTTGGGGGAACGCTGGGTGGAAGGAAATTTGTGGCTCCTCTCAGATTCCAGAACTTTCTGCCACAGAAATGTGAGGAACACATAGCCAAATTTTGAGGTTTGCAAAGGATTCTGGGTAACAGAACCTGGTCCGAGCCCCACAAGTCACCCCATCTTGGATTGCCCTAGGTCTCTAGTTTTCAGAAATGCACAGGTTTTGTAGATTTGCCTAGGTGCCGGCTGAGCTAGAGGCCAAAATCTACAGGTAGGCACTTTGCAAAAATCACCTCTGTTTTCTTTCAAAAAATTGGATGTGTCCATGTTGCGCTTTGGGGCGTTTCCTGTCGCGGGCGCTAGGCCTACCCACACAAGTGAGGTATCATTTTTATCGGGAGACTTGGGGGAACGCTGGGTGGAAGGAAATTTGTGGCTCCTCTCAGATTCCAGAGCTTTCTGCCACAGAAATGTGAGGAACATGTGTTTTTTTAGCCAAATTATGAGGTTTGCAAAGGATTCTGGGTAACAGAACCTGGTCCGAGCCCCACAAGCCACCCCATCTTGGATTCCCCTAGGTCTCTAGTTTTCAGAAATGCACAGGTTTGGTAGGTTTGCCTGGGTGCCCGCTGAGCTAGAGGCCAAAATCTACAGGTAGGCACTTTGCAAAAATCACCTCTGTTTTCTTTCAAAAAATGGGATGTGTCCACGTTGCGCTTTGGGGCGTTTCCTGTCGCGGGTGCTAGGCCTACCCACACAAGTGAGGTATCATTTTTATCGGGAGACTTGGGGGAACGCTGGGTGGAAGGAAATTCGTGGCTCCTCTCAGATTCCAGAACTTTCTGCCACAGAAATGTGAGGAACATGTGTTTTTTTAGCCAAATTTTGAGGTTTGCAAAGGATTCTGGGTAACAGAACCTGGTCCGAGCCCCACAAGTCACCCCATCTTGGATTCCCCTAGGTCTCTAGTTTTCAGAAATGCACAGGTTTGGTAGGTTTCCCTAGGTGCCGGCTGAGCTAGAGGCCAGAATCTACAGGTAGGCACTTTGCAAAAAACACCTCTGTTTTCTTTAAAAAAAATGGGATGTGTCCACGTTGCGTTTTGGGGCGTTTCCTGTCACGGGCGCTAGGCCTACCCACACAAGTGAGGTATCATTTTTATCGGGAGACTTGGGGGAACATAGATTAGCAAAACAAGTGTTATTGCCCCTTGTCTTTCTCTACATTTTTTCCTTCCAAATATAGGAGAGTGTGTAAAAAAGACATCTATTTGAGAAATGCCCTGTAATTCACATGCTAGTATGGTCACCCCGGAATTCAGAGATGTTCAAATAACCACTGCTCCTCAACACCTTATCTTGTGCCCTTTTTGGAAATACAAAGGTTTTCTTGATAGCAATTTTTTACTCTTTATATTTCAGCAAATGAATTGCTGCATACCCGGTATAGAATGAAAACGCACTGCAGGGTGCAGATCATTTATTGGCTCTGGGTTCCTCGGGTTCTTGATGAACCTACAAGCCCTATATATCCCCGCAACCAGAGGGGTCCATCAGACGTAACGGTATATTGCTTTCGATAATCTGACATTGCAGGGAAAAGTTACAGAGTAAAACGTAGAGAAAAAATTATGTTTTTTTACCTCAATTTCAATATTTTTCTTTTTCAGTTGTTATTTTCTGTAGGAAACCCTTGTAGGATCTACACAAATGACCCCTTGCTGAATTCAGGATTTTGTCTACTTTTCAGAAATGTTTAGGTTCTGGGATCCAGCATTGGTTTCATGCCCATTTCTGTCACTGACTGGAAGAAGGCTGAAAGCACAAAAAATTGCAAAAATGGGGTATGTCCCAGTAAAATGCCAAAATTGTGTTGAAAAATTTGGGTTTTATGATTCAAGTCTGCCTGTTCCTGAAAGCTGGGAAGCTGCTGAGTTTAGCACCGCAAACCCTTTGTTGATGCCATTTTCAGGGGGAAAACCACAAGCCTTCTTCTGCAGCCACTTTTTCAATTTTTTTTTAAAAAAAACAAAATTTTCACTGTATTTTGGCTAATTTCTTAGCCTCCTTCAGGTGAACCCACAAAGTCTGGGTACCTCTAGAATCCCTAGGATGTTGGAAAAAAATCACGTAAATTTGGCTTGGTTAACTTATGTGGACAAAAAGTTATGAGGGCCTAAGCGCGAACTGCCCCAAATAGGCAAAAAAAGGCCTTGCACAGGAGGGGGAAAAGGCCTGGCAGCGAAGGGGTTAAATAAATTTGATCTATTGAACCATCACTCACCCTCATGCCAAATCCAACCAGTATATGTGGTAAAAATTAAAAACCTGCTCTTCTGTAATCAGGTGTCGAAGCACACCCGTGACCTGCTAGGTGTCTTGGGTGGGACCCCGATGATGAAGCATGCCACCAACTAGGTTGGTGGGTGAGGGGTCTTTTTAACATAACCTAAGTGTGTATCTTTTCACAATTTTAGTGTTTGGATCATCACAGAAGTAAGAGTCTTGGTAGTGTTCTTGATTCTTCTCTGTGGAAAAAGTACCAATTCTAGATTAGTATGAAAACTGGACACCCAGTGGAGTCTGGGGAGCTGTGGCTTGCATGGATCCCCCAACATTTTCTTGCCAAGACTCCTCTGTAAACCTCAAAATGTGCTTTAAAAATCAAATTTTCCTCCCTTTTCTTTGTAGAATCACCCTGCTGGCACACATTTCCTACCACCCAATGTTCCCCTCAGTCTCCCAAGTAAAATTATACCTCAGTTGTGTGGGTCCCCAAAGCAGAGTCAGCCTAAAAATGTATAATAAAAAGAATTGTGCTTATCAACTCTCTGTGCTATCCCTCAATCTCTACATGTTTTTGTCTCTTTCCTGTTGCAGGCACCTGGGCCAACCACACAAGTGAAGTATTATCTTCATCGGGAGACTTGGGGGAACGCTGGGTAGAAGGAAGTTTGAGGCTTCCCTCAGATTCCAGAAATTTCCATCACCGAAATGTGAGGTAAAAGTGTTTTTTTGCACATTTTGGGGTTTGCCAAGGATGCTGAATAACAGAACCTGGTGAGAGCCCCACAAATCACCCTATCTTGGATTTCCCTAGGTGTCTAGTTTCCAAAAATATATAGGTTTCCTAGGTTTCCCTAGGTGACGGTTGAGCTAGAATCCAAAATCCACAGCTAGGCACTTTGCAAAAAACATGTCCATTTTCTTTGGAAAAATGTGATGTGTCCACGTTGTGTTTTGGGGCATTTCCTGTCTCGGGCACTAGGCCTACCCACACAAGTGAGGTACCATTTTTATTCAGAGACTTGGGGGAACGCAGGGTAGAAGGAAGTTTGTGGCTCCCCTCAGATTCCAGAACTTTCTATCACCGAAATATGGGGAAAAAGTTTTTTTTTTTTGCCAAAGTTTGAGGTTTGAAAGAATTCTGGGTAATAGAACCTGGTGAGAGCTCCACAAGTTACCCCATCCTGGATTACTCTAGCTGTCTAGTTTCCCAAAATATACAGGTTTGCTAGGTGTCTGTAGGTGCTGGCTGAGCTAGAGGACAAAATCCACAGCAAGGCACTTCGCAAAAATCATGTCCGTTTTCTTTGGGAAAATGTGATGTGTCCACGTTGTGTTTTGGGGCATTTACTATTGCGGCACCAGGCCTACCCACACGAGTGAGGTACCATTTTTATTGGGAGACCTAGGGAAACGCTGGGTAGAAGAAAGTTTGTGGTTCACCTCATATTCCAGAACTTTCCATCACCGAAATGTGAGAAAAAAGTGTTTTTTTGCAAAATGTTGAGGTTTTCAAAGGATTCTGGGTAACAGAACCTGATGAGACCCCCACAAGTCATCCCATTCTGAATTTCCCCAGGTGTTTAGTTTTAAAAAATGTGTAGGTTTGCTAGGTTTCCCCAGGTGGCTCCTGAGCTAGAGGCCAAAATCCACAGCTAGGCACTTTGCAAAAAACAGGTGTTTTCTTTGGGAAAATGTGATGTGTCCATGTTGTGTTTTGGGGCATTTACTGTCGCGGACACTAGGCCTACCCACACAAATGAGGTACCATTTTTATCGGGAGACCGGGGGGAAAGCTGTGTAGAAGGAAGTTTGTGGCTCACCTTAGATTCCAGACCATGCTGTCACCGAAATGTGGGGAAAAAGTGTTTTTTGTGCCAAATTTTGAGGTTTGCAAAGGATTCTGGGTAACAGAACCTGATGAGAGCCCTACAAGTCACCCCATCCTGGATTTCCATAGGTGTCTAGTTTAAAAATGCACAGATTTGGTAGGTTTCCCTAGGTGTTGTCTGAGCTGGAGGCCAAAATCCATAGTCAGGCTCTTTCCAAATAACATGTCAGATTTCAATGTAAATATTTAATGTGTCCATGTTGCGTTTCCTGTCACGGGCATTAGGCGTACCCACACAAGTGAGGTACCATTTTTATCGGGAGACTTGGGGAAACACAGAATAGAAGAACAAGTGTTATTGCCCCTTGTCTTTCTCTTCATTTATTCCTTCCAAATGTAATACAGTGTGTAAAAAAGACATCTATTCGAGAGCTGCTGTATAATTCACATGATAGTATTGGGATCCCGGAATTCAGAGATGTGCAAATAACCACTGCTTCTCAACACCTTATCTTGTGCCCATTTTGGAAATACAAAGGTTTCCTTGATGCCTATTTTTCACTCTTTATATTTCACCAAATGAATTGCTGTAACCCGGTATACAATGAAAACCCATTGCAAGGTGCAGCTCCTTTATTGGCTCTGGGTACTTAGGGTTCTTGATGAACATACAAGCCCTATATATTCCCACTACCACAAGAGTCTAGAAGACATAACGGTATATTGTTTTAAGAAATCTGCCATAGCTGGAAAAAGTTATAGAAGAAAACGTGGACAGAAGTGGCTCTTTTTTACCTCAATTTCAATATTTGTTTAATTTAGCTGTTACTTTCTGTAAGAAAACTTTGAAGGATCTACACAAATGACCCCTTGTTGAATTTAGAATTTTGTCTACTTTTCAGAATCGTTTAGCTGTGCAGGATTCAGCATTGTCTTTACACCCATTTCTGTCACTAACTGGAAGGAGGCTGAAAGCACAAAAAATAGTAAAAATGGGGCATGTCCCAGTTAAATGCCAAAATTGTGTTAAAACATGTGGTTTTCTGAGTCAAGTCTGCTTGTTCCTGAAAGTTGGGAAGATGGTGATTTTAGCAAAGTAAACCATTTGTTGATGCTGTTTTCAGGGAAAAAAACACAAGCTTTCTTCTGCAGCCCTTTTTTCCAATTTGTTTTAAAAAAACTACATTTTAGCTATATTTTGGCTAATTTCTTGATCTCCTCCAGGTGAACCCTCAATCTCTCGATACTTCTAGAATCGCTAGGGTATTGGATAAAAAGGATGCAGATTTGGCATGGGTAGCTTATATGGACAAAAAGTTATGAAGGCCTAAGCTCGAACTACCCCAAGTAGCCACAAAAGGCTTGGCAGAGGAGGGGGAAAATGCCTTGCAGTGAATGGGTTAAAGAAACACACTTCAGTGGCAGACCAAAGCTTATCTTCTATGCCATAAAGCATGTACCCCACAACATTATGGGCGGGGATAGGGAAACAAGTGTGAGGCACAAGCAATCAGTGTATATTATAGATCTTGAGACCAAAAGGTGGGACACGAAAGAAGAACTTTGGGCACATTTAGGGGATAAGTATTACTTTTTGATTTTATTGATAGTAAAATCAGTAATAAGGTCATTAAAACCTGGTTGGTTTGAATCCAATTCCTTTTATTGTAAACTAATGTATATATGTATGTATATGATTAGTTACAGGGCAGATATCAGCTTTTTGGGATTGTAACTATTGTTCTTTTCACAGGAAGATAAGGAAGGGAATGTCAAGTGAGATGTGGCAGTGGCCCCATGGGACTGGTTCCCCCTACCCTTTTCTTCAATCTGCACTTCTTTTGATACATGTTTTCAGATAAGGAAACCCTTTTTTATCCTTTTCCTTTTGGACTTCTTTTAGTAATATAAAAAAACTTTTTGAGGTGTAAAACTGCTTAAAGATTGCCCAATTGGGCATAATTATCTTATATTATATACAACTTTTTTTGAATTAGTACCATTATTATAATTGCCATTTCGAATCTAATGTAATAGGTTCTTGTCTATACATTTAGTTTGGCTCATAGATGTCATTGTTTGACATAATGCTATATATATATATATATATATATATATATATATATATATGTATATATATATATATATATATGTATATTATTGCAACAATTTCTACACTAAGGATATATTGTAATGTGTCTTATTAGTGCAGTTATATGAATTACTTCTACAATGTATTTTAAAATTAAGAAATTAATGTGCCTTATTATTAAGCAAACTATTTTTGTAAGGCAATGGTTGTTTTTCAGTTTGGTGGGATAGATGACATTTCAAGTATGATTTATGACTTTTAAGAGAGGACAATTCAATCTATGGATTTTTTTATTTGGATATTTGACAAGAACCATTGCAAAATGGCACTCTTTCCTTTTCAGGTGTTTTTTAAATTGATTATGGTTATTAGTTTTTCCATTAAGGAGGTATTGTTATATGTCTCAATTTTGCATTTATTTATCATAGAATATGTAATGCACGATTTAGAATCAACATTGTATATATATACTGGCACTCCTGACTTGTTTAAAAATAGAAAGATCACAAAACACCACAATTTTTTCTCTTGTTTTATTTTCACAATTTTGCTTGATTTTGGTCCACTCTGCATCACATAACATTCTTTGATGTTGTAGAAGCACAAATGAATGGATGACACCATTTCTTTTCTTTTTTCTGAGCACTCATGCAACCTCAAATGTGCATGCGGACAGGCAACCACCTCCAGTGCTTACCGGGACACCACCTAAGGCCAGTAGTTGCAGAACGGTACCCACAGCCATTATATGACTTCACTCAAAGAGGTATAATCACAGGACATAGCTTGAATCCAACAGCCTGTGTATACGGTCCCATATCCCCTGAATGTGGGAGTGCCCCCTTTCCATCAGCTTCTTTTCAGTCCCATAAACATGTCCTACTGAGCACCACCACTCTGACCAACTAGAAGGTTCTGTATTCTTACAAAGGAGGGGCAGGAAAAAGCACAGTTTCCTAAGGTTCACAAAGCCCCCCTCCACTCTGCATAATCACCCACTACTAAATAAATAGTTGTAAGCATTTTATCCACCATGAGCCAGAAGTTGGTCGAGGAGGGGGCAGGTAGGAAACCTATGAAGGTCATTTGCGTCCAGACGGACACATCTTCTACACCTAGAGTCTTTATTATCAGTGATCTTTGTCAGTTATCCAGGTGACTAATAAATCCTGTAAAGAGTGGACAAGCAATGTTTCTTGAGAGGGGCATGTTTAAATGTGGAATAAAGTAAGTTAGAAGGATACTTGCCAAACATCCTGTAGTTCCTCCTGCGGCATGAAGCCTTCCCATTCGCTGTATGCCAATTTTATTTTCTTCTTTGTTGCCTGTATTAGATGAGAATACCACTTAGCTACTTTCTTTTTCAGGGCCTTGGTATCATGCAACTCAAAATCAGTGAAATTCAATAACTCACAATTTGCCCACTCCTTCATCCTAAACTGATAGTACTTAAATCTGGACATACCCATTTTTACCAACCTTAATCGTTCATCCAAGTACATTAACTTATCTCCCACAGTTACCTACCCCCAGCTCGTAATCCCTGCATTCTGCAAAATAGCCACTGAAAATCCTTCAAACATTCTGGGGTCCCCAGGGAGTCCTAGATTGGTGATAGTTTATTATAGTATGGAATTGCTAGAAGAACTCTCACTTTAGCGCATAACCTGGCCGCAGACCTCAAACACTTTAGTCTTGCTTTCTTGCAGTATCCAGGGGCACCAAACTTACGAAGGAACCCTCCACTCCTTCCCCGACCCAACATGGCCTTATTGAGAAACACTAAGCAAGACTCATTGGGGGAATGGAACAACATTCTCCAATGTTTTAGCTGAAATGTCCAGCTGAATATCCATAAGTGCAAGTCCACCATCAACTAGTCTCCTTCTCAGCTTCTTCCAGGATAGCCAGATACCTTTTGGAGCCCAGACAAATGATGATATCCTCACCTTTATCTTATTCAGAATATCACTCCTGAAAGAGAGTGGGATGGTATGAAATAGGAAGGTGAGCTTAGGAAGAATTGCTATCCTCACAAGATTAACACGCTCATAGATCGTAAAGTGTAAAGACTGCCACTTGACCATCAACCTATCCACTTCCTTCCTCACCCTCTCCTGATTTCTGTCAACAAGGCAATCAAGATCATGCACTACACTCATTCCAAGGTATGTATTAGCTTCCTTGGTATTCCTTCCTTCGCAGTCTATATTCCAAGATATTATCTCTGTCTTAGCTTCATTAACGTGATAACCTAAGAAATTCCCACAAAAGGCTAACTCTTGCTCAGTGGCAGAGACTGGGGGATATCTGAGGTGTACAACATCAGGCCATCTGCACATAATACAGCCTTTCTTGTCATTCCTCCATACCTGTAAGTGAGTATCTCAACATGTAACCTTAAACTTTGCAGTTCTATGTATAGCGCAAACAAAAGCAGGGAGAGAGGATGCCTCTGCCTAGTTCTTGTTCTAACATCAAAGGGGTCAGATAGAGAGCCATTAAATAAAATCTTGCTGCAGGGTAGGAGTAGATTCTTCATATCATGTCACCCATAACACTTCCTACCTCTAAATGCGGGAGTACCACCATTCAAGTATTCCCAGTTCACTTGGTCAAAAGCCTTGGCCACATCAAAAGTGAGAAAAACTTAAGGTAATGAGTGCTCAGTGGCAATATTAATAGTGCCAATCAAGCCATGTATTAATTCCTCCAGCTGCCTCCCTGGCATGAAATCCTTTTGATCTTAATAAATTACACTGCCTACAACTTTACTAAATCACTTAGCCAATATATTTACAAAGACTTTGTAATCACAGTTTAATGAAGATATGGGACGATGACTGACATTCCTTCAGGTCCTTACCTGGTTTCACAATCAATGATAGGGTTGCCTCATTCCATGGCAGAGGGATGGGGGAACCCTCCAATAAAATTGAATTAAACTATCTTTCCCTGTATGGGACTATCTTATCTGCAAGAGCAGTGAATATCTTGTTTGGGAACCTGCCCGGGAGCCTTCCCTCTTCTTATATTCTTAATGGCAGCCAGTATCTCTGACCCACTAATCTCTTGGTTTAGGTACTCCTGAGTTTCTAGGGAAACAGAGGGTTGCTCTCTTGTCTTCAGCCATTCCATTCCTTTCCCTGATCTGAATTAAGGCTCCTACCAATCCCCTCATTATCCTCTACCAAAACCTTAGATTCTTCCTCTTGTATCCCTGTAATGAAATTCCAATTTCAGACTTTTTTTGTACATCCATGCAAGCACTTTTTCACATCATTCCCTTGATTCAAAATGCCTCACCCTACTGACTTCCCACAGCTCCCTCTCCATTTTCTCAATTCTTGCCCTAAATTATTCCTGGCACTGGTGCAGCTCTTGTTCTACTTTTCCCCTCTTATCTACACCCACCCCTACATTCTTCAACTTCTCTTCCAATCTAATTAATTCTTCTTCTAAATGCCATAACTTATCCTTTTCTTCTCTGTTCCTGGACACCACTAAATTTCGTAATGCCCCCTTTCATATAAGCTTTATACGCATCCCACACCAGATCTAACCTTGCCGACCCTTCATTAAAAGAGAAAAATTCACCTGTTTTCCCCAACAGCTCCAGAACAAAATCTGTGTGTAGTCAGACCTTCCTGTTAAGTGTCCATCTCATAATCTTCCCTTTACCGGATAAAACACCATGCATAATTATGGCAGCATGGTCAGAAAGGTGGAAAAAGAGATGTTTCAGCTTCCACAATTTACTCATAATAAAAATAAATCCAACCATGAATAATGGCTGTACTTCTTGCTCAAAAACGTATAGTCCCTGCGCTTCTCTTTTATTCTTTGCCATGCATCAGACAACTTCTGGTCCTCCATCATAGAGAGTAGTACGACATGTGTTCTCGGGGAGTGAATCTGAGAACACACTGATGACCCATCTAATACGCCATCCAAAACAATATTAAAGTCTCCCCCTAGAGATGACACCATTTCTAACACTACTGGTCAATGATGATTACAAGATGGGGCCCATTGTTCATTTTTCATGGTGTTTTCCTATGTGATTAGTCCTTCTTTCTTGTCTGTTTAAAAAATGAAGGGAATCACAAGGATGGGTGGCACACTTTGTTCTATCCTGTGGATAACATACATATAACATACAAACATTAATTTATTAACTTTATTTTTTAAATTAAATATAACTTAATAAAACAATTATAATGAATCAAAAAGTGAATTGTAATATTAAAGTGTAAGCTACAGTAAATCATACACATAACATTGTTCTTAAATATAATAATATAATACATATAATTATTATACATCAACCAAAGTTCCTAGATTAGAGTTTGGTGGATGGGTTACTCTTTCACAAATGTCACAAATATCCCGTCCGCCGTATTATGATCTTTGTAGGCTATAATGGGATTGCAATACATCAGACGGGATATCCATCCTGTTTGTGATGGAGTAACCCCCTCCGCCAAACTCCAAATCAGGCCCGTAGTCTTACAATGATTTTTAAAAAAAAAAACTTAAATAATATTTTAAATGTGTTCAACCATAATAAACAATTTTAAACATATATAACACAATAAATATTTTTTTAAATGAAAAAAATAAAACATGTAATGAATACTTTTGAAAATGTAAACACAATTGAAAATTAATTTAGAAAGTACTATAGTTTTTAAACATTTATAATTTAAAATTAAATATTCTCAAATTATCCTAATCTACCTTTGCAAGAAAACAATACATATTGACTCAACTCTACTTCAAAATTATTGAAAAGAACTAAAACTAATAAAAAACAATTCAAATACACAATTCTTACTAAAACCTGACAAGGATTGGAGAGCATTCATTCGTTTAGGGGTTAAAATGTACAGTTTTAACTCAAACAGTGTGAACACAACCCTTAGGAGTGTCAGATGTACTTTTCTAACTCCAATCTAACGAACACTGGGGAATGTACACACATTGGAGGTCTCTTTTAATATGCTAACTGAAGACTACTAAACAGTGGAGAAAGTGTATAATTAAATAAATATTTTAAACATCTTAACTAGATTAAAATTAGATAAGCACAATAAACATTAAAAAGTAGTGAAGATATGAGAATGGCACATGAGTTTTATTTGAATATATAATAATTACCTAAAAGCATTATACCCCAACTCCCTAAAATAAGACAAAAATTTAACTGAATAAAATCATTAACAATCATGATTATTTGAACTTATGTTAAAAAGTGATTTAATTATTTCTTATTTAGATCACTACTTCCAACAATATAACACACACGCTCAAACAATCTAAAAGTAATAGAATTTTTACCTAAAATTAAAAAACTAAAATAATAAAGTATGAATCAACCAACACTCACAAATATATACTTTAAAAATAGCCACCCACCTAAACCCCAGTATAACACTATCTATAAAATATCTAAGATAATAATTTATAAAAAATATACAAACAAACATAATTTTACATTAAAACTATTCAAACATATAGGTGGTCATTACAACCCTGGCGAACGGTGTTAAAGCGGCGGTAAGACCGCCAACAGGCCGGCGGTAAAAAATTGGGAATTACGACCGTGGCGGAAACCGCCAGCAAAGACAGCCACTTGAGCACTCCAACCGCCACGGCGGTACAAACAAACAGCTTGGCGGTCACCGCCAACAGACAGGCGGAGGACAAAGTACCGCCCACAGTATCACAACCTACCAATCCGCCACCTTTTCCGGGGCGGATTCACCGCAGACAAAAACACGGCGGAAACAGGACCTCTAAGGGAAAATGCTCACCTCTACACACCCCACGAGGAACCAGGACGCCATGGAACCAGAGCTGCAGATCCTGCCAGCCCTTATCTTCTTGCTCCTCTACCAGGAGCACGAATGCCGGCGGCGAAGACCACGGTGAGTACTGCACCTACGACACAGGGGGGGAGGGAAAAAACAGGGACACACACACGCAACACACAACACCCCCACCCTCACCCACGACAACACACACACTAATACATCATGATACATTATAGTTACACCCCCCCCAACCCTCCAGAAGAATGCAAAGACCAAAGAAAATGAGTGTAACCATTGTAATATATTAAAATGCAGTACGCAAAAATATACATATATACACTATTAACAAAATATACA
This sequence comes from Pleurodeles waltl, assembly GCF_031143425.1. Classification (NCBI taxonomy): domain Eukaryota; kingdom Metazoa; phylum Chordata; class Amphibia; order Caudata; family Salamandridae; genus Pleurodeles; species Pleurodeles waltl. The sequence continues at coordinate 1,008,171,996 of NC_090445.1, forward strand.
CCAAGAATAGTAGTCCAGGTAGTGCTCCATTGAAGTCCGTGGAACACTGGGCCCACACGGTATGGGCGAGGCCCACACAAGATCCCCGACCATGATGGAGAGAACACTGCAGGGGCATCAGATAGCAATAAAACAGGCACCTCAGGTGGAGGGAAAGGGGGGGCACCTCAGCCGGTTGAGTGCACGACGCCAAATCCACGAGGGGGCCACATGCTCACTGGGGGAGTGCAAAGCCACAGTCTCTCAAGTCTCTACAGTGGGTGGGTTGCCCACTGTTCAATCCTGGGGAGTGCAAAGCCACAGTCTCTCAAGTCTCTACAGTGAATGGTTTGCCCACTGTTCAATCCTGGGGAGTGCAAAGCCATAGTCTCTCAAGTCTCTACAGTGGGTGGGTTGCCCACTTTTCAATCCTGGAGAGTGCAAAGCCACAGTCTCTCAAGTCTCTACAGTGGGTGGTTTGCCCACTGTTCAATCCTGGGGAGTGCAAAGCCACAGTCTCTCAAGTCTCTACAGTGGGTGGGTTGCCCACTGCTTCATCCTGGGGAGTGCAAAGCCACAGTCTCTGAAGTCTTAACAGTGGGTGGTTTGCCCACTGCTTTATCCTGGGGAGTGCAAAGCCACAGTCTCTCAAGTCTCTACAGTGAGTGGTTTGCCCACTGTTCAATCCTGGGGAGTGCAAAGCCACAGTCTCTCAAGTCTCTACAGTGGGTGGTTTGCCCACTGTTCAATCCTGGGGAGTGCAAAGCCACAGTCTCTCAAGTCTCTACAGTGGGTGGGTTGCCCACTGCTTTATCCTGGGGAGTGCAAAGCCACAGTCTCTCAAGTCTCTACAGTGGGTGGGTTGCCCACTGTTCAATCCTGGGGAGTGCTAAGCCACAGTCTCTCAAGACTCTACAGTGGGTGGTTTGCCCACTGCTTCATCCTGGGGAGAGCAAAGCCACAGTCGCTCAAGTGGATGACAGTCTCCACTGGTTCTGGAGGGGGCTTGGTGCCCAGAGTGCTTCATCCTGCTAAGGACTGAGGTAGTGGAAGTATCTCTCCACTGGTTCTGGAGGGGGCCTTGTGCCCAGAGTGCTTCATCCTGCCAAGGACTGAGGTAGTGGATGTATCTCTCCACTGGTTCTGGAGGGGGCTTGGTGCCCAGAGTGCTTCATCCTGCTTGTGACGGACTCAGTAGCGTCAGTGCCCTTGGCGCTCATGGGCCAGTGGTGCATGTGGCGGCGGTGCCCTGTTCAGCGGTTCTTGTGGTGGCGGTGCCCTGTTTAGCGGTGCTTGTGGTGGCGGTGCCCTGTTCAGCGGTGCTTGTGGCGGCGGTGCCCTGTTCAGCGGTGCTTGTGGCGGCAGTGCCCTGTTCAGCGGTGCTTGTTGCGGTGGTGCCCTGTTCAGCGGTGCTTGTGGCGGCGGTGCCCTGTTCAGCGGTGCTTGTTGCGGCGGTGCCCTGTTCAGCGGTGCTTGTGGCGGCGGTGCCCTGTTCAGCGGTGCTTGTGGCGGCGGTGCCCTGTTCAGCGGTGCTTGTTGCGGTGGGGTCCTTTGCAGTGACTCAGCTGCTGGCGGTCCTTCATGGCCCAGCGGGGCTGGTGCTGGCGGTCCTTCATGGCCCAGCGGGGCTGGTGATGGTGGTCCTTCATGGCCCAGCGGGGCTGGTGCTGGCGGTCCTCTCTGGCCCAGCGGGGCTGGTGCTGGCAGTCCAGTCTGGCCCAGCGGGGCTGGTGCTGGCGGTCCTGTCTGGCCCAGCGGGGCTGGTGCTTGCGGTCGTGTCTCGTCCAGCGGGCTGGTGCTGGCGGTCCTGTCTGGCCCAGCGGGACTGGTGCTGCCGGTCCTGTCTAGCCCAGCGGGGCTGGTGCTGGTGGTTCTGTCTGGCCTAGCGGGGCTGGTGCTGGCAGTCCTGTCTGGGCCAGCGGGGCTGGTGCTGGCGGTCCTGTCCTGGGCAGCAGGGCTGGTGGCGGCGGTCTCTTGGGCAGCAGGGCAGGTGCTGGTGGTGGCCTCCTGGGCAGCGGGGATGATGGCGGTGGCCTCCTGGGCAGCGGGGCTGGTGGCGGTGGCCTCTTGGACAGCAGGGCAGGTGCTGGTGGTAGCCTCCTGGGCAGCGGGGATGATGGCGGTGCCCTCCTGGGCAGCGGGGCTGGTGGCGGTGGCCTCTTGGGCACCAGGGCAGGGGCTGGCGGTGGCCTCCTGGGCAGCGGGGATGATGGCGGTGGCCTCCTGGGCAGCTGGGATGATGGCGTCTTCTCCGCCGTGCTGCTCTTCCCAGACCTGCTGACTTTCTTGTGGGCCTTCCCCATCTTAGAAGGTGTCGCAGCTGACTCCACACTCCCACCTCTACCCCTGGGAGCGGCTTTGGTGGCTGGACTCTTCCCCCTGTCCCGCCGGGCACTGGCCAACTTTTTATGCTTCACAGGTGGGGGACTGTCCGTGCTGTGGCTCTGTGCCACACTGGCTGACCTGGTGGCCGGTGCACTCCAGATTCCGGTGACTACAGGCACCACTGGTCCCAGAGATGTTGTGGCTGAGGTGCTAGGTTGGGACCTGGAGAGTCGGGCCCTAGGAAACGGACTGGGTAGGGGAGGTGTTGGAAAGAGATAAAGGTTGGACAGAAAAAGTTTTTGGGAAACACTGGGACGGGTTGCTGGAGGGGGTTTCGGAGTGGAGGAAGAGGTTGTGGTTGTAGGAGGTGTTCGTTTGGTGACTTTGGGTGAAGGTGCATGCGCTGGAGGCTGTCATGAGGTGGATGGCTGTTGGATGGGTGTGTGCCTGCGTTTGTGTATCTTGGGAGGTGGCGTCACAGACACACTGGGAGAGGACATAGGGGACGTGTGAATGGCAGTGGGAGTGGTGACTGCACGTGAGCGGGGTGTGGTGGTGTGTGTGCTGGTGATGGCAGTAGTGGCTGTAGATGTAGTGCATGCAGGTGTGATTGTAGACGAGACTGGGAGGGAGGAGGGAGACGAGGAGGAGGGGGACACAGTGGAGGCAGTGGATGTTGATGTGTCTGCATGTGTGTGATGCTTGCGTGAGTGCCTGTGGGATGTGTGGTGCTTATGTTTGCCTGAGCTTCCCTTGTGTGTTGACGTGTGTGCATGCTGGTCTGAAGGTGTGCTTGGGATAGGCTGAGGTAGAGAGGATTGGGTCTGGGTGGAGGAAGTTGGAGGTGGGAGGCTAGACACAGGGACAATGGCTGCCATCAGTGCTGAGGCCAGAGTCTGAAAAGCTCGCTGAAGGGCCGTCTGACCAGAATGAATGCCCTCCAGGAATGCATTTGTTTGTTGCAACTGCCTTTCTACACCCTGGATGGCATTCAAAATGGTAGACTGCCCAGCAGTGAGGGACCTAAGGAGGTCAATGGCCTCCTCACTGAGGGCAGCAGGGGTGAATGGGGCAGGGGCTGAGGTGCCTGTGCAAAGGTGATGCCCACCCTCCTGGGTAAGCGGGCACGGGGCAAAGGCTGAGGGGCTGCTGGGAGGGCAGTGCTGGTAGGGGGGGTGGCAGCTCTACCTGTAGATGCGGGGGCACAGATGTTGCCACCACCACAAGGGAGCTCCCATCAGAGGACGAGTCCGTGTCTCTGGTGTCAGCTCCTGTCCCCGCCGTGGAGCTCCCCTCACCCTCCGTCCCACTGGTGAACTCCGAGTCCGTTGTTTCGCCCTCCAGGGCCATGTGGGATGCAGCTCCCTCCTGCTCTGGTGCCACTGCTCCTCCGCCTGATGATGCTAATGCACACAAGAACAGGGAGACCACAAAAAGTGGGGGGGAACGGCAGAAGAAAGACATGTTGAGTGCATGCATTACCGCTACCATTGGCGGACACGACAGGAGGACATGTGAGGAGATGGCGGCATCCTCCGGTGTACAGACCGTTGGTGGACCTGTTGACAATGGAGGAAAGACATGTGATCATCACCTACAGGCTTGACCGTGACACAATCCAGGAACTGTGTGCCCTGCTGGAGCCAGACCTGATGTCAGCTATCCGCCATCCCACAGGAATCCCCCCTCAAGTGCAGGTGCTGTCAGTACTCCATTTCCTTGCAAGTGGGTCATTTCAAACAACAGTGGCCATAGCATCAGGGATGTCCCAGCCTATGTTTTCCAACGTGTTGTCCAGAGTGTTGTCTGCCCTGCTGAAACACATGCGGAGCTACATCATTTTCCCTCAGGTGGAGGATTTGCCTACAGTGAAAGGAGACTTCTATGCCCTGGGACATATCCCCAACATCATAGGTGCCATTGATGGGACCCATGTGGCTTTGGTACCCCCCGCAGGAGTGAACAGGTATACTGAAACCGGAAGAGTTGGTTTGTTTGGCCGACCAGTACATCTCCCATGTGAATGCCAAGTTCCCTGGCTCAGTGCATGACGTCTACATCCTGCGGAACAGCAGCATCCCTTATGTGATGGGTCAACTCCAGAGGCACCATGTGTGGCTAATAGGTGAGCACCTGGAAGCAAGTCAGTGGGAATGGTTGTCTGGGTCTGGGGATATCCCTACAGGTTAGTGTGTGTCTAACAGTTGTCCCTCGCCATTTGCAGGTGACTCTGGTTACCCCATCCTGTCATGGCTACTGACCCCAGTGAGGAATCTCAGGACAAGGGCAGAGGAATGCTACAATGATGCCCATGGGCGAACTCGGCGGATAATAGAGCGGTCCTTCGGCCTCCTGAAGACCAGGTTCAGGTGCCTCCATATGACAGGTGGATCCCTATTCTACTCACCAAAGAAGGTGTGCCAGATCATTGTGGCCTGCTGTATGCTTCACAACTTAGCTTTGCGACTACAGGTGCCTTTTCTGCAGGAGGATGGTCCAGATGGCGGTGTTGTTGCAGCTGTGGAGACTGTGGACAGTGAAGACGAGGAAGCAGAAGAAGAGGACATGGACAACAGGAACTCGGTGATCCTGCAATATTTCCAGTGAGACACAGGTAAGAATACAAACCTGCCTACTACATGTACTTTAACACTACTACCTCTCTACTGTCTGTCGTTTTCACCCAGTGTATGGTCACAGAGTTGTCACTTTCCCTTACGATTTCACAGATGTGTGTCCCACAGTGTGACATCTGCTTTATTTCCTCATGGACTAGAGCTGTGTGACATAGGTATGTTGACATTACAATTGAAAGAGCATTTTGCCACTGTGATTGCTAATACACTATTTCGAAATCACAGACTGACTCCAGATTGTTTTGTGCTTCAAGGGTGTTTATTTAAGTGCACAATATTGGAGCGGGTTGTAAAATGGTGAGTGGTGATGGTGGAGGAATGTCCATGGCAGAGTCCAGTCTATTAGTCTCACAGGTGCATTGCCCAAATGGGCATAGGAAGTGGAGCTGGGGCAGTTTGATGATGGACAGGGTGACAAGGTGGGAAAGAAGGATGACAATTAGGGTGGTCTCATTTCTTGGCGGGGGTCTTGGCATCGTTCTCTGTCTTTGTCCTGGATCTCATGGACCGTTTGCAGGGTGGTTCTCCCTCTGCAGGGGTGGGGTGCTGGTGTGGTGGTCCTGTGGCGGTGCCTCCTGTCCACTAACGCCGGTGGAGGTGGTGGGCAGTTCATCGTCCATGCTAGTGTCAGGGGCCCCTTGTTGTGCCACAGTGTCCCTTCTGGTGTTGAGAACTTCCTTCAGCACCCCTACGATGGTGCCCAGGGTGGAATTGATGGCTCTGAGTTCCTCCCTGAAGCCCAAATATTGTTCCTCCTGCAGGCACTGGGTCTCCTGAAACTTGGCCAGTACCGTTGCCATCGTCTCCTGGGAGTGGTGGTAGGCTCCCATGATGTAGGAGAGGGCCTCGTGGAGAGTGGGTTCCCTTGGCCTGTCCTCCCCCTGTCGCACAGCAGCCCTCCCAGTTCTCCTGTGTTCCTGGGCCTCCGTCCCCTGAACCGTGTGCCCACTACCACTGCCCCCAAGTCCCTGTTGTTGTTGGGGTGGTGGGTTATCCTGGGTTCCCTGTAGTGGTGGACACACTGCTGCTTGACGTGTCCTGGCGACAGAGGTATGGGCCCGCTGGGTGGGTGCTGTGCTGGTGTTTCCAGAGGGGGGAAGGTCTGTAGTGGCCTGTGACTGTGTGAGGGGAACCAACTGTCCAGAGGTCCCCGATGGGCCGGGCTGGTCATCTAGATCCAGTTGGACAGAGCTGCTGTCATCACTGTGGGTCTCTTCTGTTGGTGGTGTGGACATGTGTGGACCCTCCTGTCCAGTGACGTTGGGTAGGGGTCCTGCAGGGGTATAAAAGGATGTTTATTACATCTGTGTGTGCCATGGTGTGCAATAGGTGGGTGTCCGTGTACCCCAGTGCTTGCATTCCTGTGCAGGACCTTGTGTGATGGTGGTTTAGGGGGGTATATGGGTATGTGCAGTGGCCATGCTTTGGTCATGGGTGTCCAAGCTTTGTTGTTGCATGCAGGGCTTGGTGTTGGGATGGGTGGGTTGTGATAGTGGGACATTTGTGAGGAGTAGGAGTGATGGGGGTGAAGGTGGGGGTATGTGATGGCATGCAGGTAGGGTGGGGGATGTAATAGTAAAGCTTTGACTTACCAGAGTCCATTCCCCCATCTACTCCTGCGAGGCCCTCAGGATGCAGAATCGCCAAGACCTGCTTCTCCCATGTTGTTAGTTGTGGGGGAGCAGGTGGAGGTCCGCCGCCAGTCCGCTGAACCGCAAGGTGGTGTCTTGAGACCACAGAATGCACCTTCCCCCGTAGGTCATTCCACCTCTTCCTGATGTCATCCCTATTTCTTGGGTGCTGTCCCACTGCGTTGACCCTGTCCACTATTCTTCGCCATAGCTCCATCTTCGTAGCAATGAAGGTGTGCTGCACCTGTGATCCGAATAGCTGTGGCTCTACCCGGACGATTTCCTCCACCATGACCCTGAGCTCCTCCTCAGAGAACCTGGGGTGTCTTTGCCGTGCCATGGGGTGGTGTGGGTGATTTGTGCGGTGGTGTGTGTAGTGATAAGTGTGGTGCTAATTAGTGGTGTGTTGTGTGAGGTGCGTGGAAGTAATGTAGGTGATGGTATTGTGTGCCTGTGGATGCTTGGTAGTTGTTTGTAGTGTCTCTCTCTGGTCTTCTCTCTGTACTTGTGGTCGTAGGGGTTTGTGGGTGTGTGTTTTATATTGTAATGGGTGTGTGGGAGTGGTGTGTGTATGTGTATCAGGTGTGTGTATTTTGAATTGTCCTATGTGGTTGTGTTTTGTAAATGTGTGTGTATTTTGAGCGTGGCGGTGTGTACCGCCAATGGAATACCACGGTTGAAAGATCGCCGCATGGATTCGTGTGTCGTGATAGTGTGGCTGTATTTCTGTTGGCGTGACGGTGGAGGTTTTGTTTTCGCCAGTTTATCACTGACCTTTGGTGTGGCAGACTTGTGTGGGTGTCTGAATTTTGGCAGATTCCGTGCTGTGGGTCATAATAGCTGTGGCGGAATTCCGCGGCTGTGGCGGTGTGTTGGTGGTCTTCTGCACGGCGGTAAGCGGCATTTACCGCAAATGTTGTAATGACCGCCATAATCTTTTAAAACTAGAACTTAGCTTAATTAATACATGTATCAACTATTATAAGTTTAAATACTTTACTTAAACACTACCAAACCAATACCCCATAAAACACAACAACCAAAACATTGAAATCAAATAAACAAATTAAAAATGTGTTAAAAATATATGGCCTGATTACAAGTTTGGTGGAAAGGGTACCGCCATTGGAACTGCGTCAGATTCCCTGACTTCCAACTTAGCTGGCCACCTACTGAATTATGATGTTGGTGGGTTGCTGAATGAGAGACCACCGGAGTCTCACAGACTCCACTTCGACGGTGGCATGGAGAAAAGCACCTGGCAAAGAGAGGTACAGACAAGGATCCAGGCGTCCGGAGTACAGAGTGCCTTTCCGTCAAGCCGACTGTGGTGGAGAGACCGCCTGCTTTGAGATGGTGGAATAGAAGGAAATGACGTTCAAACTCATCCATTTCCTTCTTTTCCCTTCAGTCTCCAATGTGGACCCCTTCGTCCGAAGCCCCCTTTCACAGCAGCAACTTGACACCGAAGAAAACAATCCCATCGACACGAAATCCAGGTAAGTACGTTTAACACTTTTCTCCCATTGACTGGACTGAGAACAAATGTTCCAGACTACAGCAATAGAAAAGTACTCATACAAGGTATTTTTTTAACAAATGTCATACATATGTGTACATTTTACACTTACTTAGTCAAAATGTACACACCTGCATCTACACATATGAGAAATGTTTCTTGAATTGCTGACTGCGTCCCAAGCCGGTCCCCCACTGTTAGAAACACCACTGCTGGGCCAGCAGTGATATCTACATATGGCGCACAAAAGACTGCCAAGTCCACGTTCTACTTGGGACTGCTGCAGCAGAATGGCGGTGAGAACGGCAAACTTGGAATCAGGCACATAAACAAATAAATGACAGAAAATGCTAATTATTCAAATAGCATATAATAAAAACACTACCCACTGAATCTCACAATAAACTCAACAGAAAATAATTATGCAATTCTATATTATTCAAACATAATACAAAATACATTAAACAATAATGTAAATAATGTAATAAAGCATAACACTACAAGAAAACAACCTAATAAAATTATAATAGTAAAGTATATTTCAAACTTTTGATACTATGGTAAAAAGGTTTTTAAAAAATGATTGATTTACCTTTAACAATTTTCTGCCTGTTATTTTTGCAGTCTCTTAGGGGGTCGTTAACAGATTGGCGATCAGAAACATCTGACCGCCAAACTCCCGATGAGGAGATTGTCACGGTGCTGGTGGTCTCCCCAGTGGCCCCATTACAACTTTCCCACTGGGCTGACGGGGGGGAACCAAGGTTTTTACCCGTCAGCCCGAGTGGGAAAGCTGTGATAACATTGCGGCTCATTATTGAGACAGCAGCAACGCTGGCGCACGCAGGGTGCACCAGCACCCTTGAAATACGCACTGTCTGCACAGCAGGGGTACTGGGCAGGGAGACCTGTGGCCCCCTGCACTTGTTCTCCACCAGCCTTTTCATGGTAGTCAGACCACCATAAAAAGGCTGGTGGAGAACAAGGTTGTAATCAGAAGGGAGGTGCTAACTTCAGCAACCAGGACCGCCGTCATCCCGTCGGGTACAGAGCTCCTTGCAGTGAAAGCAGTCACCTGGTGTTCAGACTGTCTGGGTTGTAACGTGGCGATCAGACCTCCACAGCAGCGGCAGTCCGACCTCCACCATGAGTCTGGCGGTCTTGAGGCCCCCAGACTCGTTATCGGACCCTTAAGGTTGATCATGATATTGCTAGGAAATTATTTTTTTAAGACTTATTTAGAAGAAGACTGCTGGTCACACCATCAGATTAAAGGATTGTAGTCATATTCAGGTTATTGTGACGAATGAATTTACTTGTCAGTTTTTCAAACAGAATTATAATTTGTACAGAAGTCTTGGGTATAAAAATGAGGAAAGTCTCAAGTTGTATGGAGTCAGCAATTACACAAAAAGAACAAGCTTGTCAAAACTAATATCATTTTTAAGGAAGATGCTACTGTGGGCAAGATAATATTTACATGATATGACAGCAATATGATGGGTTTGAAGAGAATGATGTCAAAATAATGATTGAGGACTATTATTGTGGCCTTTCACATACTGCAATTGTACTATGTTGAGTAGTACCACCATAGTACTAATCGTTCACTACACAATGCTATTAACAAACCTATGTGTGTAGGTTCTGCCTCTGCCTCTCTTTACATTTTCTGTACAGAAATTTCCCTGCCCTGACTGCAGAGTCTGCCCACAAGTAAGTATACATTTTAATAGTAAGGGTATGAGGGACAGTGAGTAGTCCGTGGAAATGGAGAGATTAAGGGAGAGGTAAGAGGGGATTAAGGAAGGAACGACTATCAACCACCACAAAAGAGTAAGCTCATTGCTATTCTCAAATTCTACAAATAAAAATGCTGCAGTTAAATATGATCCAAAACAGTAATAACTATACTCCAGCTCAGCCTTAGAGTTAGTGCATCCCTACATGTGACCAAATTGTGCTACTGCAACCCTCCATTCAAGTCAATTCCTTTACTTGAATGTCATAGACAATTATAAAAGATAACATGCAGAGTATACATGCAGTTGAAATCAAATCAAATACAGAAAAGCAACAAGGAATAACCGCCAACTTATCAATCCAGGATTTTACGATAAGACAGAGCTGATTTAAGAAAGCTACCCTGACTAAAGCACACATCAACTCTTGGTAACAATTGAAGGAAATGAAGGGGTCTCAAATAATGCATCCTTAAAAGCGTTATTAAATATTGTATCCTAAAAGTGTCATAAAACGTGCAAAATGATATCACATAAAAGTAGATATTGGGAAGACGTATTGTCACAAGTACATTTTTTACCTTCTAGATTGTCAAAATAACCTTGTGGAAAGCATAACATATAACAGACAGTCCCTGCTCAAAATCTCAGCAACAGGGCTCTCTACCAATTATTATATACACACAATACATATGGTTAAGGGCAGAGGTTAGTTTCCAGGGCAGTATAGTTCCTAACTAAAGGTTTCCTCAATTCCTAACTTTCATGATTGACTTTGACGAAAGCGGATGACAGGCCCTTGAAAGCCAGGTGCCATGGACTCCTTCTAACTATAGTATATTTGCCTACTATGAAATAAAGATGTAAACACTGTTCCATTGTACCTAGCCTTTCTCCAAACCGGTTCTGACAAGGAGATAATACACTGTTGTTGTGTAACCAGTTTCTTAATCTATTAAAAGGGCCATCCACGTAATATTAAAAGTGGAGTCAATTAAAGAGATAAGTCTATAAAATTTGGGGTCAGAACGACTACCCTTTTTAAAAAAACAGAACAATGATAGAACTTTACCAGGAAGGAGGGAAATCTATTAACTCCGAATGAAGAACTACATTAGTGCGCAAAGGTTCATACCCTACATTTAAAGATATCCAGAGGCACCCTATCCAGTCCAGGATCTTTAGAGGGGGAGCTTCGATAAACAGCAATAATCAATTCATCTACAGAAAAATGGAGCCTCTCAATAATATTACTATTGAGAAACAGATCCTCAGTTGTGCTACAGTCGGATATTCTGCTGTATATCTTACTAAAATGCGCAAACCACTGATCTCAAGTGATATGGCTGCTCATTATGGAGCGCATTGACTTTCGTACTCTTACATCGTAGACCCCTCTACAAAACTCTCTTAGGTTCTTAAAAGAGGCTGCAACAGCCATACATTCCCAATTATCCCTTTGGATTTCAGTCTTTCTTACGGATAAGGCCTCTTTATCGAGTGTCAAAGCCTCTAAAACTACAGAAGGCTTCCTAGGTATAGTAGTCAGAGCTTTCTGCAAATTCCTATTAGCACGGGACGAAGACCTATCAAACCAGAGAATAACTGGGGAAGTAGGTCTGTAAACAGGCTTAAGTAATAATCTGTGTTTTAGATAATATAAAACTTTTTACTCACCACATAAGCTCCTCCCCCATTCAAATCAATGGAGCCAACAAATATCCATAGAAATATGTAGGCATATAAAGCCACATGTATTTATTTGAATAATAATATCCAAAATAGGCAAAATACATTTTTAGTATGTTAGGGGATGCTTTCAATATCAGAAATAAATGTTTAAATAAATACACTACATTCTAAGGCAAATCAACAACCAAATAGACATAACACTTTCCTTGTAGTAAATAGGGGTCAGTGAAAAATTGCCCTCCACTGGCAAAGTTTTCAGAGTTTTCAGTGTGGAGCATGGAGTTCTGGCAAAACTCTGGTAGCCGCAGGGTGGTGGAGTATTATTTTCCTGCATGCGGCTCCCCAACACTAAGTGAGCGAGTGCAAGCAAGATTTTGTATAACCTAGCTCGAGTTTTGGCTGCTAGAACCCCTCCCAGCGAGATTTTTCAACACAGGTGTTCTTGGCAGGTTGTATCCATTCGTGCTGAGGAAGCTGCCGCTTGAGTAGAAGATCTACTCAAATGGCCAAAAGAAACAGCACCTTCTGGTGCACAGTGTGGTGCAGTTCGCACGGATTTTACAGTGCGGAACAAGTTCCTGGTACAAAAAAATCACTGCGAGCCCCAAAGCCATGTTGATTTCTTTTTTATTAAAACTTTATTAGACATTTTTATAATAAACATTATTATTATTAAACATTGCAAAGTGTGAATTACTGAGGTGGGGGCTGAAGTGGATGAACAAAGTTGTTAGCAAACCAAAAATTTAATTTTATATGTAAACGTGGGCCTAACTATATATACTGACTGTTGACTGCTAGTGTTGTCAATAACACTGGCACCGTTTGACAAATCACCACAAAACAGTCCATAAAGATGATACTTTTTGTGTCGTTTGTGCATGGAAAGCTTAGGGATGATCTGTCAAGCGGGGGAGTAGAAAAAGGGGATCCTAAAACGCAAAACCTACATGCAACTTTCATAGAATTCTTTAAGAAGGGCTACCGCAAAAATTGTGGAACAGAATTTAATCAGATTTGGCGAGAAGCAGATCTTGGTCCGCAGATTGTGCTTTTTGTGATTGCGTGTAAGTCTCAGTATTTTTTGATAAATCAAAATAATTGGACAACTGGACAGTTGGATCACCGAGACTATTGCAAGAGTGCCAAATTAAAAATGCAGTGTTCTGATTGACCTAGTAAATCAATCAATCAATCAAACAGGATTTATAAAGTGCAGCTAATTACCTACGAGGGTATCCAGGTGCTGAGAACACAGCTGCTAAGGGATTCAGTTGAATAGCCAGGTCATGAGTCCTTTCCTGAATTCCAGAAGAGAGGATGAGGTCCGTAAGTTAAGAGGGAAGGGCTATTTCAGGATATTTCTGTGAGGTAGGAGAACGAGCGTCCTCCACTGTTGCTTTTGGCAGATGCAGGGGATGTGTGTAAGGGAGAGGGAAGCAGAGCGCATGTGTCTGGAGGGTTGGTGGAAGTTCAGGCGGTGGTTGATGTATGCTGACCCTTGATTGTGCTAGCTTTGTATGTGTGGATCAGCATCTTGAAATGACACCTCTTCTGAATGAGGAGCCAGTGGAGCTTCTTGAGGTGGGGGTGGTGTGGGTCCATTTGGGGAGGCTGAGGATAAATCTGGATGTTGAATTCTGTATGGTCTGTAGTCTCTTCAGGAGGTGTGTGCTGATTCCTACATAGAGGTTATTGCTGTAGCCCAACTGGCAGGTGACTAGGGCTTGAGTGACGGTTTGTCTGGTGTTCATGAGGAGTCATTAGAAAATGTCACAGAGCATGCAAAGATTGAGGAAGCAAGCAGAGACTGCGCTGATCTGGATTTTCATAGTGAGCTTGCTGTCCAGGTTGATGCCAATATCGTGAGCGTGATCTGTCAGAGTGGGTTGAGTTCCTAGTTCGGTAGGGCACCAGGAGGTGTTCCACAAGGAAATGTTGTACCCGAAGATCAGCACTTCCATTTTGCCTGTTTTTAATTTTAGCAGTTGTAATTCATCCAGTCCGTGATGCCCGTCATGCACTTGCAGAAGTTGCCCTTTGTGGTGGAGGGGTCTACTGATAGTGAGAGGATTCACTGTGTGTCTTCTGCATAGGATATGATATTCATTGCATGGGGTTTGATGATGTTGGCCAAGGGGGTCATGTAGATGTTGAACAGTGTAGAGCTGAGGGGAAAACCTTGAGGGACACCACAAAGGATTGGGTTCTGAGGTGAAAGGCAGATTGTCTGGGTTCTTCCAGAAAGGAAGGATGTGATCAAGTTGAGGGCATCTCATTGGATTCCGATGTGATGAAGCCTCTTGGTAAGGGAGTGATGGGATACAGTGTTAAATGCTGCTGAGAGGTTGGGGAGGATCAGGGCTGCCTTTTCTCCTAAGTGGAGGAGGCTTCTGATGTCTGTAGTGGCAGCGATCTGGGAGGTTTCTGTGCTGTTGTTGTTTTGAAATCTGGTTTGGGAGGGGCCAGCAGATTCTTGATCTCAAGGTGTTCTGTGAGTTGGTGGTTGATGGCCTTTTTGAGGACTTTGGCTGGAAAGGGGAGCAGAGAGATGGGACAGTAGGTCTTGAGTTTTTGGGGGTCAGTGGAAGGTTTCTTGAAAAGGAGTTTGACTTCTGAGTGTTTCTATAATTCTGGGAAGGTGCCCCTGGTTATGAATAAGTTGAAGAATGCTGTGCTCCTTAGTGGACCGAGTTCATGATGGCTGTGGTGTTTTGTGTGGTGAGCTGGTCCCAAGTTGTGACCACGTGGTCAGATATAGCATCAGGGTTTGCATCTGTAGGAGCGAGGAGGCTGAGGTTGTCAGTGGTGGTAGGTTGGGGTTCAAAGTGTTTATAGATAGTGGAGATCTTTTCATGGAAGAAGTTCACCAGGGTGTCGCAGAGTTCCTGGGAAGGGGTGATGATGTTTTTGGTAACTGAGGGGCTGGAGCCCTGACGATTTAAAAAAGTTCCTTGCCTTGGTAATAGCTGGTTTTGATGCAGTAGGCCAGGGTGCCCCTCTTTGTCTTTTTCAGTAGTTAGTGGTATTGGTTGAGGGACGACTTGAAGATGGCTCAGTCAATGGGCTCATTGACTGTGCACCATTTCCTTTCTAGTAGTTTGCAGTTGTGTTTCACTGTTCTCAGTTCCATGTTATACCAACTGGCCTGTTTGGTGGGTCTCTTGAGTTTGTTGGGCTAAAGCCAGGGGGCCATCTTTAGGCAATCTCTCTCCCACAGGAGTCAGGCTCCTGCTACAGTGAGCGCTCTGATTGGCTGACAGCAACATAAGAAAAATGTTGCTGGAGCCATTACAGGACATGGGGATTTAGGCCCTCATTATGATTAGGCGGTCTTTTCTCAAGACCGCTGAAGCCATGGGTGCCAGAAGACCGCCAGTGCTGGCGTTCTTATGACCACCATAATACAGTACTGAAGGATTTCCACCATAATTCGGGCAAAAATCCCCCAGTAGTCGTGCTCCACCACCGGCCCTGCCCCACCAAAAGGACTCTTCCAGCCGTATTATGACCTGTAATATGGCCTGGCGTTGGCCTGATAGTGGTGGCCTGATGGCGGGGCGCTGCTGGCGTTGGAAGTGGCTGTTACCGTTCCCTGCCGGACGACCTACTCGCCGGATAAGGTAAGTCAATCGTCCAACACGGGAAGGGGGTGGGGGGGTTGGGGGTAGGAGGTGTCCATGTGTGAGTGGGTGTTGTCTGCATGTGAGAATGTGTGTATGCGTGTATGAATGGGTGTTTGAATGCGCCTTTTAATGCATGTGTGTGTGTATGGGTGTGTGAATGCATGTATTATTGTTGAAGTGAGTGCGTGTTGGAATGTTTGTATGAATGCGTGTACGTATGCCTGTGAGTGAATGCGTGTATATGTGTGTGTGTGAGTGAATGCATGTATGCATGCGTGTGAGTGAATGAGTTTATGTATGAGTGTGAGTGAATACGTGTATGTAAGTGTTGGTGAATGAGTGTATGTGGGGTGCATGTGGGTGTGTGTATGTGTGTGTGTGTATGCGGGGAGGGGGTGTTGGAATGGAAGGGGTTGGGGGAGTGGGGTGCTGGTATGGAAGGGGGTTGGTGGAGGGGTGCTGGTATAGAAGGGGGTGGGAGGGTGCTACTATGGAAGGGGGGTGGGGGAGTGGGGTGCTGGTATGGAAGGAGAAGTGGGGGAGTATTGAAATTGCGGGGGGTTGGGGGAGTCATCTGCCAGTGACTGGAAAGAAATTTCCTGTCACCGGCAGCCTTTCTGCCAGGATTTGTGTGGCAGTGCTACCGCCGCGGAAACCCTGGCAGAAAGCCGACTCATGATACCGCTGGCTGTCTTCAGTTGACCGCCCAATTGGAGATATTGATATCCGGCCCTGCTGTCCAACCGGCCTGACGATACAAGTGGGGATGTGATGGTTTGGCAGAGGCTCAATCGCCACACTCATAATGTGGCGGTCTTTACTGCCGGACCGTCGGCGGTGAGACCGCCACCATGGCCCTGGCTGTCTTCGGATCGCTAGGGTCATAATAAGGGCCTTATTCCCCAGTCCTGAAGTAAAAAAAGAAAAATAATACAAGGGGCTATAGTAGGGATTCCCTGACCACCTAAGCCAAAAGGGGGACCCAGAGGGACCCTCTGGGGCCAAAACCAAAAACCAAATCATCAAAAAATGCCAGACAGAAAAATGGCAACCGGTTCGCATTCTAAAGGTCCAGGGAGCCACAACACACCACTCCTCTCTACAATACGCCATTCCATTCTATTCTACGACATGCGACTTCACTCTACATTATTCCACTCTACATCCCTCCACTCTAAGACACTCGTTAACATGTCACTCCACTCTACTCTATGACATGCCTCTGCACTGTACACCATGACCCACCACTTCACTCCAATCTTTGACACAACACACTATGCCACTCCACTTTACAACACCCTATACCATTCCTCTCTAGGCCACTCCACCCTATGCTACTCTACTCTATTTCACTCTACAGTACTCCACTGTACAACAATCCATCCTATGGCTCTCCACTCTATGACACTCTAAAAGATGGTACCGTACGACACTCCACTCTAAGACACTCTACTCAACATCACTCCACTCAACAAAATTCCACTCTACAACATGCAACTCTACTCTCTGGCACTTCACTCTGTGACAATCCACTTCACTTTGCACCACCCTGCTCTGTAACAATCCACTTTACTCAACTACCTCCAACCATACCATGCCACTGTACTCCACTCTACACCACTCTACTCCACTCTACTCTATGCCACTCTACTCCACTCTATGACACGCCACCCTATGACACTCTATGCCACTCCACCACACTCTGCTCCACTCTATGCCCTTCCACTTCATGCCTCTATACTCTACTCCACTCTATGGCATTCCATTCCCTCCACAACACTCCATGTGGCTCCACTCCACACTATGCCACACCACTCTGGGCTAAGCCACTCCATTCTACTCCTCTCCGTTCCACACCACTCTACTCCACTCCAGTTCACTCCACTCCACTCTACACCAGTTTACTCAACTGCATGCCACTCCACTCTACACCACTCCACTCTATGACACCCTACTTCTCTCAATGACAATCTATGCCCCAGCACTCAAAGACAATTTACTGTACTCTGAGCAACACACTCCACACTAGTCCACACCCTCCACTCTACTCTGCCACACTTTACTCCACTCCATGCGACTCTATGCATCTCTACTCTAGGCCACTCCACTCTAAACTCCTCTACAATCCATTACTTCGCTCTGTCACACCACTCCTCTCTATGGTACACTGCTGCACTCTGTTCTACGACATACCACTCCACTCTACTCTACTCCACTCTGTGTTTCTCTTCGACATGCCTCTCCACTCAATGACCCTCTGCTCTACGCCCCTCCACTTTATGACATGGCTCTCTCCGACACTCCACTATATAACACTCTATGCCACTCCACTCTACTACACTCTATGCCACTCTACACCACCTCACTCTATGACACTTAACTCCAGTCTACACTACACCACTCCACTCCACTCTGACACTTTACTCGGCTCTATGATACTGCATGCCACTCCACTGTATGCCACTCTACTCTACTCCGCTCTGTGACACTCTACTCCACTCCACAACACTCTGTGCCCCTCCACTTTATGACACTATACTCCAATTTACAACACTCCACACCCTTCCACTCCACTAAACTCTACTTCACTCTATGCCTTTTGGCTCTACACCATTCTAGTCCACTATATGCACTCTACAACACTCTGCTCTACTCTATGCCATTCTAGAACTCCCTACTCTACTCTGTGACACTCTGTGCAACTCCCTCTATGCCACTTCATGCTAGTTTACTCCAATCTGCTCCATGACGCACTACTCTACACCACTCTATGCCACTCCACTCTGTCACTCCATACAACTCCATTCTACAACAATCTACTCTGCTCTACAGCACTCAAGTCCACTCTATGCCACTCCACACAACTCCACTGTATGACACTCCACTTTATGGTATTCTGCTCTTCAACATTCTACTCGATGACATCTATGACACACCACTCTACTAAACTCCACTCAATGACACTCAATGACATTTCACTCTATGACACTCCACTCTACAACACTCAACTCCACTCTATGTTACTCCACTCTATGACACTCTACTCCACTCTGTGCCACTCAAGTCTATGATAATCTACTCCACTTAATGCCACTCTATTCTACAACACTCCCCTTTGCTTCACTCTCTGCCACTACACTCCATGACACTCCACTCTGCTCTACGATACTCTATGCCTTATACTACACTCAACACTCTGGCCCTCATTATGAACACGGTGGGAAAGACTGCTCCGCAGGTGATGGCGGTAACTACCGCCAACAGTCAGGCGGTCTGGGCCGCCAAATAATGAACCACCTGAAAAACAGGCAGCCTGAAAACCACTCTTCGCCAACAGAGGAGTGCCGACAATGACGGCAGAGGCCACCCACAGGCCGACGGAAAGGGCCTACCCGCCCATCAAATAATCAAGCACTAGACTGCCATCAGTTCCGGGGCGGGAACCACCACCATGCAAAGCCAGGCGGAAACAAACCAAATATAAGGAAACACTCACTGGATGCTCACACAACATGTCGAAGCAGACATGGAGAAAGAGTTGCAAATCATGCCAGTCCTGCTCCTTGCCATATACCTCCACGACGGAGACCGCCAACTAAGACGACGACGGTAAGTACCCCAACCTACTAAACAAGGGAAAAAAGGGCACAGTTACATACCCATCTACTCCACCCACCCCGCAAAGCATCCACAACCCCTCACAATAAGCTATACACTCCAGAGCAAGCAGTACTTACCCGACACAAGGCCAAGACAACCTGCCCAAAGTACACACATGTGCACAACACTCCCGCTCAAAGAAACGATGAATCACGGATCCAGAGTGTGCCAAAACCAACACTGACCACACAAACTTTTTTTAAGCTCCAGGAGCAACAGAAGTCCAACAGAAGGCCAATGGCCAGTCCATATTTCAAAGTCCGATGGGCCCAAATGGCCCCAACTTGACCCCCACAAGTGCAAATGGTACTCCACCTTAAAGGGGAAACAATGGGGCATCCGGGCACCTCAGGGTTACAAGGACTGGGGGTGGTGGGGGTGGGGACTTACGACTGGGAGGGGGGTATTGGCTTTATTGAACATCAAGACATGTATTTCTCTTACGTTTAATTTGAACCAAAAAGGTCAACTAATATTTATTATATTGATCTATACCACTTTTCATTTTAATTCTTGATACATCTATGTTACTTTCTGCGTTGCATGTTAGGAACTCATCTAAATTATTTGTACTTATATCTATTATAATTTACCTAATTGGTCGATTATTCTCTCTCTAAACTCAGACCATTGATTAACGATGAAGTGATGAATGACTATGAACATTATATTGGTATGATTAATCTGAGTCCTTCTTGAGGTGTTCCCCACAAATTGCTAATTCTTTCTTTCCTATCTTCGGTTTTGCCTTTAGCTTACGCATTATACTAATCACGGAATTCGCCAGGACTTGTAAATCAATAATAATTACTGGTTTCGCACTTCTCTCACGGGTGTTCTGATCGCAAAAATAGCCACTTTAACAGTAGGGTTAAATAGTTCTAGCCATTAGAGACTGGCATAATAAAACTATTATCCTTCTAATATTCCATCTAATAATCTTCTTCTCTCTTCTTAGACTTTGGGGTAATGGTACTTTGTGTATTTTATTATCTATTTTTTCTCAAATCCACTCCCCGTTCCTGGGCTATAACCCTGGTGATTTTTTGTTATGATCACTGACTTGCATGATCCTTTTGCATGTTTAGACTTCTACTATCTGAAATAAATGAGAGCTCACAGGTCTATTAGTGACCTCACTGTATTTTTTCTTAAATTTTGTTTTCAGCCTTGAAAAGGCCCCAGGTGAAATAACCATAGGGGGCGAAACACGTGTCGGCTGTTCTCATTTGATCCCATGTACTGTGATTTTATTGGATCTACCTTATTACACTTCCTATCATTTGACGTGTCCTTGTGTCCTTTGCCTTCAATTGGACATATGGAGTATTAATTAAAGACATTTCTGTCACAATTGTTGTACGTGGGTCCTCATCTTTCTAGCTGTTTAATTATTTCATGAAAGGGGTTCAGGTCCATACCCCTTAAGTTGTGAGTACCCACACAATTTAATTTGTCTCTCTGAATTGGGCATTCAACGGGAAGGGAATATTTTGGACCTAACGTTATAGGAACTGGGTCTTGGCTTTATGCTTGGGAGATGGCGGGGGCTTGGGTCTGGTCCTTGAAGCTGGTGGAGCGGCATTGGACTGGGGTACAGCAGATGTACCTGGGCCAGCACGGGGTCTCTTGCTCACAGGGGAGGTAGCACGGGAATGGGAAGGGTGGACAGGGGCGGGCTGTGACATGGGAGAAGTGGACATGGCTTGTGGTGAGTGCAGGTGTGGTGTATGGGGTGCATGAATGGATGTCTGATTTTGTGGTAACTGCCAGACTGGGGTGGGCAACAGTGAATGAGGGTGCAGTACCTGTGAGTGTGCATGTAGAGGTGACAGACAGGGAGGCGGAAGAGGTGGACAAACTGGGGGAAGTGGTTGTTGGTTTGTGTACCTTTTTATGTTGGCTGTGTGTATGCCTGTGGTGGGAAGTGTGGTGCTTGTGTTTTTCACTGTGCTTCTTGTGTGTTGAGGTGTGTGCATGGCCGTCAGAATGTGTGCTTGGGATGGGTGAAGGGAGTGGGGTACTGGAAGGGGTAGAGGTGGTTGGGGGGGGGACGGAATGATCAGGGACACTGGCTGCCGTCAAAGAGGAGGCCAGAGCCTGAATAGATCTCTGTAGGCCCAACATGGCACCGTAAATGCCATCCAGGTAGGCATTTGTCTGCTGCACCTCTGATGCTAGGCCCTGGATGCATTGACAATGGTTATCTGCCCTACAGAGATGGTCCTCAGGAGGTCAACAGCCTCCTCCGTGAGGGCAGCAGGTCTGACTGGGGCATGGGATGAGGTGCCTGGGGCGAAGGAGACGCACACCCTTTTGGGTGAGCGGGCACAGGCAACTCGGTGGGGAGCAAATGGGAGGGCGGTGATGGTATGGGGGTGGCGGAAGATGACACAGAATGGGTGGGCCACTAGTGTCTACCACCGCCAGGGAGCTCCCATCGGAGGAGGTACCAGAGTCACTACCTCCAGTGGTAGTTGCCTCCCCGTGGTACTCCCCTCACCCTCCAACCCACTGGTCCCCTTGGCATCGCTCGAATCTGCCTCCGTGGAACCGTGGTCCGCTGCATCCCCACTAGCTGGTGCCACAGCTCCCTCGCCAGATGATGGTGATGTACACAGACAACACAGGAGAACAGGGATGGGGAGACAAAACAGGAGAGACACTTGTAAATAGCTGAATGGAGGTACATAACTGGTTCACAAATACACCCACCCTGCAAATATTCCACCATGCACCACCTACTGCTATACACATGGATATGCTCATGGCTAGTGGCCACAACCCTGCTCTACAGCCATTTCCTACAGCACAGAGGGACCTAAAGTGCTGCAGACCTGTCCCTTACAACCTTACTTCCCATGGGGGCTATTATGTAAAATGACATCAGTCAGAGTCCCTGCCAATAGACAGCATACATACTACAGTACACTCACACATCCATCAAGGAGGCATACAATGGTTTCTGTACTCAACCCCTTGTGTCTGCTGTGCAGCCTTCAAGCACCCATCCAGGTCCGGATCCGCCACCGCAAGAATTAGGCGGGGCCAGGGCCCGAAGGGCACCCCTTCCTCATTGACTTCCACAGCTGGGCCTCGCAGGTCTTCGTCGCCCAGCACCGCAGGTCCTCCCACCGCTTACTGCAGTGGGTGCTCCACCGGTTGTAGACCCCCAGGGTCCGCACCTCCATGGCGATGGCTTGCCGCAGGCCTTTCTTTTGATGGGCGCTGACCTGCATGGGACACTGAGAGCAAAAAAACAGACATCAGTATGTGTTCACCAAATACAGATGACATGTTGTTCCCTATGGAACGGCATTTGTTGAAAGCCATGTTATCAACTCACACATAGTACATGCCAGACAGTCTACGGCTAGGCAGTCACAAATCGAATCACATCCGCCACAATCACACACATCTAAGGATGACAGACGCCAACTCACCTGCTCCTCTCCTCTAGTCACCCATACAACTTGGCATACAGGGGTAGGACCCCGTCCACCAGCTTCTCCAGCTCCTCTGTGGTGAAGGTCGGGCCCGTTCCCCTGTGACCCGTGCCATCTCAGGGACTAGAGTCAGGATGCAGCAGCACACGCAGTGGAGTAATACCCTCCAGGGGAATCAGGAGTCAAGTGTCAAGGGTCTGACGACATGGCTTAGGTACAGTGGCAGTGTGCTCCGTCACTGCTGGTGGCGATCATGATTGGCCCAGATTCCCATTGACAACCTTGTAATCCAATGATGGGGTGCATGGCGGTGAACACCGCCTTCCGCCATGACGAATAACGCCAGCAAGTCACTTCCACTCCCTTATACCTGGATGGCAGGAGGCTGCCATTTTGCTACAACCACATCACCATAGCCTGCCAGGGGCCCCATTCAGGCCCTCAAAAACTCCCACCTTAGTCGCTTGTTGACATGAGTGTTGGATCCTCACATGCAGCCATCTTTGGAATTGTTTCCACACTGGGATGCCATTATAACAGAGTTGACTCAGCACACGTATGCCTGACGGTGTACTTCATACTTTGCGTCTGTGTGTGCTACCTACATTTCACACTTACATTTATACAGTGACATCATGTGATACAGGTGTATGTTTACACTCAATATGTGTTCTTTTCTCCACCATAGGTACAGACCCATGTGCGAGGAAGGGCCTCATCTGTTTACAGACCTCTGGTTGATTTGGAAACTATGGAGGAACGTCACATCATTATCAACTACAGACTCAATAGAGCTACTGTCTATGACCTCTGCGCATTAATGGATCCTGTACTGAAACCGGCTAATCAAAATCAGCATGCCATCCCTACAACTGTGCAAGTGCTATCTGTACTCCATTTTTGGGATACGGGCTCATTTCAGGTGACAGTGGGCATGGGTGCAGGGGTCTCACAGCCAATGTTCAGCCTCATCCTGTCAAAATTCCTGGATGCATTCGTCCAACACCTACAAACATGTGTCCAGTTTCCCCCAAAGGGCTGAACTTCCTGCCATCAAATCTGGCTTTTATGCCTTTGCCAACATCTCACATGTGATTGGTGCCATTGATGGAACCCACATAGCTCTCGTACCACCAAGAGTGAATGAACAGGTGTACAGGAATCTAAAGAACTCTCCCTCTATGAATATACAATTGGTGTGTACTGCTGACCAGTACATTTCACATGTCAATGCCAGGTTCCCAGGCTGAGTCCCTGATTCCTTGTCCTGAGAAACAGCAGTGTACCACACTTCATGGACAACTACAAGGGGACAGAGGATGGCTCATAGGTGAGTGTGTATGACACTGGATCTGTACACAGCCAGCCAATATGCATGTGAATTCAGATTCTGTTTCACCCACTTTTGCAGGTGATTCGGGCTACCCCTACTTGCAATGGCTCCTGACACTTATGAGGAACTTCAGGACAGATGCTGAGAGGAATTAAAATGAGGCCCATGGACGTACTAGGAGGGTGATTGAGCGCAATATAGGTCTCCTGAAGGGTAGATTTAGTTGCCTCCATCTCTCTGGGGGATCCCTGTGCTATATCCCTGAGAAGGTGTGTAAGATAGTGGTGGCTTGCTGCATGCTGCACAACTTGGCTGTGAGGAAAGCTATCCCCCTTCTGGAAGAGGAGAGTGCTGTCCAACCAGCCCTGCAACCTCAGAGAGTGGTTGAAAGTGATGGTGAGGAAGAAGAGGAGGAGGATCTCAACTCCAGGAACCAGCTGATCCACCTCTACTTCCAGTGACTATGAGGTACTGTTCACTGATGCTGATGTCTTCACTGCATAGTTTCAGACTGACTCATTTATTTGGTAATGTGCCGTCTATAGTCATTGACACTGTTAACTGATAATTGAAGTGGCATGTGCCAGGGAACCCAATAGTATGTACAGTGTGACATACTTCAGACACTACAGTGCGTTGGATCCCCTCCTGCAATAAAGGTATGATTATTAAATTGACTGGCTAATGCATAAACACTCACAATTGACATCACATATTGACGAGGGACATATGATTTGAGTGCAAGCATGTTTTTATTAAGTGGCAAAATATACATATTTCGTGGAAAAGTGATAGGGAGTGGGCACATGGTGTATATCCATACTCAGGTACATATGTTCAGCTGTTGGTAGCTGTAGGAAAGTACCATCTTGCTTGGCATGTTACCCCCATTTTTACTTGTGTGTCAGTTTGTTTTTGCCTGTGTCACTGGGATCCTGCTAGCCAGAACCCCAGTGCTCATAGTTTGTGGCCTATATGTGTTCCCTGTGTGGTGCCTAACTGTATCACTGAGGCTCTGCGAACCTCCGTGTTTATGCTCTCTCTGCTTTTAAAATTGTCACTGCAGGCTAGTGACCATTTTCACCAATTCTGATTGGCACATTGGAACACCCTTATAATTCCCTAGTATATGGTACCTAGCTACCCAGGGTATTGGGGTTCCAGGAGATCTCTATGGGCTGCAGCATTTCTTTTGCCACCCATAGGGAGCTCAGACAATTCTTACACAGGACTGCCACTGCAGCCTGAGTGAAATAACGTCCACGTTATTTCACAGCCATTTTACACTTCACTTAAGTAACTTATAAGTCACCTATATGTCTAACCCTCACTTAGTGATGGTTAGGTGCAAAGTTACTAAGTGTGAGGGTACCCTGACACTAGCCAAGGTGCCCCCACATTGTTCAGGGCAATTTCCCTAGACCTTTTGAGTGTGGGACACCATTACATGCATGCACTACATATAGGTCAATACCTATATGTAGCTTCAAAATGGTAACTCCGAACATGGCCATGTAACATGTCTAAGATCATGGAATTGTCCACCCAAGCCAAATCTGGTATTGGGGTGCCAATCCCATGCATCCCCGGGGCTCCAGCATGGACCCTGGGTACTGCCAAACAAGCTCTCTGGGGTTTTCATTGCAGCTACCGCTGCTGCCAACCCTCAGACAGGTTTATGCCCTCCTGGGGTCTGGGCAGCCCCAGTGCTCATAGTTTGTGGCCTATATGTGTTCCCTGTGTGGTGCCTAACTGTATCACTGAGGCTCTGCTAACCAGAACCTCAGTGTTTATGCTCTCTCTGCTTTTAAAATTGTCACTGCAGGCTAGTGACCATTTTCACCAATTCTGATTGGCACATTGGAACACCCTTATAATTCCCTAGTATATGGTACCTACGTACCCAGGGTAT
Organism: Pleurodeles waltl; assembly: GCF_031143425.1. Lineage (NCBI taxonomy): Eukaryota > Metazoa > Chordata > Amphibia > Caudata > Salamandridae > Pleurodeles > Pleurodeles waltl. Next base: position 1,008,197,497 of record NC_090445.1, read on the forward strand.
TGGTGTTCCAGGAGAACCCTATGGGCTGCAGCATTTCTTTTGCCACCCACAGGGAGCTCAGACAATTCTTACACAGGACTGCCACTGCAGCCTGAGTGAAATAACGCCCACGTTATTTCACAGCCATTTTACACTGCACTTAAGTAACTTATAAGTCACCTATATGTCTAACTCTCACGTAGTGAAGGTTAGGTGCAAAGTTACTAAGTGTGAGGACACCCTGGCACTAGCCAAGGTGCCCCTACATTGTTCAGGGCAATTTCCTCAGACTTTGTGAGTGCGGGAAACCATTACATGCATGCACTACATAGAGGTCAATACTTATACGTAGCTTCACAATGGTAACTCCGAACATGGCCATGTAACATGTCTAAGATCATGGAATTGTCCCCCCAAGCCAAATCTGGTATTGGGGTGCCAATCCCATGCATCCCTGGGGCTCCAGCATGGACCCCGGGTACTGCCAAACTAGCTCTCTGGGGTTTTCACTGCAGCTACCGCTGCTGCCAACCCTCAGATAGGTTTCTGCCCTCCTGGGGCCCTCCGTCCTGTATTGCTCAACTCGCTGAGTTGACCACGGACTTTGTGGGATCCTCTGTTGTTGTGTTGAGACGACCACTGTGCTCAGATTTCTTGAATGCCTGTTCAAGTGCTTCTGTGGGGCTGCCTGCTTCTGCGTGGGCTCTCTGTGCTGCTGAGCACCCCTTCTGTCTCCTCTTCCAAGGGGCGACTTCCTGGTCCTTCCTGGGCCTGGGCAGCACCCATTTTCTTCAACCGTAACTCTTGCAGCTAGCAAGGCTTGTTTGCAGTTTTTCTGCTTGGAAACAACTCTGCATCCTCCAGCACGCCGTGGGACATCTTCTGACCAAAGGAGAAGTTACTGGCACCTTCCGTTGTTGCAGAATCTTCAGCTTCTTCCACCCAGGGGCAGCCCTTTTGCACCTTCATCCTGAGTTAAGTGGGATCCTACCCCCTGGACACTTGCATGACTCTTGGACTTGGTCCACTTCCTTTACAGGTCCTCAGGTTCAGGAATCCGTCTTCAATGCTTTGCAGTCAGTTGTTGCCTTTGCAGAATCCCCTATCTCGACTTTACTGTCTTTCTGGGGTAGTAGGGTAACTTTACTCCTACTTTTTAGGGTCTTGGGGTGGGGTATCTTGGACACCCTTAGTGTTTTCTTACACTCACAGCGACCCTTTACACACTACACTAGGCCTGGGGTGCATTCGTGGTTCGCATTCCACTTTTGGAGTATATGGTTTGTGTTGCCCCAGGCCTATTGTCTTGTATTGTATCCTATTGTACTCTACAGTGTTTGCACTACTTTTCTAACTGTTTACCTACCTGATTTTGGTTTGTGTGTATATTTTGTGTATTTTACTTACCTCCTAAGGGAGTATATCCTCTGAGGTACTTTTGGCATATTGTCACTAAAATAAAGTACCTTTATTTTTAGTAACTCTGAGTATTGTGTTTCTTATGATATAGTGGTATTTGATATGAGTGGTATAGTAGGAGCTTTGCATGTCTCCTAGTTCAGCCTAAGCTGCTCTGCTATAGCTACATCTATCAGCCTAAGCTGGTAGAACACTACTAATCTACTAATAAGGGATAACTGGATCTGGCACAAGGTGTAAGTATCATCAGGTACCCACTATAAGCCAGGCCAGCCTCCTATAGTAGCACTGGGTTTTGTTCCATGTGGCCATTGGTAGATGGTGTGATGGCAGTGGCATGTCAACAAGGGAGCACAGTGGCAGACAAGGGAGACAGTTCAGGGCACAGTCACTTCCAAGCACTGGGCTTGGTCTTGGCTTGTGTTTCAGTGGCGTGTCTGGTTCTGAAGGCACGTTTGCAAAGCCTGAGCTGTGCTGCAGGGGTAGGGGTGCTGGTTTCCTGGGTGTCCTCTGGCAGTACCACCAGTCCAGTAGCTGCTGCAGATGCAGATGGAAGGGCAGTGTCCTGGCTAGTGGTAGGGGCTTGCAGGTGGGTGGAGATCTCAGACTGGCTGTGGTACTGGTGCTGCAGCACCTCTACAATGGTGGCCATGGTGGAATTGAGCTGTTACATTGCTCCATGGCATGCTGGTGGTGTGCTATGTGGAGCCTCTGATTCTGCTCCAAGGTGGCCAGGATCTGGCCCATCCTGTCCTGGATATGGTGGTATGCTCCTAGGACCTCAGATATCACCTCCTGGGCTGCTGCATCCATCCTTTGGCTACCCCCCTGGGACACTGATTTCCTCCCACTGGCCCTCGCCCCCTGTGCCTGTGTCCCCTGCACAGGTCTGGCAGTCCCACTTGCACTGGGCCCTTCATCATCCTGCCTGTTGGAGGGTGGAGACTGTGGCCTCTGTGAATGTGGGCCGCCAGTCTGGCAGGGAGACACTGGTGTGGGGTCGTTTGGCCAGGGCTGATGTTGGTGGCTGGGTGGTAGGGCTGTCAGTGGTATCCTGGGTGGGGCTGCTGGAGGGTGACAGTCCAGGACTGTGTGATGGACCAGGGTATTCCTCACTTTCCATATATCCATCCCCACTCTCCTGAGTGGGGCCTCTGCCTCCGTGTAGGGCGCTGGCACTCCTTGGTGTTTCCGTCCGGGTGGCATGGGTGGTGGTGCCTGTGGGGGGGAATGGACATGTGGGTGTCAGGTTCTTTTTTGGCAATTGATGCACAGCTCTGCCTTATTTTGTGCTTATATTCCCCTGTCGTGGCATGCAAGGTCCCTACGTGTACATATCTTTGCATTTTATGTGGGGGTGGAGGTGCATTGTGGGTGCTGTAGGCCACTGGGAAACAATGCAGGGGTAGGTGACTGTGCACAGGGTGGCAGGATGGAGGACTGTTTGTGGGATTGTGGGCATGCAGGGTAGTTGGATGAGGGTGTTTTGGACTGGGTGGGGATGGGGTCCTGGTGATAGTGAGAGGGGTGGGGTGCATGCATTATAGGTGAGGTGACTATTAAGGTATTGTAGTTGATTTACCCTAGTCCAGTCCTCCAGTGAGTCCAGTGAGGCCCTCGGGGAGCAGGATAGCCAGGACCTTCTCCTTCCAGGCGGTGTAATCGGTGGGTGTAGGTAGGGGACCTTCACCAGTCTTTTGTACGGCGATGTTGTGCCTGGATGCCTTTGACCAAACCTTTACGCGCAGGTCGTTCCATCTCTTCTGGATGTCATCCCTTGTGCGTGGGTGGTTTCCCACTGCATTGACCTTGTTGACAATCGTCTGCCATAGCTCCATCTTCCTGGCCATGGGTGTCTACTGCACCTGTGCCCCGAATAGTTGCGCTTCGACCCTGAGTATTTCATCCACCTTGGTCCTTAGTTCCCTATCTGTGAAGCAAGGGTGCTTAGGGGGGCCATGGTGTGTGTTGTGAGGGGTATGTTGTGGGTGTATTGGTGAGGGTGCTGTTGTGTGGTTATGTGTGTGGCTTATAAAGGTGTTTAGGGTTTTTATGAGTTTTGGTGGTGTATTTGTGCGTGTGACTTTTGTTATGTTGTGTTCAGTGTATGTGTGTTGTGTTGTCAATCTCAGTTGTGCTGTTGGCGCTGCAAAGGATTGTGGAATGTGTATTTGTGTGTTTTATAGTGTTGTGGATGTGTGTCAGGCGTGTGGGTTTCAAAGTAGCCAATGTGTGCATTTGTTATTGGTGGTTTCCATTGCTGGCCGATGGTCGTTCGGCATCCACTATCCGCCACGCTGATTTGTGCTTCATTATTTGGTGGGCGGAGGATTTGTCTGCATGGTGGTGGCAGGGTGGGGTGTACTGCTTTTCTGCCGTCGTAGGCCCTGGTGGTAGGTGAAGGTTGCAGGATTTTTGGAGGTTTGACTTTTTGGCATCAGAATTCGGCAGGGTCCAGTCTTCCACCACTGGCAGTCTTCTGTTCACCGTCGCCACGGCGGTCGATGGTGATTGCCGCCAAGTTCATAATGAGGGCCTTAGTCTAAGCGCAGAGGCAGGAGGGGAGTGCTCTGTGGGAGCCTTAGCCAGAATCTCAGAAAATAGACTCTGCAGATGCAAGGTACTAACTTCACAGAGACCCCCACAATTCTGCTCCGTAGATTGTTCCATTGTCAGCCTGAGCTCTATAGATCTCCAATGCAGGGGATACTGGATCTTAAGGATCACCTGAGAAGCCTAACTCTGGCAGCTGCCCTGTGCCTTAGCAACAGCTTGCTGTTTACAACTTGCTCACCCAATATGTCAGAGCTGGACTGCCTAATACCTAAATAGTCAATGTCCTTGACTCTTTCATGCGAATTACCACCCAAGGTTACCCTGCACCTTAATGGCCTCTTAGGATTTAATACTATGTTTTTGATATTTTGAGCATTTATCTCTAGCCCATATTTACGAAATGAACCAAATCTCTCAATCAAAATCTGGAGTTTTTTTTGTATTTTAGAAATCAAAATAGTGCTATTGTCAAAGAGCAATACAAGCACTTTTGAGCCTGCTAATGTAGGTGAGACTTTTTCACAATTAGACAAAGATTTTGTGCAGTTATTTATAAAAAGGTGGCATAATGTTGAGGTTAACACACAACCCTGGCAAACGTTTTTAATTTCTATTTTCCATGAGAGTTCACCGTTAGGACCACTGCGTACCTGGGCAATATTGTTTGAACGTAGGTCCTGATCTTGACTAGGAAGTCAGGGGAATTTCCAAGTCTAAAAGGAGGTGCCATAACTTGTCTCTTGGAACCATATTAAACGCTGCTCATAGATCCACAAAATCTACATACAGACAGCCCCTCTCATGTTCATGGCCTTCCAGCCGATCAGTAGGAATAAAAAAGCATGTCTGTGCCGCTCTATGACACTTCACTCTATGTCACTCCACTCTGTTCCATTCTACGACACTCTACAACCCTCCAATTTATGACACTCTGCTTCACTCTATGACACTCTGGGGGTCATTCTGACCCTGGCGGTCGGTGATAAAGCGGCGGCCAACCCGCCAACAGGCTGGCGGTTCAAAAAATTGAATTCTGACCCTGGCGGGAACCGCCAACACAGCCCGCCACTTTACCACTCCGACCGCCACGGCAGGACAGACAAACAGCGCGGCGGTCACCGCCAACAGGCAGGCGGCAGAAAAAGTACCGCCCACCCTATCACAACTCACCAATCCGCCACCTCATCCGGGGCGGGAGCCCCGCCGATAAAAACACGGCGGAAACAGACTACGAACGGGAAAACGCTCACTTCTATACACTCCACGAGGACGGAGGACAGCATGGAGCCCGAATTACACATCCTACCCGCTCTCGTCTACCTGCTCATCTACCACGAGTACGAACTCCGGCGCAGACGACAACGGTGAGTACCGCACCTACGACACAGGGGAGGGGGGAGGAGGAAGGGTTACGGGCACACACATACGCATCACACCCACCCCCCAACTATCTACACACCAATGCAGAGCACCAAGTCAAAGTTACCCCACCCAAACCCCCCGGAATAACGAAAAGATATGATTCAAGTGAGAAACAACATTTATGTACAAAATAGGTTCATTGAAGACATGGCAGAATAGGAAAATGATGGAAATATTATCTAATGTAAACATTGCGTGACCGAGAAATAGAGGCAGAAAGTCCCGCACGGTCACAGAAATTGCAAATGTCCGTGGGCCGAAGTGTATCAACACATGGGCAAAGCCCACAAAGGAGACCTGAGTCCGTTGGAGAGAACACTGCAGGGGCATCACATGACAAAACTACAGGCACCTCAGGGGGAAGGGAAGGGGGGGGCACCACAGCCACATGAGTCCACGACGCCAGATCCAAAAAGGGGCCACCATGCCCACCGTCCAATCCTGGGGAGTGCAAAGCTACAGTCTCTCAAGTCTCTACAGTGAGTGGCTTGCCCACTGTCATATCCTGGGGAGTGCAAAGCCACAGTCTCTCAAGTCTCTACAGTGGGTGGCTTGCCCACTGTCATATCCTGGGGAGTGCAAAGCCACAGTCTCTCAAGTCTCTACAGTGGGTGGCTTGCCCACTGTCATATCCTGGGGAGTGCAAAGTCACAGTCCATCAAGTGGATAACAGTCTCCACAGGCAATGGAGGAGGCAGGGTGGGCCGAGTGCAGCGTGAACATTAGCACGACACAGAACCGGCACAGTCATTGGCCCAGCGGTGCATGAGACGGCGGGGCCCTGCGGAGCGGTGCCTGAGATGAAGGGCCCAGCGGAGCGGTGCTTGACAGGAAGGGCCCAGCGGAGCGGTGCTTGACAGGAAGGGCCCAGCGCAGCAGTGCTTGAGACGGCAGGGCCCAGCGGAGCGGTGTCTGAGATGAAGGGCCCAGCGGAGCGGTGCCTGAGATGAAGGGCCCAGCGGAGCGGTGCTTGAGACGGCGGGGCCCAGCGGAGCGGTGCCTGAGATGAAGGGCCCAGCGGAGCGGTGCTTGACAGGAAGGGCCCAGCGGAGCGGTGCTTGACAGGAAGGGCCCAGCGGAGCGGTGCTTGACAGGAAGGGCCCAGCGGAGCGGTGCTTGAGACGGCGGGGCCCAGCGGAGCGGTGCTTGACAGGAAGGGCCCAGCGGAGCGGTGCTTGAGACGGCGGGGCCCAGCGGAGCGGTGCCTGAGATGAAGGGCCCAGCGGAGCCGTGCTTGAGACAGCGGGGCCCAGCGGAGCGGTGCCTGAGATGAAGGGCCCAGCGGAGCGGTGCTTGACAGGAAGGGCCCAGCGGAGCGGTGCTTGACAGGAAGGGCCCAGCGGAGCGGTGTTTGAGACGGCGGGGCCCAGCGGAGCGGTGCTTGACAGGAAGGGCCCAGCGGAGCGGTGCTTGAGACGGCGGGGCCCAGCGGAGCGGTGCTTGACAGGAAGGGCCCAGCGGAGCGATGCTTGAGACGGCGGGGCCCAGCGGAGCGGTGCCTGAGATGAAGGGCCCAGCGGAGCAGTGCTTCACAGGAAGGGCCCAGCGGAGCGGTGCTTGAGACGGCGGGGCCCAGCGGAGCGGTGCTTGACAGGAAGGGCCCAGCGGAGCGGTGCTTGAGACGGCGGAGCCCAGCGGAGCGGTGCTTGACAGGAAGGGCCCAGCGGAGCGGTGCTTGAGACGGCGGGGCCCAGCGGAGCGGGGCCTGTCTTGGCGGGGCCCTCTTCAGCGGTGCCTTTCAGGACGGCGGGGCCCTCTTCAGCGGTGCCTTCCTGCATGGCGGGGCCCTCTTCAGCGGTGCCTTTCAGGACGGCGGGGCCCTCTTCAGCGGTGCCTTCCTGCACGGCGGGGCCCTCTTCAGCGGTGCCTTTCAGGACGGCGGGGCCCTCTTCAGCGGTGCCTCCCTGCACGGCAGGGCCCTCTTCAGCGGTGCCTTTCAGGACGGCGGGGCCCTCTTCAGCGGTGCCTTTCAGGATGGCGGGGCCCTCTTCAGCGGTGCCTCCCTGCACGGCGGGCCCTCTTCAGCGGTGCCTTTCAGGACGGCGGGGCCCTCTTCAGCGGTGCCTTTCAGGACGGCGGGGCCCTCTTCAGCGGTGCCTTTCAGGACGGCGGGCCCTCTTCAGCGGTGCCTCCCTGCACGGCGGGGCCCTCTTCAGCGGTGCCTTTCAGGACGGCGGGGCCCTCTTCAGCGGTACCTTTCAGGACGGCGGGGCCCTCTTCAGCAGTGCCTCCCTGCACGGCGGGGCCCTCTTCAGCGGTGCCTTCCTGCACGGCGGGGCACTCTTCAGCGGTGTTTGTCCTGTAATTCCAGGGAGTCTGACCTGGGCAGGACTCCCTGCTCAGTCGCCCTCCGACTGTGCAGTTGCTGGACCCTTCGGTGACGGTGTCCTGAGCCCTTGGGTGTCCTCCCTCACACCCGGGATGGGGCTTGTGGGGCCCTCCTGGTCCGCGCTCCTGCTGCCTGACTTCTCCGCCCTGCTGCCCTTGCCCTCTCTGGGCCTTGGCTCTCCTGGATGTTGTGGCAGGTGAAGTGTCCGAACTTTGGTCCTTGGGGGCAGCTGTGGCACTCCTCCCGAGGCGGCCCCTCACTTTCCGGGTCCTCTTTCCAGGGGGGGGGGCTGGCTGTCCCCTTGCTGCTGACCGATGTCTCACTGCTGGCAAAGGGGGGACTCCAAAATCCATGGACTACGCTGACACGTGAACCCGGGCTGGTGGTGGCTCAGGTGCTCTTGGGACTCTTAGCAGATGGAGGGGGTGGGTCAGGTGAGGGAAAGAGGTCAAGATTGGAGAGGTAACACTTTTTAGGACCAAGGTAAAAGGTAGGTGCAGTGGTTATGGGAGTGGAGGAAGAGGAGGTGGTTGTAGGAGAGTCAGGTGTGCTGTCCTTGGGTGAAGGTGCATGGACTGGAAGCTGTCGTGAGGTGGTTGGCTGTTGGGTGGGTGGCTGCCTGCGTTTGTGTGTCTTGGAAGAGGGGGTGACAGACACAGTGGGAGAGGACACAGGGGACGTGTAAACGGCAGTGGGGGTGGTGACTGCACGTGTGCGGACTGTAATGGAGGGTGTGCTGGTGATGGGTGTACTGGCTGTTGGTGGTGTGCATGCAGGTGTGAGTGGCGACGTCACAGGGAGGGAGGGGGGAGACGAGGAGGTGGGGGACACAGAGGTGGTAGTGGCTGTTGGCATGTCTGCATCTGGGTGTTGCTTGGGTGAATGTTTGTGTGATCTGTGGTGCTTATGTCTGGAAGAGCTGCCCTTGGGTGTTGAGGTGTGTGCAGGCTGGTCTGATGGTGTGGATGGGATAGGCAGATGAACAGGAGACAGAGACAGGGTGGAGGCAGTTAGAAGAGGGAGGCTGGAAACAGGGACAATGGCTGCCGTCAGTGCTGAGGCCAGAGAATTGAACGATCGTTGATGGGCAGACTGACCCGAATGAATGCCCTCCAGGTATGCATTGCTACGATGCACCTCCCTCCCTACCCCCTGGATGGCATTCAAAAGGGTAGTCTGCCCAACAATGATGGTCCTCAGGAGGTCAATGACCTCTTCACTGAGGGCAGCAGGGGTAACAGTGGCAGGGCCTGAGGAGCCTGGGGCGAAGGAGACGCCCGCCTTCTTGGGCGAGCGGGCACGGAGCGTAGGCTGAGGGGCTGCTGGGAGGGCGGAGCTGGTGCGCTGGGTGGCGGCTGTACCTGTAGAGGCGGGGGGCACGGATGTTGCCACCACCGCTAGGGAGCTCCCTTCCGAGGACGTGTCGGTGTCGCTGGTTTCACCACGGCTCCCCGTTGTGAAGCTCCCCTCGCCCTCCGTATCACTGGTGGCCTCGGTGTCTGTGCCATGGCCCACCGGGGCCTTGTGAGTCGCAGCTCCCTCGTGCTCCGGTGCCAAGTCTCCTCCGCCTGATGATGCTGAAGCACACATGCACAAGAAGATAAAGAAAAGGGTGGGGGGAGACATAATAAAAGGTTGAGTACATGCATTGTCAACACCGTTGGCGGAGAGGACAGACACAGGAGCCTCATGCACTAAGCCGCGCAATCGGGGTACACTACTGAGTACTTGTGACTGGGCCAACAGGTCTAGGGACAACAAACGCGCACATGGGTGATGCAGGACCATGGCTAGCTGTACCTGGCACCGTACAGAGGTTGGGGGCGGGGGCACAGGGCCATTCCTAAAGGAGGGGACTACACTACAGAAGGCGCCCTGGCCTAATGTCACCCACAGCCCTCCTCCCCCACCCAGACGCCTCCACTGCGTGTAAAGATAGCTGAATGTGCTGGTACTCACCCCCTTGTGTCTGCTGTGATGTCGTCACGCGCCCATCCAAATCGGGGTAGGCCACCGCCAGGATCCGGGACATCAGGGGGGTCAGGGTACGACTGGCACCCCTCCTAGGTTGGGAGGCCATCCCCAGCAGTGACTCGGCGGTCTTCCTGGTCCCGTGGCGGATGTCCTCCCACCTCTTGCGGCAGTGGGTGCCCCGTCTGTTGTGGACCCCCAGGTTCCGGACTTCCTTGGCGATGGCACGCCAAATGTCGATCTTCTGATGGGCGCTGACCTATTTGACATGTACAGGGTGGAAATTGAAAGATCATCAATTTTCCGCATGATAGATGCGATTGGCCCCCCCTCCCCAACCTTGCCATGTGGCACATGCTCTCATCTGTCGTGCCTTGCACTCCTCATTCGCTCCCCACCCCACCATCTTACGTCCACCATACACAACCCAGGCATAGCCCATGCAACGTGCACACAGTGTACTTACCTGTTGGTCTGGAGGACCGTAGAGTCGCGCATACTGGGGCAGGACCCCATCCACAAGTTTCTCCAACTCTTCTGTCGTGAAGGCAGGGGCCCTTTCCCCAGTCGCAGCAGCCATTGTATCTCCCAGACCGAGGTCACAGCAGCACTTGCAGTATAGGTCCTCTCCTGTGGATGATCAGGTCTCGAGTGATTAATCAGATAGAAAATGACGGTCACGCCCACGGCGGCGCGTACCGCCGCGGTGCGTTCCGCGACCGCCGGCGCAGCTAGTCATTGGCCCGTGAAACCCATAGGGTTCGATGTTAACCAATGCGGCTTTGCGCCGCGGTCTTCGACCGCCTACCGCCACGGTGTTTCACGCCAGCGCATTGACCTCACATCCCATTGTCACACTTCTCAGGTCAGGCAGCCGCCATTACAAGGGACCACAGGGCTTAATTACTACTGCGTCACACAGGCCTAGGCCTTGCATTGCCACTCATACAAGCCATTCAATGCATTGACAATCGTGTACTGTGCAAGCCGTAGTTACGTACCTGTGGGTTGTTTGACTCTGTGCTCCATGTTGTCCTTCCTAGGCACCGTCCGCTGGGACTTGCGAGGAGAAGGATGAATCCTCCCGTGTACCGACCGCTGGTGGACCTGTCGACAATGGAGGAACGTCATATAATACTTCGATACCGACTTGACCGAGCCACTATACATGAACTGTGTGCCCAGCTGGAGCCAGCACTGATGTCCCCCATCCGCCAACCCACAGGAATTCCCCCTCTGGTGCAGGTTCTGTCAGTCCTCCATTTCTTGGCAAGTGGGTCTTTTCAGACAACAGTGGCCATGTCATCAGGGATGTCTCAGCCTATGTTTTCTAAGATTTTGTCCAGAGTGTTGTCTGCCCTGACGAAATACATGCGGAGCTACATAATTTTCCCTGAGGAGGTTGATTTGGCCACTGTGAAGGCTGACTTCTATGCCCTTGGACATATCCCCAACATCATTGGTGCCATTGATGGGACCTATGTGGCCTTAGTACCCCCAAAAGACGATGAGCAGGTGTACAGAAACAGGAAAAGTTACCATTCTATGAATGTCCAGGTGGTCTGTTTGGCTGACCAGTACATCTCCCATGTAAATGCCAAGTTCCCTGGGTCAGTGCATGACGCGTATGTTATGTGAAATAGCAGCATCCCCTATGTGATGGAACAGCTACAGAGACACCATGTGTGGCTAATTGATGACTCTGGTTACCCCAACCTGCCGTGGCTACTGACCCCAGTGAGGAATCCCCGGACCAGGGAAGAGGAACGGTACAATGAGGCCCATGGGCGATCTAGGAGGATCATAGAAAGGACCTTAGGCCTCCTGAAGGCCAGGTTTAGGTGCCTGCATATGACAGGGGGATCCCTCATGTACTCACCAAAGAAGGTGTGCCAGATCATCGTGGCCTGCTGTATGCTTCACAATCTTGCATTGCGACGCCAGGTGCCTTTTCTGCAGGAGGATGGTCCAGATGGTGGTGTCGTAGCAGCTGTGGAGCCTGTGGATAGTGAAAAGGAGGAAGACGACGGGGACGACACGGACAACAGGGACACGGTCATACAACAGTATTTTCAGTAGCACCCAGGTAAGAATCCCCCACGTCATTTTACATTTCCTTCTGGCCTCCTGCATCTCTACTTTCTGTGTTTCCCTCCAGTTCCTTTCAACTGAATTGTGACTTTCCCTTGGCTTTTCAGAGCTGTATGACCCACTGCGTGACTTCTGGTTTGTTCGGCAATGGAGTAAAGCAAATTGACATTGGTATGTTGTCATCACAAAGTAACTGCACATTTTTGACCCGTTATGCATAATACATTTGTTAAGAATACAAGCAGATTCCTGAGTGTTTTATGTGCAATAAGTGATTTATTTAAAGTGCTACATATAGGTCCATGATAGTAAAACGGTGATGGGTGGGGGTGGAGTGATGTCCATGGCAGAGTCCAGTTCTCGGTCGCACAGGTGCATTGTCCATATGCCTGTGGAAGGATGGAGCAGGGGCAGTTCAAGGTTGGACAGGGTGAAGATGTGGGACAGTGGAATGACATCCGGGGGGATCTTAGGCTGGCGGGGGTCTTGGCATCCTACTCTGTCTTCCTTTGTGATCTCAGGCTCCTCTTGCGGGGTGGTTGATCTTCAGCAGGAGGTGGGGTTCTGGTGGCCCGTCGTTGTTTGGGGGCCTCCTCACCACTAGCGCCGGCGGAGGTGGTAGGCTGTTCCTGGTCCGGGCTGGAGACAGGGGCCCTTTGGGGTGCCACATGGTCCCGCAATGTGGTGACTATTAGGTTCAGGGCCTGGACGATGTTCCTGAGCTCCTCTCTGTACCCCATGTACCGTTCCTCCTGCTGTGCCTGGATCTCCTGGAACCTGGCCATTACCGTCGCCATTGTCTCCTGGGAGCGGTGGTATGCTCCCATGATGGTGGTGAGGGCCTCTTGGAGAGTCGGTTCCCTGGGCCTGTCCTCCCTCCCCTGTCGCACTGCAGCCCTCCCAGTTGCCCTGCTTCCCCGGGCCTCTGTCCCTTGGACGGTGTGCCCGCTACCACTGCCCCCAGGTCCCTGTTGTTGTTGGGGTGTTGGGTCAGCCTGGGTGCCCTGTAGTGGCGGACACACCGCTGATTGACATGTCCTGGAGACAGAGGCATGGGCCCGCTGGGTGGGAGAGGTGCTGATATTCCCAGAGGGGGTTAGGTCTGCTGTGGCCTGTGTCTGTGTGTGGGGAACCGACTGTCCAGAGGTCCCCGATGGTCCGGGCTGGTCATCAGGTTCCAGGTCGACAGAGCTGCTGTCCTCACTGCGGGCCTGTTCTGGGGGTGGGATGGACATCTCTGGACCCTCCTGGCCGGTGTGTTGGCGTTCGGGCCCTGCAGGGGTGAAAGAGTATGGTTATTGCTTCTGTGTGTTCCATGGTGTGCGATTTGTGGGTGCCCTTGTCCCCCAGTGCTGGCATCCCCTTGTGGCAGGAGTTGTGAGGGTGGTTTGTGGGGGGGATGGGTATGTGCAGTGGTCATGTATAGGTGATGGGTGTCCATGGTTTGTGTTGGCATTCAGGGTTTGGTTTTGGGTTGGGTGGGTTGTGCTGGTGAGACATTGGCAGGGAGGCTGTGTGCTGGGGGGTTGAGGGTGAGGGTGGGGGTGTGGGTTGGCATGCTGGTGGTTGGGGGGGGGGAGTAGGTGGGACTAGACTTACCAGAGTCCATTCCTCCGCCTACTCCAGCGAGGCCCGTAGGATGCAGGATGTTGAAGACCTCTTGCTCCCATGCTGTGAATTCGGGAGGGGTGGGTGGTGGTCCGCCGCCAGTCCTCTGCACAGCGATGTTGTGTCTGGAGACCATCGACCGTACCTTCCCCCGTAGGTCGTTCCAGCGCTTTCTGATGTCTTCCCGGTTTCTGGGATGCTGTCCCACAGCGTTGACCCTGTCGACAATCCTCTGCCATAGCTCCGCCTTCCTGGCTATTGTGGTGTGTTGCACCTGTGTGCCGAAGAGCTGGGGCTCTACCCTTATGATTTCCTCCACCATGACCCGGAGATCTTGGTCAGAAAACCTGGGGTGTCTTTGGGGTGCCATGGGGTGGTGTGGATGAGGTGTGGGGTGGTGTTTGCGGTGATGTGAGTGGTGGTGTGTGGTGATGTGTGCGTAGATGTGGTGTGGTTGATGATGTTGGGTTCCTGTGTGTGTTGGGGTTTTCAATTGATGTTCTCTCTCTCTCTCTCTCTCTCGCCTTCTCTCCGATTTCCAACTAGTGGGGGTTTGTGGGTGATGTGGGTGTGTGTTTTATAGTTGCTTGGATGTGTGGGGGTGGTGTTTGTATGTGTATCAGGTTTGTGTATTTCAAATTGTCCAATGTGGCTGGGTTTTGGAGCCTGGGTGTGTATTTTGACCGCGGCGGTGTGTACCGCCAATGGAATACCGCGGCTGAAAGACCGCCGCGTGGATTGGTGGGTCGTAATGGCATGGGCGTGTTTGTGTTGGCGTGGCGGTGGAGGTTTGGTCATCTCCAGTTTATCGCTGCCCGCTGATGAGGCGGCCTTCCGTGGATGTCGGGTTTTTGGCGGGTTGGCAGTTGTTGGTCAGAATGACCGTGGCGGCTTTCCGCAGCCGCAGCGGTAGAATGGCGGTCTTTTGACCGGCGGTAGGAGCCTTTTACCGCCGAGGTCAGAATGACCCCCTCTGTGTCTTTCCACTCTATGACACTCTCCTGCACACTAGGCCACTCTGCGACACTCTATTCCACTCTATGTCACTTTATGACACTTTACTCCACTCTGTGCCAGTCAATGACACTCTATTCCACTTTACAACACTTTACACAACTCACTCTAAGCCACGCCATGCCAATTTACTCGGTCTACTCTATGGCACTCTACTCCACCACATCACTCTACAGCACTCCACTCTACACTACTTTATGGCACTCCACTCTACAACACTCTACAGCACTCCACTCTAGGGCACTCTACTCAATGACAGTCTATCACACTTCACTCTACAACACTCTACTCAATGGCACTCCACAACACTCCACTCTACGACATTCCACTTTACCAGATTTGTTAGAAATTGGGTTTCTGGTTGGCATAGGTATGCACCCTGTCCAAGCAGGAACCACAGTCCTAGTCAGGGTAAGTCAGAGAAACACCATAAATTAACCTGTGCTCACCCCCTGGTAGCCTGGCACAGATCAACCAGGCTTAACTTAAGAGGCAATGTGTAAAGTAATTGTGCAACACTTCAAACAGTAACACAATAAAAACACCACATAAAGTCTCCACACCAAGTTAGAAAAATTGATTACATTTTTATAAATAAACCAAGACTAAAAAAACAAAAATCCAATACGGAGAAGTCAAGATAGGAATTTTTAAAGAACGAAAGTGAAAGTAGAACATGAGGCAATAACGGTCTACTGGTTTATCAGGTCGTGCTTGTCTGGGACAAAGCCAAGAGTTTAGGCTACCTGAGATGGAGCACAGGCTGGCTAAGGATTCCATGCAGAGCCCGCTGAGTAAAAGTACCCTAATCTTTGTCACAGGATGAGATGCGTTGACGATCCCCATGCAGTTTCGGTATTGCACAGGATTTCTCCATGCAAGTGCGGCGATGTGTCGGTTCTATTGAGCGGAGCACCGGTTCTGAGTTTGGTGGTCCCGAATGCCATGCACCGGGTTAATCCTTGCTGGAGGGGGCAATGCACTGATCTTCTCCATGCAGTGGCGGGGCTGCGTGAGTTCTGAAGAGGTGGTTCCAGAGATGATGCAGCGGTTTGGAGTGTGGTGCGTATGTTTTTCCACGCAGCCGTGAAGATGCACTGATTCCAATGAAGATGCACAGAGGGACCTAAAGTGCTGCAGACCTGTCCCTTACAACCTTACTTCCCATGGGGGCTATTATGTAAAATGACATCAGTCAGAGTCCCTGCCAATAGACAGCATACATACTACAGTACACTCACACATCCATCAAGGAGGCATACAATGGTTTCTGTACTCAACCCCTTGTGTCTGCTGTGCAGCCTTCAAGCACCCATCCAGGTCCGGATCCGCCACCGCAAGAATTAGGCGGGGCCAGGGCCTGAAGGGCACCCCTTCCTCATTGACTTCCACAGCTGGGCCTCGCAGGTCTTCGTCGCCCAGCACCGCAGGTCCTCCCACCGCTTACTGCAGTGGGTGCTCCACCGGTTGTAGACCCCCAGGGTCCGCACCTCCATGGCGATGGCTTGCCGCAGGCCTTTCTTTTGATGGGCGCTGACCTGCATGGGACACTGAGAGCAAAAAAACAGACATCAGTATGTGTTCACCAAATACAGATGACATGTTGTTCCCTATGGAACGGCATTTGTTGAATGCCATGTTATCAACTCACACACAGTACATGCCAGACAGTCTACGGCTAGGCAGTCACAAATCGAATCACATCCGCCACAATCACACACATCTAAGGATGACAGACGCCAACTCACCTGCTCCTCTCCTCTAGTCACCCATACAACTTGGCATACAGGGGTAGGACCCCATCCACCAGCTTCTCCAGCTCCTCTGTGGTGAAGGTCGGGCCCGTTCCCCTGTGACCCGTGCCATCTCAGGGACTAGAGTCAGGATGCAGCAGCACACGCAGTGGAGTAATACCCTCCAGGGGAATCAGGAGTCAAGTGTCAAGGGTCTGACGACATGGCTTAGGTACAGTGGCAGTGTGCTCCGTCACTGCTGGTGGCGATCATGATTGGCCCAGATTCCCATTGACAACCTTGTAATCCAATGATGGGGTGCATGGCGGTGAACACCGCCTTCCGCCATGACGAATAACGCCAGCAAGTCACTTCCACTCCCTTATACCTGGATGGCAGGAGGCTGCCATTTTGCTACAACCACATCACCATAGCCTGCCAGGGGCCCCATTCAGGCCCTCAAAAACTCCCACCTTAGTCGCTTGTTGACATGAGTGTTGGATCCTCACATGCAGCCGTCTTTGGAATTGTTTCCACACTGGGATGCCATTATAACAGAGTTGACTCAGCACACGTATGCCTGACGGTGTACTTCATACTTTGCGTCTGTGTGTGCTACCTACATTTCACACTTACATTTATACAGTGACATCATGTGATACAGGTGTATGTTTACACTCAATATGTGTTCTTTTCTCCACCATAGGTACAGACCCATGTGCGAGGAAGGGCCTCATCTGTTTACAGACCTCTGGTTGATTTGGAAACTATGGAGGAACGTCACATCATTATCAACTACAGACTCAATAGAGCTACTGTCTATGACCTCTGCGCATTAATGGATCCTGTACTGAAACCGGCTAATCAAAATCAGCATGCCATCCCTACAACTGTGCAAGTGCTATCTGTACTCCATTTTTGGGATACGGGCTCATTTCAGGTGACAGTGGGCATGGGTGCAGGGGTCTCACAGCCAATGTTCAGCCTCATCCTGTCAAAATTCCTGGATGCATTCGTCCAACACCTACAAACATGTGTCCAGTTTCCCCCAAACGGCTGAACTTCCTGCCATCAAATCTGGCTTTTATGCCTTTGCCAACATCTCACATGTGATTGGTGCCATTGATGGAACCCACATAGCTCTCGTACCACCAAGAGTGAATGAACAGGTGTACAGGAATCTAAAGAACTCTCCCTCTATGAATATACAATTGGTGTGTACTGCTGACCAGTACATTTCACATGTCAATGCCAGGTTCCCAGGCTGAGTCCCTGATTCCTTGTCCTGAGAAACAGCAGTGTACCACACTTCATGGACAACTACAAGGGGACAGAGGATAGCTCATAGGTGAGTGTGTATGACACTGGATCTGTACACAGCCAGCCAATATGCATGTGAATTCAGATTCTGTTTCACCCACTTTTGCAGGTGATTCGGGCTACCCCTACTTGCAATGGCTCCTGACACTTATGAGGAACTTCAGGACAGATGCTGAGAGGAATTAAAATGAGGCCCATGGACGTACTAGGAGGGTGATTGAGCGCAATATAGGTCTCCTGAAGGGTAGATTTAGTTGCCTCCATCTCTCTGGGGGATCCCTGTGCTATATCCCTGAGAAGGTGTGTAAGATAGTGGTGGCTTGCTGCATGCTGCACAACTTGGCTGTGAGGAAAGCTATCCCCCTTCTGGAAGAGGAGAGTGCTGTCCAACCAGCCCTGCAACCTCAGAGAGTGGTTGAAAGTGATGGTGAGGAAGAAGAGGAGGAGGATCTCAACTCCAGGAACCAGCTGATCCACCTCTACTTCCAGTGACTATGAGGTACTGTTCACTGATGCTGATGTCTTCACTGCATAGTTTCAGACTGACTCATTTGTTTGGTAATGTGCCGTCTATAGTCATTGACACTGTTAACTGATAATTGAAGTGGCATGTGCCAGGGAACCCAATAGTATGTACAGTGTGACATACTTCAGACACTACAGTGCGTTGGATCCCCTCCTGCAATAAAGGTATGATTATTAAATTGACTGGCTAATGCATAAACACTCACAATTGACATCTATATTGACGAGGGACATATGATTTGAGTGCAAGCATGTTTTTATTAAGTGGCAAAATATACATATTTCGTGGAAAAGTGATAGGGAGTGGGCACATGGTGTATATCCATACTCAGGTACATATGTTCAGCTGTTGGTAGCTGTAGGAAAGTACCATCTTGCTTGGCATGTTACCCCCATTTTTACTTGTGTGTCAGTTTGTTTTTGCCTGTGTCACTGGGATCCTGCTAGCCAGAACCCCAGTGCTCATAGTTTGTGGCCTATATGTGTTCCCTGTGTGGTGCCTAACTGTATCACTGAGGCTCTGCGAACCTCCGTGTTTATGCTCTCTCTGCTTTTAAAATTGTCACTGCAGGCTAGTGACCATTTTCACCAATTCTGATTGGCACATTGGAACACCCTTATAATTCCCTAGTATATGGTACCTAGCTACCCAGGGTATTGGGGTTCCAGGAGATCTCTATGGGCTGCAGCATTTCTTTTGCCACCCATAGGGAGCTCAGACAATTCTTACACAGGACTGCCACTGCAGCCTGAGTGAAATAACGTCCACGTTATTTCACAGCCATTTTACACTTCACTTAAGTAACTTATAAGTCACCTATATGTCTAACCCTCACTTAGTGATGGTTAGGTGCAAAGTTACTAAGTGTGAGGGTACCCTGACACTAGCCAAGGTGCCCCCACATTGTTCAGGGCAATTTCCCTAGACCTTTTGAGTGTGGGACACCATTACATGCATGCACTACATATAGGTCAATACCTATATGTAGCTTCAAAATGGTAACTCCGAACATGGCCATGTAACATGTCTAAGATCATGGAATTGTCCACCCAAGCCAAATCTGGTATTGGGGTGCCAATCCCATGCATCCCCGGGGCTCCAGCATGGACCCTGGGTACTGCCAAACAAGCTCTCTGGGGTTTTCATTGCAGCTACCGCTGCTGCCAACCCTCAGACAGGTTTATGCCCTCCTGGGGTCTGGGCAGCCCCAGTGCTCATAGTTTGTGGCCTATATGTGTTCCCTGTGTGGTGCCTAACTGTATCACTGAGGCTCTGCTAACCAGAACCTCAGTGTTTATGCTCTCTCTGCTTTTAAAATTGTCACTGCAGGCTAGTGACCATTTTCACCAATTCTGATTGGCACATTGGAACACCCTTATAATTCCCTAGTATATGGTACCTACGTACCCAGGGTATTGGTGTTCCAGGAGAACCCTATGGGCTGCAGCATTTCTTTTGCCACCCACAGGGAGCTCAGACAATTCTTACACAGGACTGCCACTGCAGCCTGAGTGAAATAACGCCCACGTTATTTCACAGCCATTTTACACTGCACTTAAGTAACTTATAAGTCACCTATATGTCTAACTCTCACGTAGTGAAGGTTAGGTGCAAAGTTACTAAGTGTGAGGACACCCTGGCACTAGCCAAGGTGCCCCTACATTGTTCAGGGCAATTTCCTCAGACTTTGTGAGTGCGGGAAACCATTACATGCATGCACTACATAGAGGTCAATACTTATACGTAGCTTCACAATGGTAACTCCGAACATGGCCATGTAACATGTCTAAGATCATGGAATTGTCCCCCCAAGCCAAATCTGGTATTGGGGTGCCAATCCCATGCATCCCTGGGGCTCCAGCATGGACCCCGGGTACTGCCAAACTAGCTCTCTGGGGTTTTCACTGCAGCTACCGCTGCTGCCAACCCTCAGATAGGTTTCTGCCCTCCTGGGGCTGGGCAGCCCAGTCCCAGGAAGGCAGAACAAAGGATTTCCTCTGAGAGAGGGTGTTACACCCTCTCCCTTTGGAAATAGGTGTTAAGGGCCTGAGAGGAGTAGCCTCTCCTGGCCTCTGGGAATGCTTTGAAGGGCACAGATGATGCCCTCCTTGCATAAACCAGTCTACACCAGTTCAGGGATCCCCCAGCCCCTGCTCTGGCGTGAACCTGGACAAAGGAAAGGGGAGTGACCACTCCCCTGTCCATCACCACCCAGGGTTGGTGCCCAGAGCTCCTCCAGTGTGTCCCAGACCTCTGCCATCTTGAATGCAGAGGTGTGAGGGCACAATGGAGGCCTCTGAGTGGCCGTGCCAGCAGGTGATGTCAGAGACCCCTCCTGATAGGTGCTTACCTGGTTAGGTCGCCAATCCTCCTCTGAGGGCTATTTAGGGTCTCTCCTGTGGGTTTCTCTTCAGATAACGAATGCAAGAGCTCACCAGAGTTCTACTGCGTCTCTCTCTTCAACTTCTTGAAAGGATCGACCGCTGACTGCTCCAGGACGACTGCAAAACCGCAACAAAGTAGCAAGACGACTACCAGCAACGTTGTAGTGCCTAATCCTGATGGCTTTCTCGACTGTTTCCTGTTGCATGCTCTGAGGGCTGTCTGCCTTTACCCTGCACTGGAAGCCAAGAAGAAATCTCCTGTGGGTCAACGGAATCTTCCCCCTGCTAATACAGGCAGCAAACTTCTGCATCACTGGTCCCCTGGGTCCCCTCGCATCTTGACGAGCATGGTCCCTGGAACACAGGAGCTGGATCCAAGTGACCCCGACAGTCCAGTGGCCCTTCTGTCCAAATTTGGTGGAGGTAAGTCCTTGCCTCCCCATGCCAGACAGTAATCCTCTGTACTGCGTGATCTGCTGCTGCTAGGACTTCTGTGCACTTTTGCAAGGAATCATTTATGCACAGCAAAGCCCAGTTCCCGAGCACTCCGTCCTGTATTGCTCAACTCGCTGAGTTGACCACGGACTTTGTGGGATCCTCTGTTGTTGTGTTGAGACGACCACTGTGCTCAGATTTCTTGAATGCCTGTTCAAGTGCTTCTGTGGGGCTGCCTGCTTCTGCGTGGGCGCTCTGTGCTGCTGAGCACCCCTTCTGTCTCCTCTTCCAAGGGGCGACTTCCTGGTCCTTCCTGGGCCTGGGCAGCACCCATTTTCTTCAACCGTAACTCTTGCAGCTAGCAAGGCTTGTTTGCAGTTTTTCTGCTTGGAAACAACTCTGCATCCTCCAGCACGCCGTGGGACATCTTCTGACCAAAGGAGAAGTTACTGGCACCTTCCGTTGTTGCAGAATCTTCAGCTTCTTCCACCCAGGGGCAGCCCTTTTGCACCTTCATCCTGAGTTAAGTGGGATCCTACCCCCTGGACACTTGCATGACTCTTGGACTTGGTCCACTTCCTTTACAGGTCCTCAGGTTCAGGAATCCATCTTCAATGCTTTGCAGTCAGTTGTTGCCTTTGCAGAATCCCCTATCTCGACTTTACTGTCTTTCTGGGGTAGTAGGGTAACTTTACTCCTACTTTTTAGGGTCTTGGGGTGGGGTATCTTGGACACCCTTAGTGTTTTCCTACACTCACAGCGACCCTTTACACACTACACTAGGCCTGGGGTGCATTCGTGGTTCGCATTCCACTTTTGGAGTATATGGTTTGTGTTGCCCCAGGCCTATTGTCTTGTATTGTATCCTATTGTACTCTACAGTGTTTGCACTACTTTTCTAACTGTTTACCTACCTGATTTTGGTTTGTGTGTATATTTTGTGTATTTTACTTACCTCCTAAGGGAGTATATCCTCTGAGGTACTTTTGGCATATTGTCACTAAAATAAAGTACCTTTATTTTTAGTAACTCTGAGTATTGTGTTTCTTATGATATAGTGGTATTTGATATGAGTGGTATAGTAGGAGCTTTGCATGTCTCCTAGTTCAGCCTAAGCTGCTCTGCTATAGCTACATCTATCAGCCTAAGCTGGTAGAACACTACTAATCTACTAATAAGGGATAACTGGATCTGGCACAAGGTGTAAGTATCATCAGGTACCCACTATAAGCCAGGCCAGCCTCCTATAGTAGCACTGGGTTTTGTTCCATGTGGCCATTGGTAGATGGTGTGATGGCAGTGGCATGTCAACAAGGGAGCACAGTGGCAGACAAGGGAGACAGTTCAGGGCACAGTCACTTCCAAGCACTGGGCTTGGTCTTGGCTTGTGTTTCAGTGGCGTGTCTGGTTCTGAAGGCACGTTTGCAAAGCCTGAGCTGTGCTGCAGGGGTAGGGGTGCTGGTTTCCTGGGTGTCCTCTGGCAGTACCACCAGTCCAGTAGCTGCTGCAGATGCAGATGGAAGGGCAGTGTCCTGGCTAGTGGTAGGGGCTTGCAGGTGGGTGGAGATCTCAGACTGGCTGTGGTACTGGTGCTGCAGCACCTCTACAATGGTGGCCATGGTGGAATTGAGCTGTTACATTGCTCCATGGCATGCTGGTGGTGTGCTATGTGGAGCCTCTGATTCTGCTCCAAGGTGGCCAGGATCTGGCCCATCCTGTCCTGGATATGGTGGTATGCTCCTAGGACCTCAGATATCACCTCCTGGGCTGCTGCATCCATCCTTTGGCTACCCCCCTGGGACACTGATTTCCTCCCACTGGCCCTCGCCCCCTGTGCCTGTGTCCCCTGCACAGGTCTGGCAGTCCCACTTGCACTGGGCCCTTCATCATCCTGCCTGTTGGAGGGTGGAGACTGTGGCCTCTGTGAATGTGGGCCGCCAGTCTGGCAGGGAGACACTGGTGTGGGGTCGTTTGGCCAGGGCTGATGTTGGTGGCTGGGTGGTAGGGCTGTCAGTGGTATCCTGGGTGGGGCTGCTGGAGGGTGACAGTCCAGGACTGTGTGATGGACCAGGGTATTCCTCACTTTCCATATATCCATCCCCACTCTCCTGAGTGGGGCCTCTGCCTCCGTGTAGGGCGCTGGCACTCCTTGGTGTTTCCGTCCGGGTGGCATGGGTGGTGGTGCCTGTGGGGGGGAATGGACATGTGGGTGTCAGGTTCTTTTTTGGCAATTGATGCACAGCTCTGCCTTATTTTGTGCTTATATTCCCCTGTCGTGGCATGCAAGGTCCCTACGTGTACATATCTTTGCATTTTATGTGGGGGTGGAGGTGCATTGTGGGTGCTGTAGGCCACTGGGAAACAATGCAGGGGTAGGTGACTGTGCACAGGGTGGCAGGATGGAGGACTGTTTGTGGGATTGTGGGCATGCAGGGTAGTTGGATGAGGGTGTTTTGGACTGGGTGGGGATGGGGTCCTGGTGATAGTGAGAGGGGTGGGGTGCATGCATTATAGGTGAGGTGACTATTAAGGTATTGTAGTTGATTTACCCTAGTCCAGTCCTCCAGTGAGTCCAGTGAGGCCCTCGGGGAGCAGGATAGCCAGGACCTTCTCCTTCCAGGCGGTGTAATCGGTGGGTGTAGGTAGGGGACCTTCACCAGTCTTTTGTACGGCGATGTTGTGCCTGGATGCCTTTGACCAAACCTTTACGCGCAGGTCGTTCCATCTCTTCTGGATGTCATCCCTTGTGCGTGGGTGGTTTCCCACTGCATTGACCTTGTTGACAATCGTCTGCCATAGCTCCATCTTCCTGGCCATGGGTGTCTACTGCACCTGTGCCCCGAATAGTTGCGCTTCGACCCTGAGTATTTCATCCACCTTGGTCCTTAGTTCCCTATCTGTGAAGCAAGGGTGCTTAGGGGGGCCATGGTGTGTGTTGTGAGGGGTATGTTGTGGGTGTATTGGTGAGGGTGCTGTTGTGTGGTTATGTGTGTGGCTTATAAAGGTGTTTAGGGTTTTTATGAGTTTTGGTGGTGTATTTGTGCGTGTGACTTTTGTTATGTTGTGTTCAGTGTATGTGTGTTGTGTTGTCAATCTCAGTTGTGCTGTTGGCGCTGCAAAGGATTGTGGAATGTGTATTTGTGTGTTTTATAGTGTTGTGGATGTGTGTCAGGCGTGTGGGTTTCAAAGTAGCCAATGTGTGCATTTGTTATTGGTGGTTTCCATTGCTGGCCGATGGTCGTTCGGCATCCACTATCCGCCACGCTGATTTGTGCTTCATTATTTGGTGGGCGGAGGATTTGTCTGCATGGTGGTGGCAGGGTGGGGTGTACTGCTTTTCTGCCGTCGTAGGCCCTGGTGGTGGGTGAAGGTTGCAGGATTTTTGGAGGTTTGACTTTTTGGCATCAGAATTCGGCAGGGTCCAGTCTTCCACCACTGGCAGTCTTCTGTTCACCGTCGCCACGGCGGTCGATGGTGATTGCCGCCAAGTTCATAATGAGGGCCTTAGTCTAAGCGCAGAGGCAGGAGGGGAGTGCTCTGTGGGAGCCTTAGCCAGAATCTCAGAAAATAGACTCTGCAGATGCAAGGTACTAACTTCACAGAGACCCCCACAATTCTGCTCCGTAGATTGTTCCATTGTCAGCCTGAGCTCTATAGATCTCCAATGCAGGGGATACTGGATCTTAAGGATCACCTGAGAAGCCTAACTCTGGCAGCTGCCCTGTGCCTTAGCAACAGCTTGCTGTTTACAACTTGCTCACCCAATATGTCAGAGCTGGACTGCCTAATACCTAAATAGTCAATGTCCTTGACTCTTTCATGCGAATTACCACCCAAGGTTACCCTGCACCTTAATGGCCTCTTAGGATTTAATACTATGTTTTTGATATTTTGAGCATTTATCTCTAGCCCATATTTACGAAATGAACCAAATCTCTCAATCAAAATCTGGAGTTTTTTTTGTATTTTAGAAATCAAAATAGTGCTATTGTCAAAGAGCAATACAAGCACTTTTGAGCCTGCTAATGTAGGTGAGACTTTTTCACAATTAGACAAAGATTTTGTGCAGTTATTTATAAAAAGGTGGCATAATGTTGAGGTTAACACACAACCCTGGCAAACGTTTTTAATTTCTATTTTCCATGAGAGTTCACCGTTAGGACCACTGCGTACCTGGGCAATATTGTTTGAACGTAGGTCCTGATCTTGACTAGGAAGTCAGGGGAATTTCCAAGTCTAAAAGGAGGTGCCATAACTTGTCTCTTGGAACCATATTAAACGCTGCTCATAGATGCACAAAATCTACATACAGACAGCCCCTCTCATGTTCATGGCCTTCCAGCCGATCAGTAGGAATAAAAAAGCATGTCTGTGCCGCTCTATGACACTTCACTCTATGTCACTCCACTCTGTTCCATTCTACGACACTCTACAACCCTCCAATTTATGACACTCTGCTTCACTCTATGACACTCTGGGGGTCATTCTGACCCTGGCGGTCGGTGATAAAGCGGCGGCCAATCCGCCAACAGTCTGGCGGTTCAAAAAATTGAATTCTGACCCTGGCGGGAACCGCCAACACAGCCCGCCACTTTACCACTCCGACCGCCACGGCGGGACAGACAAACAGCGCGGCGGTCACCGCCAACAGGCAGGCGGCAGACAAAGTACCGCCCACCCTATCACAACTCACCAATCCGCCACCTCATCCGGGGCGGGAGCCCCGCCGATAAAAACACGGCGGAAACAGACTACGAACGGGAAAACGCTCACTTCTATACACTCCACGAGGACGGAGGACAGCATGGAGCCCGAATTACACATCCTACCCGCTCTCGTCTACCTGCTCATCTACCTCGAGTACGAACTCCGGCGCAGACGACAACGGTGAGTACCGCACCTACGACACAGGGGAGGGGGGAGGAGGAAGGGTTACGGGCACACACATACGCATCACACCCACCCCCCAACTATCTACACACCAATGCAGAGCACCAAGTCAAAGTTACCCCACCCAAACCCCCCGGAATAACGAAAAGATATGATTCAAGTGAGAAACAACATTTATGTACAAAATAGGTTCATTGAAGACATGGCAGAATAGGAAAATGATGGAAATATTATCTAATGTAAACATTGCGTGACCGAGAAATAGAGGCAGAAAGTCCCGCACGGTCACAGAAATTGCAAATGTCCGTGGGCCGAAGTGTATCAACACATGGGCAAAGCCCACAAAGGAGACCTGAGTCCGTTGGAGAGAACACTGCAGGGGCATCACATGACAAAACTACAGGCACCTCAGGGGGAAGGGAAGGGGGGGGCACCACAGCCACATGAGTCCACGACGCCAGATCCAAGAAGGGGCCACCATGCCCACCGTCCAATCCTGGGGAGTGCAAAGCCACAGTCTCTCAAGTCTCTACAGTGAGTGGCTTGCCCACTGTCATATCCTGGGGAGTGCAAAGCCACAGTCTCTCAAGTCTCTACAGTGGGTGGCTTGCCCACTGTCATATCCTGGGGAGTGCAAAGCCACAGTCTCTCAAGTCTCTACAGTGGGTGGCTTGCCCACTGTCATATCCTGGGGAGTGCAAAGTCACAGTCCATCAAGTGGATAACAGTCTCCACAGGCAATGGAGGAGGCAGGGTGGGCCGAGTGCAGCGTGAACATTAGCACGACACAGAACCGGCACAGTCATTGGCCCAGCGGTGCATGAGACGGCGGGGCCCAGCGGAGCGGTGCCTGAGATGAAGGGCCCAGCGGAGCGGTGCTTGACAGGAAGGGCCCAGCGGAGCGGTGCTTGACAGGAAGGGCCCAGCGCAGCAGTGCTTGAGACGGCAGGGCCCAGCGGAGCGGTGTCTGAGATGAAGGGCCCAGCGGAGCGGTGCCTGAGATGAAGGGCCCAGCGGAGCGGTGCTTGAGACGGCGGGGCCCAGCGGAGCGGTGCCTGAGATGAAGGGCCCAGCGGAGCGGTGCTTGACAGGAAGGGCCCAGCGGAGCGGTGCTTGACAGGAAGGGCCCAGCGGAGCGGTGCTTGAGACGGCGGGGCCCAGCGGAGCGGTGCTTGACAGGAAGGGCCCAGCGGAGCGGTGCTTGAGACGGCGGGGCCCAGC
Source organism: Pleurodeles waltl (assembly GCF_031143425.1). Lineage (NCBI taxonomy): Eukaryota > Metazoa > Chordata > Amphibia > Caudata > Salamandridae > Pleurodeles > Pleurodeles waltl. The sequence goes on from NC_090445.1 coordinate 1,008,224,395, forward strand.
GGAGCGGTGCCTGAGATGAAGGGCCCAGCGGAGCCGTGCTTGAGACAGCGGGGCCCAGCGGAGCGGTGTCTGAGATGAAGGGCCCAGCGGAGCGGTGCTTGACAGGAAGGGCCCAGCGGAGCGGTGCTTGACAGGAAGGGCCCAGCGGAGCGGTGCTTGAGACGGCGGGGCCCAGCGGAGCGGTGCTTGACAGGAAGGGCCCAGCGGAGCGGTGCTTGAGACGGCGGGGCCCAGCGGAGCGGTGCTTGACAGGAAGGGCCCAGCGGAGCGATGCTTGAGACGGCGGGGCCCAGCGGAGCGGTGCCTGAGATGAAGGGCCCAGCGGAGCGGTGCTTGACAGGAAGGGCCCAGCGGAGCGGTGCTTGAGACGGCGGAGCCCAGCGGAGCGGTGCTTGACAGGAAGGGCCCAGCGGAGCGGTGCTTGAGACGGCGGAGCCCAGCGGAGCGGTGCTTGACAGGAAGGGCCCAGCGGAGCGGTGCTTGAGACGGCGGGGCCCAGCGGAGCGGGGCCTGTCTTGGCGGGGCCCTCTTCAGCGGTGCCTTTCAGGACGGCGGGGCCCTCTTCAGCGGTGCCTTCCTGCATGGCGGGGCCCTCTTCAGCGGTGCCTTTCAGGACGGCGGGGCCCTCTTCAGCGGTGCCTTCCTGCACGGCGGGGCCCTCTTCAGCGGTGCCTTTCAGGACGGCGGGGCCCTCTTCAGCGGTGCCTCCCTGCACGGCAGGGCCCTCTTCAGCGGTGCCTTTCAGGACGGCGGGGCCCTCTTCAGCGGTGCCTTTCAGGATGGCGGGGCCCTCTTCAGCGGTGCCTCCCTGCACGGCGGGCCCTCTTCAGCGGTGCCTTTCAGGACGGCGGGGCCCTCTTCAGCGGTGCCTTTCAGGACGGCGGGGCCCTCTTCAGCGGTGCCTTTCAGGACGGCGGGCCCTCTTCAGCGGTGCCTCCCTGCACGGCGGGGCCCTCTTCAGCGGTGCCTTTCAGGACGGCAGGGCCCTCTTCAGCGGTGCCTTTCAGGACGGCGGGGCCCTCTTCAGCGGTGCCTCCCTGCACGGCGGGGCCCTCTTCAGCGGTGCCTTCCTGCACGGCGGGGCACTCTTCAGCGGTGTTTGTCCTGTAATTCCAGGGAGTCTGACCTGGGCAGGACTCCCTGCTCAGTCGCCCTCCGACTGTGCAGTTGCTGGACCCTTCGGTGACGGTGTCCTGAGCCCTTGGGTGTCCTCCCTCACACCCGGGATGGGGCTTGTGGGGCCCTCCTGGTCCGCGCTCCTGCTGCCTGACTTCTCCGCCCTGCTGCCCTTGCCCTCCTTCGCTGTGGCTCTCTCGGCCTTGGCTCTCCTGGATGTTGTGGCAGGTGAAGTGTCCGAACTTTGGTCCTTGGGGGCAGCCGTGGCACTCCTCCCGAGGCGGCCCCTCACTTTCCGGGTCCTCTTTCCAGGGGGGGGGCTGGCTGTCCCCTTGCTGCTGACCGATGTCTCACTGCTGGCAAAGGGGGGACTCCAAAATCCATGGACTACGCTGACACGTGAACCCGGGCTGGTGGTGGCTGAGGTGCTCTTGGGACTCTTAGCAGATGGAGGGGGTGGGTCAGGTGAGGGAAAGAGGTCAAGATTGGAGAGGTAACACTTTTTAGGACCAAGGTAAAAGGTAGGTGCAGTGGTTATGGGAGTGGAGGAAGAGGAGGTGGTTGTAGGAGAGTCAGGTGTGCTGTCCTTGGGTGAAGGTGCATGGACTGGAAGCTGTCGTGAGGTGGTTGGCTGTTGGGTGGGTGGCTGCCTGCGTTTGTGTGTCTTGGAAGAGGGGGTGACAGACACAGTGGGAGAGGACACAGGGGACGTGTAAACGGCAGTGGGGGTGGTGACTGCACGTGTGCGGACTGTAATGGAGGGTGTGCTGGTGATGGGTGTACTGGCTGTTGGTGGTGTGCATGCAGGTGTGAGTGGCGACGTCACAGGGAGGGAGGGGGGAGACGAGGAGGTGGGGGACACAGAGGTGGTAGTGGCTGTTGGCATGTCTGCATCTGGGTGTTGCTTGGGTGAATGTTTGTGTGATCTGTGGTGCTTATGTCTGGAAGAGCTGCCCTTGGGTGTTGAGGTGTGTGCAGGCTGGCCTGATGGTGTGGATGGGATAGGCAGATGAACAGGAGACAGAGACAGGGTGGAGGCAGTTAGAAGAGGGAGGCTGGAAACAGGGACAATGGCTGCCGTCAGTGCTGAGGCCAGAGAATTGAACGATCGTTGATGGGCAGACTGACCCGAATGAATGCCCTCCAGGTATGCATTGCTACGATGCACCTCCCTCCCTACCCCCTGGATGGCATTCAAAAGGGTAGTCTGCCCAACAATGATGGTCCTCAGGAGGTCAATGACCTCTTCACTGAGGGCAGCAGGGGTAACAGTGGCAGGGCCTGAGGAGCCTGGGGCGAAGGAGACGCCCGCCTTCTTGGGCGAGCGGGCACGGAGCGTAGGCTGAGGGGCTGCTGGGAGGGCGGAGCTGGTGCGCTGGGTGGCGGCTGTACCTGTAGAGGCGGGGGGCACGGATGTTGCCACCACCGCTAGGGAGCTCCCTTCCGAGGACGTGTCGGTGTCGCTGGTTTCACCACGGCTCCCCGTTGTGAAGCTCCCCTCGCCCTCCGTATCACTGGTGGCCTCGGTGTCTGTGCCATGGCCCACCGGGGCCTTGTGAGTCGCAGCTCCCTCGTGCTCCGGTGCCAAGTCTCCTCCGCCTGATGATGCTGAAGCACACATGCACAAGAAGATAAAGAAAAGGGTGGGGGGAGACATAATAAAAGGTTGAGTACATGCATTGTCAACACCGTTGGCGGAGAGGACAGACACAGGAGCCTCATGCACTAAGCCGCGCAATCGGGGTACACTACTGAGTACTTGTGACTGGGCCAACAGGTCTAGGGACAACAAACGCGCACATGGGTGATGCAGGACCATGGCTAGCTGTACCTGGCACCGTACAGAGGTTGGGGGCGGGGGCACAGGGCCATGCCTAAAGGAGGGGACTACACTACAGAAGGCGCCCTGGCCTAATGTCACCCACAGCCCTCCTCCCCCACCCAGACGCCTCCACTGCGTGTAAAGATAGCTGAATGTGCTGGTACTCACCCCCTTGTGTCTGCTGTGATGTCGTCACGCGCCCATCCAAATCGGGGTAGGCCACCGCCAGGATCCGGGACATCAGGGGGGTCAGGGTACGACTGGCACCCCTCCTAGGTTGGGAGGCCATCCCCAGCAGTGACTCGGCGGTCTTCCTGGTCCCGCGGCGGATGTCCTCCCACCTCTTGCGGCAGTGGGTGCCCCGTCTGTTGTGGACCCCCAGGTTCCGGACTTCCTTGGCGATGGCACGCCAAATGTCGATCTTCTGATGGGCGCTGACCTATTTGACATGTACAGGGTGGAAATTGAAAGATCATCAATTTTCCGCATGATAGATGCGATTGGCCCCCCCTCCCCAACCTTGCCATGTGGCACATGCTCTCATCTGTCGTGCCTTGCACTCCTCATTCGCTCCCCACCCCACCATCTTACGTCCACCATACACAACCCAGGCATAGCCCATGCAACGTGCACACAGTGTACTTACCTGTTGGTCTGGAGGACCGTAGAGTCGCGCATACTGGGGCAGGACCCCATCCACAAGTTTCTCCAACTCTTCTGTCGTGAAGGCAGGGGCCCTTTCCCCAGTCTCAGCAGCCATTGTATCTCCCAGACCGAGGTCACAGCAGCACTTGTAGTATAGGTCCTCTCCTGTGGATGATCAGGTCTCGAGTGATTAATCAGATAGAAAATGACGGTCACGCCCGCGGCGGCGCGTACCGCCGCGGTGCGTTCCGCGACCGCCTGCGCAGCTAGTCATTGGCCCGTGAAACCCATAGGGTTCGATGTTAACCAATGCGGCTTTGCGCCGCGATCTTCGACCGCCTACCGCCACGGTGTTTCACGCCAGCGCATTGACCTCACATCCCATTGTCACACTTCTCAGGTCAGGCAGCCGCCATTACAAGGGACCACAGGGCTTAATTACTACTGCGTCACACAGGCCTAGGCCTTGCATTGCCACTCATACAAGCCATTCAATGCATTGACAATCGTGTACTGTGCAAGCCGTAGTTACGTACCTGTGGGTTGTTTGACTCTGTGCTCCATGTTGTCCTTCCTAGGCACCGTCCGCTGGGACTTGCGAGGAGAAGGATGAATCCTCCCGTGTACCGACCGCTGGTGGACCTGTCGACAATGGAGCAACGTCATATAATACTTCGATACCGACTTGACCGAGCCACTATACATGAACTGTGTGCCCAGCTGGAGCCAGCACTGATGTCCCCCATCCGCCAACCCACAGGAATTCCCCCTCTGGTGCAGGTTCTGTCAGTCCTCCATTTCTTGGCAAGTGGGTCTTTTCAGACAACAGTGGCCATGTCATCAGGGATGTCTCAGCCTATGTTTTCTAAGATTTTGTCCAGAGTGTTGTCTGCCCTGACGAAATACATGCGGAGCTACATAATTTTCCCTGAGGAGGTTGATTTGGCCACTGTGAAGGCTGACTTCTATGCCCTTGGACATATCCCCAACATCATTGGTGCCATTGATGGGACCTATGTGGCCTTAGTACCCCCAAAAGACGATGAGCAGGTGTACAGAAACAGGAAAAGTTACCATTCTATGAATGTCCAGGTGGTCTGTTTGGCTGACCAGTACATCTCCCATGTAAATGCCAAGTTCCCTGGGTCAGTGCATGACGCATATGTTATGCGAAATAGCAGCATCCCCTATGTGATGGAACAGCTACAGAGACACCGTGTGTGGCTAATTGATGACTCTGGTTACCCCAACCTGCCGTGGCTACTGACCCCAGTGAGGAATCCCCGGACCAGGGAAGAGGAACGGTACAATGAGGCCCATGGGCGATCTAGGAGGATCATAGAAAGGACCTTCGGCCTCCTGAAGGCCAGGTTTAGGTGCCTGCATATGACAGGGGGATCCCTCATGTACTCACCAAAGAAGGTGTGCCAGATCATCGTGGCCTGCTGTATGCTTCACAATCTTGCATTGCGACGCCAGGTGCCTTTTCTGCAGGAGGATGGTCCAGATGGTGGTGTCGTAGCAGCTGTGGAGCCTGTGGAGAGTGAAAAGGAGGAAGACGACGGGGACGACACGGACAACGGGGACACGGTCATACAACAGTATTTTCAGTAGCACCCAGGTAAGAATCCCCCACGTCATTTTACATTTCCTTCTGGCCTCCTGCATCTCTACTTTCTGTGTTTCCCTCCAGTTCCTTTCAACTGAATTGTGACTTTCCCTTGGCTTTTCAGAGCTGTATGACCCACTGCGTGACTTCTGGTTTGTTCGGCAATGGAGTAAAGCAAATTGACATTGGTATGTTGTCATCACAAAGTAACTGCACATTTTTGACCCGTTATGCATAATACATTTGTTAAGAATACTGTACAAGCAGACTCCTGAGTGTTTTATGTGCAATAAGTGATTTATTTAAAGTGCTACATATAGGTCCATGATAGTAAAACGGTGATGGGTGGGGGTGGAGTGATGTCCATGGCAGAGTCCAGTTCTCGGTCGCACAGGTGCATTGTCCATATGCCTGTGGAAGGATGGAGCAGGGGCAGTTCAAGGTTGGACAGGGTGAAGATGTGGGACAGTGGAATGACATCCGGGGGGATCTTAGGCTGGCGGGGGTCTTGGCATCCTACTCTGTCTTCCTTTGTGATCTCAGGCTCCTCTTGCGGGGTGGTTGATCTTCAGCAGGAGGTGGGGTTCTGGTGGCCCGTCGTTGTGTGGGGGCCTCCTCACCACTAGCGCCGGCGGAGGTGGTAGGCTGTTCTTGGTCCGGGCTGGAGACAGGGGCCCTTTGGGGTGCCACATGGGCCCGCAATGTGGTGACTATTAGGTTCAGGGCCTGGACGATGTTCCTGAGCTCCTCTCTGTACCCCATGTACCGTTCCTCCTGCTGTGCCTGGATCTCCTGGAACCTGGCCATTACCGTCGCCATCGTCTCCTGGGAGCGGTGGTATGCTCCCATGATGGTGGTGAGGGCCTCTTGGAGAGTCGGTTCCCTGGGCCTGTCCTCCCCCCCCTGTCGCACTGCAGCCCTCCCAGTTGCCCTGCTTCCCCGGGCCTCTGTCCCTTGGACGGTGTGCCCGCTACCACTGCCCCCAGGTCCCTGTTGTTGTTGGGGTGTTGGGTCAGCCTGGGTGCCCTGTAGTGGCGGACACACCGCTGATTGACCTGTCCTGGAGACAGAGGCATGGGCCCGCTGGGTGGGAGCGGTGCTGATATTCCCAGAGGGGGTTAGGTCTGCTGTGGCCTGTGTCTGTGTGTGGGGAACCGACTGTCCAGAGGTCCCCGATGGTCCGGGCTGGTCATCAGGTTCCAGGTCGACAGAGCTGCTGTCCTCACTGCGGGCCTGTTCTGGGGGTGGGATGGACATCTCTGGACCCTCCTGGCCGGTGTGTTGGCGTTCGGGCCCTGCAGGGGTGAAAGAGTATGGTTATTGCTTCTGTGTGTTCCATGGTGTGCGATTTGTGGGTGCCCTTGTCCCCCAGTGCTGGCATCCCCTTGTGGCAGGAGTTGTGAGGGTGGTTTGTGGGGGGGATGGGTATGTGCAGTGGTCATGTATAGGTGATGGGTGTCCATGGTTTGTGTTGGCATTCAGGGTTTGGTTTTGGGTTGGGTGGGTTGTGCTGGTGAGACATTGGCAGGGAGGCTGTGTGCTGGGGGGTTGAGGGTGAGGGTGGGGGTGTGGGTTGGCATGCTGGTGGTTGGGGGGGGGGAGTAGGTGGGACTAGACTTACCAGAGTCCATTCCTCCGCCTACTCCAGCGAGGCCCGCAGGATGCAGGATATTGAAGACCTCTTGCTCCCATGCTGTGAATTCGGGAGGGGTGGGTGGTGGTCCGCCGCCAGTCCTCTGCACAGCGATGTTGTGTCTGGAGACCATCGACCGTACCTTCCCCCGTAGGTCGTTCCAGCGCTTTCTGATGTCTTCCCGGTTTCTGGGATGCTGTCCCACAGCGTTGACCCTGTCGACAATCCTCTGCCATAGCTCCGCCTTCCTGGCTATTGTGGTGTGTTGCACCTGTGTGCCGAAGAGCTGGGGCTCTACCCTTATGATTTCCTCCACCATGACCCGGAGTTCTTGGTCAGAAAACCTGTGGTGTCTTTGGGGTGCCATGGGGTGGTGTGGATGAGGTGTGGGGTGGTGTTTGCGGTGATGTGAGTGGTGGTGTGTGGTGATGTGTGCGTAGATGTGGTGTGGTTGATGATGTTGGGTTCCTGTGTGTGTTGGGGTTTTCGATTGATGTTCTCTCTCTCTCTCTCTCTCTCTCTCTCTCGCCTTCTCTCCGATTTCCAACTAGTGGGGGTTTGTGGGTGATGTGGGTGTGTGTTTTATAGTTGCTTGGATGTGTGGGGGTGGTGTTTGTATGTGTATCAGGTTTGTGTATTTCAAATTGTCCAATGTGGCTGGGTTTTGGAGCCTGGGTGTGTATTTTGACCGCGGCGGTGTGTACCGCCAATGGAATACCGCGGCTGAAAGACCGCCGCGTGGATTGGTGGGTCGTAATGGCATGGGCGTGTTTGTGTTGGCGTGGCGGTGGAGGTTTGGTCATCTCCAGTTTATCGCTGCCCGCTGATGAGGGGGCCTTCCGTGGATGTCGGGTTTTTGGCGGGTTGGCAGTTGTTGGTCAGAATGACCGTGGCGGCTTTCCGCGGCCGCAGCGGTAGAATGGCGGTCTTTTGACCGGCGGTAGGAGCCTTTTACCGCCGAGGTCAGAATGACCCCCTCTGTGTCTTTCCACTCTATGACACTCTCCTACACACTAGGCCACTCTGCGACACTCTATTCCACTCTATGTCACTTTATGACACTTTACTCCACTCTGTGCCAGTCAATGACACTCTATTCCACTTTACAACACTTTACACAACTCACTCTAAGCCACGCCATGCCAATTTACTCGGTCTACTCTATGGCACTCTACTCCACCACATCACTCTACAGCACTCCACTCTACACTACTTTATGGCACTCCACTCTACAACACTCTACAGCACTCCACTCTAGGGCACTCTACTCAATGACAGTCTATCACACTTCACTCTACAACACTCTACTCAATGGCACTCCACAACACTCCACTCTACGACATTCCACTTTACCAGATTTGTTAGAAATTGGGTTTCTGGTTGGCATAGGTATGCACCCTGTCCAAGCAGGAACCACAGTCCTAGTCAGGGTAAGTCAGAGAAACACCATAAATTAACCTGTGCTCACCCCCTGGTAGCCTGGCACAGAGCAACCAGGCTTACCTTAAGAGGCAATGTGTAAAGTAATTGTGCAACACTTCAAACAGTAACACAATAAAAACACCACATAAAGTCTCCACACCAAGTTAGAAAAATTGATTACATTTTTATAAATAAACCAAGACTAAAACAACAAAAATCCAATACGGAGAAGTCAAGATAGGAATTTTTAAAGAACGAAAGTGAAAGTAGAACATGAGGCAATAACGGTCTACTGGTTTATCAGGTCGTGCTTGTCTGGGACAAAGCCAAGAGTTTAGGCTACCTGAGATGGAGCACAGGCTGGCTAAGGATTCCATGCAGAGCCCGCTGAGTAAAAGTACCCTAATCTTTGTCACAGGATGAGATGCGTTGACGATCCCCATGCAGTTTCGGTATTGCACAGGATTTCTCCATGCAAGTGCGGCGATGTGTCGGTTCTATTGAGCGGAGCACCGGTTCTGAGTTTGGTGGTCCCGAATGCCATGCACCGGGTTAATCCTTGCTGGAGGGGGCAATGCACTGATCTTCTCCATGCAGTGGCGGGGCTGCGTGAGTTCTGAAGAGGTGGTTCCAGAGATGATGCAGCGGTTTGGAGTGTGGTGCGTATGTTTTTCCACGCAGCGGTGAAGATGCACTGATTCCAATGAAGATGCATGGATTCTGGTAGTTTGAGCACTTTATACTCACTTTAAGTGGCCCTGTACTAGGCTGGCATCACTTGGCAGAGCAAGATTTACAGCAAGCAAAGTCCAGGTGCTGTTTGCACATTAAAGTGATGTCTTTGATGTCCTTGAGACTTCAGAAGAGGAGGCAATCCTGCCAGTCTTTGGAGTTACTCTGGGTTCAAGTGAGATGGGTCCAGTTCTTCCTTAGCAGGGCAGAGGGCAGCAGGCATAAGGGCAGCACAGCAGAAACGCTGTTCTTCTAGAGCCGAAGTCCAGAGTGGCAGTCCTTACAGCAGCACAGCAGTCCTTCTTCCTGGCAGAGTTCTTCACAGGTCTAGAAAAGTACTGATTTGGTAGGGTCAGAGGTCTAGTACCTATACCAAGTTATGCCTTTGAAGTGATGGTGACTTCAAAGAAGGGTCTTGAAGAGCACTGCCTATTCAGGTGTATTTACCTTTCTACCCAGGATGGGCAATCAGGATGTCCAAGGTCTATCAGTCACACCTAAGCTCCGTTTGTGTGTCACTGTTTGAAGGGACTGTACAAAGTCCATCTGTCACCCAACTCAGATGTGTATTGGAGGCAGCCTGCATGTACACAGGGCTAAGAGTAGGAAAATGTCAACTTTCTAAAAGTGGCATTTTCAAAATTGTCACAATAAATCTGACTTACCATTAAAGAGGATTTAATATTACAATTCCACATCTACTAAACAGGCCTTCTCTTTCTCAATTAGGAATTAAGGCTTAATAAATGAAATAAGGAATCGGTAATGTTGACCTATGAGAGGGGTAGGCCTCACAGTAGTCAAAAACAAAATTGGCAGTTTTTCACTACCATAACACGTAAACCTTAGTGTATCTCCTGCCTTTTAAGTACATAGAACCCTGCCCCATGGGCTACATAGGGCCTACCTCAGGGGTGGCTTAATTGTAATTAAAGGGGGGTTTAAGGATTTGCAAGAGGTTTTAAATGCCAAGTCAACATGGCATTATAATTGCACATATAGGTTCTGCAATGACAAGCCTGAGACATGTTCAAAGGCAACTTAAGTGGATGGCACAAGCAGTGCTGCAGTCCCACTAGTAAAAAGAACAGATGATGGATGGAATGTTGAACAATGCAAACATTCACCCACAGTCACAGAGATCTAGGTTTAATCTATTGTGTTTTGCCCACCACGCCACCCCAGTTTGAACCCAGCCAAATGGATATCAGTCTTGACCCTGTTCCCTGTGGGAACAGCCAGCCCAAACTGCCAGGCGAGGTCCTCCCTGGAATGAAAACAAGCATCTTTAGACCGGTTTTGGGGTATCACCCCTCATCAGACAGGCTACTGTAATTCAGTGGTGCAGTGAGCATGGGACCCATATCTGGCCATACCCTTCCTACTTAAGGTGACAAAGGCAAAAATAACAGATGATGTAGAGAATGCTGAACAATGCAAACAATCACCCCCAGTAACAGAGATCTGGGTTTAATCCATTGTATTTTTTTGGGCCACCACCCCACCTCAGTTTGGACCCAGCTTTTTGCAAATCAGTCTTGACTCTGTTCCCCATGGGAACAGTTCAGCCGGAACCAGCAGGCCAGGCACTCCCTGGACCAGAAACAAGCATCCTGGGATCGGTTTCAGGGTATCACCCCTCATCAGCCAGGCTAGCTTGAATTCAATGACTCAGTGAGCACAGAACCCACGTCTGGGCATAACCTTCCCACTTAGGGTGACAAAAGAAGAAACAACAGATGATAGACGGAATGCTGAACAATGCAAACATTCACCCCCAGTCACAGAGATATGGGTTTAGTCCATTGTTTTGTTGCCCACCACGTCACCCCAGTTTAGACCCAGTCATAATCAAATCAGTCCAGCCCAAACTGCCAGTTCAAGTCCTCCATGGACCCAAAACAAGCATCCTGGGAACAGTTTTGGTATTGCCCCTCATCAACCAGGCTGGTGTTCAGTCCCACTAGTAGCATGTAATTTGCAGGCCCTGGGCACATGTAGTAGACTCTACTGCAAACTTATAAGTAAATTAAATGTGACAATTGTGAATGTACCACTCAAGCCATGTTTAGGGGAGAAAGCACATGCGCTTTAGTGCTGGTCAGAAGTGGTAAAGTACTCAGAGTTCTAACTCCAACAAAAGAAAATAGCAAAAATGTTGGGCAAACAGGCAAAATTTTGAGGGAAGGCCACCATAATGCTGCAGGTCTAACAGCACTCAATTCTACTCTAAGCCACTCCACTCTATGATACTCTACTCCACTCTATGTCACTCCACTCTATGACAATCTATTCTACTCTACTCCATTCTATGCAAGCCCCTTTATACCACATCATGCCCCTTTACTCAACCCTATGTGACCTCACTCTACCCCACTCTATTGTACAACACTTTACTCCACTCAATTCTATGATACTCTATGCCAATCTACAACACCCTAATCCAGTCTATATTCCTCCACTCCATGTCCCTACACTTTACTCCACAACACTCTACTCCTTCCACTACACTTCATAACATTCTCTGACATTCAATGCCACTCAACTCTACTCTACTCCACTCTGTGGCACTCAATACCCCTCCACTCTACTCTACTCTACAACACTCTTCTTCAGTGTATGTCACTCCACTCTATACCCTTCCATTCTACTCCACTCCACTCTACCCCCTCCATGTCATTCTATGCCCCTCTACTCTATGCCACTCCACCCCACTCCATGATACTTTGTACCACTCCACTGTACTCTACTCCACTCTATGCCACTTCACAACACTCTCTGCCACTCAGCAACACTCTATGCCACTCCATTATATAACACTTTGCTCTACTCTATGCTACTCCACTTCACAACACTTAACGCCCCTCCACTCTATGCCATTCCACTCATTCTACTCCCTCCATGACACTCCATGACACACTACACTACTCCACTCTATGCCACTTTGACACTCCACAACATTCCACTTCACTTTAAACCACTTCACAACACTCTATGCCACTCTATGACATTTGACATTACTCTACTCTACTCTAATCTTACTCTTCTTTTCTCTACTCCATTCTGCTCCACTCTGTGCCACCCTACGCCTTGACACTCTCCGCAACACCATGACCCTCGACTTTATGCCACTCCACTCTATAACACTTCACTCCATGGCAGCCTCCTCTATGCCACTAAAATTTAGTGTTGGAAATGGCCCTCTCTGCAGGGTCATCCCCAGACATTTTGCCTTCCTCCTCTGCCTTATCTGACCCTGTTTGTGTTGGCTTTAAGACTCTGTGCACTTTTTCACTGCTGACCAGTGATAAACTGGATGTGCTTGTAGTCTAAAACATAGTAACCTTGACTTCTTCATGATTGATAGGTTTGATTTACCAGTAAGTCCCTTGTAAAGTGCAATATATGTGCACAGGGCCTGTAAATCAAATGCTACTAGTGGGCCTACAGCACTGATTGTGCCAATCACTACAGTAGCTTTCAGACCTGTCTCAAGACTGCCACTGCAGAGCCTGTGTGTGCAGTTTAAACTGCTATTTATACCTGGCAAGGGTACCCACTCGCCAGGCCCAAACCTTCCTTTTTATTAAATATTAGTCACCCCTAAGGTAGGCCCTGATTAGCCCAAATGGCAGAATGCGGAGTATTTGAAAAGTTGGACATGCACTTCTAAGTTTAACATGCCCAGGTAGTGAAAAACTCTTAAATTAATTTGTCACTATTACAAGGACTATCTCTCCCATAGGTTAATGATAGGGTTACCTTGGAACATCTAAGTGTAATTTCCAATTGGGAAAATATAGAAAAAGGGAGTTTGGTGTCTCTGGACTCACAAATTAAAAAAGTTTCTGTTGGTAAAGGTGATTTTAAAAAATTGCAGGTCTGAAAATGCCACTTTTAGAAAGTTGGCATTTTCTTACTTTAAGCATTCTGTGCCTGCCTCAAATCCATGTCTGGTCTGTGCAAGGTTATGTGACAGCTACCTTTGTGCATTCCATCCAGCTTGGGCAGGAAGAGTGGAGGGGCTCTCACTCACACTTCAAAGGGTAGTGGCCTGACCCCACACAAAGGACTGATAACCCCCCCCCCCACAGACCTCCTGGTAGACAGGACTGAGCTGAAATGGAATTGGGGCATTTCAAAACCACTCTTTGAATCTCTCTTTGAAATCTCCTCCACTTCAAAGGCACATTTGGGTATAAGTACTTGGCATCTGACACCATATACTCAGAACACTTCTGGATTGAGGATCTTCTACCAGGAAGAAGGGCCATGGGGCTGTTAGGAGGGACTGCAATTTTGCTATTTGTTCTGCCTCATTGGCCTGCTGTCTGCTACTTCTTGCCTGGGAGTGTGAGGACTGGATCTACCTCTCTACATCCTAAAGTTTCTCCAAGAGCCTGACTGAGCATGTCTCCTGTTACTGAAGTCTCAGTGATATCAAAGACTTTGCCTGCATCTTGCTACCAGCATATGGGTTCCTGTGCTGCGAGTCTCCCTCTGCTAAGCTGTGTCAAATCCATACTTGGGCCCTTGCAGGTGAGTGTGGTGCTGCAACACAAAAACTGATGCAATAGGACTAATTTGTCACTTGGAACCACTGCTGCAGAAATGCTGCCTGAACCAAAGCTGTGGACACCACTAATGCGTAACACAAAAACCCCGTCTTTCAACGCAGGCCAGACTTGGCTGACGCAGCACCATTTTATAGGACGATGTTGCCAGATTAGGAAACAACATATTGCTTGCTAACCTGACACATCTCCTCCTCAGGATCAACGCATCATCACCAAGCATCAACACAACAAAGGTACTGTCAGTGGCTCTGCGTGACTCCTGTACCCAGCCCGCACTCCATTACGATTGGACTGAACTTCTGAATTTGCCCCTGTTCAGCAGGACCAGATAGTTCCCATTGGAGCTATTGTCTGATAAGCATTGCATTTTGATTTAATCTTTACAATTCTTAACTTGGCTTGTGTGTTTTGGATTTTTGTCATTTTGGCCTTGTTAAATACTGGCTATTTTCTAAAATTGTGTAGAGTTCTTTTGAGGTGTTTTCACTATTGTGTGTGTGCACAAATACTTTACACAATTCCTCTTTAGTTTAGCCTGACTGCTCTGTGCTAAGCTACCAGAAGGTGAGCACAGACAAACTTTTAGTGTGTGTCTTACTTTCCCTGAATAGGATTGTGATCCTCACTAGAACAGAGTGCAAACCTCTGCCAACTAGAGACCCAATTTCTAACATTTAGCCATACCGAAATTGATGATGGGTCAACTGATAGTGGACACATCCTGGCTAAGGTGTCAACAGAAATAGTCCACAATCTTCTGAATGTCTTTGTCATTGGCGGTGTTTAGCCATTCCTGTATAGGTTATACTTTGGAGCTGTCAATGCTAATACAGTTTTCAGATGTTTGGAAAGCTCATGCTACCTTGTATTTCAAAGAGTTATTTCCCCAACTTAGCATGCATGAAATGTCAATGTAGTCAGAGAAGCACTTTTTTTACATGCTTTTGAAGTTATTGGTTGTTTTCTGAGTGGGTTTAAATACCATCTACATACACCACTGTTAAGGTATCTAAAATGTAATTTCAAAGTACTGTGAAGCACCAGGAGATTACATAGGCCACACCGCATAACAAAATATTCATTAAGTACATACTATGTATTGAATACTATTGTCTATTCCTCCACCTCTATGAATCTTAAAATCAGGTTCTTAGACTATCTTGATAAATTTGATTTTGTCCAATAATACAGAGATGTGACGAAGATGATCATAGATTCAACTCTCAATAGTCAACACACAGTCAATATTCTCCTTTTTCCCTGTGTATAAAAAGATGGGGGCACCTGTTGATGACGTGGAAGGCCTAATGAACTTCATATGTAAGTTTTTACTTAAGGCCTGTTTGAGCTGGCAAGAGATATACCCTTCCATGTGGAATCTTTGGTGCAAGGGCCAGTAAAATTTCACAATAATATTCATGTTGAGGAAAAAGAATGTCTATCCTTTTCTCATTGAAATACATCTGGAAGCCCTACCTTTATTGACAGAATCTGATTCCTCTGGGGCTCAATTTCTACCATTTCGAATGTGGGTGATTTCTGTATCCTGGGTCTTGTGTTGTACCTAGAAGGCATACTCCACAAAACACTCAGAAGGACCTGAGGCTGCTAAAGCATGGAGGGCAGTGGGACCTACTGGAGTGATTATAAGCACTTGTAGGAAGAACTACAACTTTGAGATAGACTGAGTAGTGTTACAAATGCTCATCCTTTCTGTGTCTTCTAGCGACACGCAGATCTGTTTCCATGCAGATTAGGGCACCGTCTTACAAATGTCCTGCATTAGCACAATGGAGACACAAATTAATTTTCCATGGTTTTATTTTTCCTTTAGAAAAGAGTTTTTTATGCACCTACACCTCTTTGAGTTCTCTTTCAAATGCTTTGTGCTATGATCATAGCAGATATGACAGCGAACCCCTCTCTTCACCTTCTTTCATCACTGTTGAGCATCTATCTGTACAATCTTGGTGATGCTGTGGATGAAGTGGGTTAAAATAGCATAGAGAAGGGCATCCTTCAATTCCTCTGTAAAGCTTTGACAAAACTCAGAAACAGTTGGCTCATCTCTCCATGCAGCTTTAATTATTTATTGTTGGAACCAACTAATATAGGAAACAGGGTCTTTAGTTCCTTGTCTTAAAGTGAGAAGCTCCATATGGGCCATCTGCAATGCTTGTCTTTCTTTAGCAAAAATGCTCTTGCTTGGCTGATAGTCACAAGGTATGCTTGAATCATAGAAATGGATTGAACCATTTCCTGCAGTGGATTTTCAATAAGGTCCATGTCTAGTTAAATGGCCTGGACAACTGTCAAACGTCCACTGACAACATAGACCCACTGGAAATCCCAGATGTTCTTGAGTCTCACTGAATATACCAACAACTCGAACAGAAATAAGGTGCTAACAGGGAAGGGTGAAAGAACACACAGGAGTGCTTGCTATCATAAGGCATCCCAGGGGAATGCTGGGATGTGGTGGTCTCTGCTACCGAATTGGTACTGTGACTCATTCTCAAGTGTGATATGGAGGGAATGCTTTATAAACATGGGAAATACCAACAAGTTAGTAGATAAGCAATACCAATACATATCAGTTTAAGTACTGTATTACCCACAGTAGATCTGGAAAGCTCACCCAATTCCAGGGCATAGGAAAGATTAATGAAAGCAGACATCAACTAGGACTCCAGCCTTTATTCCCAGAATGCTAGGATATCAGTGCTTATTCCCAGAATGCCCAGGAGTAGGAGACCATAGACTGACCATACACAGTCATAACAAGAACAAGCCAGCCATGTCCTAAGCAGGGCCTTATCCAAAGACTGCAGATAAGTGGAAGAAATAAAGGCTGGGGAATGCAGGGTCGATTTGATGGACTAAGTAGGGTTGGCGAGCCCATACAACTATGATTAGTTGCCAGGCAAGGAGACTTGTGTGCAGTGCAGTTAAATATATTCTACCACTAAAGACATGGAAGTGAGGTCCTGACCTATAAAGTTCCCACCCACACAATAGTTAATGGCCTGGTCTTACTCAGTTGCCCATGCCCAGTCCACAATTTCCTGTCCCTTCACTAATTGAACCAAGTAATTCTGAGGTTGATGCAGGGCCTACGATAGCGATAATGTGCATGTTAATTTTGGTTTGGACTACAATACGACATTTCAATTAATCTACAGGAGTTGTAATGTGCTTGAAAGTCGATTTTTGCATAATATGTGAAAAGCCCTAGGGCAGCTGCAGCTGCAGCTTTTGTTTCTGTTCATAAATGTAATAGCTCAATGTTACATATTGGATCTGCTCTGACTATCAACATGATTTCTTACCCTGTTAATGGGAGTTCCCTTGCTGTGAGATGAGCAGTGAAGGTGAAACACATGTTTCACGCTCAATGAATGAAAAACATTCATAGCTTTCAGTGCTACTGCCTCTACTCTCACCATTATGTCAATCAGCCAAGATCATTATTAATAGTTTAGGCAGACCCTTTTGTGACTGTTACAGGCTCAATACACCTCAGTTAGACAAAGAAGCCCCTTTCCTAGTACTAAGTAATACTGTATATAGCTTCAACATCTCCAGCTAAGCCGGTGTGCACAGCTTATTTTTGAGGTGCCTGGATCTGAGGGGCTTTCAAGGGCCAGGTGCCATGTTGGGTACCATGCAGTGTTAGCACCCATTTATTGGGGTCACACCCGGAAGATCCCCCAACCCTCAAAAGATAAACACAGATTTTTCGAGAGAAAATGAAAACTGGCAGGTGGCTCCCACTCTGCCTCCAGTGCGTTATGCTCATATAAAAGGAATGTCAGGCAAACCTGTCAGGGAATGTGTCATTCACACGTGATATATGTGGAGCCTGTCTCAATACCACTGTTGGGTACTGTGATAAATGATTAATATTCATTGTTATACACCATTTGGAAACAAATGATTTCCTTAAGAATGATTCTAAGTATTATAAACTGCCCCATGAAAACTAAACAGATTAGGGAAATGAAATATACAATGATCATATTTCTTCACACATCCATATCCTACTAGTTTTACCTAAGTTATAACCAGCCATCTAGATGCTTGGTGTAAGTAATACTAATATACCAAGTCATGCAATTCCTCTTCAGGCTTGGAGTCGGAAATCCTTGGGTCAGTACTCACTCCAGCTGTCCCAGGCCCTGCATCAATGCTAGTGGTGTCTGCATCAATGCTAGGGGTGGGTGGAACTTCTGGAGTTTTACTCTGCGGAATTCTGTGGAGTTACATAAATACTCAGTGGAATTCCGGAGTGTTCTCCCCACGTACTTAGTATGTAATTCACAAGGGCGTTGGATAACAGTGACACTGCTTATTGGCCTGACATTCTTCTACACACAAACAGTGATTAAAGCAAGGCCACTATACAAACAGTACCAACATTTCCAAGAAGGCTAGAACTACATCCACGCTGCCTTGACACAACCACTACAAGGCCGGCGTCTAATGCTATTTGTGTACGTATCATGTAGGCAGGAAAGTGTTGGCTTTGTGAACGCTGCCTGACTAAAAAAGGACCTTAAGGTACCCACACACACTATTTGAATTGGCAACAAAAAAAACTAGATTGAAAAATATGCAAGTGTACCAAATGCTCTAAGTAAACAAAACAACAGCTTATTCTCTCTGGTAAAGCCAGCAGGGGACAGTCAACACTCACACAATGTATACAACGATGAAACTGATAAGTATGTGTGGGTGTACACCTCGCTAGATACTGGTTTCCTGTCAACTAATGGTAGATAGGTGAGGTATTTTTCAGAGACATGTAGGCACACATACGCGGGAGTCGTGGGACAACGTTGTCTGCGCGGAGTCACGTGGGAGTCACGTTGTCTGCGCTTCGGCTCTCTGTCCCTAATTTCTTATCATTAGAACATCGCCTGATGTCGCATGGATGGTGATTTTCACGTAGTAAATAATACAGGGTAAAATAACAGTCTGCACATTTACTATCAGTTTCTGATACTGTTTCCGGAAGTAATGCAGTGTGTAGTATTGCACATGTAAGATGGATAGATGGATGGATTTGGATTGGGCAGAAGTACAAATAACAGATGGGGAGGGAGGTGTAGTGTTGACACCGGAACTGGCCAACACCACCACAACGGAATCGGAAGTGGTGGAAACAGGAATACCCCCTTGCCGGAGGTGCGAGATGTATCGCACCATGATGACGGAGGGGAAGAGATAAATACGAGGTAAAAGGCGGGAACGAGTTAAGTGTAGGCCAGCAAGCGAGTAAAGCAGCTGTCAACGTTACACTGTCTTTTAGTCTTTATTTAAAGCTGCGCGTCTGCTGCGCGACTTTACAATTGGCGACGAGGTGGGCCTAACGTAAGTGGTAGCAGCACCACCCAACGTGCACTGTGCATCAGACCGGGGCCCCGCGCTACTAGTCAGCCGCCTACCGGGTGCCGGAATCACAAGCCACCTCCCGTACAGACGTCGGCTGCCGTCTCCAGCCGCCTCCTGCACAGCCAGGGGCTCCACTCAGCTGCCACGTTGGGTGAAGCTGCGCGCACGGCTGCACGCCCGCACTCACCCTCGACAACTGCCTTAGCACTCCAGCACGGCTCCGGCAACGCCACAGGAACAGGCGCCGGACGCGTTCAAAGGAATCCCCGGACCAGGCACGCCCAGCACGTGTCAGGTGAGGAAATACCCTGCCACACCCCGGTCTTCTCGCTGCTACACGAGCTCCGCTGCGCAGCTCTGCATTTCCAAGCGTGCTCCAGCCACAACATACAGAGCCTGCAAGCAACAGAAGTTAAGGAGCATCCAACGCTCCCACCCAAAAAAAAAACAACAAGAGACAATACACGTGCTGCCACTCCACAGACCATTTGTTTTCTAGTGCAAAAGAAAAAATATATATATATAAAACCAAAGGAAAAGAGGGGAGAATGGACACAAAATAAAACTAGATATAGTACCCCAGCCTATACAAACTGGGAGAGCCGCAATAAACACCAGGCCCACCCTTTTTTCGTCACCTCAACCAGTTTCCCCTCACGCTGGCTGGCATACCACCTCTGGAACCTTTCACTGTCACAGGCACACCCCCCACCCAAGCTGCGAGATGGAAGGTCTGGGTAGAGCGCCTCGAAACATATTTTGAGGCCCTGGATGTCCAACCAGAAAGGCGAAGACCCCTTCTTTTCCACATCGGGGACCCCGACATCCACAAAATCTTCAAGTCTGTAACAGAAGCGAGGCCATGGACCTACGAAACCCTGAAAGGGGCAATTACTGCGCATTTTGAGCCCTATGCAAACCCAGATTACGAGAGGTTCCTACTACGCCAGGCCCGCCAAGTAACCGACAAGTCCGTCAACGTCTTTTATGCCAGGCTGAAGGAACTAGCCAGAACCTGCACGCTGCCCGACGAGGAGGATGAAATCAGGGCACAATTCATCCAGGGATGCTCGTCGTTAAAACTCCGAGAGCGCGTCCTGCAGCAGCCAAACATGCCCATGAAAGACATCCTCACACTCGGACGATCTCAAGAACTGTCGTGGGCTCGAGCGGCACACATGGAACAAGCGCCAACGACCCAGATGAAAGCAGAAGCAGCCAACGCGGTGACAGCAAACACACCGCGACAAAAAGGAGAAAACTACAAAAGAAGGCTAAAAGGCAGGCCATGCAAGTGGTGCGGCGGCCCGACACCACATGCCCAGCGTGGGGCAAAATGTGCAGCGCATGTGGGAAGGCCAACCATTTCGCGAAAGTCTGCAGGTCCACACCAAAACCGGCAACCAACACCACAAAGAAGACTATCAAAATGGTTGAAACCACGCTAGACCCAGACTCAGACAGTGATATGGACAACAATCAACACACAGTCCACATGATACACGCCATTGGAAACCGACGTTTACCCACATGCCGAGTTATGATCCAAGGATCTCCAATACCACCACTTGTTGACACTGGTGCCTCCATAAATCTGATGGCCATGGACATATACAACAATCTACCCAAACCGTTGACGCCACTCTGGCCCACGAACGTGCAAGTTTTTGCCTTCGGAAACAGCCGACCCTTAGAAACAGCAGGGGCATTCACTACAGAAATCTCCCATGAGGACACTGGGAAAGCCACGAAAATGTACGTCTCCAAGGATGGCGCAGGATTCCTACTCGGCTGCCAAACTGCCCAAGACCTCGACCTCTTACATTTCGCATTTAGCATACACAGGAACGCACTCAGTGACCTCTCGCAGGAATTCAAGGCCCTGTTCGAAGGCATCGGCTGCCTGAAGGGGCCCCCACTATGGCTCCATATTGACAAGTCGGTCACCCCCACAGCACTCAGACATCGCCGCGTAGCGTTCCACCCTTGCCCCAAAGTTGAACGCGAACTCCAGGTCCTGGAACAAGCGGGGATCATTGAAAAGGCCTCAGGCCCCACACCGTGGGTATCTCCGATCGTGATTGCGAGAAAACCCAAGCAACCTGATGCCGTCCGGATCTGCATTGACATGCGCATGCCAAATCTGGCAATCAAAAGAGAAAGACAACTGACCCCAACAATAGACTATATCCTCAGCGAGTTAACAGGATCCTATTGGTTCTCTAAAATGGATCTCCGATCAGGATACCACCAGATCATGCTGCTCCCCGAGTCAAGGCCCACAACCACTTTCTCCACACACAATGGTCTGTGGCGGTACAAGAGGCTCAACTTTGACATCTCTAGCACGGCGGAGGTCTTCCAACACGTCATAAAAGAAGTCCTGCAAGGACTCCCGGGAGTCCTAAACGTGAGCGATGACATCCTGGTTCACGCACCCACCATCGAAACCCACCTAAAGAGACTGCGAGCCATGTTGACCAGGTTACAAAAACGAGGACTAACACTCCACCGGGATAAATGCGAATTCCTGAAAGAAAAAATCTGCTTCTTTGGGTACCGTTTCTCCAAAAACAGGGTCGGACCTGACCCCCTAAAGGTCAGAGACATCCAAGAAGCCCCAGCGCCCACATCAGTTTCAGGAGTCCAAAGCGTTTTAGGCATGGTCACTGACTGCAGGCGGTTCATGAAAAACCTTGCAGACATCACAGGGCCCCTACGACAGCTCACGCAAGCAAACCGACAGTGGGAATGGGGCGAAGAACAAGAGAACGCTTTTCAAGCCACCAAAAGCGCACTCTCCGCCGACACCACGCTAGCATTTTTTGACCCATAACGCCACTCACAGCTAGTTGTCGACGCCAGTCCCACAGGCGTAGGAGCGGTGCTGGCACAGAAACAGGACTGCGGAGAGTGGGCTCCCATCGCTTTTGCCAGCCGCACGTTCACACCAACGGAGCAGAGGTATTCGCAAATTGAACGGGAAGCCATCGCCATCCACTGGGGGTGGCACCATTTCCATCTCTATCTATGCGGCAAGTCGTTCTCAGTGGTGACTGACCACAATCCCCTACTGCCCCTGTTCAAAGGCTCAACCTCAAAGCCACCACCCAGAATCGAAAAATGGATCTTACAACTCCAAGAATATGACTTCACACTCGAATACCAACCGGGCACGAAGAACCCTGAGGACTTTCTGTCCCGTCACGCCCGCCTGGCCGTAGAAGTGGAAGAAGCCCAAGAAACAGAAGAATATGTGAGGTTGGTGGTAGAGCGAGCCCGACCCCTGCCCATACCGCTCAGTGAAGTGGTGACAGCAACCAGCCAGGACGAATGTGTACAGATGGCCATAGCAGCCACCCAGACAGGAGACAAGCGGCCACTCCAACGCCCAGACTCTTTCCGCACACAAGAGGCCCAAGCCTTTACATGCACTATTCAACATATGCTAGGAACTCTCGGTGAGTGAAGAGGGCTGCCTGTTAAGAGGGTTCCACCTTGTAATTCCATCCAGCCTGACAGCCAGAACGGTGTCCCTCACACACGAGCACACCAAGGAATCGTCAAATCTAAGGTCCGCCTCAGGAAGAAGGTGTGGTTCCCAGGTTTGGACAAGTTGGTTGAGGACACAGTCAAAAGGTGCCTCGTCTGTCAAGCCAGTAGCAACCCACACCCCCCAGCACTGGTCCTCACAGAACAAGGACCCTCAGCACCATGGCAAAGAGTAAGCGCAGACTTTGGAAGTCTCACTAATGGCTCCTACATGATCATAGTTGTAGACGACTATTCGCACTACCCGGAAGTCGAGGTGGTACACTCAACGTCTGCACACACCATCTTTCCCAAATTTGAAAAACTTATGGCCACTTACGGGTTCTTCGGTGAGGTGCGCACGGACAATGGCCCTCCTTTCAATAGCCACGAGTGGGCGGACTTCCTAGCATCGACAAACACCAAACATCGGCGCATCACACCCGATGGCCGCAAGCAAATGGAGAGATTCGTAAAAACCCCGAACAAGGTCATCCGCATTGCAGTAGCAGAAGCTGAGAACCCGGAAAGAGCGATACACACCTTCCTAAGGGAATACTGGGTCACGCCTCACGCCACCACCAGAGTCACCCCCAGTCAACTCTGCTTCGGTAGAACGGTAACAGATGCCATCCCGCATCACCCATCCTGGGCAACACAACCACCACCTCCAAACAGATCAGCAGCAAAGATAGCCAACACTAATGCGTATGCCTCCAGGACACAGAGAGCCCGGAGGGTAAGGGTGCAAGTAGGTGATGCTGTCCTGGTCAAAGACCGCCACCCAGGAGGGAAGTTCCGCTTACCTTTTGAGACACGGCCATGGACCGTGACCGGTGTGAAAGGCACCATGGTGACAGCCCGGCGAGGACCAGAAACAGTAACCCGCAATGTGGCCCTTTTCAAAGGTCTGTCCCAAACAACACACAGCAAAAACGACAGAAGTAGTACAGGTGAAAGAGCAGACTCAGATGTACAGCTTGCGTGCCTAGAGGCGACATGTGAAGGAGCAGGAAACACCCTGGAACATCAGGCAAATCGCCCAACACCTGAACAAGAGCAAAACCAAACCGCAGGAGCAACGGCACCCAATCAGAGTGCGGTAGGAATCCAGGTGTCAGGTCGGTCCGGGAGAGGGAGATACATGCTGAGGCACAACCCAGGCCCCTCGCAGTGATACGCAGACTTTGCGTGTGACTGACTCGAGTAAGAGGAGAAATAAAAGAAGACATTCAGTTCTGCCAGAAACCACCGAGACAATGGCAGCATCTAATTTTTACTTTTGGCTGTTTTGTTTAAATTTTGTTTCTCTCTTCCCCATTGGGGAGGGATGTAGTGTTGACACCGTAACTGGCCAACACCACCACAATGGAATCGGAAGTGGTGGAAACAGGAATACCCCCTTGCCGGAGGTGCGAGATGGATCGCACCATGATGACGGAAGGGAAGAGATAAATACGAGGTAAAAGGCGGGAACGAGTTAAGTGTAGGCGAGCAAGCGAGGAAAACAGCTGTCAACGTTACACTGTCTTTGAGTCTTTATTTAAAGATTTATACTGTTGTTCCAGCATGTAGTAGGATGTGTTCCAACTTGTTGGCACCTCATGTATGAGGCTTTTAAAGTTAGCTTATTAGCAAGGCTGAGTGATCATCAGCCATTTTCGGACTTTGAATGAATGACAGAAATTAGTACATATTCTTTGGCAGGTGGCCATGTTGCCGTCTATCTCTTCTCTTTTGTGAATGACCTGCACAATTAGGTTGGAGCAATGTAATAAACAGTGGACTTTGAAATATTGAATATCATCCATATCTTTGATAATATTACTGCCACTGTCAGTGGCAACTAATTCAATTGTGAGACCTCTGTGTTTAAACCATTTGTAGACCTTGGTATAAACTCTTCCAAGATGTTGATAACTGTATGTGCTTTCTCCATGGCAAACATCACAACTGTTGCATACTTCCCGCACCCTGAAAAGCATCATTACCACTGAAGCCAGGAGCTAGACTTTACTTAACTTCAAGGAATGAGATTCAGCCCCTCATTACGAGTCTGGCGGTCCTGAGACTGCCAGACTCATGGTGGAGGTCGGACCACGGCCAAAGCTGTGGTTCGGTCTCCACATTATGATCCTGGCAGAGCCGCCACAGTCTGACCGCCGGCACCGCAAGGTTGCTGCCAGTCAACAGCCTTTCGGTGTCAGCGGTCTTAATCTACTAGGGCAACGCTGCCCTGGGGATTATGAGTCACCTCTCAGCCGGCTTTTGCATGACATTCCCACCGCCATGCAAAGGCTGGTGGAGATGAGGTGATGGAGGCCCCATGGGAGCCTGTTGCACTTTTCACTGGCAGAATTACGGGCAGTGAAAAGCACGAGCGTGACAGGTTCTGTTGCACCTGACACACTGCAACATTGCCACCAGTTTGATTACTGCTGGCCCAGCAGAAAACTCATAATAGGGCCATTGGCAGCATTCCGACCCAAAGAGTTTGGTGGGCGGCCACTGCCGCCCGCCAAACTCTTAATAAGGGCCTCAGTGTGCAGTGTTTCACTTGTAATCTGTTGCTTTACAACCAGACCACATGTCTATTGTGAGGGGGATGGACTGAACACTGCCCTGCTTCAAAGAGTTGCCTACCAGTGTCAGCACTTCATGATGCAGCATTGGCATAATCACTGTGGCCAAATAGTTCCAGTTGGGAACCTACCATCTAGGGCAGGGAGCCTCCACAATTCTCAGAAGACCCAATCCTTCTACAAAAGGAAAACCAATGAGATCAAGTGCTAATATTTTAATCACCTTCCTGTTGAAGAAACAGGCTTTTCCATTTCTCATTTAAAAAGATAACAACCATTGATAATGCCAACAGTCCTGACTAGCTCTAAATGTATGTCAGTTGTTGTGTTATGTATCTGGATGCAGTAACAGAGAGCTTAGAGAAGAATTAAAATACCAGTCGGGTGGCACACTACGGGAATCACATAAATGTTTTTTACCAGTATAAGCCACACCCTTATTTACATGGGCCATGCCCCCTTTAGAGACCTCCACTTTTTTCATCCTGCTTAAACCCTGGGTGTATCCCGGTGTGTCTTGTACAATGCAATGGTTGCTGCGGGTAAGGATTGTACACTATGGTGGAAGCTTACAAGGCTGCTTTGTATAATTCTGCTGGCATCCTCTTCTGCCTCCTAACTATCTTCTGCTAACAGTTCAGCTGATGATATTCTCTCACTACCAGCTCTATGATTTTATGTATTTTTTCAAGTAGGACAGTGGCCTCTTGTTCTTCAGTGCTTGCCTGGCTTACCACAAATAAAAACATTGTGTGGCAAACAGAGAATATTGTAATGTTATCCTAAGGTTAGCCAAGCTTAAAGAAGCCAAAACCTGGCGAGGAGAACTCTCTTATTGTGGCAAATCCTGAAGAACTGGATCTATAGCTATGTTATTGTGTTGTGTGCCTATCTCTAGGGTATGCTACAGTGGTGATAGGTTTGGAAGTGGCAGCTGTTCGTTTTGTGGGTCTAGCAAATATAGGAGCTGGTGGTTGTAGGTGGAACCACATGCCTCTGAGCAGAATGAAGAGAGATGAGTTGTATTTACTCTATGTCACTCTCCATATTGATGATCACTGACTTATCATCATTATCATCATCACCACCTTCCTCACTCGCACGTTTTTCAGGAACCACACTTTTTCCTTGTCTCAAAGTCTTGGCTGGAGTTCAGTCAGTTCAGTTTTGCTTCTACTTCTGTAAGACTGTAAGATATGTTGCTGGCTGTAGCTCTTGTTGTGAATTTTCTGCAATGATTTGGTTTCTGGCTGAGACGGTTCAATTTCAGAATCATTGTTCTCCATGTCTGGAATCAGTGCAGCACTGAGAGACGAGACAGTTCAATTTCAGAATCATTGTTCTCCATGTCTGGAATCAGTGCAGCACTGAGAGACATGACCTTAGGTTTTGGTATTGGTGCTGTTGCTGTTGGAGTGATCTTCTCAGCCTCTTTCTGTCCAGAGGAACATTCAGCATGTAAGTCATGTTTCCTGAAAAGGATGAGGGTTGGATGCCATTGATGGCAATTGGCTGCTTCTCCTCCCCATGGACCACTTTATGCCACGAACCTGCATCTTTGGAGCCATCTCCTTAAAACCAGCAGTAGGCATGTTGCACTAGAAAAAGAAGCACTTAGCAGAGGAGGACTCAGGTGCCACTCTCGGGTAAGTCACAGTCTTCTCTCCATATCAATACCATATGTGATGTCTTCTGTATCTGCAAGCAAAGCAACAAAATTTTTTGATGAAATGTGGTCAATCATAATCTTATCAGAGTAACACAAGTGAAGTCATCATGATCAGCATCCCAAATACTTAAAAAATAGTGTACCCAAAACATGCATAAACTATGTTTGACATGACAACATGACACAGAAAATGTTTGTGTCCCTCTGGAGCCAAGGGACACCTATAGAAAGCTGGCGATGCAGGTAAAAAAAGTAATAACTAAATTAGTTATTTGCTAGTGGTGCTCTACCAGGGCCCAATGGGATTGAATGGGAGACAGGTAAACATTGATTAAATGATTCCTTGTGCCCATCAGGGAACATGGGAACTCCATAAAAAGCAGGGGGAGGCAGGAAAATAATGAAACAATACAATAAATAATTTCTAGTGCTCCACCAGAGACCTTGGAAAGGATAAGGGAGGCAGGCAAGAATAAAAAACAGTACATTAGATTATCGCTAGTCCTGCACCAAGGACCATGAGCATGGAAAAATTGAAAAACAATACACTGAATAATTGCTGGTGCCCCACCAGGATCCATGAGGAGTCTATGGGAGGCTGGGAAGGCTGCAAACACCGAAACAAATAGGAACTTGTAGATGGCAGGCATACATTGAAAAAATATATAAAACAATTGATAGTGCCTCACCAGGGCCCATGGCAACTCAATGGGAGGCAGGCAAAAATATAAACATACATTAAATAATTGCTGATGCTTCACCAATAACCATGAGGAATCTGTTGGAGGCAGGCATTAAAATACATTAAATAATTGCTGGTACCCCACTATTTACCATTAGGGCTCTATTACAGGCAGAGAGGCAGGCAAAAAATGAAAACATTTATTAAAGCGTCAATATTGTACTACAATCAGTCATGAGCACAAATAAATATATCAGGAAAAAAGAGAAAAACACAAATAATAATGAAATAGGCCTCTTCTAACAATGCTCCTAGAAAATGGTTTTTAAAAGTTGAATAAATGGATTGAAACCTACGCAGTTGTTGGAAGCTAACTCATCCACCATATGTCCGTTGAAGATTGAGGGATGGAAAGCAAAGACAAAATGGTCACCAAACACATAGGCCCTCATTCTGACCTTGGCGGGCGGCGGAGGCCGCCCGCCAAAGTCCCGCCGTCAGGTTACCGTTCCGCGGTCGAAAGACCGCGGCGGTAATTCTGACTTTCCCGCTGGGCTGGCGGGCGGTCGCCTTCAGACCGCCAGCCAGCCCAGCGGGAAAGAGGCTTCCACGATGAAGCCGGCTCGGAATCGAGCCGGCGGAGTGGAAGCTGTGCGACGGGTGCAGTTGCACCCGTCGCGTATTTCACTGTCTGCGCAGCAGACAGTGAAATACATGTAGGGGCCCTCTTACGGGGGCCCCTGCAATGCCCATGCCAGTGGCATGGGCACTGCAGGGGCCCCCAGGGGCCCCGCGACCCCCCCTACCGCCATCCGGATCTCGGCGGTCCGACCGCCGGGATCTGGATGGCGGTAGGGGGGGTCGGAATCCCCGCGGCGGTGCAGCAAGCTGCGCCGCCGCGGAGGATTCAATGGGGCCGCGGTACACTGGCGGGACCCCGCCAGTGGTGCCGGTCCGACCGCGGCTTTACCGCCGCGGTCGGAATCCCCATTGGAGCACCGCCGGCCTGTCGGCGGTGCTCCCGCGGTCCTCCGCCCTGGCGGTCAAAGACCGCCAGGGTCAGAATGACCACCAAACACTCTAACTGGCTCAAAAATGGTGATTGACACATGGCAAGCAAAGAAGGAGACAAAGAGAACAAAGACAAAATGGCCACCACATATACACAGTGGCTACACAAAATGGCCACAGTCAAATGGCCAGCAAAGAAGCAGGCATAGAGAGCAAAGAAAACAGTTGACATGTCCTGCCAGGAGCAAATTATCCACTCCCCCCAGAAAAAAAGCTTCCTGTGCCATTGCAGGGAAAGGATTATGAAGATATAATTTAACCAATGTGTCTGGGTCCACAGAGGTGACTGCCCTTTACCCACAAACATTAAATCAACAATGCCAAAAACTAAAATTAAATTAAGTTTAAAAATTCCCCAGCTACAATATCAACCATGTCACACATACCCAAACTAATATAAAATGGTGGGCAAGATGAAGGCACCTGACAACAAAGGAAGAGGTCTGGCTAAATACGCCTGGACTCCTGGAGTCCCTCCATCCCAACATATGGCCCAGTGTATCTCATGCCCTGGGGACCAGTGCAATTTTCAAAGAGAAGGAGGTACAGCGTGCCCCCTTCTGAGCCACTTCAAGCATGGGGATCTCCGTCCCCTGGGGCCCTTGTGAAGGAGTGTCCCTGGGTCCCCAATCCTGGGGCACTCATAACTCCCTGCCTGCCAGAGCACAGTCAGGGAGACTGCTAGAGCCCTGCAGGTGGGAGCAGAAGAATTTTTCCCTTCCCACAGTTTGACAGTCAGGGAATTGAGGTTTGCTTCCCCCGTGAGAACAGCAGAAAGGCTCCTCCCGCCAGGGAGAGCAAACAAGAAAAGCTGGTTCACCCAGCTCCAAAAAGGGTACTGCAGGAGCTGATGGGGCTGCGCAGGCCATAAGCCTCCCTTCGCTGCTTTCATGGCAGTGTGGGAGTCAGCTCCATGTGCTGCCTAGATTTTTTAAAGAAAGTCACAACAGCACAGGAGTCTGCTCCCCGCCCTACCTACATTTGAAAATAGGACACACCAGGGCAGCAGTGGGATCCCCATACTACCTAGATTTAAATAAAATAAGATACATACGCGCAGGAGTTGTTTTCCTGTGCTAACTTAAAAGTAAAAAGGGCATATCAGTGAATATGAAATGAGCAGTATAATAACTTATTTCATATTCACAGCTTCTTCCTCGGGAGCTCCCCATAATTCCCTGCAAGGGCTTTATATTATTATTTTTATTTCCTGGTGGTGTCCAAAGAACGATAATTAAAGATCACAAAGAAGTTCCCCGAATTCAAAACATGACATACATTTTTCATTTTGTGTTTTATGTGTACTGTCCTGCTGGAGAATTCATAAAGGTCTGAGGATGACCTTCACTAATCAACTATCAGGGTTCCAGAGAAGGTCGAAATGCTTCGATGTAATAAAGTGTGTTCTGAGGGCACACACCCACACAAGGCCAATAACAGCCAAATGACAGAAACTAAGAACATTCATACTTCTCATACACTGAAAAAGAGTAAAATATTGTGCCCCATCTACGTACCACCTCATGTTATACTTGTGACACACAGTATGAGGATAATTATCCCCTACGTTAAAAAATATTTAGGTTGGACACTTATCTCTGTTGAAAAATGTTCTAAGTGAAAATGCATGCTCAACACTTATTTTTGTTGACATAGATACAAAAGCACTATGTGAATGTGTAATTGTGTATGTTGGACAGTCATGTCATTTGTTTGATAGTTTACCCAAAGTGCCATTAGTGTCATTAAGTTTTGTATATTAATGTGAATACAGGTTGTGGACAGACCACATATGCACAAGAAAGAACGTTTCTTGTTTGCAATGTTTATGTGTGTTGATCAGGTCAATGATTACTAATATGTATTGATTTAAATGTCTGTAGTATACGTTTGCAGGTATAGACGTGTGACGGCACAAAAATAATTAAAAAAAATATAACTAATGTTTGTTGGTAAGAGCGGGTGTGAAATAATCACACAGCCTACATAACTCTTTAACAAATCCATGGTATAGGGAGGTCTCACTTTGTATAATGACCATTTTTTCAGACCCCCCCCACACCCTTAACAGGATCAATCCCAGTCAAGATAGACAGCCAAAAAGGGGATACAGCACCACCAATCATTTTTTTTAAATATTGTACGGGGCTGCAGGAAGAATAACAGCCCCCCAGGCAACATTTTTAAAAACACTAGTGTCTTGGGTCATTAAAGCCATTGCCCCAGGATTATTTACCATATTTTTTAAAAGCTATCCTTGTTGGAACTCTGTGCTCTTAAAAGCGGTTAAAAGAAAAGCTAAGAAAAATTTGGTTTTATTTAAAAACAATATTTCTTTGACATTTTTCAGGCTACAAAATACAATAATAAAAGAAAGATTCACAGTTATAGTTTTTTAATTTAACGCTGGTTAGGCATTTTTATAATAATCACTATTTTTTTTTGATTTTTGGAGAAAGATGATAGTAGTCATTTTTATATTTTGGAGTTGTGACTCTATGGAAAAGTCACTATGTCTACCTGAATGCACCAGGACCTGTGAGACCAACCACACAGTGTACATGCCACAAGGCTACGTGTGGGGTTGGCTGTTTGCCAGACCTGCGACCAACCCCATGTCGAGAATGTGGTCAAAAAGCCATGAATATCAGATATGAGTTGTTAACAACTGTTTCTCAAAAGCCAGGAGAGGTCTACTCGCATGTGGTCTAATCTCTGGAGAGGATATCCAGTGTCGGATTGCTAGGTACTGCCAGGACGTTTTTTGCGAGAGGCGTACGCCATCTGCAATTGATTGAAATCCATAATGCCTTGGGTGTCATAGAGGTCTCCAATCCTTTTACAATTGGAGTCCTGCCAGTCTTGGAATGAGGTTCCTGTGAGAGCTAGGGGGAAGTCAGGATTGCCGATAATCAGCGTTTGCGGAGAAGTGGGTGGACAGACCCTTACAAGTCTGCACCCTGTCCCAGGCATCCATCGTAGCCCATAGCACAGGGGAAATATAGACTCCCCGCAGTGAATGCCCCAGGGGAGCCATGGGATCTTCCAGCTGTGCTGTCCAGCCACTGCCTGGTCAAAAAAGCACCAGTGCTTCTCAGTGCTTTCCTGCAACCATTCCAATAAGTATTGTAATTGTGCAGCCTGGTAATAACTAGCTAAATGAAGAACCCCCAGTCCTCCCTCCACCTGCAGGAGATAAGCCAGTGTCCGCGCCATTCTTGCCATTTTCCCAGCCCAAATATATTTCCAGATCAACCTCTGCATGGTGTCGAGCACCGCATGAGGGACAGTACTTTGGGTAAGAACGTAATCTTTATGGCTGCTACTCGA
Source organism: Pleurodeles waltl (assembly GCF_031143425.1). NCBI lineage: Eukaryota > Metazoa > Chordata > Amphibia > Caudata > Salamandridae > Pleurodeles > Pleurodeles waltl. The sequence continues at coordinate 1,008,256,210 of NC_090445.1, forward strand.
CCCAGCCACAAGAGTCCATAGCCTCTCCATTTGGCCAGAGCATCCCTTGCTTTATTCAGCAAGGCAGTGTAATTGCGTTATGCTGTAGTGGTCGGTGAGGACCGATCTGGAGGCCTAAATAGCTCACCACTTGCTTAACCTATGCAAAAGGCAATGTGGGCCTCAGCGCTTCTACTTCTGATTCCGTTACTGTTAAATTGAGGATGGAACATTTAGACAAGTTGGCCTTACAGCCTGCCACATCTCCAAAGGCACTCAGTTCCCCCAGCACCGCTAAAAGGGACATTTCCGGCTGAGACAAATAGAGCAAAACATCATCTGCATATAGTACAATTTTGTGAGTTTGTCCCCCCAGCGGGATGCTGTGAATTATCTGATTTAGCCGTATGCATTCGGCATAGGGCTTCATATACAGGGCAAACAGCAAGGGCGACAGCAGACAGCCCTGTCTGGTCCCTCTGGTTATAGGGAAGATGGCGGATGGACCACCGTTAATGCTCACTCTGGCCTATGGTGAAGCACAATTACACCGCACCCATTTGCAGAATCTTGGGCCTAGACCATAACAGGGTAAGACTGCGAACAGAAAGTCCCAGTAAACCCGATCAAAGGACTTCTCTGCATCAAGAGATAGCAATAGGGATGGTATGTGGGCTCTCTGCACTTTATCGAAAAGGTGGCACAGCCTCTTAGTGTTATCTGCACAGGTCCTCTCCAGGGTAAACCCAGTCTGATCGGGGTCTATCAACCCTTGCATGTAGGGATTTGGCCTGCTTTCCAGGACACCGGTAAGGAGTTTGGTGTCTACATTCAATAACGTGATAGCCCTAAAAGAGGAACAGAGAGCTGGATCCCTCCCAGTCTTTGGAATACCGTGATTGCTCCAACTTGCATCGAGGGGGTAAGTGTTCTGGTCTTCTACATACAATTACACAGACAAAGATTGGAGTGGCGGCCCTTTCCGATCATGCCCCAGTTACACTGCAATTCCCAGTACCGGCTCTGAAACAGGGGCTTAGGTTATGGAGACTCAACACTAAGGGGGTCATTCTGACCTCGGCGGTAAAAGGCGCTTACCGCCGGTCAGAAGACCGCCATAACACCGCCGCGGAAAGCCGCCACGGTCATTCTGACCCACAACGGCCAAACCTCCAAAAATCCGACTTCCACTGCAGGCCGCCACATCAGCGGGCAGCGATAAACTGGAGATGACCAAACCTCCACCGTCACGCCAACAGAAATACGCCCATGCCATTTCGACCCACGAATCAACGCGGCGGGCTTTCCAACGCGGTATTCCATTGGCGGTACACACCGCCGCGGTCAAAATACACACACAGCACCAAAACACAGGCACATTGGACAATTACAAATACACACACCTGATACACATACACAACCTACTCCCACACAATCAATCAACTATAAAACACACCCCCACATCACCCACAAACCCCTACGACCACAATTACTGAGAGAAGGAGAGAGAGACACAGCAGACAATCCATAGCAATACACACTGAGGCACACTACACCATCACACACACCACATAGTAGCACAAAGCACCACACACCAACATACTCATCATCACATACACCACCCCACACCTCACCCACACCACCCCATGGCACCCCAAAGGCACCCACGCTTTTCGGACCAAGAACTCCGGGTGATGGTGGAGGAAATCCTAAGAGTGGAACCCCAGCTCTTCGGCTCACAGGTGCAGCACACCAGTATAGCTAGGAAGGCGGAGCTATGGCAGCGGATCGTGGACAGGGTCAACGCGGTGGGACAGCATCCCAGGAATAGGGAGGACATCCGCAAACGATGGAACGACCTACAGGGGAAGGTCCGATCGATGGTCTCCAGGCACAACATCGCGGTCCAGAAGAATGGCGGCGGACCCCCACCCACCCCTCCCGAATTTACATCATGGGAGCAAGAGGTCTTCAACATCCTGCATCCTCAGGGCCTCGCAGGAGTAGCCGGAGGAATGGACTCTGGTAAGTCCAATCTCAACTACTATATCCCCCCCACCCCACCAGCATGCCAACCCACACCCCCACCCTCACCCCCAAACCCCCAGCACACATCCTCCCTGACAATGTCTCACCAGCACAACCCACCCATCCCAACACCAACTCCTGCATGCCAACACAATCCATGGACACCCATCACCCAAGCATGACCACTGCACTTACCCCCCCCCCACTAACTACCCTCACAACACCTCCCTCAAGGGAATGCCTGCACTGGGGGACGAGGGCACCCATAACACGCACGCCATTGCACACACAGAAACAATAACCAAACTCTCTTACCCCATGCAGGACCCGAACGCCAACACACCAGCCAGGAGGGTCCAGAAATGTCCATCCCACCCCCGGAACAGGCCCACAGTGAGGACAGCAGCTCTGTCGACACTGAACCTGATGACCAGCCCGGACCATCGGGGACCTCTGGGCAGTCGGTTCCCCTCAGGCAGCCACACCAGACCCGACCCCCTCTGCCAACACCAGCACAGCTCCCACCCAGCGGGCCCATGCCTCTGTCTCTAGGACACGTCAATCAGCGGTGTGTCTGCCACTACAGGGCACCCAGGCTAACCCAACACCCCAACAACAACAGGGACCTGGGGGCAGTGGGAGCGGGCACACCGTCCAGGAGACAGAGGCCGGGGGAAACCGGGCAGCTCGGAGGGCTGCTGTGCGACAGGGGGGGGAGGAGAGGCCCAGGGAACCCACTCTCCAAGAGGCCCTCACCACCATCATGGGGGCCTACCACCACTACTGGCCAGGTTCACGGAGATCCAGGCACAGCAGGAGGAACGCAACATGGGGTTCAGGGAGGAGCTGAGAATCATCGGGACCGCAATGGGGACCATCGTCCTGGCCCTCAACAGGATAGAAGACGCGTTGCGGGACCATGTGGCACCACACAGGGCCCCTGTCACTAGCCCGGACCAGGAACAGCCTACCACCTCCGCCGGCGCAAGTGGACAGGAGGCCCCAACACCACGACAGGCCACCAGAACCCCACCTCCTGCTGAAGAACAACCACCCCGTAAGAGGAGCCTGAGATCCAAAAAAAAGACAGAGTAGGATGTCAAGACCCCCGCCAGCAGGACATACCCCCTGAACTCTTCCCACTGTCCCACATTGCCACCCTGTCCAACCATGAACTGCCTCTGCTCCATCCTTCCACAGGCAAAAGGACAATGCACCTGTGAGACTGAGAACTGGACTCTGCCATGGACATTACTCCACCCCCACCCATCACCCTTATAATCACATGTACCAATATCTAGCACTGTAAATAAATCACATATTGCATACAAATCAGTTTGGAGTCATGCTGTATTATTAGCAAATGTATTACATATTACTGTTCAATATCTGTTCTGTCAATTAGTGATGACAACATACCAATGTCAATACGCTGTAGTTCATGGGCAAACCAAGCAGAAGTCAGGCACTGAGTCATACAGCACTGAGAAGGGAAGGGAAAAACAAAAATTACCCAAAAAGATCTGGTGGGAACTACAGAAAGTACAGATGCAGGAGGCTATAAGCAATTGTGAAATGGCGTGGGTGATTCTTACCTGGGTGTTACTGGAAATACTGTTGTATCACTCTGTCCCTATTGTCTGTGTCGTCCTCTGAGTCTTCCTCCTCTTCACTCTCCACAGGCTCCACGGCTTCTACAACACCACCATCTGGACCATCCTCCTGCAGGAAAGGCACCTGGCGTCGCAAAGCCAGGTTGTGAAGCATACAGCACGCCACAATGATATGGCACACCTTCTTTGGTGAGTACATTAGGGATCCACAGGTCATATGCAGGCACCTAAACCTGGCCTTCAGGAGGCCAAAGGTTCGCTCAATCACCCTCCTAGTACGCCCATGGGCCTCATTGTAGCGTTCCTCTGCCCTTGTCCGGGGATTCCTCACTGGGGTCAGTAGCCACGGCAGGTTGGGGTAACCAGAGTCACCTATTAGCCACACACGTTGTGTCTGTAGCTGCTCCATCACATAGGGGATGCTGCTATTTCGCATCACATACGCGTCATGCACTGACCCTGGGAACTTGGCATTTACATGGGAGATGTACTGGTCAGCCAAACAGACCACCTGGACATTAATCGAATGATAACTTTTTCTGTTTCGGTACACCTGCTCATCGTCTTTTGGGGGTACCAAAGCCACATGGGTCCCATCAATGGCACCAATGATGTTGGGGATATGTCCAAGGGCATAGAAATCACCCTTCACTGTAGGCAAGTCACCCTCCTCTGGGAAAATGATGTAGCTCCGCATGAGTTTCATCAGGGCAGACAACACTCTGCTCAAAATCTTAGAAAACATAGGCTGAGACATTCCAGATGACATGGCCACTGTGGTCTGGAATGACCCACTTGCCAAAAAATGGAGGACTGACAAAACCTGCACCAGAGGGGGAATCCCTGTGGGTTGGCGGATGGGGGACATCAGGTCTGGCTCCAGCTGGGCACACAGTTCATGGATAGTGGCACGGTCAAGTCTGTATCGAAGTATTATATGGCGTTCTTCCATTGTCGACAGGTCCACCAGCGGTCGGTACACGCGAGGATTCCTCCTTCTCATCCCAAGTCCCAGCGGACGGTGCCTAGGAAGGACAACATGGAGCACAGAGTCAGCCAAACCACAGGTACGTACAGACAGCTTGCACAGTTAAAGAATGGCAATGGGATGAAAGGCGTGTATGTGTGGCAATGCAAGGCCTAGGCCTGTGTGTCGCAGTCAAAATTAAGCCATGTAGGCCCTTGAAATGGCGGCTGCCTGACCTGTGAAGTGGGACAATGGGATGTGAGGTCAATGCGCTGGCGGGGCACACCGTGGCGGTAGGCGGTCGAAGACCGCGGCGCAAAGCCGCATTGGTTAACATTGAAGCCTATGGGTTTCAGGAGCCAATGACGAAGTGCGCCAGCGGTCGCGGTACGCACCGCCGCGGTACGCACCGCCGCGGGCGTGACCGCCATTTTCTATCTGCTTAATCACTCGAGACCTGATCATCCACAGGAGAGGACCTATACTGCAAGTGCTGCTGTGACCTCGGTCTGGAAGATACAATGGCTGCTGCGACTGGGGAAAGGGCCCCTGCCTTCACGTCTGAAGAGTTGGAGAAGCTCGTGGATGGGGTCCTCCCCCAGTATGCGCTACTCCACGGTCCACCAGACCAACAAATGAGTACACCGGGTGCACATGGAATGGGCTATGCCTGTGTGGATTGGGGTGGATGTAAGTTGGTGGGGTGGGGGGCGAATGAGGAGTGCAACGCCCGACAGATGAGAGCATGTGCCATATGGCAAAGTTGGAGGGGGGGGCCAATCACATCTAACATGCAGGTCATTGATGATTTCCTCCTTTCCACCCTGTACTTGTCAAATAGGTCAGCGCCCATCAGAAGATCGAGATTTGGCGTGCCATCGCCAAGGAAGTCCTGAACTTGGGGGTCCACAACAGACGGGGCACCCACTGCCGCAAGAGGTGGGAGGACATCCGCCGCGGAACAAGGAAGACCGCAGAAACATTGCTGGGGATGGCCTCCCAACCTAGGAGGGGTGCCAGTCGCACCATGACCCCCCTGATGTCCCGGATCCTGGCGGTGGCCTACCCTGAATTGGATGGGCGCTTTAAGACACCACAGCAGACACAAGGGGGTGAGTATCAGCACATTCTCCTATCTTTCTGCGCAGTGGAGGCGTATGGGTGGGGGAGGAGGGCTGTGGGTGACATTAGGCCAGGGCGCTTTCTGTAGTGTAGTCCTCTCCCTTAGGCATGGCCCTGTGCCCTCGGCCCCCACCTCGGTAGGGTGACAAGTACAGCCATTGAAGGTCCAGCATCTCCCATGTGCGCGTTTGACGTCTCTTGGCCTGTTGTCTTAGTCAGTAGTACTGAGTAGTGTACCCCGAATGCGCGGCTTAGTGCATTAGGCACCTGTGTCTGTCCTCTCCGCCAACGGTGTTGACATTGCATGCACTCAACCTGGTCTTCTTTTTTCTCCCCCCACCCTTTCTCTTCATCTTCTTGTGCATGTGTGCATTAGCATCATCAGGCGGAGGAGATTTGGCATCGGAGCACGAGGGAGCTGCAGGACACAAGGCCCCGGTGGGCCCAGGAACAGACACTGAGGGCACCAGTGATCCGGAGGGCGAGGGGAGCACCACGACGGGGACCGCTGGTGAGAGCAGCGAAAGCGACACGTCCTCGGATGGGAGCTCCCTAGGGGTGGCGGCAACATCCGTGCCCCCCCGCCTCTACAGGTACAGCCGCCACCCAGCGCACCAGCCCCGCCCTCCCAGCAGCCCCTCAGTCTTCGCTCCGTGCCCGTTCGTCCAGGAAGGCGCATGTCTCCTTCGCCCCAGGCACCTCAGCCCCTGCCCCTGTTGCCCCTGCTGCCCTCAGTGCGGAGCTCATTGACCTGGTAAGGACGCTCATTGTTGGGCAGACGACCCTTTTGAATGCCATCCAGGGTGTGCAAAGGGAGGTGCAACAGAGCAATGCATACCTGGAGGGCATTCATTCGGGTCAGGCTGCCCATCAACGAGCGTTCACTGCTCTGGCCTCAGCACTGACGGCAGCCATTGTCCCTGTTTCCAGCCTCCCTCTTCTTACTGCCTCCAGCCTTTCTCTGTCTCCTGTCCCTCAGCCTATCCCATCCACACCATCAGACCAGCCTGCACACACCTCAACACCCAAGAGCAGCTCATCCAAACACAAGTACCACAGATCCCACAAACACTCACCCAAGCAACACCCAGATGCAGACATGCCAACAGCCACTGCCACCCCTGTGTCCCCCTCCTCCTCGTCTCCCTCCTCCCTCCCTGTGACGTCTACACTCACACCTGCATGCACCCCAACATCAGCCAGTGCTTCCATCACCACCTCACCCTCCAGTACAGTCCACACTCGTGCAGTCACCACCCCCACTGCCATTTACACGTCCCCTGTGTCCTCTCCCACTGTGTCTGTCACCCCCTCTTCCAAGACACACAAACGCAGGCAGCCACCCACCCAACAGCCATCCACCTCACGACAGCCTACAGCACCAGCACCTTCACCCAATGACAGCACACCTGACTCTCCTACAACCACCTCCTCTACCTCCACTTCCATCTCCACTTCTCCTACCCTTTACCTTGGCCCTAAGAAACTTTTCATGGCTAACCTTGACCTCTTTCCCCCCGATGAGCTCCCCCATCCATCTTCAAAGAGTCCCAAGAGCACCGCAGCCACCACCAGCCCAGCTTCGGGTGTCACTGTTGTGCATGGGTTCTGGAGCCCACCCTTTGCCAGCAGTGACACATCGATCAGCAGCAAGGACACGTCCAGCCCCCCCCCCGGCAAGAGGACCCTCAAAAACAAGGGCCGCCGTGCGAGGACCGACAGGGCTGCCCCCAAGGAGCAATGTGCGGCCACTTCACCACCCACACCATCTAGGGGAGGCAAGGGCCCGAGAGCCCCATCAAAGGAGCGGAAGGGCAGCAGGAGCGCGGAGAAGGTGGACCCCACATGCCACATCCCAGCTGGGAAGGAGGACACTAAGGGGGCCAGGAGTCCGTCCCCGAAGGGTCCAGAAACGTCACGGTCCGAGGGCGACTGAGCAGGGAGTCCAGGCCAGGTCTGGCTCCCTTGACCTGCTGGATGAGCACCGCTGAACAGGGCCCGCCGTGGAGAAGAGCACCGCTGAACAGGGCCCGCCGTGGAGAAGAGCACCGCTGAACAGGGCCCGCGGTGGAGAAGAGCACCGCTGAACGTGGCCCGCCGTGGAGAAGAGCACCGCTAAACAGGGCCCACGGTGAAGAAGAGCACCGCTGAACAGGGCCCGCGGTGAAGAAGAGCACCGCTGAACAGGGCCCGCCGTGGAGAAGAGCACCGCTGAACAGGGCCCGTGGTGAAGAAGAGCACCGCTGATCAGGTCCCGCCGTGGAGAAGAGCACCGCTGAACAGGGCCCGCCGTGGAGAAGAGCACCGCTGAACAGGGCCCGCCGTGGAGAAGAGCACCGCTGAACAGGGCCCTTCTTCTCAAGCACCGCTCCGCTGGGCCCTTCCTCGCAAGCACCGCTCCGCTGGGCCCTTCTTCTCAAGCACCGCTCCGCTGGGCACCGCCGTCTCAAGGACCGCTCCGCTGGGCCCTTCCTCTCAAGCACCGCTCCGCTGGGCCCTTCTTCTCAAGCACCGCTCCGCTGGGCACCGCCGTCTCAAGGACCGCTCCGCTGGGCCCTTCCTCTCAAGCACCGCTCCGCTGGGCACCGCCGTCTCAAGCACCGCTCCGCTGGGCCCTTCTTCTCAAGCACCGCTCCGCTGGGCACCGCCGTCTCAAGGACCACTCCGCTGGGCCCTTCCTCTCAAGCACCGCTCCGCTGGGTACCGCCGTCTCAAGCACCGCTCCGCTGGGCCCTTCTTCTCAAGCACCGCTCCGCTGGGCACCGCCGTCTCAAGGACCGCTCCGCTGGGCCCTTCTTCTCAAGCACCGCTCCGCTGGGCCTTTCTTCTCAAGCACCGCTCCGCTGGGCCCTTCTTCTCAAGCACCGCTCCGCTGGGCCCTTCCTCTCAAGCACCGCTCCGCTGGGCCCTTCTTCTCAAGCACCGCTCCGCTGGGCACCGCCGTCTCAAGGACCGCTCCGCTGGGCCCTTCCTCTCAAGCACCGCTCCGCTGGGCACCGCCGTCTCAAGCACCGCTCCGCTGGGCCCTTCATCTCAAGCACCACTCCGCTGGGCACCGCCGTCTCAAGCACTGCTCCGCTGGGCCCTTCTTCTCAAGCACCGCTCCGCTGGGCCCTTCATCTCAAGCACCGCTCCGCTGGGCACCGCCGTCTCAAGCACCGCTCCGCTGGGCACCGCCGTCTCAAGGACCGCTCCGCTGGGCCCTTCGTCTCAAGCACCGCTCCGCTGGGCCCTTCTTCTCAAGCACCGCTCCGCTGGGCCCTTCTTCTCAAGCACCGCTCCGCTGGGCACCGCCGTCTCAAGCACCGCTCCGCTGGGCCCTTCTTCTCAAGCACCGCTCCGCTGGGCCCTTCCTCTCAAGCACCGCTCCGCTGGGCCCTTCTTCTCAAGCACTGCTCCGCTGGGCCCTTCTTCTCAAGCACCTCTCCGCTGGGCACCGCCGTCTCAAGCACCGCTCCGCTGGGCCCTTCTTCTCAAGCACCGCTCCGCTGGGCCCTTCCTCTCAAGCACCGCTCCGCTGGGCCCTTCTTCTCAAGCACCGCTCCGCTGGGCCCTTCATCTCAAGCACCGCTCCGCTGGGCACCGCCGTCTCAAGCACCGCTCCGCTGGGCACCGCCGTCTCAAGGACCGCTCCGCTGGGCCCTTCCTCTCAAGCACCGCTCCGCTGGGCCCTTTTTCTCAAGCACCGCTCCGCTGGGCCCTTCTTCTCAAGCACCGCTCCACTGGGCACCGTCGTCTCAAGCACCACTCCGCTGGGCCCTTCTTCTCAAGCACCGCTCCGCTGGGCCCTTCCTCTCAAGCACCGCTCCGCTGGGCCCTTCTTCTCAAGCACCGCTCCGCTGGGCACCGCCGTCTCAAGCACCGCTCCGCTGGGCCCTTCTTCTCAAGCACCGCTCCGCTGGGCCCTTCCTCTCAAGCACCGCTCCGCTGGGCCCTTCTTCTCAAGCACCGCTCCGCTGGGCCCTTCATCTCAAGCACCGCTCCGCTGGGCACCGCCGTCTCAAGCACCGCTCCGCTGGGCACCGCCGTCTCAAGGACCGCTCCGCTGGGCCCTTCCTGTCAAGCACCGCTCCGCTGGGCCCTTCTTCTCAAGCACCGCTCCGCTGGGCCCTTCTTCTCAAGCACCGCTCCGCTGGGCCCTTCCTCTCAAGCACCGCTCCGCTGGGCCCTTCTTCTCAAGCACCGCTCCGCTGGGCACCGCCGTCTCAAGGACCGCTCCGCTGGGCCCTTCCTCTCAAGCACTGCTCCGCTGGGCACTGCCGTCTCAAGCACCGCTCCGCTGGGCCCTTCTTCTCAAGCACCGCTCCGCTGGGCCCTTCCTCTCAAGCACAGCTCCGCTGGGCCCTTCTTCTCAAGCACCGCTCCGCTGGGCCCTTCATCTCAAGCACCGCTCCGCTGGGCACCGCCGTCTCAAGCACCGCTCCGCTGGGCCCTTCTTCTCAAGCACCGCTCCGCTGGGCCCTTCTTCTCAAGCACCGCTCCGCTGGGCCCTTCATCTCAAGCACCGCTCCGCTGGGCACCGCCGTCTCAATCACTGTTTATGGTTCACTGTGCCCACCATGCCTCCTCCTTGACCAGTGGAGACTGTCATCCACATGATGGACTGTGGCTTTGCACTCCCCAGGATGATCCAGTGGGCAGCCCACCCACTGTAGAGACATTGAGAGACTGTGGCTTTGCACTCCCCAGAATGGTCCAGTGGGCAGCCCACCCACTGTAGAGACATTGAGAGACTGTGGCTTTGCACTCCCCAGGATGGTCCAGTGGGCAGCCCACCCACTGTAGAGACATTGAGAGACTGTGGCTTTGCACTCCCCAGGATGGTCCAGGGGGCAGCCCACCCACTGTAGAGACATTGAGAGACTGTGGCTTTGCACTCCCCAGGATGGTCCAGTGGGCAGCCCACCCACTGTAGAGACATTGAGAGACTGTGGCTTTGCACTCCCCAGGATGGTCCAGTGGGCAGCCCACCCACTGTAGAGACATTGAGAGACTGTGGCTTTGCACTCCCCAGGATGGTCCAGTGGGCAGCCCACCCACTGTAGAGACATTGAGAGACTCTGGCTTTGCACTCCCCAGGATGGTACAGTGGGCATGGTGGCTCCTCGTGGATCTGGCGTCGTGGACTCATGTGGCTGTGGTGCCCCACCTTCCCTTCCCCCTGAGGTGCCTGTAGTTTTTACATCTGATGCCCCTGCAGTGTTCTCTCCAAAGGACTCAGGTCTCCTGTGTGGGCTTTGCCCTTGTTTCTCAAAACTTTGGCCCACGGACATGATGAATTCGTAGGATGTGCAGGACTTGTTACTTCAGTTATACACTGATGTGTATGTCATTTGTTTTCTTGTGAATATCTTTCATGGTTGTACGATATTTTTCAGGACCTTTTTGGTACATAAATATTTATTCAAAATTTTATTATGTCCTAGCATTTTTCTGGGGTGTTTGGGTGGTGTCACTGTGACTTGTTGCTCTGCATTGGTGTGTACATAGTTGGGGGGGGGGGGGTCGCATATGTGTGTGCCCGTAACCTTTCGTCCTCCCCCCTCCCGTGTGTCGTAGGTGCAGTACTCACCGTTGTCGTCTGCGCCGGACTTCGTACTCGTTGTAGATGAGAAGGTAGACGAGAGCAGGTAGGATGTTTAATTCGGGTTCCATGCTGTCCTCCTTCCTCCTGGAGTGCGTAGTGGTGAGCGTTTTCCCGTTCGTAGTCTGTTTCCGCCGTGTTTTTATCGGCGGTGCTCCCGCCCCGGAAAAGGTGGCGGATTGGTGAGTTGTGATAGGGTGGGCGGTACATTGTCTGCCGCCTGGCTGTTGGCGGTGACCGCCGCGCTGTTTGTTTGTACCGCCGTGGCGGGCGGAGTGTTAAAGTGGCTGTCTGTGTTGGCGGTTCCCGCCAGGGTCAGAATTCCATATTTTTTACCGCCAGCCTGTTGGCGGGTTGGCCGCCGCTTTAACACCGACCGCCAGGGTTAGAATCAGGCCCTAAGCTTCTTACTCATGCTAAGGTGCGCACAGAAATAAGAGACATGATTAAGTCTTGTTTAGCCCTTAATGATATACTAGAGACCTCAGTAGTGGGGATATGGGAAGCCCTGAAGGCTATGGTGAGGGGCCTATTTGTAGCCATTGCAGCATACACTAATGCTCTCCGGCAAGAGAAACATCATCAGTTAGAAGTAAGGGTAAAAGAACTGGAAAAAAGATATAGAAAGGTGGGCGCCAGGGAAGCAAAACGTCAGCTCGGAGTGGATGGATGGACAGAAAAAGGTCAAGTCTCTCATATGTCTGGTGTGAGGCTGAGAAAAATGTGTACTCTCTAAGTGTTGGATATTAATGCGCCATACATCCATTAGTCCCCCCTCCTGTAACCAGTGTCAAATGCCCACATAGTATGTTCCTGCCTGCCCATAGTGTTGTTCTGATCTGTCCATGAGGGTATTCTGAACCACATTAAAGTCGGCTACTATAAGGATATCAGTGTCCTTTGTAGTGAGTACCTGTCCAATGGCCTCTCGGAGAAACCCCTCCTGTCGTTCATTAGACCGGTATATACATGCCACAGTTATTTTGTATCCGTGTATATCTGTATGTAATGAGATAAGCCTACCACTCCTGTCTGCCTGGGTACCCAACACTTTCCTGGGGAAATGAGTAGCCAGTGATATCCCCTTGCTGCTTCCCCGGTCCTGAGGAGTGAACCTGACGGTCGAACCAGCAGGATTTCAGCCTCTTTCAGTATGCTTGTAGCAAATGCGTCTCTTGTAGCAAGCATATGTCACATTTAGATTCCCTGAGATATGAGAGGAGGGCTCACCTCTTCACTGGAGTATTAAGGCCTCTAACATTGAGACTAATTACCTCAAAAGACATATATGTATGTGGGGATGTTTAGCATGGGGCTGCCCCTGGGTTTCTGGCCCGCAGTTAATTGAAGTAGTGATCAGCGGTATTTTTACCAGAATCTAACAGTAAGATGCGGCTTGGATAACTAACTTAACAATAAATAATGCAAACCAAAGAACGTACACCAAATTAGCACCAGGCCTGGGAACTACACCATGTCCGTTGGAGGGGTACATCTTCCTGTACCAGTTCATTCTCCGTCTCCTCATCCTCCACCTTGTGGAGGCTCGGCTGTCATCTCATCTTCCCACCTGCATCATTCATATGTGTCGGTGTATATCCATCAAGGAAGCCCAATCTTCCCTTGTGTGGGGCTAAAGTGGAAAGAAACTGTAAAGGGGCGGGGCTGTCTCCCAGTCCGTACAACCCGCTCCCCCCTCCATGTATGTCCACTCCATCTTGTGTTATGGTTCTACTTCGTTGTCCGAGGTACATTCCTGATTCCGTAGGCTGCGCAGCAAGTCCGCTCTCTCCTTCCTGCTTTCCTTATCAGTTGGTTTATGGGCTCTACCTTTACGTTGTCGAGTCTTGCGCCCCTGCCCCCAACCTCCTCTTAAGGTGTGCAACCGAGGTCACCTGAGGGGGGTGGTCGACTCAGGCCACATTCATGTCCGGGAGAGATTCTGCTTCTTCCAGTGTCTTAACAATGTGCATTTCATTTTGCAAGATGAATTGCAGTCTGAAGGGGTGACCCCATTTGTAACGAATTACCTTCTCTTGGATTAGGCTTCTAATAGGTCGCAGCGTTCGTCGCCGTTGCAGCGTTAATGGTGAGAGATCTTGATACAAGTATATTTTGTGACCATTGCACTCAAGTCACTAACTGCTGTCAGGGGTTTGTTCATTTTGTTTGTAATAATGAAGACACGTGAGTATGTTCTCTGCCTGTCCGTGAGCCCGAGACGGTCGGCCCACTCTATGCGTGCGGTCTAGTATTATCTCCTGGTCTTTGAGTGCTGGTGTAACATGCCAAAACAAACGTATCACAAAGTCCTCCAGTGACCCTGGTGTCGTCTACATTGGAATCCCTCTAATACGTATGCTGGAGCACCAAGACCTGTTCTTGAGATCTTCCAGAAGGTATTGCAGTTCGCGATTGCTTTGTTGGAGTGTAAGGAGTTCCTGCCTGTGGTGATCCAGTTCTTCGGCCTGTGCGTCGTGTCGGTGTTCCACCGTATCCACTCCCTGTTCCAGTTCTGCTACTTCCCTCTTGAGTTCTTTGGTTGTGGTGGCAATCTCCTGTCTAAGACTAGCAATGCCTCCTCTGAGTCCCCTGAAAAAGTGCTCCAGAAACAACTTAGTTATCGGGGTGGTATCATCCTCCACCTGCTCGCCATCACTGGGTCCTTTGCCTTCTGAAGCCACCCCCGGGTTTTGCTCCTGGTTCTTCTCCGGGGTCTTCGTGAAGAGCTCTTTCGAGTTGCCCTCCTTCTTATTTTGCGTTTGCATCACCATAGTTCCTTTTGCGTGGAATAAACCACCCACCACCAGCCCACACAGCTTTCACCAGTCACTCTACTCCAGGCGCTCCCCTTCACTTGCGATTGCGCCTGGGGTATTCCCTCCTTCTGCCCTACGCTGTCCTCTGGCTCACTGCTCTGCAAGCTCTTCTGGGCCTCCGAGGGACTCCCTTCAGCTCCCGGAGCCCCGGACGTCACTTCGGTGACGCAGGGGATGCTTTAGGCGGCTCCGGCCGCTCACAGCCTGATTGTGATGGCAGAGCTTCAAAACAGCGCTCTTACCTCGCCGCCATCTTGGCTCCGCCCCCTAACACCATTTTTTAAGATAGATGTCCCACACTGTCTGATGAATTAGTCTTAAGTGCATCCTAAATGTCCCAATATACTTCCATTAACTGGAAGGAGAAGGATTTATCTCAATCAGTGGCACTCATTATGACTTTAGCAGTCTTTTTGGAAGACCACCATTGTGGGGGCCTCCAAAAGACCAACCGCCGCATTACAACTCACACCATGAAGACCACCAAAAAACAGCCACAGATCTGACACCGCCAGGAGACGGGAGGGGGGGAAAGAGGCAGCTGCTCCACCAGCACCGCAAGCCCGACACAATTCCACCCATCAAATTACGAGCCACAAATCACCACGGTTCTTTCACAGCAGAAAACCATTGGTGCGAATCACTGTGCTCAGAACCCACTACTGCCAAAACACAACACCACATTGGACAGTTTGTTTTAACCCACACCTGACACATATACACACACCAGACACACCTACTCACTGCACTATATAACACACCACCACACAACCCACAATCCTTTGCTACAAAATTGATTTACACAAACACAGAGAGCAGGCAAATACAGTTATATAGCACCATTACACCATAGGCACGTATACACATCTCACTCAGCACACATGACACAACTGCACTACCAACAGAAAACACACATACCGACCACGCACACACACCACACCCGTCCATCACTCACCACGCACCACCCACATGCCTGTTGGCGGTACTACCGCCACATTATCACTGACCGTCGGGGTCATAATGACTCCCAAAGTGTAAAGCATTTAAGTATCACAAAACAGTAAATAAATAAAACACAGGAAACAGTTTATAAAAATAGGTAATATTTTTAGCCTTAAAATTACACCAAAACAAATAAAATCGGATAAGGAGAACCGGATGTCAAAGTCACCCGATCCTCTGGGTCTGCGCACGTTCCCAACACGTCCACCACTGAACAGCTCCAAGACTCAGATAGATGAATCACAGAGATTGGGAGAGTTCAAGAGGGGAAAAGGAGATTAGGTAGGGAACAGCTGGGAAGGAGACCTGTAGGAAACAAAAGGTTAAACAACACAACATCAGAATAAAACCACATTTAGATTCATGAAAAACTCTCTGTTGAATCTAGGGTCCAATGATACTTGGAACTTGAAATAACACTCTATTGAGTCTAGAGTTCAAAGATACTCGGAACATGAAATAACACTCTATTGCGTCTAGAGTTCAGTGATACTCGGAACATGAAATAACACTCTGTTGAGTCTAGAGTTCTGTGATACTCGGAACATGAAATAACACTCCGTTGAGTCTAGAGTTCTGTGATACTCGGGACATGAAATAACACTCTGTTAAGTCTAGAGTTCTGTGATACTCAGAACATGAAATAACACTTAGACTGAGGAAACATGAATGGCCTAGAACTAGACTCTAATTAGGCCTCAAGAAATCTAGGTACCTGGAAAAGAATCAAGAATGGTTAGTACAATGTTTCATATGGACTTTTCATGAATTGTAACATACTGTTCTAGGAATACAAGAACCTTCTAGAACAATGTCCCAGAACAAACACTGCCTCATTACATGAGGATAAAGGCCATCCAAACATTCCCTGGAAAACAAAAGGAATTGTACTAAAGACTTAACATGCACATAGAATGTAACATCTTGAATTTAACACCTCTGCAGAAAATTCAAGGGCCCTGGATAATTGTGTGCACTTCAGGAAACACTACATATCAAAGTTTTGATTGCCATAAAATGATCGCGCACATTATAAGCGATCTGACGTCAAGTCTTTAAATGCAGGAAAGGAAACGTGCACACTGCTGATTTCAAGAAGAATATGCAAATGCCTTGAAATGGTTGCACACAATGAATATCATGAGTTAAGCACAAGAAATGAATCACGCGTCTTGCCGATTCGAATGCCACCATGTAAATGCGATGAAATGGTAGCGACCCATGAGTAACATGAGTTCAGCACAAGAAATGAATCGCGCTTCTTGCCTATTCGAATGCCACCATGTAAATGCCAGGAAATGGTAACACAAAATGAATATCATGAATTAAGCACAAGAAATGAATCGCGTGTTTTGCCGATTCGAATGCTACCTTGCAAATGCCATGAAATTGTAGCGCACACTGAATATTCATGAATTAAGCACAAGGAATGAATCGCGCGTCTTGCCAATTCGAAGGCCACCATGTGAATGCCATGAAATGGTAGCGCACAGTGAATCTTCATGAATTAAGCACAAGGAATGAATTGCGCGTCTTGCCGATTCGAATGCCACCATGTGAATGCCATGAAATGGTAGCGAACAATGAGTAACATGGATTAAGCACAAGAAATGAATCGCGTGACTTGCCAATTCAAATGCTACCTTGTAAATGCCATAAAATGGTAGCGTACAGTGAATATCAAGAGTTGTACACGAGCAAAGAATCGTGCGTCTTGCCGATTCGAGTGTCAGCATGTAAATTTCATGATACACCAAGCGCACATTCACACGCACAAGAGCAAAATTGTTTTATCATGCAAATTGGCCCAAGAACTCAAAAGCCTTCGAGAACGGGGGCCCAGCCCGACCTCCGTCTTACTGCACTGATCAAGAATCACCATCAAAGTGAAAGGGCAAGGCCTGGAAGATCAAAGTAGTGCTCCGGAACAGGAGGTCAGGAAGTTGCTGCTGCTCTGCACCGGGACCTCTGAATAGTGAGCACGTGGAGCTGGGCTGGCTCCCTTATATAGAGTCTTGGCCCAGCCCACAAACCACACCCAGTCATGCTGCAGAGGAAGCTTCTAGAAGGCCCTGGAAAGGGACCACACCCTGACACACTCTAAAAGCCTGCAGCAATACATTGCAAATGAACAGTATTTATAAGCACCTTGAATATAAGTCTTCAGGATTAAACTCTGCAATGCAAAAGGTTAAACAACAGCACATCAGCATAATGCATGAATTACGTTGTCTTATCAGTGTTGGGATTTTGCATTCCAGTCGCCCGTAGAGCGCGCACTGCCCTGATGTTGACACCGGAGATATGAATTTTTAAAGAATTAGGCCCTCATTATGAACTTGGCGATAATCTCCACCGACCTCCGTGGCGACGGTGAACAGAAGACTGCCAGTGGTGGTAGACTGCACACAGCCAAATAATGATGCCAAAATGTAAAAACTCAAAAATTCCTGCAACCTCCACCCAACGTCAGGGCCTACAACGGCGGAAAGGCAGTACACCCCACCCGTGCCCGCCATGCATACAAATCCTCCGCCCACCAAATAATGAAGCACAAATCAGCGTGGAAGATATAGGATGCCGAACGACCATTGGCGGTACGGACTGCTACGGCCAGCAATGAGATCCACCAACATCAAATGCACACATTGGCAACTTTGAAACCCACACACCTGACACACATGCACAACACTATAAAACACCCACACATATACCCCACAATCCTTTGCATCGCCAATAGCACATCTGAGATTGACAACACAACATGCATACACTGAACACAAAATAATACAAGTCACACACACAAATAGACCACCAAAACACAGACAAGCCACAAACGCCTTTATAAGCCACACACACAACCACACAAAAGCACCCTCACCAATACATCCACAACACATCACCCACAACACACACCATGGCACCCCCTAAGCACCCCTGCTTCACAGATAGGGAGCTAAGGACCATGGTGTACGAAATACTCAGGATCGAGCCACAACTATTCGGGGCACAGGTGCAGCAGACACTCGTGGCCAGGAAGATGGAGCTATGGCAGACAATACTCAACAAGGTCAACGCAGTGGGAAACCATCCACATACAAGGGATGACATCCGGAAGAGATGGAAAGACCTGCGCAGGAAGGTTCGGTCAATGGCATTCAGGCATAACATCGCTGTACAAAAGACTGGTGGCGGTCCCCCACCTACATTGACTGTGAGGAGAAGGCCCTGGCTACCCTGCACCCGGAGGGCCTCACTAGACTCACTGGAGGACTGGACTTGGGTAAGTCAACTACTATACCTTAACAGTCACTCTAATATAATGCATGTATCACCCCACCCCTCTCACTCACACCAGGACCCCATCCCCAGCCAGTCCACAACACCCACATCCAACTACCCTGCATGTCCACTATCCCACAAATAGACCTCCATCCAGCCCCCTGTGCACAGTCACCTACCCCTGCATAGATTCCCAGTGGCCCTACAGCACCCACAATGCACCTCCACCCCCCACATAAAATGCAAATAAATGTACACGAAGGGACCTTGCATGCCATAACAGGGGAATATAAGCACAAAATAGGGAAGAGCAGTGCATCAATTGCTGAAAAAGTACCTGACACTTACATGTCCATTCCCCTCCCCCCACAGGCACCACCACCCATGCCACCTGGACAGAAACGCAAAGGAATGTCAGTGCCCCACATGAAGACCGAGGCCCCACTCAGGAGAGTGCAGAGGGATGTCTGGAAATTGAGGAATACCCTGCCACATCACACAGTCCTGCACTGTCACCCTCCAGCAGCCCCACCCAGGATACCACTGACAGCCCTACCACCCAGCCACCATCATCAGCTCTGGTCAAATGACCCCACACCAGTGTCTCCTGGCCACAAACTGGCGGCGCATATGTACAGAGGCCAGAGTCTCCACCCACCAACAGGCAGGATGATGAAGGGCCCAGTGCAAGTGGGACTACCAGACCTGTGCAAGGGACACAGGCACCGGGGGCTAGGGACAGTGGGAGGGCATCAGTGGCCCAGAGGGAAGGCCAAAGGATGGATGCAACAGCCAAGGAGGTGATATCTGAGGTCCTAGGAGCATACCACCATTCCCAGGACAGGAGGGGCCAGATCCTGGCCACCTTAGAGCAGAATCAGAGGCTGCACACCACGAGGAGGCCATAGAGCAATGGAAACAGCTCAATGCCACCATGGCCTCCATTGCAGGGGTGCTGCAGCACCAGTACCACATCCAGCCTGAGTCCTCCACCCACCTGTAAGCCCCCACTACTAGCCCTGCCCTCTACATGTGCAGCAGGTACTGGACTGGTGGCACTGACAGAGGACACACAAGAAACCAGCACCCTTATCCCTGCAGCCCAGCTCCAGCTATGCAAACCTGCCCTCAGACCCAGACATGCCACTGAAACACCAGCCAAGACCAAGCCTACCGCTAGGAAGTGGCTCTGCCCTGAACTGTCTCCCTTGTGTGCCACTGAGCTCCCTTGTTGACATGCCACTGCCATCACACCATCTACCAATGGCCACATGGACCAACATCCAGTGCTACCAACAGCTGAGCATATGTACCTGAGTAAGGATATGCACCATGTGCACCCTCCCTATCACTGTCCCACAAAATATGTATATTTTGCCATTTAATAAATACAGCTATGCACTCAAATTGTATGTCCCTCATCAATATGAGATATCAATTGGGAGTGTGTATGCATTAGCCAGTCAATTACATAAGCATACCTTTATTGCACAAGGGGATCCAACGGACTGTAGTGTCTGAAGTATGTCACACTGTACCTACTATTGGGATCCCTGGCACATGCCACTTCAATTATCAGTTAACAGTGTCAATGACTATAGAAACCACATTACCAATTACATGAGTCAGACTGAAACAATGCTGTGAAATTATCAGCATCATTGACACCGTACCTTATAGTCACTGGAAGTATAGGTGGATAAGCTGGTTCCTGGAGTTGAGATCTTTCCCCCTTCTTCTTCCTCACCATCACTCTCATCCCCTCTCTGAGCTTGCAGGGCTGGTTGGACAGCACTCTCCTCTTCCAGAAGGGGGATAGCTTTCCTCACAGCCAAGTTGTGCAGCATGCGGCATGCCACCACTATATTACACACCTTGTCAGGGACATAGCACAGGGATCCCCCAGAGAGATGGAGGCAACGAAATTTAGCCTTCAGGAGACCTATAGTGCGCTCAATCACACTCCTAGTTCGTCCATGGGCCTCCTTATAATTCCTCTCTGAATCTGTCCTGGGATTCCTCACAGGTGCAGGAGCCATTGCAAGTTGGGGTAGCCAGAATCACCTGCAAAAGTGAGCGAAACAGGACCTTAATAAACTGACTTTACATGCACGTAGCCTGGCTGTCAGCTATGTACAGATCCAGCGCAATACACACTCACCTATGAGCCATCCTCTGTCCCCTTATAGTTGTTCTATCAAGTGTGGTACACTGCTGTTTCTCAGGACTAAGGAATCGGACTGAGCCTGGGAACCTGGCGTTGACATGTGATATGTACTGTTCAGCAGTACATACCAATTGTATATTCATGGAGTGATAGTTCTTTTGATTCCTGTACACCTGTTCATTCACTCTTGGGGGTATGAGAGCTATGTGGGTTCCATCAATGGCACCTATCACATGGGGGGATGTTAGCAAAGGCATAAAATCCAGATTTGATGGTGGGAAGTTCAGTCCTTTGGGGAAACTGGACATATGTTTGCAGGTGTTGGACGAATGCATCCAGGACTTTTGACAGGATGAGGCTGAACATTGGCTGTGAGACCCCTGCACCCATGCCCACTGTGACCTGAAATAAGCCTGTAGCCAAAAAATGGAGTACAGATAGCACTTGCACAGTTGTAGGGATTGCATGCTGATTCCGATTAGCCGGTTTCAGTACAGGATCCATTAATGCACAGAGGTCATGGACAGTAGCTCTATTGAATCTGTGGGTGACAATGATGTAATGCTCCTCCATAGTTTCCAAATCAACCAGGGGTCTGTAAACAGATGGGGCCCTCCTTCGCACATGGGTCTGTACCTATGGGGAGGAAAGAACACATATTGAGTGTAAACATACACTTGCATCACATGATGTCACAGTATCTTTGTAAGTGCAACACATAGGTAACACAAACAGACACAAAGTATGAAGTACACCGTCAGGCATATGTGTGCTGAGTTAACTGTCATAATGGCATCCCATTGTGGACACAATTTCAAAGATAGGTACATGTGAGGATCCTAGACTCACGTCAGCAAGCGACTAAGGTCCGAGATTTGGAGGCCCTGGATGAGGCCCCTGGCCAGGCTATGGTGATGTGTAGGTAGCAAAATGGCAGCCTGCTGCCATACAGGTATGAGAGAGTGGAAGTGACTTCATTCCGCTGGTGTTAATTGTCATGGCGGAAGGCGGTGTTCACCGCCGTGCACCCGATCATTGGATTACATGGTTGTCAATTGGGAACCTGGGCCAATTCTGACCGCCGCGGTACCTATGCCATTTCGTCAGACCCTTGATACTTGACTCCTGATTCCCGTTCAGGCTAGTACTCCACTGCGTGTGCTGCTGTGTCCTGACTCTGATCCCTGAGATGGCGCGTGTAACAGGGGAATAGGCCCCGGCCTTCACCGCAGAGGAGCTGGAGAAGCTGGTGGACGGGGTGCTACCCCTGTATGCCAAGTTGTATGGGTGACCAGTGGAGCAGGTGAGTTGGCATCTGTCATCCTTAGATGTGTGTGATTGTAGCAGATGCCTATATGCATGTGGGTTCAATGTGTAACTGCCCAGCCCTAGATTGTCTGGCATGTACTGTATGTGATTTGATAACTTGCCTTTCAACAATGGCCGTTCCATAGGGAACGCCATGTTATTTGCATTCGGTGCACACATACTGACGTCTGTTTTTTTTTGCTCTGTTTGTCCCATGCAGGTCAGCGCCCATCAAAAGAAAGGCCTGTGGCGAGCCATCACCAAGGATGTGCGGACCCTGGGGGTCTACAACCGGCAGAGCACACACTGCTAGAGGCGGTGGGAGGACCTGAGGCGCTGGGCCAGGAAGACCGGAGAGGCCCAGCTGGGGAAGGCCTCCCAACAAAGAATGGGTGCCCGTCCGACCATGACCCCACTAATGGCCTGCATTCTGGCAGTGGCCTATTTGGATTTGGATGGGTGCTTGAAGGCATCACAGCAGCCACAAGGGGGTGAGTACCTACACTGTTGTGATACTGCTGTGATGGATGTTATGTTGGTGCTGTGGTATGTATGCATTCTAGTGCCAGGCACTTGGACAGATGTGTTCCTGCAGTCCTGCCCCCTCATAGTCCCTGGAATGGTGTGAGGGATAGTTTTGGCAGTTTCAATAGGCCCATGGGGGGTTCTCTTTCTGTCATCTAGTATACTTTGTGGCTTCATGGACTTGTAAGTGTATTGGCTGGGCATGGTCTCTCATGGGTGTACTCCACACAGTGTATCAGGTCTGTGTTTTATTTGGGATTTGTGGTGTATTCTGGGGTAATGGCCACCAGTCAGGGGCACAGTCATGATGTATGTTGTAGGTGTGTGACCTACATCGGAGTGTGTGTGGGCCAGAGATGTACATATATTCAGTTTTTGACAAAGTTCTCCCTTGTTTTGTCTCTCCACCCCTGTGCTCTTGTGTCCTTTCTGTACATCAGCATCATCTGGCGAGGGAGCAGTAGCACCGGTGAGTGGGGATGCAGCAGCCCACAGTTCCAAGGAGGCAGAGTCGAGCGATGCCAAGGGAAGCAGTGGGTTGGAGGGCGAGGGGAGTACCACAGGGGAGGCAACTACAACTGGAGGGAGTGACTCTGATACCTCCTCCGATGGGAGCTCCATGGTGGTGGCAGACCCTACTGGGCACACCCATTCTATGCCATCTTCCGCCACCCACATGCTGTCACCGCCCTCCCAGTTGCTCCCCACCCAGTTGCACGTGCCCTTCACCTGGGAGGGTGGGCATCTCCTACGCCCCAGGCACCTCATCCCCTGCCGCAGTCAGCCCTGCTGCCCTCACGGAGGAGGCTATTGACCTCCTGAGAACCATTTCTGTAGGGCAGACAACCACTGTGAATGCCATCCAGAGGCTAGCAACCCAGATGCAGCAATGCAATGCATACCTGGAAGGCATTCATGGTGCCATATCTGGCCTACAGAGATCTTTTCAGGCTCTGGCCTCCACTTTGACCGCACCCAGTGTCCCTACTCTTTCCGTCCCCCCTCCCACTACCTCTACCCCTTCCAGCACCCCACTCCCTTCACCCATCCCAAGTACACATACAGACAGCCATGCACACGGATCAACACATAAGGAGCACACAGACAAACACAGCAACACACTTTCCCCCACAGGCAGGCATGCACCCAACATACCAAAGCACACACAACAACATCCACTTCCCCCAGCCACCGTCTGTCCCCCGCCACCCTTTCTCTCACCTCACCATGCACACACACACGCATTGCACCCTCAGTCACTGCTGCAGGCACCACAACATCTGACATCCAGACATGCACCCCAGACACCACACCTCCACTCACCACAACTACATTGACAGACACTTGCAGCACACTCACCAGACCTGCAGACACCCAGACAACATCCATGTACACTGGCAGCCTGTCTTGTCCCACTGTGTTCACCTCCCCTCCTCCCAAAACACTCAAACATTCGCAGACATCCACACCACACACATGCACCAAACATCAGCATACTTTACAGGCACCTGCATCCACATCCGGCACATCTACACCTGATACAAGCACTCTCTCAACCTCCACTCCCAGACCTGCCTCCAAATCCCCTCCAACTGCCCCTAAGAAGCTTTTCCTCTCCTGTATTTACCTGTTCGAACCCACTGGCCCACCCTGTCTCGTCCCTAAACGTGCCCACCTCCTTGCCCAGTCCACTCCTTCCACGTCCAAGTCCACCCCATTTCACCCTTCCCATTCCCGTGCCCCTTTCACAGGGAGGAAGAAGCCCTGTGTTGCCCCAGTTCCTTCTGCCAGCACCCTGGCCCAAGCCCACTCCCCCTCCTTCCAAGGGCAAGCCCAAACCCCCTCCACCTCCCAAACCTAAGTCCAAGCCCCCCCTTCCAAATGTAAGTCCCCACCACTGCCACCCCCTGCCCCTGTTCCCTGAGGTGCCTGGCTGCCCCTTTGATGCCCCTTTCCAGTGGAGTACCCTTTGCACACATGGGAGTCAAGTTAGGGATATAGGTGTCATTACAATCCTGGCGAACGGTGATAAAGCAGCGGTAACACCGCCAACAGGCCGGCGGAAAATGTTTTGCTATTACGACCGTGGCGGAAACTGCCAACAAAGACAGCCACTTTAACACTCCGACTGCCACGGCGGTACAAGCAAACAGCATGGCGGTCACCGCCAACAGACAGGCGGAGGACAATGTACCACCCACACTATTATGACAGGCCAATCCGCCACCTTTTCCGGGGCGGATAAAAACACGGCGGAAATAGGATTTCCAAAGGAAAAACGCTCACCTCTACATACCCCACGAGGAACGAGGACACCATGGAGCCGGAACTCCAAATTATACCTGCAATAGTCTTCCTGCTCCTCTACCAGGAGCACGAACGCCGGCGGCGAAGACCACGGTGAGTACTGCACCTACGACACAGGGGAGGGGGGAGGTAAAAGAGAGTGACACACACACACGCAGCATGCAACACCCCCACCAATGAATATCAATACATCACAGTTACAGCCCCCAAACCCCCCGGAAGAATGCAAAGACAATGGAAAATGAGTGTAACCATTGTAATATATTAAAAGCAAGTAGGCAGAAATATATATATACACCATGTACAAAATATATACCAAGCATAGTAGTCCAGGTAGTGCTCTAATTAAGTCCATGGAACACTGGGACCACACGGTAAGGGCGAGGCCCACACAAGATCTCCGACCATGATGGAGAGAACACTGCAGGGGCATCAGAGAACAAGTTAACAGGCACCTCAGGGGGAGGGAAAGGGGGGGCACCTCAGCCAGTTGAGTGCACAACGCCAAATCCACGATGGGGCCACATGCCCACCGTTCCATCCTGGGGAGTGCAAAGCCACAGTCTCTCAAGTCTCTACAGTGGGTGGTTTGCCCACTGTTCCATCCTGGGGAGTGCAAAGCCACAGTCTCTCAAGTCTATACAGTGGGTGGGTTGCCCACTGTTCCATCCTGGGGAGTGCAAAGCCACAGTCTCTCAAGTCTCACAAGTGGGTGGGTTGCCCACTGTTACATCCTGGGGAGTGCAAAGCCACAGTCTCTCAAGTCTCTACAGTGAGTGGTTTGCCCACTGTTCCATCCTGGGGAGTGCAAAGCCACAGTCTCTCAAGTCTCTACAGTGGGTGGTTTGCCCACTGTTCCATCCTGGGGAGTGCAAAACCACAGTCTCTCAAGTCTCTACAGTGGGTGGTTTGCCCACTGTTCCATCCTGTGGAGTGCAAAACCACAGTCTCTCAAGTGGATGACAGTCTCCACTGGTTCTGGAGGTGGCCTTGTGCCCAGAGTGCTTCATCCTGCTAAGGACAGGGTTAGTGGATGACATTCTCCACTGGTTCTGGAGGGGGCATAGTGCCCAGAGTGCTTCCTCCTGCTAAGGACAGAGGTAGTGGATGGATCTCTCCAATGGTTCTGGAGGGAGCATGGTGCCCAGAGTGCTTCATCCTGCTAAGGACAGAGGTAGTGGATGGATCTCTCCACTGGTTCTGGAGGGGGCATGGTGCCCAGAGTGCTTCATCCTGCTAAGGACAGAGGTAGTGGATGACATTCTCCACTGGTTCTGGAGTGGGCATGGTGCCCAGAGTGCTTCATCCTGCTAAGGACAGAGGTAGTGGATGGCATTCTCCACTGGTTCTGGCGGGGGCATGGTGCCCAGAGTGCTTCATCCTGCTAAGGACAGAGGTAGTGGATGGCATTCTCCACTGGTTCTGGAGGGGGCATGGTGCCCAGAGTGCTTCATCCTGCTAAGGACAGAGGTAGTGGATGGATCTCTCCACTGGTTCTGGAGGGGGCATGGTGCCCAGAGTACTTCATCCTGCTAAGGTCAGAGGTAGTGGATGACATTCTACACTGGTTCTGGAGGGGGCATGGTGCCCAGAGTGCTTAATTCACCCTGTGACAGACTCAGTAGCGTCAGTGCCCTTGCCGCTCATGGGCCAGCGGTGCTTGAGACGGCGGTGCCCTGTTCAGCGGTGTTTGAGACTGCGGTGCCCTGTTCGGCGGTGCTTGAGACGGGGGTGCCCTGTTCAGCGGTGCTTGAGGCGGCGGTCTCCATTGCAGGGACTCAGCTGCTGGCGGTCCTTCATGGCCCAGCGGGGCTTTTGCTGGCGGTCCTTCATGGCCCAGCGGGGCTTTTGCTGGCGGTCCTTCATGGCCCAGCAGGGCTTTTGCTGGCAGTCCTTCATGG
The DNA here is from genome assembly GCF_031143425.1 of Pleurodeles waltl. Lineage (NCBI taxonomy): Eukaryota > Metazoa > Chordata > Amphibia > Caudata > Salamandridae > Pleurodeles > Pleurodeles waltl. The sequence continues at coordinate 1,008,282,814 of NC_090445.1, forward strand.
CCCAGCTGGGCTTTTGCTGGCGGTCCTTCATGGCCCAGCTGGGCTTTTGCTGGCGGTCCTTCATGGCCCAGCGGGGCTTTTGCTGGTGGTCCTACATGGCCCAGCGGGGCTTTTGCTGGTGGTCCTTCATGGCCCAGCAGGGCTTGTGCTGGCGGTCCTGTCCTGGGCAGGTGGGCTTGTGCTGGCGGTCTTGTCCTGGGCAGCTGGGCTGGTGCTGGCGGTGGCCTCCTGGGCAGCTGGGCTTGTGCTGGCAGTGGCCTCCTGGGCAGGTGGGATTGTGCTGGTGGTCCTGGGCAGCTAGGCTGGTGCTGGAGGTGGCCTCCTGGGCAGCAGGGATGATGGCGGTGGCCTCCTGGGCAGCGGGGATGATGGCAGTCTTCTCCGCCGTGTTGCTCTTCCCAGACTTGCCGGGTTTCTTGTGGCCCTTCCCCACCTTGGAAGGTGTCACAGCTGACTTCACACTCCCACCGGGACCCCTGGGAGCGACTTTGGTTGCTGGAGTCTTCCCCCTCTCCCACCGGGCACTGGCCAACTTCTGATGCTTCACAGGTGGGGGACTGTCTGTGCTGTGGCTCCGTGCCACACTGGCTGCCCTGGTGGCCCATGCATTCCAGATTCCGGTGACTACAGGCACCACTGGTCCCGGAGATGTTGTGGCTGAGGTGCTAGTTCGGGACCTAGGAGACGGACGGGGTGGGAGAGGTGTGGGAAAGAGGTCAAGGTTGGACAGGAAAAGTTTTTTTGACACACTGGGACGGGTAGCTAGAGGGGGTTTGGGAGTGGAGGAAGAGGTGGTGGTTGTAGGAGGTGTTTGCTGACTTTGGGTGAAGGTGCATGCGATGGAGGCTGTCGTGAGGTGGATGGCTGTTGGGTGGGTGTGTGACTGCGTTTGTGTGTCTTGGGAGGGGGCGTCACAGACACACTGGGAGAGGACACAGGGGACGTGTGAATGGTAGTGGGGGTGGTGACTGCACGTGAGCGGGTGTGGTGGTGGGTGTGCGGGTGATGGCAGTAGTGGCTGTAGAGGTAGTGCATGCAGGTGTGAGTGTAGACAAGACAGGTTGGGAGGAGGGAGACGAGGAGGAGGGGGACACAGTGGAGGCAGTGGATGTTGGTGTGTCTGCATGTGTGTGATGCTTGCGTGAGTGCCTGTGGGATGTGTGGTGCTTATGTTTGCCAGAGCTTCCCTTGTGTGTTGACGTGTGTGCATGCTGGTCTGTATGTGTGCTTGGGATAGGCTGAGGTAGAGGGGATTGGATCTGGGTGGAGGAAGTTGGAGGGGGGAGGCTAGAGACAGGGACAATGGCTGCCATCAGTGCTGAGGCCAGAGACTGAAAAGCTCGCTGAAGGGCCGCCTGACCAGAATGAATGCCCTCCAGGAATGCATTTGTTTGTTGCAACTGCCTTTTTACACCCTGGATAGCATTCAAAATGGTGGACTGCCCAACAGTGAGGGACCTGAGGAGGTCAATGGCATCCTCACTGAGGGCAGCAGGGGTGACTGGGGCAGGGCTTGAGGTGCCTGGGGCGACGGTGATGCCCACCCTCCCGGGTGAGCGGGCACGGGGCGAAGGCTGAGGGGCTGCTGGGAGGGCAGTGCTGGAAGGGGGGGTGGCGGCTGTACCTGTACATGGGGGTGGCACATATGTTGCCGCCACCACAAGGGAGCTCCCATCAGAGGACGAGTCCGTGTCACTGGTCTCAGCTCCTGTCCCCGCCGTGGAGCTCCCCTCGCCCTCCGTCCCACTGGTGAAGTCCGAGTCCGTAGTGTGGCCCTCCATGGCCATGTGGGATGCAGCCCCCTGGTGCTCCAGTGCCACTGCTCCTCCGCCTGATGATGCTAATGCACCCAAGAACAGGGAGACCACAAAAAAGGGGGGACGACAGTAGAAATACATGTTGAGTGCATGCATTACCGCTACCGTTGGCGGACACGACAGATACAGAAGCCCCCTGCACTACGCCGCGCTCATGTGCTCCACTGTTCAATTCCTGGGAAATGGCCAACAAGGCTATGGACGACATCTGCACACAGAAGATGACACAGGGACATGACTAGGTGTACGTGGCACTCTACAGACGTGGGGTGCCACATGGCCTGCTTTACGGAGGGACCTTGCGCACGGAACTCGCCCTGGCCTAGGGAAACCCACAGCCCACCTCCCCCACCCAGAACCCTCCACTGCACGCAAAGTCAGCAGAATGAGAGTGTACTCACCCCCTTGTTGCTGCTGTGATGCCCTCAAGCGCCCATCCAACTCCGGGTAGGCCACCGCCAGGATCCTGAACATCAGGGGGGTCATGGTGCGACAGGCACCCCTCCCACGTTGGGAGGCCACCCCCAGCTGAGCCTCCACCGTCTTCTTGCTCCAGCAGTGAATGTCCTCCCATCATTTCCGGCAGTGGGTGCTCCGTCTGTGGTTATCCCCCCAGGGTCTGGACGTCCTTGGTGATGGCACGCCAAATATCTTTTTTCTGGTGGGCGCTGACCTACATGACTTGTACAGGGGGAAGTTAATACCAACTGCACCGTCAAAGTGATTGGCCCCCATCCCTACTCTTGCCATGTGGCACATGCATTCACCATTGTTTCATGCACGCTGCACTCTCCCCCCTTCCTTCTTACATCCAGCCCTCTCCACACAGGCATAGCCCATACATCATGCTCCCAGTGTACTTACCTGTTTGTCTGGAGGACCGTAGAGTAGCGTGTACTGGGGGAGGACCCCATCCACGAGTTTCTCCAACTCCTCCGATGTGAAGGCAGGGGCCCTTTCCCCAGACACTCGAGCCATTGTCTCTTCCAGACCGAGGTCACAGCAGCCCTTGCAGTGTAAGTCCTCTCCTGTCGAAGATCAGGTATCGAGTGATTGAACAGATAGGAAATGGCGGTCACGTCTGCGGCGGTGCGTACCGTCACCGCCGGCGTACATCGTCATTGGCTCCTGGGACCCATAGGGTCCAATGTAAACCAATGCAGCATTGCGCCACGGACTTCGACCGCCTACTGCGACGGTGTACAACACCAGCGCAGTTACCTCACATCCCATTGTCCCACTTTACAGGTGAGGCAGCCGCCATTTCAGGGGCCCACATGGCTTCATTTTCAACTGCGTCACACATACCTAGGCCTAGACTCAACACACATACAGGCCACTTTTTGTGTATGAATGGTGTTCTGTGTAAACTGTGTGTACGTACCTCTGAGTTGTTTGACTCTGTGCTCGCTGTTGTCCTTCATAGGCACCGTCCGCTGGGACATGTGAGGAGATGGCGGCATCCTCCGGTGTACCGACTGTTGGTGGACCTGTCGACATCCCACAGGAATCCCCCCTCAAGTGCTCCATTTCCTTGCAAGTGGGTCATTTCAAACAACAGTGGCCATAGCATCAGGGATGTCCCAGCCTATGTTTTCCAATGTGTTGTCCAGAGTGTTGTCTGCCCTTCTGAAACACATGCAGAGCTACATCGTTTTCCCTCAGGTGGAGGATTTGCCTACAGTGAAAGGTGATTTCTATGCCCTGGGACATATCCCCAACATCATTGGTGCCATTGATGGGACCCATGTGGCTTTGGTCCACCCCCACAGGAGTGAACAGGTGTACAGAAACCGGAAGAGTTATCATTCGATGAATGTACAGATGGTATGTTTGGCAGACCAGTACATCTCCCATGTGAATGCCATGTTCCCTGGCTCAGTGCATGACGCCTACATCCTGCAGAATAGCAGAATCCCTTATGTGATGGGTCAACTCCAGAGGCACCGTGTGTGGCTATTAGGTGAGCACCTGGAAGCTAGTCAGTGGGAATGGTTGTCTGGGTCTGGGGATATCCCTACAGGTTATTGCGTGTTTAACAGTTGTCCCTCGCCATTTGCAGGTGACTGTGGTTACCCCAACCTGTCATGGCTACTGACCCTAGTGAGGAATCCCAAGACAAGGGCAGAGGAATGCTACAATGAGGCCATGGGCGAACTAGGAGGGTGATCGAGCGGACCTTCGGCCTCCTGAAGGCCAGGTTCCGGTGCCTCCATATGACAGGTGGATCCCTATTCTACTCACCAAAGAAGGTGTGCCAGATCATCGTGGCCTGCTGTATGCTTCACAACTTGGCTTTGCGAAGACAGGTGCCTTTTCTGCAGAAGGATGGTCCAGATGGCGGTGTTGTGGCAGCTGTGGAGCCTGTGGACAGTGAAGACGAGGAAGCAGAGGAAGACAACATTAACAACAGGGACTCAGTGATCCAGCAATATTTCCAGTGAGACACAGGTAAGAGTACAGACCTGCCTACTACATGTACTTAAACACTACTGCCTCTCTACTGTCTGTCGTTTTCACTCAGTGTATGGTCACTGAGTTGTCACTTTCCCTTACGATTTCACAGATGTGGTTCCACTGTGTGACATCTACTTTGATTCTTCATGGACTAGAGCTGTGTGACATAGGTATGATGACATTACATTTGAATGAACATTTTACCACTGTAATTGCTAATACACTATTTCGAAATCACAGACAGACTCCAGATTGTTTTGTGCTTTAAGTGTGTTTATTTAAGTGCTCAATATTGGAGGGGGTAGTAAAATGGTGAGGTGTGATGGTGGAGGAATGTCCATGGCAGAGTCCAGTCTATTAGTCTCACAGGTGCATTGTCCAAAGGGGCATAGGAAGTGGAGCTGGGGCAGTTTAAGTATGGACAGGGTGACAAAGTGGGACAGTAGGATGACAATCAGGGTGGTCTCATTTCTTTGCGGGGGTCTTGGCATCGTGCTCTGTCTTTGTCCTGGATCTCAGGGACCGTTTGCGAGGTGGTTCTCCCTTTGCAGGGGGTGTGGAGCCGGTGTGTTGGTCTTGTGGCAGTGCCTCCTGTCCACTAGCGCTGGCGGAGGTGGTGGGCAGTTCATCGTCCATGCTAGTGTCAGGGGCCCCTTGTAGTGCCACAGTGCCTGGTGTTGAGTACTTCCTTCAGCACCCCTACGATGGTGCCCAGGGTGGAGTTGATGGTTCTGAGTTCCTCCCTGAAGCTCATATACTAGTGCAGGCACTGGGTCTCCTGAAACTTGGCCAGTACTGTTGCCATCGTCTCCTGGGAGTGGTGGTAGGCTCCCATGATGGAGGAGAGGGCCTCGTTGAGAGTGGGTTCCCTTGGCCTGTCTGCCCCCTGTCGCACAGCAGCCCTCCCAGTTCCCCTGTGTTCCTGGGCCTCTGTCCCCTGGACCGTGTGCCCACTACCACTGCCCCCAGGTCCCTGTTGTTGTTGGGGTGGTGGGTTAGCCTGGGTTCCCTGTAGTGGTGGACACACAGCTGATTGACGTGTCCTGGGGACGGAAGTATGGGCCCGCTGGGTGGGTGCTGTGCTGGTGTTTCCAGAGGGGCGAAGCTCTGTAGTGGCCTGTGACTGTGTGAGGGGAACCGACTGTCCAGAGGTCCCCGATGGGCCGGGCTGGTCATCTAGATCCAGTTGGACAGAGGTGCTGTCATCACTGTGGCCTCTTCTGTTGGTGGTGTGGACATGTGTGGACCCTCCTGTCCGGTGACGTTGGGTAGGGGTCCTGCAGGGGTATAAAAGGATGTTTATGACATCTGTGAGTGTCATGGTGTGCAATGGGTAGGTGACCGTGTACCCCAGTGCTTGCATTCCTGTGTGGGACATCGTGTGATGATGGTTTAGGGGGTTGTATGGGTATGTGCAGTGGGCATGCTTTAGTGATGGGTGTCCATGCTTTGTTGTTGCATGCAGGGCTTGGGGTTAGGATGTGTGGTTTGTGATATTGGAACATTTGTGACGAGTAGGAGTGATGGAGGTGAGGGTGGGGGTGTGTGCTGGCATGCAGGTAGGGTGGGGGATGTAATAGTTAAGATTTTTCTTACCAGAGTCCATTCCTGCACCTACTCCTGCAAGGCCCTTAGGATGCAGAATCGCCAAGACCTGCTCCTCCCATGTTGTTAGTTGTGGGGGAGGAGGTGGGGGTCTGCCGCCAGTCCGCTGAACCGCCAGGTGGTGCCTTGAGACCACGGAACGCACCTTCCCCCGTAGGTCGTTCCACCTCTTCCTGATGTCCTCCCGATTTCTTGGGTGCTGTCCCACTGCGTTGACCCTGTCCACTATTCTTCGCCATAGCTCCATCTTCCTTGCAATGGAGGTGTGCTGCACCTGTGATCCAAATAGCTGTGGCTCTACCTGGACGATTTCCTCCACCATGACCCTGGGCTCCTCCTCCGAGAACCTGGGGTGTCTTTGCCATACCATGGGGTGTTGTAGGTGATGTGTGGGGTGGAGTGTGGGGTGATAAGTGTGCTTATATGTAGTGGGGTGTTGTGTGAGGTGCGTGGAAGTTCTGTGGGTGATGGTGTTGTATGCCTGTGGATGCTGTTGTTCTTGCTGGTGCTGTCTCTCTCTGGCTTTCGTTCATGAATTGTTGACGTAAGGGTTTGGGTTGATGTGGGTGTGTGTTTTATATTGTATTGGGTGTGTGGGAGTGGTGTGTGTATGTGTATCAGGTGTGTGTATTTTGAATAGTCCAATGTGGTTGTGTTTTGTAAATGTGTGTGTATTTTGAGCGTGGCAGTGTGTACCGCCAATGGAATACAGCGGTTGAAAGACCGCCGTGTGGATTCATGGTTCGTGATAGTGTGGGCGTATTTCTGTTGGCGTGACGGTGGAGGTTTGGTTTTCGCCAGTTTGTCACTGGCCTTTGGTGTGGCGGACTTTTGTGGGTGTCTAGATTTTGGCAGATTCAGAACTGTGGGTCATAATTGCTGTGGCGGAATTCCGCAGCCGCGGCAGTGTGTTGGCGGTCTTCTGCACGGCGGTAAGCGGGATTTACCGCCAATGTTGTAATGAGGGTCATAGTGTCCCTTATTTGGACATTGGTTTTGATTTTTCAAATAAATATCAGTGCCCAGTAGTGCTGTTGGCACAATATAGTGTAGTTTTTTGCTTTTCACTGTAGGGGTGTGGTGTGCAGGTCTTTGTTGGCTTGTGTCTGGTAAGAACATTTTGTTATGGTATGTTTGGTTTGGGATGTGGGAGGGGTTTGTAGTGCATTGCAGGGTGGGTGGGATGGAATTGTAACTGTGCCCTTTCTTCCCATGTGTACTAGGTTGCTGTACTTACCATTGTTGTCTTTGTCGGCGGCCACGGTCCTGCGGGCGGTGTTTACCACCATGTTCATAATCACCACCTAAGTGTTTTTTAGCGCATAGAAACTAATAGCGCCAATCTCGTCATCTGGTCACACCTCAACCATGGCAAAGTCAAAGTTTAAGGCTGACCGCAATAGAGCCCTGCTCGGCTACAGCAAGTCAGAGGCCTCAGTCAAAAGTTTACCTTCAGACTTAGTTGTTTTCTTAAAGATTTTCTTCAGCGGGGCGAAGTCGCCAGTCCCATCTGACCTCCCTGGAGGCCTTCCTCAGATACACGTCGCGGGAGTCCTCGGTGAAGATTTCAATGTTCAGACTTAGACGATTTTTCAGGATGAAAATCCTTCGACTGGGATGAACTTGAATCGTGATCCGACATCCCTGGAGTACTCTTCAGTTACGCTGCATGGAAGGTCCAGGTCAACTTTCTATGTTCGGACTTAGTCACTTTTTTGGAGATTTTCTTTAGCGGGATGAACCTGCAAGTCAGGCTGGGTCACGGTTGAGGCAAGCCTGCTAAAGATGCTGCAGTGGTTCAGTCCCACTATGGAGCTTTTTAGAAAAAGTTCTCCAATCTTCTCTAAACTTCTGGATCTTCTTCCAGAGGGTCTTTTAGGAGTCCATAGCTCACCCCAAGGTTCCAGAAGCTCTGAGTTGCTCCTTGAAGGTGCGGACTACAAACTCCAAGTTGGCCACTGAACAGTGGTCAGCTGGTCAGTTTCTTCAGGATCTGAGACAGGGGACCCTGGTCAGCAATTTTTCACCTGTAGCAAACAGGGAGTCCCTCCTTGAACCAGTTGAAGCCAGGGAAAGTCCTTCTTGTGGTGAAGCCCAAGTGTTCAGCTTGTGCAGTCTTTCAGAGTACAGTGTCCAGGTGGAGGTCAGGGGTTCAGCAGGGCAGTCCTTCTTCTTCTGATGTTCTTCCTTGTAGGGATCTGAGGTGTGGGTGCAGCTGTGCCATATTTATCCTTGCTCCTCAGTGAAAAACAGGGGGGTCTGGGTTCTCCAACCATAGGCAGGGTCGTTCAGCCTGTGATGACCACTTCCTGGGATGTGTGGCAAAAATCAATCCCAGGGAGCAACATTCTTCAAAAATCCATCATGGCTCAAAATTATTTTTGGGAGGTTAGATCTGCCTGAGCCCACCTACTGGTGTGGCTACAAATCCTAAACACACCCCTCTCCTGCCCTCTCCTAATCTAATCAAGAGGGCACCTAATTGTCTGGGATTGCAGGATGTGAGGGTGCTGCTGGGTTGCTCCAAATGTCCTTCCCTGCCTTTGAAGACCAGTTTGGCAGCCCTCCCCCTTCCGGCTTCCCCATCTGCTGAGGCATATCTCTTCCCCAGGCACATCCTTTGTGTTCATCCCAGGCCACTTCACACCTCATCAATCAGCCTGGCCAGGCTGCCAGATGCTGGCCAGTCAGAGAAGGACACTACAGAGCTGAAGTTGGCAACTTTTCAGGTAGAGTTTAAAACTCTTTACCTAAACTAGTTATATTAAATCCAACAATTGTAAGGTGTGGGATTTTATACACCAATTAATTTGATACCAAACCCGAGGTATCTGACACTTAAGGGGTCTTTGTTAATTAAAATAAAGTCTTCCCATTTTAGTCTATAGAGGCCATTCACTACAGTGAGGGAAAAACAAATTTGGCTATTTTACCTCACCAGGGCTTATAAAACAATTTTAATAGGGCCCCTGCTTATGGGTACATGGTGCCCAACCCTAGGGGCACATATGGCACACCTTAGGGGTGACAAATATGTAAAAATAAGGTAGTTTAAGACTTTGGAAGTACTTTTAATTCCAAAGTGGAATTTGCATGTAACTTTAGTTTAAAAGCAGCCTGCAATGCAGGCCTGCCTTTAAAATGACACTGGGCACCTCAGCAGTGCGCTCGGGTCCCTAAATCCACATGCCCTACCATATACTATGGACTTATAGGTAGGTTGATACTGCCAATTTTAATTAGCCTAATTTGCATATCCACTTTACACAGAGCACCGGCCCTGGGACTGGTACGCAGAACCCAGGGCACAGCCAAGAGTCAGTAACCACCAGTATCGTCCAAAATGTTTGGTGGTGACCAGGGCAAAAAGGAGGACTTTCCTACAGTAGGGATGAAACCTTGACGTCAATGGGATAGTACTAGAGGTGGTAAGTGCCTAGTCAGACCTGGTCATTGTCAATATGTTATACATATGAGATGTATACCAATGTCCTAGCCGTTACAGTGCAACATAGCTTAGTTACTGCCTACATCATGTCCCAATGGTTACCTGGGGGTGCACCTGATGGAGTGGGATAATGTCTGCTACCCTTGGCCTAGGTGAAGTGACAGACTAGGACAGGACTGGGTATTGCATGACTTATGGAATATTGATGTGAATCAAATGTTGTATTTTCTCTACTAAGGCTGCCCTATATAGCAGTTGGATGTGTTGTCAGGGCAAAGGCAGTGGTGTTGGTCCATGTGTGTATAATGCCTACATGTGTTTACAGTCTGAGATATGTGTTGTCTAGACTTAGGTACAGGTTTGTACAAATCTGGAATGGTGTGTGTGAGGGTGGTGTTATCGTGTAGTGAAGTCCTACTGGTGAAACTGCATGTATGGTGGTATTGTATGTGGACCATGTTGTCATATGTGAAGTTCATCAGTTGTGACTTTACACTCAGTGATTGAGTATGGATGTGTAATATGTGCAATATGGGGCATTGTAGATGCACTTAGATGTATGATTACTTGTGACATATGTGTTCTTGTCTGCAGATCTTCCTCTATGATTGGGTCAGACTAATCACATGGCTTTACCCCCGACTTGCATTGTACACATCAGATGTCACTTGTATAGGTGTCTAACTTGTAGTGGCTAAATCCTTTGTGATATCTGTATTGGCATTACTGTACAGAGTGTTAGGTCAGCCATGTAACGTGACAGGCAGATGCTGTGTGGTGTGTTAGTGGAGTAGTCTTCACTGTCATGGATATTTACCACAGGACATGCACTGATCAGCTTTTGTAACTGTAGAGGCCTGGTGTATTTTGTTCAGTCAGCTGTAGTTTCAATGGGTTACAGGGGTATGGAGAGGTATGAAGTGAAAACAGGGAGTCAATTGTAATTCATCCAGGGCATGATGTGCGTGCAAACATGGCTTTGGTGGTTATTGTGTGGATGACTCCGGTCGTGCTGACCTACTTGAATACAGATGTAAGTGTGAGGGTTGGCATACAGGGGTGGGGAGTAGTGACATGTTGTGACATGATGTAGGAAATGTATATTGGCACCTGAGGTAGCCTAGCCAGAATATGTATTCTCAAAGATGTGCATGTTTACATGTGTGGATATGAGGTATATGTTAACCCTCTTTCTCCCTCTCTCTCCCTCCCTCCCTCTCTCTATTTGTGTGCACCAGCATCGACAGGCAAAGGAGAAGGGGCACGGGCGAGTGGGGATTCTGCAGGCCACGGGACCCAGGGTGCTTCTATAAGCGACAACAAGGGACGACTCAGTGGCATGGAGGGTGAGGGGAGTGCCACGGGGGAGACCGGATCTTCCACGTCATCTTCAAAATCCTCCTGCAGTGGACACTCCCTGGTGGTGGCGGGTCTATCTGCGACCGCCCCAGCACCATCTTTGTCTTCTTCCCTCTTTACTACCACCGGCCTCACTTTAGTTCCCCATCCAGATGCCCGTGCCCGCTCACCCAAGAGGGTGGGCATCTCCTTTCTAGCAGGCACCTCTGCCCCTGCCCAAGTCAACCCTGCTGCCTTCAGAGAGGAGGCTGTGGACCTCCTGAGGTCCATCTCTGTAGGTCAGTCGACCATCGTGAATGCCATCCAGGAACTGGCAGCTCAAGTCCAGCAGAGCAATGTGTTCCTAGAGGACATTCATGGTGCACTGGCTGGCCTACAGAGATCCTCTCAGGCTCTGGCCTCCTCATTGACGACAACCAGTCACCATTTGTCTACTGTCCCCCTCCACCTACCTCTTCCCAATCCCCTCTTCCCAAACCCAGCCAAAGCACACAGACATACAAGCATGCATCCACCTCTATATCCAAGGGTAGCACAGACATACACACGCATCACAAGAACCACCACCGGCATGCATACAAACAGCACCCACCTGCAGACTCGCCAACACTCACTACCTGCAAAGACTCCATCACCACCCCACCTTCACGGACACTATACCAGACACACCTGCAGCCTCCACACCGGCAATCACTGATCCAGCCACAACTCCTATCTTACCCACAGTCAGCACAATATCAGACCCACAGACATCCACCCCAGTCATCATAATCGCGGACACCACAACCACTGACACACCCACATGCAGTACATCTTCCATAACTACAGACACCACCCCATCACACAGCCACCCATCCAGCATGGCATCTCCCAGCACCTCCTCCCCCTCCTCCCAAGATACATGAACACCCACACTCACCCACCCAACAGACACCCAGCAACCAACAGCATTCCTCGCACTCACATACACCCAAGATATCCACCAAGACACCTCTTACAACCACTCCCTCTACCTCTACTCTCAAACCTTTTTGTCAAGACCACCCTGTATGTCTAAGAAGGTGTTCCTCTCTGAGCTTTCCCTGTTTCCTACTCCTCTGCCACCCTTTGATACCACCAAATGGTCTGTGTCACTCCCCAAGTCCAACTAGTCCTCCCCTGCTAGTACCCATACCCCTCTGCTTGTCAAGAAGTCGACCCCTCCCAAGCCCAAAGACCCCCCTCCCAAGCCCAAACCCAGAGACCCCCTTCCCAAACCCAAACCCAAACTCAACCCCACTCCCAAATCCCCGAGCTGCCTGCCTTCCCACTTGAGGCCCCTACCCTGTGGAGGTCATCTAGCAGTCAGAAGTCATGTGGAGGTCATCTAGCAGTCAGAAGTCATGTAGGGACACACAGAAGTGGCATTTGTGCCTCGTGCACTTTGGATTGGCCAATGGCCTGATTGCTGTACATAGTTTTTTATTTTTTGCCATATATTTATATTATATTTATTATATCTGGGCCAACCAGTTGTTGGTTCGATGGTAGCGTACTTGGCCTGCCTTTCTTTCCACATGCCTGTTTTGGTCTTGCCTGCTTTGGTTTGTGTGTGAGTGACATGTGCGTGTTGGTTGTGCTGGTTGCTGTGTCTGGGCTGAATGTGTGGGTGTTGCCCTGCCATGTGTTCCGCTGTGATGGCTGTGTGTTGTGTGTAGGATATGTTTGTGTTTGGAACATGCATGTATGATGATAATTTGCGTATTGTTTGTGTTGACATGTGTAATGGTGGTGTTGTGTGTCCTTGTGTGGTTGTTGCGTGTCCGTGTATGTTGTGATGGGTATGTCAGAAGAATTGTGTGTTGTGTTAGCGTGGTATGATATATGCCTCGTAGTATGGCTGTGTGATTGTGTATATTGGTTGTCAGGCTTTGTAACGTGTTGTCATATGTATGTAATGTTGTGTTTAGGTGTGTAGCTTGCTGTAGCATTTGTGTTGTTGCGGTTGTGATGTAGTTGTGGGAATCAGTGGTGTTGTGTATTGTTGTGTTGGAGTGTGCCAGTTCTGTGTGTGTGCAGGTTGGTGTCAGTATTGTATGTGTGTGTTGGCCATGGCATGTGTACTATGGGTGTGCGTGTATGTATGTGTGTGTGTGCGTATGGGTATGTGGTTGCATTAGTGTGTCGCCGTTGCCTGCTGTCCCGGATGTGTATGTTGTGTGTGCGTGTGTACATTGGATTTTCCCTACAGTGTCAGGTAGGTGTGTGTAATCACAGTTGTTGTGTCGTCACTGGTTTACAGAGTCGTTGTGCGAACAGGAGCAGTGGGAGGATGTGTAGTTGAGGTTCCCTGGGAGCTCCAGGCAGGTATGTGTTCCAGAAGTTGAGTGTCTCCTTTTATAGTGTTGGTTTCTGCCAGGGTTTTCGTGTTTTTTGCGACTTCGGCGGAAACGTTGGCGGTGTGCAGCCTCATAATATGTCCGGTGGAAACATTGTGTCCGCCGGCCTGAAGGTGGCTACCGCAGTCCATGGCAGCATGACTGCACAGGCGGTACATACGGTGGTTTGGCTTTCTTCTGTTGGGAAGACCACCATGGTCTTTATTTGGCGGTCTTCCTACCGCCTGTCAGTGGTGCGCCTGCTGCCGCCAACATGGTGGTCCTGCTATTGCCAAACTCGTAATGACCCCCAGTGTGTTGAACGCACATGAAAGAAAATTCTCCTTGAGCCTAAGTAGGCCTCCATGGGGATGTGTTAATGAAATAGAACATGACATTCTTAGAGTATTAGAACGCCAGATGAGACACACAGGAACAGGTAGTCAAATCTTAGCCTATGTTTGCTTTCATAGGATCTGGTGTAGGTTGAATGCAGATGGTCAATATAGATTGGAACTCTTAGCAAGGCACTAGCCTCAATAGTGGTTGGCAGTACATGTGTAGTGGTGATAGTGTGGCTGGCGGTATGTGTGACTGTTGGCTGGTGAAATATGTTTATGTGGCTGACAGTATGATTGGCTGTTGACTAGCGGTATGTGAGGCTATTAGTAGGTGGTATTTGTAGATAATGGCTGGGGGTATGTGTGGAAGTTTAATAGTGGTATTTTGTGGCTGTTGACTGGCAGTATGTGTTTCTTTTTTATGGATGTGTGTTTGTAAGCTGACTGATGACTGGTTTAGTGACAGCATTTTTGGTGTTTTGGTCCTGTGGGCACATGAATGTGATGGTCCCTTCAATGATGGCGGTTTGTTGATGTGAGTGTTGTGTGTGTTGGTCCAGTGACTGGTGGTATAAATGATTTTGTGTGGTATGCAATAAAAGCATGTGTATGGGCTGTAAAGTGCTTGGTGCCTTCACCTGGTCTGCTCATTACCACTAAGTTATGAATTCAACATTATGATACTGCTATTATTATTTACTCTTTTTCCCTATTACTACTAGTAGTGGCAAACCGACCTGTACTTCAGTAGCAGATAGACTGCAAATGAAAGATAACAACCATTCTCACTTTTTAAACCTAACACCAAGAGGAGTCCAGGGAGGTGAATTGTGAGAGGATCTCAATTATTTACCCTGCAAAACTAAAACTTTGCTTGGATGGCTAAACTTACATATTCTCATCACATTTCTGAGATGGAAACTTCCAAAATCTGTGGGGATCCACAAACATTCTACTGCCCAGTGTTTACCACACTTCTCCTACTAAACCACTACCCACTGGTGGGCATTTGCCTAGAATCTGTGACAAAAAAGGCCACAAATCCTAATATGCTCCATAAAGATATCCATAATGGGGGTAGCTGCACATTTGAGCCAGGGTGCAGCCTCCATGCAGGGAAACCAACCAAGCACCGACATTTTTGACTACATACCAGGCTTAGACCAGATGTGGTGCCTTTTGTGGGTCCCACAACATTTTCTAAAACAAAATGGCCCACAAATCTCAAACTTTGCATAAAACCACTCATTTTACTCACATTTCTTGGATGGAAATTTGCCAAATCTGCAGAGATCCAAAAATATCCCACCTCCCAGTTTCCACACCTCTCCCAGTAAAAATGCTGTCCCTCTTGTGTGGGTGGACCAAGTGCCTGTGACAAGAATGGATCAATCCATTGACAATACAAGTCCAAAAAAGGGTTGGTTTTGAGTGGAGAAATTGATCTGTACATGCTGCATTATGGAGAAATGCTGGGTGGTAGGGAATGTGTGGATCCCTGCAGAATCCTGAGCTTTCTTTCATAGAAATGTGTAAAACATATGTTTTTTTACAGAGTCTGAGCTTTGAAGGGCATTGTGGGTAGGAAAAGATGGATGGCGTACAGCGTTTAGACCTGGGTTTGATAGGACTCTGTGGGTGGTGGCTGGGAAAAGTCCCAAATGCCACTGCTACCAAGATTGTAAAAGAAAGGTTGGTTTTGAATAGAAAAATGTGATATGTCCATGTTTTATTTTGGGCACTTTCCTCTCACTGTCCTTGGGCCCATCCACATAACTGATGTACCATTTTTATCCGCTCATGTATGGGAACAATCATTGGTTGGAAAGTTGTGGATCACTACCAAATCCAGAACTTTCTCTCACAGAAATATGCAGAAATTTTTTTTTTGCCAACTTTTGAGGTTTAAAGGGCACTGAAAGTATCAAAAGTTAGGGGAAAACACTTGAGTCAAACTACCATATTCCCTCCTGTGCATATTTCAGAAATGTCTTGGCTAGATAAAGTTTCCCTTGGTGGCTGCTGAGCCCAGTTGAGAATTATTTAGCTACTGACACTGCCCAAAAATATTTTTTTCCTCCAGATTTTTTTATATGTTCACATTGTAATTTTGGGGCATTTTTAGTTGTGGGTATGAGGTCCCTCCACACAAGTGGGGTACTGCTTTTTTCAGGTTCAGTTTCCAGCAATTCGTTTCACAGAAATTTGAGGAAAATGCATGATTTTAGGTAAAGTTTGAGATTTGGGAAAAGGCCAGGCAATCCACATGAGTCGCAATCCCAGGGAATCCCTTCTGTTTCTAGTTTTCATAAATGTCACAGTTTGGTAGGTTTCTCATGGAGGTGGCTAAGTTAGGGCCCACATTTTGCACCCACCAACACAAGTTGAGCAGAATTATTTTTAGGAAAAGTGTGGGAACTCAGAATAGTATAACACTTGTTATTATGAACTGAATTTCTCATATTGGCTTTTGAATCTAATCAAGGGTGCAAGAAAGATCACATCTTTCTATATGCCCTCTTAATTACACGAATATGTGGTTAACTCCATCATACCCATTGTCTGCCATATGAAATGCTTCATGGCCAGTAAAGCATGAAAAATCATCAAAAGCTGCAGATCAGTTGCTGGCTCTGGGTATCGTAGCCTTTTGAAAAACCAAAAAAACACATATATAAATGTGTATATGTATATATATATATATATATATATATATATATATGTGTGTGTGTCACTGGAAAAAAAACCTAACTATTAATTGTGCCCTATGGTTATTATAGCTCACGTCCTCACCATGCACAGTTTGCTCATCAAAAAGTTTACTGCAAATATTACATTGATGTTATCAATGATGTTATCAATGATGTTATCAAATATGTCATGATTGCCATATTTGTGGGATAATTTGCTGTGCATGGTGAGGGCGTGAGTTATATTGACCATAGGCCACAAGTTATAGTTACTTGAGATAACTTTACCTATAGGAGGTGAATTTCTATGGTTTTGTACGTTTAAAATGTGAGCCTAGCTATAACGTCCCTGTAACCTTTGGTTTTTTAAGTGAATTCAAGTGTTTTTTTAAATTCTATTTCCTAACAATAATGTCACTGTAACCTTTGGTTTTCTCAGTGAATGTCTATGAATTTTTTTACGTAAAGTAATTTTTGTTACTATACGTTGATCCAACCTCCGTAGTGCACGCCTTTGGCCATGCGCAACAGCGGTTGGCCGCACAGCCTGCCTTGCATCCAGTTTTTGTGGCCAACCCCCAACAACACAACCCTGAGAGAGAGAGAGAAATAGAGAGAAAGTGAAAGATTGAGATTTAGGCTTTGATGAATGATGTACGCAGAATGATATATTTGAGGGCAAATTGAAAAGAAAAGTGTATTTGTCATTTAAAACAAGTGAGATCACCTTTCAGTATGAATCTTCTTTTGAAGTTTAAAATAAATTAAAGAAGTGAAAAGACCAGAGACACACCTGAAGAAGAACTCTCAACTTCCAGTGTGAGGGTCTGTGACATTAACCATTACACCACAGGTGGCTCCTTACCCTGTTCTTTCCAGACATACCTATGACATTCAACCCATGCATGTAATAGGAAAGAAACATGAATGTTCCATCACTAGGAAGGTTTAACAGTCAAAACACTAGTGAATGAACAAACACACTGCCAAGCAATACTAGGATTTGAACTTTCAGCCTACTGAGTGACAGCACAGGACCTTGACCATTAGGTGAAAAGTGAATATGTTCTACTCTGCATCCAAATGTAACTATAACATTTGTACCAAACATCTTGCTAGTCTGATGCTTTGAAGTCATTGTATGGAGAGACCATTGCAATGACAATGTCTCTCTCTCTTCCATCCCTTTATGGAATGGAAGAGAGATAGAGTGACAGAACCACGGGAGGAGCCTTAAGGCCCCCACGGTCCTACCTGGCTCGCCACATCCTGTGGGAGCCGGCATTGGTCCCACAAGAAGGGGGCTGCTTTAAAAAGCAACTCCCTGCTCTAGGGAGCAATTTTTCATCTGTTTCCCTGCACGCATATTTGCGTGCAGGGAAACAGATGAAAACTTCTCTTTCTGCAAGCAAGAGCTGTTTGACAGCTCCCACTTGCAGAAACTGAAGTGTTTGCTCTGAGTTGGTGGGAGCTGTCAAAGCTCCCACCAAATCAGAGCAAACCGCTATGCCTCAGGGATGCAGGGGCCAGCCATATCCAGATATAGCAAGAGCCAGTCAGAAGTGATGTCCCCAGGGCCATTTCTGGCTCCTTTAGGAGGCTGCGTGATCCACCTCCAAAGTAAAATAGCCCCTCGGAGGTGGTGGTCCCCGGGGGTCTGCAACAGATCCCCTTCATTCCTGTAGTTCAGCCCTAGGAGGTGGTGGTCTCTGCGGCTGTGGGGGGCAGAGGGGTGCACGGACCCTGCATTACATTTGATTAGAGCCCTGGGAAGGTGGTTGTCCCTGAGGCTGTGGCTGGGACCAGGCAGCCCCTGCACACTATTTGATTAAAGCCCCAAGGATTAAGTGGAACCCCCCATTACATTTTATTGGAGTCCCGCAAGATGGCCGTCCCTGAGGTGCTTTGAGAGGGTCCCTCTGGAGACCCAGCACCAGAGCTAAGAGGTCAGGGTGCCACTATCCTGGTCCCTTTCCTTTTTTTCAGTTTTTCAGGGAGTGAGCTGAAGCAGAGTCCCAACATGGCTGTCAACACTTCCTTGTTGAAGTGTTGGCAGCCAATCAGATCTCAGCACAAGTTCGGGAGGGTGTGCGAGCCTTAGTGTCTCTATATATACAAATTGTTTTTTTGTTTAATATTTCTTAAATTCGAAACAGATTTACACAAAATAACAAAGCGGACGCTTTCTGGACCAAGTGCTACCCTTTTGCCAAATTTGGTGTAATTCTCTCCAGTGGTTCGGCGGAGATCTGTTTGGCTGATTGGCTGCCAACACTTCAACCAGGAAGTGTTGGCAGCCGTTTTAAGACTCGGCTGAAGCCAGGGTACTACTCCTCTAGCCTTGGTGCAGGGATCTCCCAGGAAGCCCCCCAAGGCTTAAAGTGATTTTATTTTTTAATCATGTTGAATATCACAGCAAATCAGCAAATTTTGAAGTAATTTTATTTTTTTAATCATGGTGAAAATCACAGCAAATCAGCAAATCAGCAAAGTTTGAAGTGATTTTTTTTTTTTTTTAAAGCAAGCACATTCTCCTTTGCTTGCTTTTTTTTACCCCAGGGTGGGCAAGGTCCCATTGATATAGCATAAACATAGGAGGGGGCCCCCTCCTAGAGCTTATGAAAGCCCCAGGGACTGCTACCTCCCTGGGGCACTGCTTTTAATATAAGCAGGGGGAGCCTGCTTGGCACCCTGTGTGCCCCGGGGACTGCCACCACCCTGGGTTAAATCTTTATAAATGAATGAAGGTGGCCCTTATGGCTCCCTTGCAACTCCAGGGCCTGCCACCTCCCCTGGACACTCCTGGAAACTGCCATCTCCCTGAGGCAAATCATCTTAAATTAATGCTGGGGTGATCGACAGCACTCCCCCCTCCTCAGCACAAGGGAGCGCCACCTCCCCAGGGCCAAACATATCAAATTAATGTGGGAAAGCCCCTTGGCCCCCCTGCAGCCCTGGGGACCACCACCTCCCTCTGGCACTTCATTCAATTTAAGGGGGGCTGAACATCCCCACGCAGCAGTGGGACAACCACCTCCCTGGGCTTTTAAAAAATTATGTAGGCAGTCTGTTGCGGGCCCCAGGGACCACCGCCTCCCCAAGACTAAGTTCTACAATGGAGGGTGGGCTACGCAGCTCCCCGTGAAACCCTTCATGGCACTGGGGACTGCCACCCTCCAGGTCCAGCTCCTGCTATCTCCCGAGGTGGCCACCCTCGTGGGGTAGCTGCTTGCTTTTGCTTTGTGATAGCTGACAGCTCCCACCAAGCAAAAGCAAAGATAACTCTGCTATCTGCAAGTGTGAGCCGTCAAACACCTCCTGCTTGCAGCAAGCGGCAGAAAGTGGCGTTTTCATCTTTTTTCCTGCATGCAAATATGGGTGCAGGGAACCAGATGAAAAC
Source organism: Pleurodeles waltl (assembly GCF_031143425.1). NCBI lineage: Eukaryota > Metazoa > Chordata > Amphibia > Caudata > Salamandridae > Pleurodeles > Pleurodeles waltl. The sequence continues at coordinate 1,008,302,288 of NC_090445.1, forward strand.
ATTGTTCCCACAAGCTAGGAGCTGCTATTTGAAGCTGCTCCTTGCTTGCTGGAGAAATACCGGTTCCCGCAGGAGTTGGGAGCAGTCTGGGACCACAGGGGGCTTGAGGGTCCCCCTGCAGTCCTCAATGGAGACATTTCCTCACCGTCCTTTACACAGCTGTGGTGTAGGAGATGCACTATACATTTACCCAACATGGTAGAACTTACTAATTAGCCAGTAGAAAGTACTCCAGTTGGGTAGACATTTGGCACAAAACGGTGACCTCTTGTTGGATAAATACACAAGTAGGATTCATTGTGGTACGATGGTCATTTTATAGAAATTAAACCTAAGTGGCAAGCGCTGACAACTACAAATGAAGCAAATGCCCACATTGAAGCTCCACTTCTGTAAAGTACTAATCAGCCTAACTTTGTGCGCATGGCCAATACAAAGCAAGTGTGCTTTCGCTACATTTTTACCTTTAAAAGTTATCTGTAATCCTTAATGGAGATGTTTGCATCCTTGCCTTTTTCCAGCACAATATCTCATTGTTAGAAATGGGGATTCTGGTTGGCGAGGGTATGCACCTCAGCCAGGCACAAACCACCACTCTGTAATGCCCAATATCTTACAAACCAAAGATAACCCATGCCCACCCCTGGTAACTTGGCTCAGAGCAGTCAGGCTTATCCCCAGAGTTCATGTGTAAAGCGTTTGGGCAACACACTCACACCAATGACACAATAAATACGCCACCAAAGAGAACACACAAAACAATATATAAAAAATAGGTTTCTGTATTACATTTAGATATATATATCGTGAGACCAAAGTGCTAATACGTGCTATGCATACCATCAAACCCTGAGTCACTACCCATTATCCTGACAGTGCAACACTCACGCTTTATAACTTTAGGGCATAGAATGCGCCAGACTGTAAGATAAAGACACCCAAATCCTAGATACTGCACACCTTATGACAGCCTGTGATAGTACTTGTCATCCTGAACAGGGCAAGACAGAAGCGACATACAGTATACATCAAGTCATTGACTATCCCCACGCAGGGACCAGAAGTACCTGGTGAAACAGTAATTCCTCTGCAATTCCATTAATAAAGCAAGTGCTTGATCGGTAGAGCCTCCCTTGCAGACTTACCCAGTGAGGCCCAAGCAGAAGTTTCCCAGGTATGCTCAAGAATGAGGAGTCATAATGCGTGTTGCCAATAAATTGTTATGACAAGTGTTCAACTGGGTGAAGTAAAAGACCCCAACATTCGCTCTGGAAGGGAGAGGGTCACTAGCCAGACCACTGGGGCCAGACTTACAGGGTATGCTCAGGACCAGGGTACTCGCCCCAGTCATGCAGAGTGACATGGCAGAGGCGAACACAGGTTCTTAAAGTCCTCTAGGGTCCGGCAATGGGGAAACTCACCAGGCAGTCCAAAAACTCCTGCTACGGACGGGCTGATGCTTTGATAATGCTTTGAGACAACCCCCTATAAGCACCCAACCATGCACGTCCTTCATCCATGGGCAGGGGAGGCATCCTGCAAGACCTATGCCAACACACCCTAACCACCCAAACCCATGCTGTGCATAGCCCTTTCGCTGTGCACGGCGGGAGTAAGCTGCAGCTTCTCTAGGTGTGAGTAAAGATGTGAGAGGGTGTATCTGGGGGTGAGAATGGCTGCCAGATTGTCTGTCGGGTGTGAGAGTGGATATTTTAGTGCGTCAGTGTGTGCGCAGGTCTGTGAGCGGGTGCTTGAGGGTGTCGGTGGGTCTGTGAGTGGGTACGTGAGTGTCTGAGTGGGTCTGTGAATGGGTGCATGAGTGTCTGAGTGGGTCTGTGAGTGGGTATGTGAGTGTCTAAGTGGGTGTGTGAGTGGGAGAAATTGATTGAAAGAGAGACAGAAAAAGAGAAAGAAAGTGAGAGAGAGAGAAAGAGTATTTTTAGGATTTAATATCTTATATAATACTTAGAATGAGATATTTTTGTTGGATTTAACAAAAAAAATTATTTAATATTTTTAAAAAAGTATAATTATTTAAAGAAAAAAGAAATGAGCCCAGCTGGACTCAAACCCCCAAAGCTCGATGTGAAGGTCTGTGATCTTCACACTTAGCTACGCAAGTTTTTCCCCACTGTTTTTGTAGCCCTTTATGGGCTATGTGGGATCATGAAGGAGCCCTCAAGGGATCCCCAACGATCCCTACTTTCTTATTTATTTATTTTGCTAAAAAGCCATTTACAGGCTATGTGGAACCGCGAGGAAACCCTCAAGGGCTCCCACACGGTCCCTAATTTTTTATTCAATGCTTTTTTTTGGTTACTTTTTGTTTTTTATTAAAAAGCCCTTACGGACTACCTGGCACTGTGGGAAAGTCTTAAGGCTCCCCGGCGGTGCCTATGCTACAACAAGCAGGGGGCTACTTTGACAACAGCTCCCTGCTTGCTGAAGCATTTAATCTCTGTCCCTGGATTTTAACAGCAGGACCTGCTTTAATGGTCCCGTTCTCAAAACCGAAGTGTTTGCTGTGGCTTCGCTGCAGCTGCAGTGCTGCAGCCAAGCCACAGCAGACAGCTGTGTCCCTGGGGGTTGGCACCCCGGGACATAGCAGGCGCTGGCCCTGAGGGGTGGCGGTCCACAGGGCCATCAGTGGTTCCACGAGGGGGGCAGTGTTGCCCCCTTTAATGAGATCTTAGCCCCGGGGATGGTGGTCCCTGGGGCACGGGGGCCCATAAGGACACACTTTCTTTTAGTAAACAAGAGTTTGTTGGTTGACCCTGAGGCAGCAGGGAAGACCATGTGGCCCCCCAACTCCAAATATAGTGTTGCCCCAGGGGATGGTGATCCCCAGGGTAGCAAATAAAGTGTAGCTCTGGGGGGTGGTGGTCCGTGGGGTGTGGGTGGTCCACCATGCCCCCCCCCCACATTAAGTACGGGATCACCCAGGGAGGTGGCAGCCCCTGGGCCATCGGGACGGGGCCACGAGGCCCTTTGCATTTTTTTTTTAAAAGCCCCCGGGACTAGGCCCTCCTGGGGGCATTAAACTAATGGGGAGCGCAAGATTGCGCTTCATTTTTTTTTATTTTAGGAGTGGATTTGTTGATCCACCATGTCTCTACTCGTAAAATGGAACCCCACCACCAGAGCTAAGGGGTCAGGGTGTTCATACCCTGGCCTCTTTTCTTTTTATTTTTTCAACTTTTATTTAGTGACTTGGCTGAAGCCGAGTCCCAAGATGGCTGACAACACTTCAACGGCTTCCTTCTTGAAGTGTTGTCAGCATATCAGATCTCATCATGAGATCGGGAGAGGTTGTGAATCCTTTGCGCCCATATATACAAATCTGTTTTTCCCTTAATTTCTCAAAAAATACTGAACGGAATTACACTAAAAGTAAAAAAGGGTGCTTTCTGGACCAGGTCCTACATTTTTGCCAAATTTGGTATAATTCCGTCCGGTAGTTTTGGCTGTATCGCTGTTCAAAATCCCTATGGAAAAATGAATGGAGAAAATTTGTTTGGGACCCCCCTTTTTTCTTGGCCCCCTTTGGACGGATAACCCAAAACTTTCCATGTAGCAGCTGACGGGACTGGCAAATGTTTTTGGAAAACTTTGTGAAGATTCGTCAAGCAGCCCCCAAAGATATAGGCAAATAAAAAAATGCTTTTTATTTAGAAACTGGGAACTAACTATACCTACCTAGTGGAGAACATCACCAGGTAATATAACATATGCTTGGATGATAGTTTAAGCAAGAAGTGAAGAAGTGGGTTCCTTTCAGATTCAAGCTCTTGTGGCAAAAACTTATGGCTTTAAAAGAGACTCTTTCCTTAATAAGAAGCCAATGTAGTTTCACCAGAGCTGGCTGTGTTGTAGAGAATCTAGGAATGTTTACCAGCATCTGGGCTGCCACGTTTTGGACTCTTTGGAGTTTCCGTATGCTACACTGAGTAGCTCTGAGATAGAGGACGTTGCAATAGTCCATCCTTGACACCAACAGAGCTTCAACTACCGTTTTCCTTGCCGCATCTGACAGAAAGGCAAAGATCATGCATAAAGTTTGTAGGATACAGAAGCGGACCCCAGGAAGGTTGGCTATCTGGCTGTCAAAACAGAGAAAGAGAGAACATTGTCGAACCAGATGCCAAGATTTTTCACTCTCTTTTTAGGGATGGGAATCAGCCCCAGAATATCAGGCCTCCAAGTAGAAGACCACATTGAAGGTTGTTAACCTACAACCAGATCCTCAGTTTTTTCTGCATTGAGTTTAAGACAGCTGTGATCCATCCACTATGCTAGCCCTAGTAGGCATGATCTGAAGTTGGCTGCAGAGGTTCCCTCATCTTGTGTCAGGGTGATGATTAACTGAGTTTCATTTGCATATGACACAAGCTTAACGTCAAGCGTTCAATGACATGAGCAAACGGGTGCAAATAAAGATTGAATAGAATCAGGCTTAAGACAGAGACCCGTGGCATCCCCGGTTGCAGGGATAAAACCTCAAATGAACATAGCTGTTGAGTCACCTCGAAGGTGCAATTTTGCACAAAGCATGCCAACCACCTCAAGGCAAGGCCCATTTACTACACAACCACAGCTGTTCAAGAAGAAGGCTGTGATATGTGGGATATATATATATATATATTGAGAGAGAGAGAGACATAGATATATACACAAACGCACACACAGACACACACACAGACACACACACGTATATTTTCACTGAAAAAACAAAGGTTACAAGGGCGTTATAGTTAGGCTCACATTTTAAACATACAAAACCATAGAAATTCACCTGTTATAGTCAGAGTTGTCAAGTAACTATAACTAGTGCCCTAAGGTAACTATAACTCGCGCCACTCCCATATATCACTGCAAATTAGCCCCAGGGAAGTGGCAGCCCCCTGTATACTTTTCTATCATCACCCCTTGAAGGTGGTGGTCCCTGGAGCTAACATAAGTCCTGGGAGGGGAGCCCTGTGCACCCCACGTCTTTTTCAAGCCTCCAATTTCCCTGGGACCAGGCCCGCCTGGGGGCAAAATAAAAGAACTAGGATGGAGACAGCCCTTTTAAAAAAAAACAAATTCTCAGGCAAATCCACTGATCCATCCATGTATTTTTCCATTTTTTTTTTTTTAAATTCAGAATCTAACTATAACATCCCTGTTACCTCATGTTTTTAAGTGAATTTCCCAATTTTTACAATTCTATTTCCTAACTATTATGTTCCTGTAACCGTTGCTTTTTTAGTGAATTTCTATGGTATTTTTAACATAAAGTAATTTTTATTACTATACATTAATCAAACCATAAACATATATATAAATATATGACCTATTGGAGGTCGCCAGTAGGTAGTTATAGATAGGACCATATTTCCATAGAACAAGCATTTTTTTACTTGCCTATATCTTTGGCACAGTTTGACGAATCTTCACAAAATTTTCCCCCAACACGTGCTGGTGATTCTTGTTGTGCATGGGAACTTTCAGGGTGATCTGTTAAGCAGGGGCTGAGAAAAAAAGGGGGGGACAAAAAAATGTGTGTTTCTCATGTTAATTCCTATAGAAGTTTTGAATACGATTACAACCCAAAATGCTGAAGGGAATCATACCAAATTTTGCAGAAAGCTAGATTTTGTTCTGCAGATTGTGCTTTTAGTTATTTGGCCTAAACCCCTTCTGTAGCTTTTGACATGTTAAATGGAAAATAAATGTGTACGTCTAGGGCTATGGATCCTCCTCGGCTATTTTGTGAATAATAAAAGTTTGTGCAGAGAGCTGCAGAGCTCTGATTGGCTGCCAACATTTCAAACCAAGAAGTGTTGGCGGCCATCTTGGGACTCAACTTCAGCCGAGTCCCAGAGAAAAAGTGAAAAAAAGGGGGCCAGGGTAGGGACACCCTCACCCTTTAGCTCAGGTGCAGGGGTCCCAGAGGGACCCCGCCAGGGCAAAAAAGCACTTTTTACCGAATTCACAGCTATTTATTTTTGTGCTGGTGCCTAGGGGCATGTTGAAATAAAAGAGTGGGTGCACAGGGCCCCCTCCTAGGCCATTTTTATGCCCCTGGGACTGCCACCTCCCTGGGGCTCAAATCACCTAGAATGTGGGGGAAAGGGTGTGCGCCTCCCACACCACTGGGGACCACCACCTGCCAGGGCTTAATTTAAAGCAGGAAGGAGGTCCATCAGGGATGTCATGCCTGCCATGAACAGGTTTTAGGCCGGAGCAGCACAGCAGGTATAAATCTGCACTTCTTGTGCAAAGCTTCTTGTTTCCCTACTGAACGAACAAAAGTTTCTCTTATGTTGTGGTACCTAGGGGATACTGCGGCCACATGGTCTTTCCCATTGGTGGAACGCAATAATCCTTTATTGTATGATTATGATGCCTTTAAAACTGACATTCATTCATGCAGTCAGTGGATAGTGAGTTGTTACATTTAAAACAGTAATAAAGAACTCATGACGTATATTTCTAACTTTAACCGGTTAGTGACAGAAGCTGGTTGGCCAGAAGCTAAAACGTAGTGCCTTTTTTATAGAGCACTGAAGATGAGCTAAAGGACTTACTGGCCCAAGTTGTGGATCCTCCTGAATCGTGTAGCGATCGTATTGATCTAGTGGTAAAACTAGATCACAGATTAAGATTAAGTGAAAGATGGTGAGAAAAAGGACATTCAGACACCTGAGTATTCTTGTATGAAGGAAGAAAGCCTGAGACTGAGTAACTAGTAAAAGAACCAGCGCCAACGCAAACTGGTAGTATTTGAGGGCCTTTAAGTAATGAAGAGAGACAAAGACCCTGAGATAAAAGAATCTGCTTATATTGCTGAAAGGCAGGACATATCTCGTGAAACCTAAGAAAAGAGAGGATTCAGGAAACAAATTCTCCTGTAGTCTGATGAGATGAGTGTTTAGGGTAGTTCATGTCTCATAGTCTCACAAAAATCAGCTTCAACTTCTTCTCAGCCTATTCCCCATCATCTCTTTGTGTATACCCATATCCAACGGGGGAATGAATCTACAGAAATATATATCATGACAGCCTCAGGTGCTACAGGAAATTTTATGGATCAACAGGTAGCTAGGCATCTGGGTATTCCTCTCTGTCCAAAAGATTGCTTGGATGAAGTCAAAACCATTAATGGTAGTTCCATCAAATCAGGTCCCATCACTCATTCTACCACCAAACTTTGACTTACTATGCAGACAGGAGTCTCATGTGGAATTCTTTGAGTTTGACCTAATTCAGGCTCCTCAGTTCCAAGAATTTTCAGGGAAACATATGTTTCAGGAAATATCTAGACAAGATGCTACATATTGGATTTACTAGGCCCTCTCATTCACTTGCTTCCTCACCTCTGTTTTTATTCCCAAGAAGGAAGGAAAGCTTCATCCTTATATAGATTATAGAGCCGTGAAGGAGGTGAACATCAAGAACAGATATCAATTACCCTTAATACAGACCCTACTCGATCAATTGCCAAAATCTTTACCAAACTTGATTATGAGGGGAATACCATTTGGCACGAGTACAAGAAGGGGATGAATGGAAGACTGCTTTTTGTACCAAGTTTGGATTGTATGAGTACTTGGTTATGCCCTTTGGTGTGTGCAATGCACTAGCTGCCTTCCAGTATTTCATTAATGAGGTTATGGGGAAAATAGCTGGCTGTCTGTGCCATTGCACATATCAATGACATCCGTATCTATTCCTCTTTTAAAGCTGAACAGACAAGACACATCAGGGCCATCTTAGAGAAACTGAAGGATAACAAACTCTATGTGAAGTTAGGAGATACGAATTCCATGAGTCTTCTGTCTCCTTTTTAGGGTTTGTGTTATCCACAGATGGGGTAAGCATTAATCCATGGAAAGTATCTGTTCTCACTCAGTGGAGGGCTCCTCAATCAGTCAAAGAGGTACAAAGCTTCCCAGTGTTGGAAAGTGAATTATTGGTACATGCAGGTAAGTACCTACACTTAGCAACAGGCTACAAACCCCCACTAGGTCCTGTCAAGGTCTCAATAAATTAATCCTGGATCAATCCTTGGTCACGAGCAGTTAGGCTTAACTTAGGAGGCAGGTGTGTAAAGCATTTATTATCAACAAAACAGTAAATAAGTAAAACACAATACAAATCCAACATCAATTTATAAAAATAGATTATATTTTTATCTTTATAAAGACACCGAAAATTTCACAAATCCAATAAAGAGAAGTGGAGATATGAATTTTTAAAGATTAAGGTGGTCATTACAACCCTGGCGGTAAAAGGCGCTTACCGCCGTGCAGAAGACCGCCAATACACCGCCGCTGCGGCGGTATTCCGCCACAGCTATTATGACACACATCTTTGAATCCGCCGAAATTCAGACACCCACACAACACCGCCACACCAAAGATCAGTGATAAACTGGCGGAAACTAATCCTCCACCTCCACGCCAACAGAAACACGCCCATGCTATTACGACCCACGAATCCACGCGGTGGTCCTTCAACCGCGGTATACCATTGGCGGTACACACCGCTGCGCTCAAAATACACACACATCTCCAAAACACCCCCACATTGGACAATTACAAATACACACACCTGATACACATACACACACCACTCCCACACACCCAACACAATATAAAACACACACCCACATCACCTACAAACCCCTATGACCAAAAAATCACGAACGAAGGCCAGAGAGAGAGCACAGAATAGACAACCCCATCACACAGAGGCACACAACACCATCACCCACACAACATCCACGCACAAAACACCACACACCACTACACTCACCACACTCTTCACCCACATACACCACCCCACACATCACACATACCACCTCATGTCACGCCAAAGACACCCCCGCTTCTCCGAGGAGGAGCTGAGGGTCATGGTGGAGGAAATCGTCCGGGTAGAGCCACAGCTATTTGGCTCACAGGTACAGCACATTTCAATAGCCAGGAAGATGGAGTTATGGCGCAGAATAGTGGACAGGGTGAACGCCGTGGGACAGCACCCAAGAAATAGGAAGGACATCAGGAAGAGGTGGAACGACCTACGGGGGAAGGTGCGTTCAACGGTCTCCAGGCACAACATCGCGGTACAGCGGACTGGCGGCGGACCCCCACCTCCTCCCCCACAACTAACAACATGGGAGGAGCAAGTCTTGACCATCATGCATCCAGAGGGCCTCGGAGGAGTTGGTGGAGGATGGGACACTGGTAAGTCAAATCTTAACTATCATATCCCCCACCCTACCTGCATGATATCACACCCCCCCACCCTCACCCCTTCCCCTATCACTCCAAATCCTCACTAATCTACCCATAACACAAACCACCCATCCCAACACCAAGCCCTGCATGACACAACTAAGCATGGACACCCCTCACTAAAGCATGCCCACTGCACATACCCAGAACACACCTTCAACCATCATCACACAAACCCACACACAGGAATGCTTGCACTGGGGTACACAAACACCCACCCATTGCACACCATTACACACACACATGCAATAATCATGCTCTTATGCCCCTGCAGGAACACGAAGGACCGTCACCACACCAGAGGGTCCAGACAGCACCACTCCACCCCCAGAAGAGGTCCAAAGTGACGAGAGCAGCTCTGCCCTACTGGATCCTGATGACCAGCCCGGACCATCGTGGGCCTCAGGACAGTCGGTTCCCCTTGCAAAGGCACAGCCCAACACCGACCTTCCACCCCCTGGTAACACCAGCAAGACACCCACCCAGCGGGCCCAAACCTCCCTACCCAGGACAGGTCAATCAGCGGCGTGTCCACCACTACAGGGAACCCAGGAGAACCCACCCCCCCAACAACAACAGGGACCTGGGGGCAGTGGTAGTGGGCACACGGTCCAGGTGACGGAGGCACAGGAACACAGGGGAACTGGGAGGGCTGCTGTGCGACAGGGGGCGGACAGGCCAAGGAAACCCACTCTCCACGAGGCCCTCACCTCCATCATGGGAGCATACCACCACTCCCAGGAGACAATGGCCACGGTCCTGGACAAGTTGCAGGAGACCCTGCGCCTGCAGGACGAACTGTATGTGGGGTTCAGGGAGGAGCTGAGGACCATCAGCTCCGCCCTGGCTACCATCGCAGGGGTGCTGAAGGACATGCAGCAGACCTTGAGGGACACCGTGGCACTCCAAGTGGCCCCTGACACTAGCCAGGACGATGAACTGCCCACCACCTCCGCCGGCGCTAGTGGACAGGACGCCCCGCCACAGGACCAACACACCAGCACCCCACCCCCTGCAGACGGACAACCACCACGCAAGCGGGCCCTGATATCCAGGAACAGGAGAGAGCAAGATGGCAAGACCCCCGCCAGGAAATGAGACCACCCTGATTGTCACCCCACTGTCCCACTTTGTTACCCTGTCCATACTTAAACAGCACCAGCTCCACTTCCTATGCCCAGATGGGCAGTGCGCCTGTGAGACTAATAGACTGGACTCTACCATGGACATTCCTCCGCCCTCACCATTTTACAAACCCGTCCCATTTCAGAGCACTTCAATAAACACCCTTGAAACACAAAACAATCTGGAGTCAGTCTGTGATTTACTAAATATGTATTATCAATGACAGTGTCATAATGGGTTTACCATTGTAAGGCTAACATACCTATGTCACACATCACAAGCACTTGAAGGATGCAAGCAGTTGACACGTAGGTAACCACACCTGTGAAACCGTAATGGAAGGGTACAACTCAGTTTCCAAATAGTGATTTAAATCGAGAAACAGGATAGAGGTAGACGTGTGAAAGTTAATGTAATGGTAAAAATGAAAATGTTCTCACCTATGTCTCACTGGAAATATTGCTGTATGACTGACTCCCTGTTGTCGTTGTCTTCTTCCTCAGCATCATCCTCATCACTGTCCACAGGCTCCACAGGCTCCACAGCTGCTACAACACCATCATCTGGATAATCCTACTGCAGAAAAGGCACCTGGTGTTGCAATGCCAAATTATGGAGCATGGAGCAGGCGATGATGATGTCGCACACCTTCTTCGGTGAGTAGAATAGGGATCCACCTGTCATATGGAGGCACCTGAACCTGGCCTTCAGGAGGCTGAAGGTGCGTTCGATCACCCTCCTAGTCCGCCCATGGGCATCATTGTACAGTTCCTCTGCCCTGGTCCTGGGATTCCTCACTGGGGTCAATAGCCAGGACAGGTTGGGGTAACCAGAGTCCCCCAATAGCCATACACGGTGCCTGTGGAGTTGACCCATCATATCAGGGATGCTGCTATTCCACAGGATGTAGGCGTCATGCACTGAGCCAGGGAACATAGCATTTACCTGCGAAATGTACTGGTCTGCTAAACAGACCATCTGGACATTCATGGAATGATAACTCTTCCTGTTCCTGTACACCTGTTCACTCCTGTGGGGGGGGACCAGAGCTACATGGGTCCCATCAATGGCACCGATGACGTTGAGGATATGTCCAAGGGCATAGAAGTCACCTTTCACTGCAGGCAAATCCTCCACCTGAGGGAAAATGATGTATCTCCTTACGTGTTTCAGCAGGGCAGACAACACTCTGGACAACACGTTGGAAAACATAGGCTGGGACATCCCTGATGCCATGGCCACTGTTGTCTGAAAAGACCCACTTGCAAGGAAATGGAGCACTGACAGCACCTGCACATCGGGGGGATTCCAGTCGGATGGCGGATTGGTGACATCAGGTCTGGCTCCAACTGGGTACGTAGTTCCTGGATTGTGGCATGGTCAAACCGGTAGGTGACGATGACATGTCTCTCTTCCATTGTCAACAGGTCCACCAGCGGTCGGTACACCGGAGGATTCCGCCATGTTCTCATATGTCCCAGCTGACGGTGCCTACGAAGGACAACAGCGAAGAACCAGTCAGTATTCCTCCAGGTATGTACCCACAGTTACACACAAGACTACACCACTCACAAAACCCTTCCTGTATGTGTGTTGAGTGTAGGCCTAGCTATGTGTGACGCACTAGTAAATGAAGCCATGTGGGCCCCTGAAATGGCGGCTGCCTGACCTCTAAACTGGGACAATTGGATTGTGGGGTAACAGGGCTGGCGTTGCACACCGTTGCGGTAGGCGGTCGTAGACCGCGGCGCAATACTGCATTGGTTAACATTGGACCCTATGGGTCCCAGGAGCCAATGAACAGGTGCGCCGGCGGTGATGATGCGCCCCGCCGCGGACGTCACCGCCGCAGACGTCACCGCCATTTTCTATCTGTTCAATCACTAGATACCTAACCTTCGACAGGAGAGGACCTACACTGCAAGTGCTGCTGTGACCTCGGTCTGGAAGCGACAATGGCTGCTGCGTCTGGGGAAAGGGCCCCTGCCTTCACTGCACAGGAGTTGGAGAAACTGGTAGACGGGGTCCTCCCCCAGTACACGCTACTCTACGGTCCTCCAGACCAACAGGTTAGTACACAGGGAGCATGTTGTATGGGCTAGGCCTGGGTGGAGAGGGCTGGTTGGAAGAGGGAAGGGGGCAGAGTTCAGGGAACATTAATGCATGTGCCTAATGGCAAGGGTAGGGAGGGGGGACACTTACATCTACGGTGCAGTTGGTAATGGCTTCTCTTCTTCCCTTGTGCATGTCATGTAGGTCAGCGCCCACCAGAAGAGGGACATTTGGTGTGCCATCGCCAAGGAGGTCCGCACCCTGGGGGCCCACCAGAGACGGGGCACCCACTGCCGTAAGAGATGGGAGGACATTCGCCGCTGCAGCAAGAAGACGGCGGAGGCTCAGCTGGGGATGGCCTCCCAACGTGGGAGGGGTGCCAGTCGCACCATGACCCCCCTGATGTTCCAGATCCTGGCGGTGGCCTACCTGGAGTTGGATGGGCGCTTGAGGGCATCACAGCAGACACAAGGGGGTGAGTACAACCTCATTCTGCTGACTTTGCGCGTTGTGGAGGGGTCTGGGTGGGGGAGGTGGGCTGTGGGTGTCCCTAGGCCAGGGCGAGTTAGGTAGGCAAGGCCCCTCCGTAATGTAGTCCATGTGGCACTCTACCCCACCTCAGCAGAGTGCCAGGTCGAGGTACAGTTGTCCCTGTGACGTACATGTGCGCAGATGTCCACCATTGCCATGTAGGCCATATCCCAGAAATTGCATGTGCAGAGGGCAGGAGCACGGCGTAATGCAGGGGGCTGATGGGTCTGTCTTGTCCGCCAACGGTAGCGGTAATCCATGCACTAAAACTCTCTTTCTTCTGTCTCCCCCCCTTTTTCTGCTCTCCCTGTCCTTTTGTACATCAGCATCAACAGGCGGAGGTACAGTGGCACCGGAGCACGAGGGAGCTGCATCCCACATGGCCATGGAGGGCCACACCACAGACTCTGAATGCACCAGTGGGACGGAGGGCGAGGGGAGCTTCACGTCGGCCACCGGATCACCAAGCAGCGACACAGACTCGTCCGCCGATGGGGGCTCCCTTGTGGTGGCGGCACACTCTGTGCCCCCCACCTCTACAGGTACAGCCGCCACCTCCCCTACCAGCCCCGCCCTCCCAGCAGCCCCTCAGCTTTCGCCCCGTGCCCGCTCACCCAGGAGGGTGGGCATCACCTTTGCCCCAGGCACCTCAGGCCCTGTCCCTGTCACCCCTGCTGCCCTCAGTGAGGAGGCCATTGACCTCCTCAGGTCACTCACTGTTGGGCAGTCTACCATTGTGAATGCCATCCAGGGTGTAGAACGAGAGTTGCAACACAGTAATGCATTCCTGGAGGGCATTCATTCTGGTCAGGCTGTCCTTCAGCGAACCCTGCAATCTCTGGCCTCAGCACTGATGGCAGCCACTATCCCTGTCTCTAGCCTCCCCCCTCCAACTTCCTCCACCCAGACCCAATCTCCTGTACCCCAGCCCATCCCAAGCACACCTACAGACCAGCATGCACACAAGTCAACACACCCAAGTAGCTCAAGCAAACATAGGCACCACACACACCACAGGCACTCACGCAAGCTTCACCCACATACAGACACAGCAACATCCACTGCCTCCACTGTGTCCCCCTCCTCCTCTTCTCCCTCCTCCCTCCCAGTCTCGTCTACACACACACCTGCATGCACCACATCTACAGGCACAATGAATTGCACAAGGACACCCAGCACCACAAGCCGCTCACCTGCACTCACCACCTCCACTGCCATTTACACGTCCCCTGTGTCCTCTCCCAGTGTGTCTGTGACACCCCCTCCCAAAGTACACAAACGCCGGCAATCACTCACCCAACATCCATCCACCTCACGACAGCCTCTAGTACCTGCACCTGCACCCAAAACACCTAAAGTGACACCTCCGACAACCACCTCCTCTTCCTCCACTCCCAGACCCCCTCCAACTACCCATCCCAGTGTTCGTCAGAAACTGTCCCTCTGTAAAGTTGACCTTTTTGCCCCCACCCCCCCCTCCAATTCATCAGTCCCGTCGTAGCGCCTCAGCCACAAAGCCTCCAATACCAGTGGTGCCTGTTCAAGGTTTGTGGAGTGCACCGACCACCAGGGCAGGCAGTAGGACCCGGAGCCAAGGCACTGGCAGCCCACACCCTGTAAAGAATCCAAAATTGGAGAGTGGACGACGGGACTGTGTTAAGACTCCTGGTGGGAAAACAACTGACATGGGTTCCAAGGGGATTGGAGAGTCAGCTGTGACTCCTCCAAAGGTGGGAAAGGGCCAGAGGAAGTCTGCCCAGCCTGTTGTGAGTGTCACGGCGGAGAAGTGCGCCATCATTTCCGGCGGTCGACACACAACCGCCAGCACCGTCATCAATGGTCCAGAGACCACCACCAGAGTCACAGCCCAGGGGGCCTAAGTATCGTCACTGGTCCAGAGACCACCGCCAGAGTCACAACCCAGGAGGGCCCAAGTATCGTCACTGGTCAGGAGACCACCGCCAGAGTCACAGCCCAGGAGGGCCCAAGTATCGTCGCTGGTCAGGAGACCACCGCCAGAGTCACAGCCCAGGAGGGCCCAAGTATCGTCACTGGTCCAGAGACCACCGCCAGAGTCAAAGCCCAGGAGGGCCCAAGTATCGTCACTGGTCAGGAGACCACCGCCAGAGTCACAGCCCAGGAGGGCCCAAGTATCGTCACTGGTCCAGAGACCACCGCCAGAGTCACAGCCCAGGAGGGCCCAAGTATCGTCACTGGTCAGGAGACCACCGCCAGAGTCACAGCCCAGGAGGGCCCAAGTATCGTCACTGGTCAGGAGACCACCGCCAGAGTCACAGCCCAGGAGGGCCCAAGTATCGTCACTGGTCAGGAGACCACCGCCAGAGTCAGTGCCCTGGAGGGCCCCGGCTGCCACAGACCCGCTGGGCAATGATGGAACATCATGCCACACAGCAATGCCCAGTGTAGAGAACGTCATGCCACACACCAATGTCCGTAGCAGAACCGCCATGTCAAAGCACCATTGAACAAGGCAAAGACCGCCATGGCAAAGCACCGCTGAACAGGGCAAAGACCGCCATGGCAAAGTTCCGCTGAACAGGGCAAAGACCGCCATGTCAAAGCACCGTTGAACAGGGCAAAGACCGCCATGGCAAAGCACCGCTGAACAGGGCAAAGACCGCCATTACAAAGCACCGCTGAACAGGGCAAGCACCGGGTAGGAATGAATGGCCCGCCACATCAGGCACCCTTATCCCATGTGCAGCTGGGACAGTGACAGGACAGGAACTTTCACGGGGAGACTCATCCAGTCTGGGCACCAGTCCCCCCTGGTACCACTAGAGACCTGCATCTCCTTGAGTGACTGTGGCTTTGCACTCCCCAGGATGGAACAGTGGGCACCCCACCCACTGTAGAGACTTGAGAGACTGTGGCTTTGCACTCCCCAGGATGGCACAGTGGGCACCCCACCCACTTGTGAGACTTGAGAGACTGTGGCTTTGCACTCCCCAGGATGGCACAGTGGGCACCCCACCCACTGTAGAGACTTGAGAGACTGTGGCTTTGCACTCCCCAGGATACATCAATGGGCATGGAGCCCCGTCGTGGATCTGGCTTTGCAGTCATCCAGCTGAGGTGCCCCCCCTTCCCTTCCCCCTGAGGTGCCTGTAGTATTTCTATCTGATGCCCCGGCAGTGTTCTCTCCGATTGTGGTCAGGTATCCTTTGTGGGCCTCGCCCATGCTTTTTTGGACTGTTGGTGCACGGACATTGTTGTGTACATATCTGCACTACTTCTCGTATTGTATATAATTCTGACTGATTTTCAAATAGATATCTGTATATTTTTGTGTGACATATATATTGCCACATTACAATGTTTGACCGAATTTCGCATTGTCTTTTCATTCTTCCGGGGGGATTGTGGGTTGTTACTGTGATTTTTGTGAATGCATTGGTGTGTATGTTGTAATATGCGAGGGTGGGGGTGGGGGTGTTTGGTGGGTGTCCCCCTAACTTTTGCCTCCCCTATGTCGTAGGTGCAGTACTCACCATTGTCTTCGGCACCTACGTAGCTGTTGGTCGTAGAGGAGCAGAAACACAAGGGCAGGTAGTATTTGGAGTTCCGGCTCCATGGAGTCCTTGTTCCTCGTGGGATGTGTTCAGGTGAGCGTTTTCCCATAGCAAAAGCTAGTTTCCGACGTGTTTTTATCCACGGAGAATCCACCCCAGAAAAGGTGGCAGATTGGCAGGTTGTAATACTGTGGGCGGTACATTGTCTCCCTCCTGTCTGTTGGCGGTGACCACCGCGCTGCTTGTTTGCACCGCCGTGGCGGGCGGTGTGTTAGAGTGTCTGTCTCTGTTGGCGGATTCCGCCAGGGTCATAATTCACTTTTTTGGTCCGCCGGCCTGTTTGCGGTATTTCCGCAGCTTTAACACCGTCCGCCAGGGTTGTAATGACCACCTAAATGTTTTCTAGCACCTAGAAATCAAAAGCCCACTCTGGAGATCTGGTTGCACTTGATCGGGACGAAGTCGCAAGTTGAGGCTGACCTCGCTGGAGCCCTCTTCGGATATTGCGTAAGCACCCTGAGGATAAATCACTACTAAGCGTCCATCGAGAGCAAAGGAGATACTTGAAAAGGGAAATATGGTCCATTAAAAAATGCCAAAAGGAAACTCTATGAGCCAAACTGCATTAAGCGTCAAAACTATCAGACTCAAAACGATTCTGGAAGTTCATTAACTCTATTGAAAATGGGGCAGAAAGCGGCCCACAACACCAATATAACAGAGGGAGCCTGGGTTGACTACCTCAAGTCTCATTTTGGGGAAATGACCATCGGAGGAGTCGTACAGGCCCAGCAGGAGATGGTTACTGGGGCCCGACATCTCGACCACCTTGATATTCACTGCATCCAAGATAACAAGTATCATCGGGAGCTCACAAACTGACTGTGCTCCTCGGCCTAATGATCTGCCGCAAGCATTATTCAAACAGGCAACACAAAGATGGGCAGATTTCATGGCTGTACTGTACAACCATGTTTTATCAATAGGACTATTCTGGATAGTTGGAAGGGTTCAATAATCCACCCTATATACAAGGCAGGGAAGGATGCATTGCCAAACAATTACAGAATGATTGCCCTCTTAGATGCAGATCTTAAGTTTTTCTCTGTGTACTTGCTACAGTAGTTAGAATCATGGGTTATAGACAACAACATATTGCCCATAAACCAAAGCGAATTCGTTAAGAACCGGGGTACCACAACAAATCTCATGGCATTGGGATTGATTATTAATAGAGCAAAAGCAAGGGGCATACCTCCATACTTGTGCTTTGTTGATTTTGGAGCTGCATTCAATTGTGTACTCTGCTGCAAATTGTGGGCAAAATTACAGCAATGGGGGCTGCCCTCAGCTATATTAAACACCATTAAGCTGCTTTATTCTGATACCTGGATGAAGGTGAGCCTTGGGGATAGCGCTCATTTATCAAGGGCAGTTAAAACAACAGTTGGCCTGAAACAAGGCTGTGTCTTGGCACCAATTCTCTTCAATCTATATATAGCAGACCTCTCTGTGATGTTAAATAACCAGTCTGCCCACTTGCCCACTCTTGGTGGGCGTCATTTATTCAACATGCTATATGCAGATGATCTGTTACTATTTAGCAACACCAGAATTGGCATGCACAAACTGTTGAACAACCTAAGGGGATACGCAAGAGCTAACGATTTAGAAATTAATCAAAGTAAAACAAAAATGCTAGTCCTCAAACAGAGATCCCTTAATCAAGACAAATGGCATTTGAATGAAAAGATCATAGAGGAAGCAGCCTCCTATTGGTACTTAGGGGTTCTGATAGATGTAAGGGGCAAATATGTGTCCCATAGAGAAGCACAAGCACTCATCTAAGCATTTAGAACCCTAGCAAATAACATTTAAGGTAATAGAATGGAACTGTTGACAGCTGTATTGAGAGCAAAACTGCTCCCAACGCTACCATATGGAACTTAAAAAATAATGCAGGGATGGAAGCAGCCCTCCTAGATAAACTCCTGGTAAGGGCTTGTAAGCGGGTATTCCAGTTACCTGGATCGGCACCACCAGCCCAGGTGAAACTGGAGTTTAAGCTCGTAAAGCAGACATTAGCCCGCCCACGGTTTTTATCAAATGCTGTTATAAAATGTGTCACACTCCAAGAGGAACTTTGGCCAACTTAATATGGCAAGAAATCAATCTTGAAATTGGCAACAACTATTAAAAGTATTTAGAAACAAGCATAAACTGTTTGGGCTTAGCAGACACATGGGACCAAATGCTCCCTAGTCCAGCTTTTTAAGAAAATAGTGAATAAAGCTAGCAAACTCTGTAGTTGGCTAGAAGACAGGGAGGAACTAGCCGAAAGGTCCCACGGTTGGCTGGTCATTAATTCACACAAAACACATTGAATCCCCACTGAGAAAATCAACAACACTTTTTAGGGCTAACACTGGGCGACCTGCCTATGTCAGACCTTATACCAATATGGATGTTGGCATCACAAAGACGCAACCTAGAATGTCGCCTTTGTCACCTCACGGTAGAGACTTTGGGGCACATGGTATGCCTATTCCCATCTCTGGCCATTTATAGAAGACAAATGCTGAAGAAGGAATTTAATGCATGAGGGGTTAGAACATGCAGATGGGCTCTAACAGAGGCACTCAATCCAAGAAATGTAATATTGAACATCAGGTTGGTCCAATTTCTGGAAATTGTTATGTCCCTAATCGCCCCTCCAAAATCTATACCAGGATTAGGCTCCTTCCATAAACTCCTATAAACCTCAGTACATTTGAATAATAATAGGGGAGTGAATACATACATCATCATGGGTCTGACAATTTTTCATTTTTTTAATGTCCTTAATGAGATTTATTGTAGGGAAAGGGGTTGTTAACTTTATTTCACTGATTATGAACTTTTTTACTGACCGCATTTAATAAGGTCTTGTGCAATGCAATAATGATGGATTATTTTGGTAACCAGTACATTTGGACAAAAACATTAGGAGAGTGAATATATATACTGTTATGGAGCCAATAATCTTTCATGTTTATTGCACTGACCATGAGCTTTTATTTATTGTATTTATGAAGGTTTTATATGATGTAATGGTGATGGATCATTTTATGGTTTTTATTAACTAATAAAATAACAATGTACCTGTTACCTCTTCGGATACGCTGCACTAGAGGCCTTGGTCAAGTTTTCTCTGTTTGGACTTAGAAACTTTTCGGGATGGAATCCTTTTTCTGGGACCAAGTCAAAAGTTGAAGCCAGCCTTACTAGAGCCCTCCTCGGATACACTGTGCGAGGGCCCTCTGTAGGAGGCTGGACTGGCTTGTAGTGAGTACCAAGGGGTACTTACACCTTGCACCAGGCCCAGGTATCCCTTATTAGTGTATAGGGTGTCTAGCAGCTTAGGCTGATAGATAATGGTAGCTTATCAGAGCAGCTTAGGCTGAAATAGGAGACGAGTGAAGCTCCTACAGTACCACTAGTGTCATATGCACAATATCATAAGAAAACACAATACACAGATATACTAAAAATAAAGGTACTTTATTTTTATGACAATATGCCAAAAGTATCTCAGTGAGTACCCTCAGTATGAGGATAGCAAATATACACAAGATAGATGTACACAATACCAAAAATATGCAGTATAGTCTTAGAAAACAGTGCAAACAATGTATAGTTACAATAGGATGCAATGGGGACACATAGGGATAGGGGCAACACAAACCATATACTCCAAAAGTGGAATGCAAACCACGAATGGACCCCAAACCTATGTGACCTTGTAGAGGGTCGCTGGGACTGTAAGAAAACAGTTAGGGTTAGAAAAATAGCCCACCCCAAGACCCTGAAAAGTGAGTGCAAAGTGCACTAAAGTTCCCCAAAGGACAAAGAAGTCGTGATAGGGGAATTCTGCAGGAAAGTCACAAACCAGCAATGCAACAACAATGGATTTCCAATCGAGG
Source organism: Pleurodeles waltl (assembly GCF_031143425.1). Taxonomy (NCBI): domain Eukaryota; kingdom Metazoa; phylum Chordata; class Amphibia; order Caudata; family Salamandridae; genus Pleurodeles; species Pleurodeles waltl. The sequence goes on from NC_090445.1 coordinate 1,008,322,769, forward strand.
GTATCTGTGAAACAAGGGGACCAAGTCCAAAAGTCACAAGCAAGTCGGAGATGGGCAGATGCCCAGGAAATGCCAGCTGTGGGTGCAAAGAAGCTGCTACTGGACAGTAGAAGCTGAGGATTCTGCAAGAACGACAAGGGCTAGAGACTTCCCCTTTGGAGGATGGATCCCACACGCCGTGGAGAGTCGTGCAGAAGTGTTTTCCTGAAGAAAGACCGCCAACAAGCCTTACTAGCTGTAAGTCGTGCGGTTAGTGTTTTTGGATGCTGCTGTGGCCCAGGAGGGACCAGGATGTCCCCAATTGCGTCAGGGGGCAGAGGGGGCATCAAGCAAGACAAGGAACCCTCTTAGAAGCAGGCAGCATCCGCAGAAGTGCCGGAACAGGCACTATGAAGTGGAGTGAAACGGTGCTCACCCGAAGTCGCACATAGGAGTCCCACGTCGCCGGAGGACAACTTAGGAGGTCGTGCAATGCAGGTTAGAGTGCCGTGGACCCAGGCTGGACTGTGCACAAAGGATTTCTGCCGGAAGTGCACGGAGGCCAGAGTAGCTGCAAAAGTCATGGTTCCCAGCAATGCAGTCTGGCATGGGGAGGCAAGGACTTACCTCCACCAAACTTGGACTGAAGAGTCACTGGACTGTGGGAGTCACATGGACAGAGTTGCTGGATTCAAGGGACCTCGCTCGTCGTGCTGAGAGGAGACCCAGGGTACCGGTGATGCAGTTCTTTGGTGCCTGCGGTTGCAGGGGGACGATTCCGTCGACCCACGGGAGATTTCTTCGGAGCTTCTAGTGCAGAGAGGAGGCAGACTATCCCCACAGCATGCACCACCAGGAAAAAAGTCGAGAAGGCGGCAGGATCAGCGTTACACGGTCGCAGTAGTCATCTTTGCTACTTTGTTGCAGTTTTGCAGGCTTCCAGCGCGGTCAGCAGTCGATTCTTTGGCAGAAGGTGAAGAGAGAGATGCAGAGGAACTCGGATGAGCTCTTGCATTCGTTATCTAAGGAATCCCCAAAGACAGAGACCCTAAATAGCCAGAAAAGAGGGTTTGGCTACTTAGGAGAGAGGATAGGCTAGCAACACCTGAAGGAGCCTATCAGAAGGAGTCTCTGACGTCACCTGCTGGCACTGGCCACTCAGAGCAGTCCAGTGTGCCAGCAGCACCTCTGTTTCCAAGATGGCAGAGTCTGGAGCACACTGGAGGAGCTCTGGGCACCTTCCAGGGGAGGTGCAGGTCAGGGGAGTTGTCACTCCCCTTTCCTTTGTCCAGTTTCACGCCAGAGCAGGGCTGAGGGGTCCCTGAACCGGTGTAGACTGGCTTATGCAGAAATGGGCACCATCTGTGCCCATGAAAGCATTTCCAGAAGCTGGGGGAGGCTACTCCTCCCCAGCCCTAACACCATTTTCCAAAGGGAGAGGGTGTAACACCCTCTCTCTGAGGAAGTCCTTTGTTCTGCCTTCCTGGGCCAGGCCTGGCTGGACCCCAGGAGGGCAGAAACCTACTTGAGGAGTTGCCAGCAGCAGCAGCTGCAGTGAAACCCCGGGAAAGGCAGTTTGGCAGTGCCAGGGTCTGTGCTAGAGACCCGTGGGATCATAGGATTGTGCCAACTATGCCAGGATGGTATAGAGGGGGCAATTCCATGATCATAGACATGTTACATGGCCATATTCGGAGTTACCATTGTGAAGCTACATATAGGTAGTGACCTATATGTAGTGCACGCGTGTAATGGTGTCCCTGCACTCACAAAGTCCGGGGAATTGGCCCTGAACAATGTGGGGGCACCTTGGCTAGTACCAGGATGCCCACACACTAAGTAACTTAGCACCCAACCTTTACCAGGTAAAGGTTAGACATATAGGTGACTTATAAGTTACTTAAGTGCAGTGTAAAATGGCTGTGAAATAACGTGGACGTTATTTCACTCAGGCTGCAGTGGCAGGCCTGTGTAAGAATTGTCAGAGCTCCCTATGGGTGGCAAAAGAAATGCTGCAGCCCATAGGGATCTCCTGGAACCCCAATACCCTGGGTACCTCAGTACCATATACTAGGGAATTATAAGGGTGTTCCAGTATGCCAATGTAAATTGGTAAAATTGGTCACTAGCCTGTTAGTGACAATTTGAAAGAAATGAGAGAGCATAACCACTGAGGTTCTGATTAGCAGAGCCTCAGTGAGAAAGTTAGTCATAACACAGGTAACACATTCAGGCACACTTATGAGCACTGGGGCCCTGGCTGGCAGGGTCCCAGTGACACATATAACTAAAACAACATATATACAGTGAAAAATGGGGGTAACATGCCAGGCAAGATGGTACTTTCCTACACAACACCCCCCCCCCAAACGAAGGACAATAAGACTAGCCATGACCTGATGAGTCTTCATTGTCTAAGTGGAAATATCTGGAGAGTCCATCTGCATTGGAGTGGCTACTCCCAGGTCTATGTTCCACTGTATAGTCCATTCCCTGTAGGGATATGGACCACCTCAACAATTTAGGATTTTCACCTTTCATTTGTTTTAGCCAAAGTAGAGGTTTGTGGTCTGTCTGAACAATGAAGTGAGTGCCAAACAGGTATGGCCTCAACTTCTTCAGTGCCCAGACCATAGCAAAGGCCTCCCTCTCTATGGCAGACCAACGCTTTTCTCTAGGGCTCAACCTCCTACTAATAAAAGCAACAGGTTGATCCTGGCCCTCAGAATTAAGTTGTGATAGGACTGCCCCTACTCCTAATTCAGATGCATCAGTTTGGACATAGAATTTTTTAGAGTAACAAGGGCTTTTCAGGACAGGTGCAGAGCACATGGCCTGCTTCAGCTCCTCAAAAGCTTTCTGACAGTTTGCTGTCCATAATACCTTTTTAGGCATTTTCTTGGATGTGAGGTCATTAAGAGGGGCTGCAATGGAGCCATAGTTCTTAATGAACCTCCTGTAATACCCAGTGAGGCCTAGGAAGGCTCTCACCTGAGTCTGAGTACTAGGGGGAACCCAATCTAGAATAGTTTGGATTTTCCCCTGAAGTGGTGCAATCTGTTCCCCACCGACAAGGTGTCCCAGATAAACCACCTTCCCCTGCCCTATCTGGCACTTTGAAGCCTTGATAGTGAGGCCTGCCTTTTGCAGGGCCTCCAAAACTTTCCATAGGTGGACCAGGTGATCATCCCAGCTGGAGCTAAAGACAGCTATATCGTCCAGATATGCTGCACTAAAAGCTTCCAGCCCTTGCAGGACTGTGTTCACCAACCTCTTAAAAGTGGCAGGTGCATTTTTCAATCCAAAAGGCATTACTGTGAATTGGTAATGGCCTCCAATGGTTGAAAATGCAGTTTTTGCTTTTGCATCTTCTGATAATTTGATCTGCCAATACCCTGCAGTCAAGTCAAAAGTGCTTAGATACTTGGCAGATGCCAGTGTATCTATGAGCTCATCTGCCCTGGGTATAGGGTGAGCATCAGTTTTGGTTACCTGGTTGAGACCTCTGTAGTCAACACAAAACCGCATTTCCTTCTTTCCATCTTTGGAATGAGGTTTTGGTATAAGTACCACAGGAGAAGCCCATGGACTTTTAGAGTGCTCAACCAATCCCAGTTCTAACATTTTCTGCACCTCTTGCTTTATGCAGTCTCTGACATGGTCAGGCTGCCTATAGATTTTACTTTTGACAGGCAAGCTGTCTCCAGTATCTATAGTGTGCTCACACCAAGAAGTGGTACCTGGCACAGTAGAGAAGAGTTCAGAAAACTGACCCAGGAGATTTATGCAATGGTCTTTCTGCTCAGCAGTAAGACAATCAGCCAAAACTACACCTTCCACTAGAGCATCTTGTTCTGTGGAAGAGAAGAGATCAGGGAGAGGGTCACTCTCTTCTTCCTGTCCCTCATCAGTTGCCATGAGCAGGGTGAGATCAGCCCTGTCATAGTAGGGTTTCAGGCGATTGACATGGAGCACCCTAAGGGGACTCCTGGCAGTGCCTAAGTCAACTAAGTAGGTGACTTCACCCTTTTTTTCAACAATTGTGTGGGGTCCACTCCATTTATCTTGGAGTGCTCTTGGGGCCACAGGCTCCAAGACCCACACTTTCTGCCCTGGTTGGTACTGAACCAAAACAGCCTTCTGGTCATGCCATTGCTTTTGGAGCTCTTGGCTGGCCTGAAGGTTTTTACTGGCCTTTTTCATGTACTCAGCCATCCTTGATCTGAGGCCAAGTACATAGTCCACTATGTCTTGCTTTGGAGCTTTTAAAGGTTGTTCCCAACCCTCCTTAACAAGTGTTAGAGGACCTCTTACTGGGTGTCCAAAGAGGAGTTCAAAGGGGCTGAAGCCCACTCCTTTTTGGGGTACCTCCCTGTAAGCAAAAAGGAGGCATGGTAAAAGGATATCCCATCTCCTGAGGAGATTTTCAGGGAGTCCCATAATCATGCCTTTGAGAGTTTTATTAAATCTCTCCACCAGTCCATTTGTTTGTGGATGATAGGGTGTAGTGAACTTGTATGTCACACCACACTCCTTCCACATGGCCTTTAAGTAAGCAGACATGAAATTGCTTCCCCTGTCTGATACCACCTCTTTTGGGAAGCCCACCCTGGAAAATATTCCCAGGAGGGCCTTTGCCACTGCAGGTGCTGTAGTGGTCCTTAGAGGAATAGCTTCAAGATATCTTGTGGAATGGTCCACTACCACCAAGATAAACCTATTGCCTGAAGCAGTAGGAGGGTCAAGGGGGCCAACTATGTCAACCCCTACCCTTTCAAAGGGAACCCCAACCACAGGCAGTGGAATAAGGGGTGCCTTTGGAGTGCCACCTGTCTTGCCACTGGCTTGACAGGTTTCACAGGACTTGCAAAATTCTTTTGTGTCCTCTGACATTCTCGGCCAATGAAACAAGGGAACAAGTCTGTCCCAAGTTTTCATTTGTCCCAAATGTCCAGCTAGGGGAATGTCGTGGGCTAGAGTTAGGAGGAACTTTCTGTACTCCTGAGGAATCACTAACCTCCTGGCAGTTCCAGGTTTAGGATCCCTTGCTTCAGTGTACAAGAGGTTGTCCTCCCAGTAAACTCTGTGAGAGTCACTGACATCCCCCTTAGCTTGTTTGACAGCTTGCTGTCTTAGACCCTCTAGTGTGGGACAGGTTTGCTGTGCCACACTCAGCTCCTCCCTGGCAGGCCCCCCTTCACCCAAAAGCTCAGCAGTGTCTGTTTTCAGCTCCTCTGGTGTAGGTTCTGCACAGGGTGGAAATTCTTCTTCCTCAGAAGTAGAATCCACTGTAGAGAGAGGGATAGTAGGTAGTGCTTTACTTCTACTAGCCCTAGCTTTAGGGAGCACTTGGTCCATTGTTCCAGGATCCAAGTCACCCTGTCCTTTTTGCTTTTTGGCCTGAGCCCTGGTTAAAGCAAAAATATGCCCTGGGATGCCCAGCATTGCTGCATGGGCCTCCAACTCCACATCTGACCAAGCTGATGTCTCCAATTCATTTCCTAGTAGACATTCTACAGGTAAATCTGAGGCTACCACAACTTTCTTTGGACCAGTAACCCCCCCCCCCCAGTTGAGATTTACAACAGCCATGGGATGGCTAAGTGTGTTGTTGTGAGCATCGGTTACTTGGTACTGGTGACCAAGTAGGTGTTGTTCAGGGTGGACCAGTTTCTCTATTACCATTGTAACACTGGCACCAGTGTCCCTGTAGGCCTGAACCTCAACACCATTTATTAGGGGTAGTTGCTTGTACTTATCCATGTTAAGGGGTCAAGAAACTAAGGTGGCTAAATCAATAGCCCCCTCAGAGACTAACACAGCCTCTGTGGTCTCCCTAACATGACCAACCCCAACTAAGTTACCAAAAGTGAGCCCAGCTACTCCCTTGGATTGGCTATTAGTAGGTTTGCTCCCACCACCACTGCTATTAGTAGGGACACTAGGTGTAGCAGTAGGGGTTGTAGTGGTAGGAGGCTTGGTGCTTTTCTTTGGACAACTGGGATCTGTTGTCCAATGGCCTTTTATTTTACATAAATAGCACCATGGTTTCTTTTCTTTGTTTTGATTAGAAGAGGATTTGGGCCCACCACCCCCACCAGAGTGTTTTTGTGGGCCTGATGAAGACTCATTTTTAGATTTGTCCCCACCCTTGTCAGAAGACTTACCATCCTTCTTCTTGTTGCCATCTTTGTCACCCCCTGTATGAACTTTTCTGTTCACCCTTGTTCTGACCCATTTGTCTGCCTTCTTTCCCAATTCTTGGGGAGAGGTCAGATCAGAGTCCACCAAGTACTGGTGCAACAAATCAGACACACAATTATTAAGAATATGCTCTCTCAGGATCAAGTTATACAGGCTTTCATAATCAGTAACTTTACTGCCATGTAACCACCCCTCCAAGGCCTTCACTGAATGGTCAACAAAATCAACCCAGTCTTGTGAAGACTCCTTTTTGGTCTCTCTGAACTTCATCCTGTACTGTTCAGTGGTTAAGCCATAACCATCCAGGAGTGCATTCTTAAGAACTTTGAAATCATTGGCTTCACTTTCTTTCACAGTAAGGAGCCTATCCCTACCCTTTCCACTAAATGATAGCCATAGGATAGCAGCCCACTGCCTTTGAGGAACATCCTGTACAACAACAGGCCCTCTCAAGTGCAGCAAACCACTTGTTAATGTCATCCCCCTCCTTATAAGGGGGAACTATCTTGTGCAGATTCCTGGAATCATGCTCTTTTGCAGGATGACTATGGGGAATACTTCTGCTGCCACCATGGGTTTCTAAACCCAACTTCTGTCTTTCTTTCTCTAGTTCTAAGGACTGTCTATCCAAATCCAGCTGTTGCTTCTTGAGCTTCAGTCTGGTTTGTTCCACTCTCAATTTATTGAGCTCCCTTTCTAACAATCTGTCATCAGGGTGGGTGGGAGCGACATGTCTAGAAACAGAAGTATGATGAGAAAGGACAGAAGGAGACCTGCCCCTAACAGAAGGCACCCTAACAGCTTGGCTCACAGAAACAACACTTCTACTATGATGAGAAGGAATACTCTTACTGAGATGTGAGACCACACTATCTGTATGATGTGACTCAACATCAGTTCCAACTATGCTAGGTTGTCTGCTAGGGGGCAGGCTTTGAAGCTTCCCTCCCACTTCTTTAGCTAGGGGAGCCCCAGATTCAGAGTGGGAACCATCAGCTAACTTTTCAACAGGAGTGCCAGCTGTGGCATTATCCTGTTCAACAAGCATATTCACTAACAGTTCTCTAGAAGGATTCTTCCTTACACTTAAACCTCTTTCTATGCAGAGACTCCTTGCTTCTTTCCAGCTAAGGTGATCATAAGCAAGTTTGGACAGATCAACAGTTTGGCCTGTGCCAGACATTTTAGACAGTGTTTAAGTGACAGAAAAAGTGAAGAAAAAGTTTTTCAGAACTTTTAGAAAGACAGAAAAAAAACTTTTAAAACTTTTTAAGAACTTTTTAGAAAGTTAGAGGTACTTTGCAGCACTTTAGAAAAGAAGTGAGAAAAGAAATGCAAAACATTTTGGTTAGGTGTACATACACTGAAATTGTTTTGTATATTTTTCTCTTATGAAAAGTACAATGACAAAATTGGTAAGTAGTTACAGAGCACTTATCCCACCATTGCACAACCAATGTAGGAGGCTGGACTGGCTTGTAGTGAGTACCAAGGGGTACTTACACCTTGCACCAGGCCCAGGTATCCCTTATTAGTGTATAGGGTGTCTAGCAGCTTAGGCTGATAGATAATGGTAGCTTAGCAGAGCAGCTTAGGCTGAACTAGGAGACGAGTGAAGCTCCTACAGTACCACTAGTGTCATATGCACAATATCATAAGAAAACACAATACACAGATATACTAAAAATAAAGGTACATTATTTTTATGACAATATGCCAAAAGTATCTCAGTGAGTACCCTCAGTATGAGGATAGCAAATATACACAAGATATATGTACACAATACCAAAAATATGCAGTATAGTCTTAGAAAACAGTGCAAACAATGTATAGTTACAATAGGATGCAATGGGGACACATAGGGATAGGGGCAACACAAACCATATACTCCAAAAGTGGAATGTGAACCACGAATGGACCCCAAACCTATGTGACCTTGTAGAGGGTCGCTGGGACTGTAAGAAAACAGTTAGGGTTAGAAAAATAGCCCACCCCAAGACCCTGAAAAGTGAGTGCAAAGTGCACTAAAGTTCCCCAAAGGACAAAGAAGTCGTGATAGGGGAATTCTGCAGGAAAGACACAAACCAGCAATGCAACAACGATGGATTTCCAGTCGAGGGTACCTGTGAAACAAGGGGACCAAGTCCAAAAGTCACAAGCAAGTCGGAGATGGGCAGATGCCCAGGAAATGCCAGCTGTGGGTGCAAAGAAGCTGCTACTGGACAGTAGAAGCTGAGGATTCTGCAAGAACGACAAGGGCTAGAGACTTCCCCTTTGGAGGATGGATCCCTCACGCCGTGGAGAGTTGTGCAGAAGTGTTTTCCTGAAGAAAGACCGCAAACAAGCCTTGTTAGCTGTAAGTCGTGCGGTTAGCGTTTTTGGATGCTGCTGTGGCCCAGGAGGGACCAGGATGTTGCCAATTGCGTCAGGGGACAGAGGGGACGTCGAGCAAGACAAGGAGCCCTCTCAGAAGCAGGCAGCATCCACAGAAGTGCCGGAACAGGCACTATGAAGTGGAGTGAAACGGTGCTCACCCGAAGTCGCACAAAGGAGTCCCACGTCGCCGGAGGACAACTTAGGAGGTCGTGCAATGCAGGTTAGAGTGCCGTAGACTCAGGCTGGACTGTGCACAAAGGATTTCCGCCGGAAGTGCACGGAGGCCGGAGTAGCTGCAAAAGTTGCGGTTCCCAGCAATGCAGTCTGGAGTGGGGAGGCAAGGACTTACCTCCACCAAACTTGGACTGAAGAGTCACTGGACTGTGGGAGACATTTGGACAGAGTTGCTGGATTCAAGGGACCTCGCTCGTCGTGCTGAGAGGAGACCCAGGGTACCGGTGATGCAGTTCTTCGGTGCCTGCGGTTGCAGGGGGACGATTCCGTCGACCCACGGGAGATTTCTTCGGAGCTTCTAGTGCAGAGAGGAGGCAGACTATCCCCACAGCATGCACCACCAGGAAAACAGTCGAGAAGGCGGCAGGATCAGCGTTACAAGGTCGCAGTAGTCGTCTTTGCTACTATGTTGCAGTTTTGCAGGCTTCCAGCGCGGCCAGCAGTCGATTCCTTGGCAGAAGGTGAAGAGAGAGATGCAGAGGAACTTGGATGAGCTCTTGCATTCGTTATCTAAGGAATCCCCAAAGACAGAGACCCTAAATAGCCAGAAAAGAGGGTTTGGCTACTTAGGAGAGAGGATAGGCTAGAAACACCTGAAGGAGCCTATCAGAAGGAGTCTCTGACGTCACCTGCTGGCACTGGCCACTCAGAGCAGTCCAGTGTGCCAGCAGCACCTCTGTTTCCAAGATGGCAGAGGTCTGGAGCACACTGGAGGAGCTCTGGGCACCTCCCAAGGGAGGTGCAGGTCAGGGGAGTGGTCACTCCCCTTTCCTTTGTCCAGTTTCGTGCCAGAGCAGGGCTGAGGGGTCCCTGAACCGGTGTAGACTGGCTTATGCAGAAATGGGCACCATCTGTGCCCATGAAAGCATTTCCAGAGGCTGGGGGAGGCTACTCCTCCCCAGCCCTAACACCATTTTCCAAAGGGAGAGGGTGTAACACCCTCTCTCTGAGGAAGTCCTTTGTTCTGCCTTCCTGGGCCAGGCCTGGCTGGACCCCAGGAGGGCAGAAACCTGTCTGAGGGGTTGGCAGCAGCAGCAGCTGCAGTGAAACCCCGGGAAAGGCAGTTTGGCAGTGCCAGGGTCTGTGCTAGAGACCCGTGGGATCATGGGATTGTGCCAACTATGCCAGGATGGTATAGAGGGGGAATTCCATGATCATAGACATGTTACATGGCCATATTTGGAGTTACCATTGTGAAGCTACTTATAGGTAGTGACCTATATGTAGTGCACGCGTGTAATGGTGTCCCTGCACTCACAAAGTCCGGGGAATTGGCCCTGAACAATGTGGGGGCACCTTGGCTAGTGCCAGGGTGCCCACACACTAAGTAACTTAGCACCCAACCTTTACCAGGTAAAGGTTAGACATATAGGTGACTTATAAGTTACTTAAGTGCAGTGTAAAATGGCTGTGAAATAACGTGGACGTTATTTCACTCAGGCTGCAGTGGCAGGCCTGTGTAAGAATTGTCAGAGCTCCCTATGGGTGGCAAAAGAAATGCTGCAGCCCATAGGGATCTCCTGGAACCCCAATACCCTGGGTACCTCAGTACCATATACTAGGGAATTATAAGGGTGTTCCAGTATGCCAATGTAAATTGGTAAAATTGGTCACTAGCCTGTTAGTGACAATTTGAAAGAAATGAGAGAGCATAACCACTGAGGTTCTGATTAGCAGAGCCTCAGTGAGACAGTTAGTCATAACACAGGTAACACATTCAGGTACACTTATGAGCACTGGGGCCCTGGCTGGCAGGGTCCCAGTGACACATATAACTAAAACAACATATATACAGTGAAAAATGGGGGTAACATGCCAGGCAAAATGGTACTTTCCTACACCCTCGGTCAAACTTTTACCTTCCAAGTTAAAAACTTTTCTGGAGCTTTTCTTCCCCAATGTCGGACGACCCTCGTCAGCAATCCAATTTCAAGCAATGTCCTCAGATTGCCTTTCCAGGAGCCCACAGTCAATTCCTGGAAGTCTGGGGCACCAGAGCTTTTAAGCAGGGTGAACCTGCAAGTCAGACTGAAATGCGGTCGACGTTGGCCGGCGGTTCGGTCCACTTATGGAGCTTTTTTCTAAAGTTGCTCCAAACTTCTCCAAACTTCTAGATCTTCTTACAAAAGTACTTTCAATGCCTATCAAGTGTCAACAACTTATCCCAAGGTTCCAGAAGCTCAGAGTTGCTTCTTGAAGGTTAGGACTTCATCTTCTTGAATGCACCTGGTACAAATGCTAAAATGGCCACTGGTCAGCTGGGCTATTTTTGCAGGATTTGATGCAGGGGACTCTGGTCAGCTCCATTCTACCTGTAGCTTATAGGAAGTCCCTTCTTGGAGTTGTAGAAGTAAGGCAAAGTCCTTTTCTCACAGTATGGAGCTGATGCAGTCCTTTTGAGTGCAGGCTTCAGGTGCAGGCCAGCGGTCCATCAGGGCAGTCTTCCTTCTTTTTCTTGTCTTGTTCCAGCAGGAATCTGAAGTGTTGGGGCAGTTCAGCGATATTATCCTTGCTCCTGGGGTGGCAAGCAGAAGGGTGCTTCTGTACAATCACATGCATGCTACCACCTTTTTGAGTGACCACTCCCTGGGAAGCGTGGCATTCCTCCAGAATCCATAATGGCAAAAATTAATTCTTAAAGTTTAGATGTGGCTGAGTCCACCCACCCACTGGTGTGGCTAAGTTTCCCTTAACACACTCCTTTCCAGCCCTCTCTTAATCTAATCAGGGGGCACCTGGCTGCAGGAAATAGGGAAGCTCCATTTACTGTCCCAAATGTCCTTCCCTCCTTTGAAGCCCAGTTTGGCTGCTCTTCCCCATCCTGTTCTGAATCTGCTGAGGTAATTCTCTTCCCACCAGATGCTGCCTTTGTTTCAGCCCAGGCCACTTCACACCTCATCAAGGCAGCCTGGCCAGAGGCTGACAAATCAGGTTAGAGCAATACAGGGCTGAAGTTGGTAACTTTTAGTAAGAGTTCTAAAACTCTTTCCCTGTTCAAGTTATATTAAATGCAACAGTGGCAAGCTGTTGGATGTATTATAACTTTTTATTTGATTCTAAACTTGATACATTTAGGGTCAGATGTAGCAAATTCCGAATTTGCGATTCGGAAATTGCTGGTCGGTGCGACTCGCAATTTCTGAATCGCAAATTCGGATGCAGAACGGTGTCTCAGACACCGTCTGCGAATCGCAATGGGGTCGCAAAGACCCAACTCATTAATATTAATGAGGTAGGTCGCATTTTGCGACCCCATTGCGATTCCCTGCACTCACAGGGATGGTGGCCTGCTGGAGACAGCAGACCTCCATGTCTGTGACTGCTTTTTAAATAAAGCAGTTTTTTTGGGGGGGGATTGCAGCCCGTTTTCCTTAAAGGAAAACGAGTTGCAATACAAAAAAATTACGAAACCATTTGGTTTCGGTTTTTCAGAGCAGGCAGTGGTCCATTGGACCACTGTCTGCTCTGAAAAAACATTTATGGCAACATTCACAAAGGGGAAGGGGTCCCAATGGGACCCCTTCCCTTTTGCGTATGGGTTACCACCAGTGTGACACTGGTGGTAACTGCGAATTGCTTTGTGACCGCGTTCGCGGTCACAAAGCAATTCTGCATCGCGGTGAGACTCGCAACACCCCTTCCTATTTGGGAGTCGCATTCCCATTTTGCGGGTCGGTACCGACTCGCAAAGTGGGAATGTACATTGCAATGCGCGTTTTGCATGGCGCAAACAGCGATTTTCGCAGTTTGCGCCATGCAAAACGCATGCTACATATGGCGCTTAGCTCCTTCCTATGGAAAATAAGATTTTATTATTTTAAAATAAAGTCTCTCCACGTTAGCCTGTGGAGCCCATTCACTGCAATGGGGAAACACTAATTTGGCTATTTTTCCCTCACCAGGGCTTATAAAACATGCTTTATTTGCACAGAGCAAAAGTCCCTGCTTATAGGTACACTGCACCCAGCCCTGGGGGCACTTAGGACATACCTTAGGGGTGACATATGTAAAAATAAGGTAGCTTAGGACTTTGGAAGTACTTTTAATTTCAATGTTGAATTTTGGGGTAACTTAAACTTAAAAGCAGCCAGCAAGGCAAGCCTGCCTTTAAAATGGCACTGGGCACCACAGCAGTGCGCCTATGGGTGTATTACCTATGCTGGGGTCCCTAAAACTACATGCACAGCGATAACTAGGGCCTTACTGGCAGGTTGGTACAGCCAATTATAATTAGCCTAATTTGCTTATACCATTTAATCAGAGTACAGTCCCTGGACTGTTTAGTAGTGCCCAGGGTACCATCAGAGTCAGAAAAACTTCGGTATGAGTCAAATATGGGGGCAAAAAGTGAGGGGCCTTCTGCAATCAGCCCAGTTTTACAACACCTAGGTTTTGCTAATTTCTATAGGTGATTTATGATAACTTTTCTATTGTGGCCTCTCCCATTACTAAGCTTCTGCGCATGGGAATGACGTTTTCTTGGACCCCATAAGCAGAGCAAGCTTTTAAACAACTTAAGAGTACTTTTACTAGACGGCCCATATGCAAACTCTCAGACCCCACCCAACCTTTCATTGTAGAGGCAGATGCATCTTGGGTAGTGGTGGGAGGAGTGTTGCTGAAAAAGGACAAGGAGTCTGGTTTATTATATCCTGTCTCATTCTTTTCTCACAAATTGAGCCCTGCAGAATAAAATTATTCAGTAGGGGAGAAAGAGTTGTTGGCTATAAAAAGAGCTTTTTAGGATTGGTGGCACTATTTATTAGGAGCCTTGCATACTGTTAGAGTCCTCACAGATCACAGGAATTTGCAGTTTTTTAAATCGCCAGTGTTTTGTCTTTGAGACTGCTGGACTGGACCCAAATTTTTAGTGACTTTGACTTTGTCATTCAGTTTCAAGCGGGATGTCAGCATGGGAAAGCAGATGTTCTCTCACATCTGGGATATGACTCACCTGAAATACCTATTGAACGTCCACCCATAATTTCTAAGGAGCATATTTTGGGGGCCTTATAATCTGAAGAACAAGTCACTAGAGAGGTGTTGCGAGCTCAACAAGCCCAAGAGACACAGGGGGTCATTCTGACCTCGGCGGTAAAAGGCGCTTACCGCCGGTCAGAAGACCGCCATAACACCGCCGCGGGCGCGGGAAACCGCCACGGTCATTCTGACTCGCAACAGGCAAACCGCCAAAAACCTGACATCCACAAAAGTCCGCCACACCAACGGCCAGCGAAAAACTGGCGATGACCAAACCTCCACCTTCACGCCAACAGAAATACGCCCATTCCATTCTGACCCACGAATCCACGCGGCGGTCTTTCAACTGCAGTATTCCATTGGCGGTACACACCGCCGCGGTCAAAATACACACACAGCTCCAAAACACTGCCACATTGGACATTTTGAAATACACACACCTGATACACATACAAACACCACTCCCACACACCCAACACAATATAAAACACACACCCACATCACCCACAAACCCCTACGACCACCATTTATTGACTAAGGCCAGAGAGAGACACCACAAGCTAGTACAGAGCATTCACAGGCACATTACACCATCACTCACACAACATCCACGCACAAACCACCACTCACCACCACACTCACCACACTCATCACCACAAACACCACCCCACACTTCATCCACACCACCCCATGGCACCCCAAAGACACCCCAGGTTTTCAGACGCTGAACTCAGGGTCATGGTGGAGGAAATAGTTCGGGTAGAGCCCCAGTTCTTCGAGACACAGGTGCAGAACACCACCATTGCCAGGAAGATGGAGCTATGGCAAAGAATAGTGGACAGGGTCAACGCTGTGGGTCAGCATCCACGAAATCGGGACGACATCAGGAAGCGGTGGAACGACCTACGGGGGAAGGTTCGTTCCATGGTATCCAGACACAACATCGCGGTGCAGAAGACTGGCGGCGGACCCCCACCTCAACCCCCAGAATTTACAACATGGGAGGAACAGGTCTTGGCGATCCTGCATCCTTAGGGCCTCGCAGGAGTAGGCGGAGGAATGGTCTCTGGTAAGTCTAATCTCAACTACTTCATCCCCCCCACCCACCGGCATGCCAAATCATACCCCCACCCTCCCCCCACCCCCATCACACATCCTCCTTGCTAATGTCTCACCATCACAACCAACCCATCCAACACCAAGCCCTGCATGCGACCACAAACCATGGACACCCATCACCTAAGCATGCCCACTGCACATACCCATCCCCCCCCAAACCACCGTCACAACAGCCCCCACAAGGGAATACCAGCACTGGGGTACACGGGCACCCACCCATTGCACGCTATGGCACACACAGAAGCAATAACCATACTCTTATACCCCTGCAGGACCCGAACGCCACGACACCGCCCAGGAGGGTCCAGAAATGTCCATTCCACCCCCAGAAGAGGCCCACAGTGATGACAGCAGCTCTGTCTCCCTGGACCCAGATGACCAGCCCGGCCCATCGGGGACCTCGGGACAGTCGGTTCCCCTCAGACAGCCACAGGCCACAGCAGACCTACCCCCCTCTGGGAACACCAGCACAGCACCCACACAGCGGGCCCATGCCTCTGTCTCCAGGACACGTCAAGCAGCGGTGTGTCCACCACTACAGGGCACCCAGGTTAACCCACCACCCCAACAACAACAGGGACCTGGGGGAAGTGGTAGTGGGCACACGGTCCAGGGGACAGAGGCCCAGGGAAACAGGGGAACTGGGAGGGCTACTGTGCGACAGGGGGGGGACAGGCCCAGGGAACCCACTCTCCACGAGGCCCTATCCTCCATCATGGGAGCATACCACCACTCCCAGGAGACGATGGCGACGGTCCTGGCCAGGTTCCAGGAGATCCAGGTACTGCAGGAGGAACAGTTTATGGGGTTCAGGGAAGAACTCAGAAACATCAGTTCCGCAATGGGCACCATCGTTGTGGCTCTCAATCAGATTGTCAGCACATTGCGGGACCATGTGGCACCACAAAGGGCCCCTGTCGCTAGCATGGACCAAGAACAGGCTACCACCTCCGCCGGCGCTAGTGGACAGGAGGCCCCGACACAAGAACAACAGGCCACCAGAACCCCACCCCCTGCAGAAGGAGAACCACCCCGCAAGCGGGGCCTGAGATCTAGGAAGAAGACAGAGTAGGATGCCAAGACCCCCGCCAGGAAAGGATACCCCCTGATTGTCATCCCACTGTCCCACATTGTCACCCTGTCCAACCTTAAACTGCCCCTGCTCCACCTTCCACAGGCATATGGACAATGCACCTGTGAGACTGAAAATCTGGACTCTGCCATGGACATTCCTCCACCATCACCCATCACCGAATTGCAACCATTACCCAAAATTGAGCACTTTAATAAACACACTTATTGCACAAAAATAATCTGGAGTCTGCCTGTATTTTTGAACAAATGTATTACACAGAACCGTGCCAAAATGTCCAGTTACATTGTGATGACAACATACCACTGTCACACAGCTGTAGTCCATGGGGAAACAAAGCAGAGGTCACGGAGTGGGGCCCATATCTCTGAAATTGGAAGGGAAAGTCACAACTCAGTTAACAAACACTGGTGGGAAACTCAGACAGTAGAGAGGCAGGAGACTTTAAGTAAATGTAAAATGCCGGTGTTGATTCTTACCTGTATGTTATTGAAAATACTGCTGTATTACTGTGTCCCTGTTGTCTGTGTCGTCCTCTTCGTCTTCCTCCTCTTCACTCTCCGCAGGCTCCACAGCTGCCACAACACCACCATCTGGACCATCCTCCTGCAGGAAAGGCACCTGGCGTCGCAAAGCCAGGTTGTGAAGCATACAGCAGGCCACGATGATATGGCACACCTTCTTTGGTGAGTACATTAGGGATCCACCTGTCATATGGAGGCACCTAAACCTGGCCTTCAGGAGGCCGAAGGTCCGCTCGATCACCCTCCTAGTACGCCCATGGGCCTCATTGTACCGTTCCTCTGCCCTTGTCCTGGGATTCCTCACTGGGGTCAGTAGCCATGACAGGTTGGGGTAACCAGAGTCACCAATTAGCCACACACGGTGTCTCTGAAGTAGTTCCATCACGTAAGTGATGCTGCTATTTCGCATGATGTACGCGTCATGCACTGACCCAGGGAACTTGGCATTTACATGGGAGATGTACTGGTCAGCCAAACAGACCACCTGGACATTCATGGAATGATAACTTTTTCTGTTCCTGTACACCTGTTCACTCGTGCTGGGGGGGGACCAAAGCAACATGTGTCCCATCAATTGCACCAATGATGTTGGGAATATGTCCAAGGGCATAGAAATCACCCTTCACTGTAGCCAAATCGCCCACCTCAGGGAAAACAATGTAGCTCTGCATGTATTTCAGCAGGGCAGACAACACTCTGGACAACACCTTGGAAAACATAGGCTGAGACATCCCTGATGAAATGGCCACTGTTGTTTGAAATGACCCACTTGCCAAAAAATGGAGTACTGACAGAACCTGCACTAGAGGGGGGATCCCTGTGGGTTGGCGGATGGGAGACATCAGGTCTGGCTCCAGCTGGGCACACAGTTCCTGTATAGTGGCTCTGTCAAGCCTGTATGTCAGTATGACATGTCTTTCTTCCATTGTCGACAGGTCCACCAGCGGTCTGTCCACGGGAAGATTCCTCCATCTCCTAGCAAGTCCCAGCGGACGGTGCCTAGGAAGGACAACATGGAGCACAGAGTCAATCAACCCACAGGTACGTTCCCACAGCTTGCACAGTACACGATTCTCAATGCATTGAATGGCTTGTATGAGTGTTGATGCAAGGCCTAGGCATGTGTGACGCAGTAGAAATTAAGATATGGGGGCCCTTGAAATGGCGGCTGCCTGACCTGTGAAGTGCGACAGTGGGATGTGAGGTCAATGCGCTGGCGTGGCACACCGTGGCGGTAGGCGGTCGAAGACCGTGGCGCAAAGCCGCATTGGTTAACATTGAACCCTATGGGTTTCAGGAGCCAATGACGATGTGCGCCGGCGGTCGCGGTACGCCCCGCCGCGGTACGCCCCGCCGCGGGCGTGACCGCCATTTTCTATCTGCTTAATCACTCGATACCTGATCATCCACAGGAGAGGACCTATACTGCAAGTGCTGCTGTGACCTCGGTCTG
Organism: Pleurodeles waltl; assembly: GCF_031143425.1. Taxonomy (NCBI): domain Eukaryota; kingdom Metazoa; phylum Chordata; class Amphibia; order Caudata; family Salamandridae; genus Pleurodeles; species Pleurodeles waltl. The sequence continues at coordinate 1,008,340,731 of NC_090445.1, forward strand.
GAAGAGACAATGGCTGCTGCGACTGGGGAAAGGGCCCCTGCCTTCACTTCTGAAGAATTGGAGAAACTCGTGGATGGGGTCCTCCACCAGTATGCGCTACTCTACGGTCCTCCAGACCAACAGGTAAGTACACTGGGACCATGCTTTGTGGCCAATGCCTGGGTTGAGTGGGGTGAATGAAAGATGGTGGGGAGGGGAGCGAATGAGGCATGCATCAAACGACAGATGAGAGCATGTGCCACATGGCAAGGGTGGGGATGGGGGGGCCACTCACATCGAGCATGCAGAAGGTGATGATTTTTTTTTTCTCCCCCTGTACATGTCACATAGGTCAGCGCCCATCAGAAAATCGACATTTGGCATGCCATCGCCAAGGACGTCCGGACCCTGGGGGTCCTCAACAGACGGGGCACCCACTGCCGGAAGAGGTGGGAGGACATCCGCCGCGGGAGCAGGAAGACCGCAGAGGCTCTGCTGGGGATGGCCTCCCAACGTAGGAGGGGTGCCAGTCGTACCTTGACCCCCCTGATGTCCCGGATCCTGGCGGTGGCCTACCCCGATTTGGTTGGGTGCGTGAGGACATCACAGCAGACACAAGGGGGTGAGTACATGCACATTCTGCTGATTTTGCGCACATTGGAGGTGTCTGGGTGGGGGAGGAGGGCTGTGGGTATCCCTAGGCCAGGGCGATTTCTGTAGGCTAGGCCCCTCCGTTAGGCATGGCCCTGTGCCCCCGCCCCCCACCTCTGTAGGTTGCCTAGTACAGCTATTCATGGCCCTGTGTCACCTATGTGTGGAGTTGTCGTTCATAGGCTTGTAGGCCATGTCCCACGGATTGAGTAGTGTACCCCAAGTGCGCGGCGTAGTGCAGGGGGCTTCTGTGTCTGTCCTCTCCGCCAACGGTGTCGCCAATGCATGCACTCAACATGTCTTTGTTTCTCCACCCCCCCCCTTTTTTGGTGGTCTTCCTGTTCATGTGTGCATTAGCATCATCAGGCGGAGGAGAAGTGGCATCGGAGCACGAGGGAGCTGCATCTCACATGGCCATGGAGGGCCATGCAACTGACTCGGATTTCACCAGTGAGACGGAGGGCGAGGGGAGCTCCACAGCGGGGACACGTGGTGACACCAGCGGCACAGACATATCCTCGGAAGGGAGCTCCCTTGTGGTGGCGGCAACATCCGTGCCCACCGCAACAACAGGTACAGCCGCCACCCAGCGCACCAGCTCCGCCCTCCCAGCAGCCCCTCAGCGTTCGCCCCGTGCCCGCTCACCCAGGAAGGTGGGCATCTCCTTCGCCCCAGGCACCTCAGGCCCTGCCCCAGTTACCCCTGCTGCCCTCAGTGAGGAGGTCATTGACCTCCTGAGGACGCTCATTGTTGGGCAGTCTACCCTTTTGAATGCCATCCAGGGTGTAGAAAGGGAGGTGCACCGGAGTAATGCATACCTGGAGGGCATTCATTCGGGTCAGGCTGCCCATCAGCGATCTATCAACGCTCTGGCTTCAGCACTGATGGCAGCCATTGTCCCTGTCTCCTGCCTCCCTCCTCCAACTTCCTCATACCAGTCCCACCCCCCTGTACCTCTGCCTATCCCAGACACACCTACAGGCCAGCCTGCACACACCTCAACACCCAAGGGAAGCTCATCCAGACATAAGCACCACACATAACACAAGCATTCACCCAAGCAACATCCACATGCAGACATGCCAACAGCCACTGCCTCCTCTGTGTCCCCCTCCTCCTCGTCTCCCTCCTCCCTCCCTGTGATGTCTCCACTCACACTTGCATGCACAACATCTTCAGCCACTACGTCCATCACCAGCACACCCACCAGAACACTCCGCACACGTGCAGTCACCACCCCCACTACCATTTACACGTCCCCTGTGTCCTCTCCCAGTGTGTCTGTCACCCCCTCTTCCAAACCACACAAACGCAGGCAGCCATCCACCTCACGACAGCCTCCAGCACAAGCACCTGCACCCAAAGACACCAGACTTCACTCTCCTACAACCACATCCTCTTCCTCCACTCCCATACCCACTACAACTACCCGTCCCTGTCTTCCTAAATTGATTTTCCTTTCCAACCTTGACCTCTTTCCAACAACTGACCCACCCCCTCCATCTCATAAGACTCCAATCAGCACCTCAGCCACCACAAAACCTGGACCTACAAAGACAATAGTCCAAGGATTTTGGAGTCCACCACCTTCAAGGCCAGCTACTTCGGCTAGGAGTAAAGAGACGGCCAGCCCACCCCCTGAAAAAAAAGCCAAGAAAGCCAGTGCCTGGCGCGACAGGCCAAAGACAGCAGGCTCCAAAAGCACTACCCTGGCACCGTCAGGGAGTGGGGTGCCACCTGCCACACCGCCAAAGGGAGGAAAGGGCCACAGACGAGCAGGGAAGGGTGGCAAGGGCAGCACGCCCGACAAGTCCGGCGAGCTGCCCAGGAGGGCCCCACCAGCCCCATTCCAGGTGTGCAGGAGGACTCCCACGGGCCCGGGACGGCAGCACAGGAGGGCCCCGCAAGCGAGAAGACAGATGTGTACGAAGGGCCCGGCAGCCACATGTCAGGTGGCGAGTGAAATCCATGTAATGGCCGGATCTGGTGACCTGGACACACATGTCAAGCACCGCTGATCAGGGTCCTTCAAGCCAAGCACCGCTGAACAGGGCCCTTCAAGTCAAGCACCGCTGAACAGGGCCCTTCAAGTCAAGAACCGCTGAACAGGGCACCGCCGTCTCAAGAACCGCTGAACAGGGCCCTTCAAGTCAAGCACCGCTGAACAGGGCCCTTCAAGTCAAGAACCGCTGAACAGGGCACCGCCGTCTCAAGAACCGCTGGACAGGGCCCTTCATCTCAAGCACCGCTGAACAGGGCCCTTCAAGTCAAGAACCGCTGAACAGGGCACCGCCGTCTCAAGAACCGCTGAACAGGGCCCTTCAAGTCAAGCACCGCTGAACAGGGCCCTTCAAGTCAAGAACCGCTGAACAGGGCACCGCCGTCTCAAGAACCGCTGAACAGGGCCCTTCAAGTCAAGCACCGCTGAACAGGGCCCTTCAAGTCAAGAACCGATGAACAGGGCACCGCCGTCTCAAGAACCGCTGAACAGGGCCCTTCAAGTCAAGCCCCGCTGAACAGGTCCCTTCAAGTCAAGAACCGCTGAACAGGGCACCGCCGTCTCAAGAACTGCTGAACAGAGCCCTTCATCTCAAGCACCGCTCCGCTGGGCCCTTCAACTCAAGCACCGCTCCGCTGGGCACCGCCGTCTCTGCACCGCTCCGCTGGGCCCTTCATCTCAAGCACCGCTCCGCTGGGCACCGCCGTCTCTGCACCGCTCCGCTGGGCCCTTCAACTCAAGCACCGCTCCGCTGGGCAATCCACCCAATGTAGAGACTTGTGAGACTGTGGCTTTGCACTCCCCAGTATGGCACAGTGGGCAATCCACCCACTGTAGAGACTTGTGAGACTGTGGCTTTGCACTCCCCAGGATGGCACAGTGGGCAATCCACCCACTGTAGAGACTTGTGAGACTGTGGCTTTGCACTCCCCAGGATGTAACAGTGGCCATGGAGGCCCCTCGTGGATCTGGCGTCGTGGACTCATCTGGCTGAGGTGCCCCCCCTTCCCTTCCCCCTGAGGTGCCTGTAGTTTTGCTATCTGATGCCCCTGCAGTGTTCTCTCCATTGGAGTCGGGTATCCTGTGTGGGCTTTGCCCATGTGTTTAGGCCCATTGGCCCACGAACAATGGCTGATACCCAATTTGGACAGGACAATTTACATATGTATATATAGTTATAGATGTTTGATATATTTTTTTACTTAGCCGTACAATATACTTCAAATTTCATGGTCATTTTATTTTGTCTTTGCTTTCTTCCGGGGGGTTTGGGGGTGTCACTCTGAGTTGTTGCTCTGCATTGATGTGTATGTAGTTGTGGGTGAGGGTGGGTGTGTCGCGTATGTGTGTCCCCGTAATTTTTTACCTCCACCCTCCCCTGTGTCGTAGGTCCTGTACTCACCGTTGTCTTCTGCGCCGGCGTTTGTGCTCCTGGTAGAGGAGCAGGAAGACAATGGGGGTCATTCCGACCCTGGTGGTCAAAGACCGCCAGGGCCGCGAATGACGGAAGCACCGCCAACAGGCTGGCGGTGCTTCCTTGCCCATTCTGACTGCGGCTAGAAAACCGGGGCCGGCGGTTTCCCGCCGGTTTACCCCCGGCTGGGCGAATCCGCCATGGCGGCGCTGCAAGCAGCGCCGCCATGGGGATTCTGACCCCCTTACCGCCAGCCTGTTTCTGGCGGTTCTCACCGCCAGGAAGAGGCTGGCGGTAACAGGTGTCTAGGGGCAGTGCAGGGGCCCCCTAACAGGGCCCCATTAAGCTTTTCACTGTCTGCTTAGCACGACGGGTGCAACTGCACCCGTCGCACCCCCGCAACACCGCTGGCTCCATTCGGAGCCGGCTTCTGTGTTGCAGGGCTCCTTCCCGCTGGGCCGGCGGGAAGGTCAGAATGGCACCAGCGGTCTTTTGACCGCGGTGCGGCCAAATGGCGGTTCCCGCCAGGCGGGCGGCAACCGCCGCCCGCCGGGGTCAGAATGACCCCCAATAGCTGGTAGGATGTGTAGTTCGGGTTCCATGCTGTCCAGATTCCTCGTGGAGTGTGTAGAGGTGAGCGTTTTCCGTTCGTAATGGCTGTTTCCGCCGTGTTTTTATCGGCGGGGCTACCGCCCCGGAAAAGCTGGCGGATTGGTGGGTTGTGATAGGGTGGGCGGTACATTGTCTCCCGCCTGTCTGTTGGCGGTGACCGCCGCGCTGTTTGTTTGTCCCGCCGTGGCGGTCGGAGTGTTAAAGTGGCGGTCTCTGTTGGCGGTTTCCGCCAGGGTCAGAATTCCATTTTTTTTACCGCCTGCCTGTTGGCGGGTTGGCCGCCGCTTTAACACCGACCGCCAGGGTTGTAATGAGGGCCACAGTGTCTGGCACAAAAATATAATGCACACACAGTACAAGATTTGTTATACATTCAGAGAGGGTTATTTGTTCCCACTATACCATTGCGGCTAAAGAGTGTTGTCATTCTCACTTGCTCTCAGGTCATCTGGGGAAAAAGTCTATAGATCTTCTTAGAAGACATTTTTGGTGGCCAACACTTTCTACAGATACAAAACAATATATACAAAAATGTCACATGTGCACAGAGTAAAAGTGTACACCTGCAGGACTGTTAACTCCTCTACCGACTCCTCCTTCCCCATGGTACAAAATTTCAATAGATTTTATCGTAGAGGTGCCAAAGACAGTACAGGGGATTACTTCCATTTTTGTGGTGGTTGACTTGTTGACCAAAACGTCTCATTTTATAGCCTTAAAAGGCCTACTTGCCTCTAAAGATTTGGCAAAAATTGTGGGCCTCATCACGATTTTGACGGTCCTTTAACAGTCCGCCAAAGCGGCTGCAGGCAAAAGACCACCAGTAGTGGAGGTCTTTTGCCCGCAATTTTAGGAGTGTTCTGCATTTTCACCCGCTGGCCCAGCAGAACACTCACCACAACATTGATGCCGGCTCGTAATTGAGCCGGGCCGTGAAATGCACGATGGGGCTGTGTCTGGTGTCCCCTGCACTGCCCATGCAAGGGGCCCACAAGATCCCCATTCTGCCAACCTTTCCATGGTGGTGTTTACTGTCATGGAAAGGATGGCGGATGGGGACTCGTAATCCCCAGGGCAGCGCTGCCTTGGCGGATTACAACCACCAGGCATGCCAGGCTGCAGGCTAGCTGCAGCCTGGCAGTGTCGGCCGTTGGACCGTGGTGGCTCTGCCACGGTCATAATGGGGCAGTCGGACCGCCCTGTCTGCGGTGGTCAGACTGCAATCGTGAGGCTGGCAGTTGTAAGACCGCCAGTCTCATAATGAGGCCCTGTATGTTTACATGGTCTGCCATCCATTATTGTTTCTGATTGTGAGTCCCAATTTGTTGACAGATTCGGGAGTGTGTTGGGTAACTTATTACAGATTTACATTTGTTTGTCTTCAAGCCACCACCCACTAATGGATGGTCAAACTGGGGAAATAAATCAGTGCCTTGTGCAATATTTAAGGTGCCAGTTACTACATTCTGTTTATGATTGGGATGCTTATCTCTGGGCTGGTGAATTTGCTCCCAATAATGGAATGCACTCTTCTACAACATTCTCTCCTTTCTTTAGCACTTATGGCTTTCACTCTCATTTCCTGCTTTAACTCTCCTCTTCCACTTCCTCTACTCCTGCTACCCAGGAGTTAGTGGATCACATACATGATATACAGAATGCTGCGCAAAACAATCTCGATAAAGCTAAAGGAGATTACAAATGTAATGCAGGCCTTCATCAACACCCCAGTCCTGAGTACTCTATTGGACAGATGGTATGGTTATCCACACACAACATTGCTTTGAAAGGCTCACAAAAATTAAAATCCCTTTTCATTGGTCTGTATGAAGTCATAAAGAAGATCAATTCTGTGGCTATTAATTTGGAACTACCTGCCACTCTACAAATACACCATGGTTTTCATGTTTCTCTGCTGAAGCCTGTATCATCTGGTACCCAATATCCTATCAAACCTTTACCTGTAATTGTAGATGATGCACAAGAGTTTGAAATGGAAGCAATTTTGGACTCTAGAAGGATGTGCGGGAGACTCCAATACTTGGTCCACTGGAAGAGTTATGGTCCTGAAGACCATACGTGGGAACCTGGTGGTCACCTCCATGCCCCTCGTATACTATGTCAATTCCACAGGTAATTCCCTAACAAGCTGAAATCTGTGGGGGTGCTATTGGGGGAGGTCAACTTTCATGCAGGCTGTGGCAGAAGAAGAGCACAGCACATATAAAATCACTTCTGTGTGGCAGGAAACTGCTTGGCATTCTAGTGTTTCATGCTTGAGTTTCCTGCTGACAGTTTGCTCACCTTTCTGCTTTTGGGTCACATTCCGCTCTGGGCGTCTTTGACATTGCTTTGTGTCAGCTTCTTTCTTGTCATCCTGAAGACTTGGATGCTGCTCCTGCTAAGCTCCCAATTACTGAACCTGTGAAAACACAGAGGAAAAGCAAGAACTTTAAAGTATCGCTACCTACAATGTCTACATAGCAGTAAAGCCCACTGCACAGCTAACATGATTTATGTTGAGGCATATACTTATCTAAGTGGTGATTCTCCCCAAGGATTTCAATGACTGCTGCATCAGTTTCACTGCTTAACCTTAATTCCTGCAAAGAAAATAAACTAACTTTTAGAATCAGACAAGTTCTTAAATTTCAGTTGGAAAAAGCACTCTGTGAATTCATGAACCTTATATACAATAACTTACCTGAAGTCAGCACTCAGTTTCTGGGGACATTTTGAGTTTGTTCGCAATATAAGTCATCCTGTGAATACGTAACAGGATATATATTTAGTACTTAGTCTGAATTGGCCAAGATATAAGAAGGAACAAAGGTATGTTTAAATCCTATCAAATGTAAATAGGTACACTTAGGATACATACATTGTCCTCTTTAATACCCTCTGTTGTCGATCAAACACATATTCTCTAAACAGGAAGGGGGATTTACCCAGGTATTCTAAGTATAGTTACAAGATATCACTACACATTTTTCTTATTTCTTTTCTAAAGTAGTAGATTCTAATTTATTCTCTATATTTCTCACTCAGGAAGCCATACAAAAAACAACTGGGTAACACACATAAACCTGTATAGACTTTGTGGGATCAGTGTTTCTTTTTCTTCCGTCCCCTCTTCCCCTAATTACCCACAATTAGCTTTGACATGGGTGGGCTGTCTGGATGGTAAGGGAAGTTAGGAATAACCTTTGTGGTCATCCTGTCACTCCTGCAGAAAGCCAAGGTGAGATATGATATGGACCCATGGCCCCGTGGACCATCACCTCTCCGAGGCTACTTCACATTGGAGGAGGGCCATGCAGCCCCCCTTGTGGAGCCAATAATTGCCCTGGGGACCACCCCCCCAGGGTCTGCTCTTCCTATGTCCCAGATTGCCCCCCCGCAGGACATAGCTTGTTGCTTTCAGTTGATAGAAGCTTTGACAACTCCCATGAAGTCAGAGTTTTCAGCTGTTTCCATGCTGTCAAATATGCGTGCAGGGAATCCAATGAAAACATTGCCCCCACAAGCAGGGCTCTGCTATTTAAAGCAGCTCTCTGCTTGTAGATGCAATGCCGGCTCCTGCAGGACGTGGGCAGCCAGCTAGCTCTGCAGGGGCCTACAGGCTCCCCCCACGGTCCTGTCAGTCTTTCTCTCTCTCTTCCATCTCATGCGATGGAAGAGAGAGATAGAGATTGGTATTGCAACGGCCACTCCATGTAATGACTTCAAAGTGCAAACTAGCAAAATTTGTAGTGCAAATGTTGTACTTACGTTTTGATGGACAGCAGACCAGGGTCACTTCTGGTCTAACGGCAAATGTCTTGGACTGCCAGTACGATGAAGGATCAAATTCTAGTATCTCATGACAGTGTGTTTTTCTATTTTCTATTGTTTTGACTCTTAAACATTCCTAGTGATGGAACACTGAAGTCTTTTTGCGCCTCTAACTCTTTGGGTTATAGGGTTAATCTCATAGCTAAGTCTAGACACCACATGCTAAGGAGTCACTTTTGGCCCACTGGTTAAGATCTCAGACCCGTACACTGAAGGTTGCGGGTTCAAGGGAATTTCTGTCTGTAGTCATTTCTCTGGGTCCCTAGGGACAAACTCGGCTGGGGTAGAAGGGCCATATTGACCCCTCCACCACAAATTTTTTTTTAGAAGGCTGGCATAAGGTCCCTGGGCTGAAATCGGCTGGGGAGGTGGGCCGCACATACCTGAAGCCAACTACTGCCATGCATGGCCAAAGGCCGTTCAGACCATATGGTTGGGTGGTTAGAGGGGTTGGTTGCAGGGTCTGGTTACAGGCCAGGCCTTGCAGCCAACCCCACCACAAAAGGTTGGGTGGTTACAGGGGGTTGGCCTGCAGGGCTGAAGCCAATCACCACTGTGCACAACCTAAGGTCATGTGCGGCAGTAGTTGGATTAATGTATAGTAATAAAAATCACTTTAAGTAAAAAAAAAAAAAATTGAAATTCACAAAAAAAATTGAAAGGTTACAGGGACGTTATAGTTCGGAAATATAATTTTTTTTAAAACATGGAAATTCACTTAAAGTGAATATAACAAAGGTTACAGGGACGTTAAAGTTAGGTTCTGAATTTACTCATACAAAACCATGAAAATTCAGCACTTAGAGTTTTTTCAAGTAACTATAACTTGCGCCTAAGGTAACTACAACTCGTGCCCCCACCATGCACATTTTCTTCCTCAAATATTTTACTGCAAATATTACATTGATTTATCAAGGATGTTATCAAAGATGTCATGGGTGGCGTAATTTGTGGGGTAATTAGCAGTGCAAGGCAAGACAGCGAGTTATAGGTACCTTAGGGCACGAGTTATAGTTATTTGAGAGAACTATAACTGGTGAATTTCTATGGTTTGGTACATTTAAATTGTGAGCCTAACTATATCATCCCTGTAACCTTTGTTTTTTAAGTGAATTTCTATGTTTTTTTAAATTCTATTTCCTAACTATGACGTTCCTGCAACCTTTGTTTTTTTCAGTGAATTTCTATGGTTATCAGGGGCTGCAAGCTACTCAAGATTTTTGGCAAAGATGGAATGGAGAGGAATGAAGAGGGTACCCCTAAAATATTGCACTTTTGTAAAATGGAGATAGAGAAAGTTAGACGTGTTATAGGGAAGATTTGTGTTAAATTGTCATTAGCACCAGATCAGTGGAAGACAGGGCAACAGGTCCCCAGGCAAGAGCTATGCACTATTGTAAGCAAAAGCACTAGAGGGGTGGACCTGCTCTATTTAGGGAGCAAAGTATCCACCTAGTTTTTAGTTAAAGGCTGTAGTAATGATGATATGCTTGCTTATGTTGAGGCCCGGCCAAGTCCCAAGCTTAGGAATGCTGTGCTAAATTTCAGAGTCAGGCTAACTCCATATTATGCAGAGATGAAGATAAAAGTAGTAATGAGAGATGAGCAGGGCTTGTGTATATGTGGGGTGAGTGCAAATGTAGTGGGATACATATTGTATTGGATTGTTTGTGGTTCCTAGGCAAGGGGAAATATTTCTTAAAGCCTGTTTTTATTGCTCACAAGAGTACAAATGAGGATCAAGCCCTCAATCTGTTGAAAACTATGAGATTTTTAAATGTTGTATGTGCAATTAGGAGATTTTTAAACACAGTATGGGAGTCCCTATATGGGCTGCCAGATATATTGTAAGGGATCAGGTGGGTGGCATGACACCTTATATCAATTAATTCTCTTTTCATTTCTCTGTATGTGCATTGAGATGCTCTTTTTAAACTACTTTTATATTAGTTATGATTAGGATGTATTTATGGATGTATTTATGGCAATGTTTATAGACCATGGCCTAAATAAACATTTTTTTTTAACTTCATAAATCCCAATGGTCTAGGATCATAAACTTCTACACTCGAAACTTTCCAACAAAATATTATAACATATTATATTCTTCAGATATTCTCCTCAACATCATTTTCATACTCCAATTATATAGCATGATAATTTTTTTTTTTTTTTTTTAAATAGATCATTTGGATGGATGAAATGGTGAGCTTAGGGTATAGTCTGGTTTCATGTGTTATTTGAATGCAAATACTTTAATTCTTTGTAGGAAAAGATGTGATTTGAACTTAGAGAAACTCTTAATAACAGAGATAATTTACTTCTAAATAATATTTGCCTTTCAAGAATGTAATTGAAATCAAAACAAACTTATTGTTGATTAGTTTATTGCAATAACCATTAAGCAGATTATATGTTGATGCAAAGTCTTATGTAAATTATAATATCATTCATGGTGGAATGGGGTTTGTGATAATTATAGAGTAGATACAACAGTAGCACATCGGTAGATCTTTTGTGGGCTAGTATGTCACTGTACTCTAACAAGGTGATCCTTAGCCTCCCCAAGCTGCAACCTCTACGACTAAGTGCCTCATTAGGAATTTAGCTGTTTTAAAAGTGGACTGGCAAGGTGTGGGAAGGACACCACCATCATACCGGTGGCACTCCCCTGAGAGCATTACAACGTCCCCGCCAGGCTGAGCAGCAGGAACATTGTAATACGTGTTCCAGCCGGGCTGACCAGCGTGAACAGTGTTAGGATATTTGCCTTGGTTCCTTTAAGGGAGCAGAGGCCAGAATCCTAGCACTCCAGCACCCTTGGAATGCGCACTGTCAGAAAGTGCGCATTCCGATGGTGCTGGGCAGGGGCTGCCCTGCGACCCCACAGCACTGGCTTTCTGCCAGCCTTTTCATGGTGAGGTCCCCACCATGAAAAGTCTTGGTGGAACGTGGGATTGTAATCAGCCAGGTGGTGCTGAGTTCAGTGCCACCTGGCTGAGTACAACTTTGACTGCCGTCAGCCCATCAGGAACAATGTTGCTGGTGGGAACGGCAGTCTCCTAGTGAGTCCCCCACCAGGTTGTTGGCAGTCTTGGGACCGCCAGTCTCGTGATAAGGTCCTTAGCATCATACCTCATGGTAGAATGAAGACCTTTTGGAGATCTGTGATGTGTTGGCGGATGAGGTATATAGTTTTAACTATTTTTGCACCTGGGTTGGCCTGGTGCAAAGTTTGTACCTTCTCCTACGGTTTTGCACTTTTTGAAAAATTACAATTTTTCCTGCATTTTTATATCATTTCACCAAATAGCTTTGCAGTCACTATTACCTCATTTAGAAAAATGAGTCACAGCACAAGCACAAGCACTCAGTAGAATTTAGATTTTTCTTTTGCCTTCCAATCATTTCATGCATTGCAAATTTGCTTTAGAAAACAGCCAATGACTTTGCAACCATGAACACATTTTCGAATGTTGTGCGCCACAGGCCCAACATTTTGATCAAAAAATTGCATACAAATATTTATCTTCACCCTCTAATAACTGAAATATACAATATTTTGTGTTCTGTTATGGACCAAAGTCCTTCACCAGACTAATAATTTGAAACATTAATAACATCTTTGCATATTCTCACCTCTTTAGTACCCAAATACAGCAATCAAAAGGTGAAAGTACCCAATTTACCTTTGCAAAGTGTGCAGAGCTGTGTTGTACTATATGTGCTGAGTTTAGTATGTTTTGAGCTTTTTGAACTACAAAAATGTATGTTTTGGTGTACAATGTATTGTAACCAGTGAAATATTGGAAAATACATTCAGAATATTTTCCACCTCTAACAATCGGTGTCTGAATTTAAGTGTTTGGAATGATACCATCCTATTAATCAACAAAACATGTATTTGGTTTTATGTATGTCCAATCTGGGAACATGGCAGCCAGTTGAGCACTGAGCCGTGAGTGCTCCATACAGAGTTTCTAGAGCTGAGTGCAGAGCGACGCCAGCAGAGTACGAGGGGCTTACCGGGGCACTGAGTCGGAGGAAAAGACACAGTGGAGTTGGATGCCTGTAGCTCTGACGGGAGCTCGATTTCGTTCTTGGGCTGTTTTTCCTTTTTTTTTTTTTTAGGAATACGCAGCGGCGGAGGCTTTAAGCCTCTGCAGAGGAGCTGTCAGAAATTCTGGCCCTCGATTCTACTTGTGCCGCTGCAGCAGCAGTAAAAGGCACACGCGGGGAGAGACGCGGCGGAGGTCCTACTCAGCCTCTGGGGTGTGGGGCGAAGCCGCGAGGGGTGTGCGTCGGGGAAGACGCTACACCTCCCGGTGCGGCCTTCAAGGCCCATTGACACTTTCTGGGGCCTGCCTGGCGGAAAGGCGTATTGGGCTCCCAGAGGGAGAGACGGAGATGGAGAAGCGAGAAGGGGCATTTGGAGCAGCATTTATGTCACCGGTAAAACATTATCTGAAAGGCCCCCAGGTAGGTGCTACCAAATTAGGGGCAGAGCGGAAAGGTAAGCCCGGCTCTAGGGGGTCAGAAAACATTACAATTTCAGATACTATGGGGGTTATTACAAATTTGGAGGAGGTGTTAATCCGTCCCAAAAGTGACGGTAAAGTGACGGATATACCACCAGCCGTATTACGAGTCCATTATATCCTATGGAACTCGTAATACGGCTGGTGGTATATCTGTCACTTTACCGTCACTTTTGGGACGGATTAACACCTCCTCCAAAGTTGTAATAACCCCCTATATTTTTAACAAAAAGGAGGGGCCAATCTCGGATAAAGGGAAGTCTGGGAGAGTCTGAGAAGTACACTGAAGGTACTGGTGACTTTGGAGGGGGAAAAAGTGTCACTCCAGGATCAATTGCTAAATACTTTCAGGCGGGGTGGAGGAGATGAGTGAAATTTCTCCTTTATCTATGGAGTTGCAATTGGTCTTAGGGGACTCGGAGGCAGTAGAACAGCGGTCCCTGGTAAACCATAATGCTCAGACGTCTCAAATAATGAGAGGCTTCTCAGGGAGTAGGGAGGTTTCCTCGCTCCCACAAGCCCCACTTTTTGAACCCAATACCCTAGCTCCTTCAGAGCCTCATAATGTGGCAGTCTATGATCTTTTGGTTTCCCTAACGAAGGAGATTCGGGAGAAGTTTGAGATCTCCGAGAGTAACCAAGCTAAAATCCAAGAAGCTTGTGTGGTCCTGGAGACTAAGATTAACCAATTGACAGACCGGATTGGTAGGTTGGAGGAGGCCGTGGAAGAGCAAGAAGGCCGGGATATCTCACAGCTCAAACGTGGGGAGAAGAGCCTACAAAATAAATTAGAGTTTTTGGAGAACAATATGAGAAGGAACAATATTAGGTTACTAGGGGTCCCGGAAGGAACGGAAGGTGAGGATCTTAAAGGATATATGGTCTCATTGATAAAAGATACAGGTGGTCATTCCTACCTTGGCGGGCGGCGGTCGCCGCCCGCCTGGCGGGAACCGCCAGAAGACCGTACCGCGGTCAAAAGACCGCGACGGTCAGTCTGTCTTTCCCGCTGGGCTGGCGGGCGACTGCCAAAAGGCCGCCCGCCCGCCCAGCGGGAAAGCACCAGCAACGAGGAAGCCGGCTCCGAATGGAGCTGGCGGAGTTGCTGGTGTGCGACGGGTGCAGTTGCACCCGTCGCGATTTTTAGTGTCTGCCAAGCAGACACTGAAAATCAATGTGGGGCCCTGTTAGGGGGCCCCTGCAGTGCCTATGCCAGTGGCATGGGCACTGCAGGGGCCCCCAGGGGCCCCACGACACCCGTTCCTGCCAGCCAGGTTCACCGCCAGAACCAGGCTGGCGGGAAGGGGGTAGGAATCCCCATGGCGGCGCTGCTTGCAGCGCCGCCGTGGAGGATTCACAGGGGCAGCGGGAAGCCGGCGGGAAACCGCCGGCTTCCCTTTTCTGACCGCGGCTTTACCACCGCGCTCAGAATAGCCCCAGAAGCACCGCCAGCCTGTTGGCGGTGCTTCCTCCGTCCCCTACCCTGGCGGTCTCGGACCGCCAGGGTAGGAATGACCCCCACAATGCCGGGTTTAGCACATCTGAAATTGGAGGATGATATTCAAAGAGTACATCGAGATCCCTTCAAGAAGAACACGGGTAGGAAATCCCCCAGAAGAATCCTAATAAACTTTGCTACTTATTCAATAAAAGAGAAGATTTTGTCTGAGGCTTTGAAGGTGGGAAACTCTGCTAAAGGCGACTGGTCCTTTAGAATACGGTCAGATGTTTCTAGAGTGACCTTGGATAGACAGTGGGAGCTGGGGAAACTAATGCAAGAGCTCCAGTCTTTGGGCGCGACAGTGCAGTTGAGGTTCCCAGCGGCCCTACGAATTATGTGGAGTAACAAAACATACAGTATAGGAGAACCGGAGAAGGTTAGGGCTCTAATAGAACAGATGAAGGCATTGCAACAATGATATAACTGGATATACTCTGGTTAATGGAGTGCTCTATGGGGTAACTTTTGGTTGTCCCGCTGGAAGAAGGGAGGGTTCCCATGGGATGGTGAATTAAGGGGGTGAGGGGGCTTTGTTTGGTGTGGGGTGTTTGTTGTTTTAGGTGTGGGAGCATGTGGGTAAAAAAGTATCAAAATATAAAAGTCCTCAGTAGTTCTTTGTTGAACTTGGATAAGGGAAGGGTACAAGAAGCTTCTTTTGAAGATGGGTAAGCAGGAGAGTTTACTCTTGAAAATGATTTCATGGAATATCAACGGGTTGAGGGATGAGCGCAGAATTAGGAAGATTCTGGAGTTTCTCAGACAGGTGGAAGAGGAGGTGATTATTTTACAGGAGACACATCTTTCACGAGAAGAATGGAATAATGTGCCCAGAAACACATGGTGGGTCTCCTGTGGGATACTGACTAATCAATTATGCTCAGTTAAAGGGGTTGCTATTCTTTTTAAAAGGAAAAAAGCTATGGGGATAAGGGTAGGTGATGTTCATGTAGATTCAAGGGGTAGATGGGTGGTGGTGGAGGTGTGCTTTTATGGGTTGTGGCTTACGATTGCAGGCTACTATGGCCCTAATGTTGACAATCCTACCCCATTTACAGAACTTTATAACCTTCTTTTACTAGCTAAGTATCCCGTTGTGCTAGGGGGGGGATTTTAATGTATTGCTGAATCTGGATGTGGATAAATCCACCCCCCGGGCGATGGCTAATTCCCCTAGAAGTAGGTCACTGGTCAAGCAGGCTATGATTGATTTGGGGCTTGTAGATGTTAGGCAAGTGAAGGGGGGGCAGATTTACCTTTCATAATAAGAAATATGGGCACAAGCCTAGAATAGACTTTTTTCTACTACATAATAGCCTTCTTGGGAATTCTATTTATGTAGCTCAGGCTCCTGCACACCTTTCAGACCATGCAGCTGTGAGGTTGTATCTTTCTTTTACTATACAAGTCCTTAGGTTTTGGTGTTCAATAAGTTGTGTATTATTGCTGGATGATTTGATAATTGAGATATTAAGAAAAGACACAAGAGACTTTTTTTAGTTAAATCAGGGTTCAGCTAGCTTGCAGATAATATGGGATGCATATAAGGCTTATATAAGGGGCAGATTGATTAGTTTGGCAGCATACAGGCATGGAGAAGAAAGAGGGAGGTTGTGTAACATTTACATTTTTAATAGCAACATTGCAAGAATCTATACAGAATGCACAAAAAATGGAGGATAAGGTCCAACTGGAGATATTGGAGCGGCAATACGAAAAAGCATGTCTGGACTTGGATTGTTTCTTAGAAATTCAGAATAGGAAGAAATGGGAAACTAGTCAGTATGTACATTATGAATATGGCGAAGGATGCAGTAAATTACTAGCATGGAAAACAAAGTCAGATCACTCAAAGAAACATATTTCTTCAATAAGATCAGAGGTCACAGGGCAGATCTGTGTAGAGAGGACAGAAATAGAAGCTGCTTTTGTTTCCTTTTTTCAAACTTTGTACAGGGATGAGCTCCAGAACTCAGAGGAGCAGGTTAGGGATTTCCTGAACAGCATTAGTCTGCCTGTCCTGGAGGATTCGGCGTGACATTTATTAGAGAGAGAGATAAGTGAGATGGAACTAATTGAAGTTTTTAAGGGATTGAAGAAAGGGAAGGCATCTGGTCCGGATAACCTCCTGAACGAGCTGTATTTGTTACTGAGGGAGGAATTAACCCCAATTTTACTGAAATTGTTTAACTATATGCTTTTGGAAGGGGCGCATGCACCTAGATCATGGGCTGAAGCTGTAATTTGTTTGATCCTGAAACCCCGTAAGAATCCAATACACTGTTCTTCTTATCGGTCTATTTCGCTACTTAATTCAGATTATAAGATCTACACAAGTCTGTTATCTAAAAGGTTGGGGAAAGTCATTCCTGGTCTGGTACATCCGGATCAGAAGGGATTTATTAAAATTAGGCAGCTACATGAATTAGTGCATGATTTGCTGGCTGCAGTGGATTTTGCCTCGGAGGAGGAACTTCCTTTGGCAGTTATAACTTTTGATGCAGCCAAGGCATTTGATCAGGTGAATTGGTTATTCCTGCAGGTTGCAATGGAGTTATATGGATTAGGGAATACTTTCATTAGAGCAGTTAAAGAGTTGTATAGATCCCTGACAGCGAGAATTTTGATTAATGATATGTTGTCGCAGGAGGTAGGTATTGGACGAGGAACACGTCAGGGCTGCCCGTTGTCCCCTTTATTGTTTGATTTATATATTGAGCCTCTTGCGATATTGTTAAGAAATAACTGAAAAATTCTCCCATTCCAGAGTAATGGCTGGGAAAAGAAAGTTGCATTGTATGTGGATGATTTGATGATTTATACTAGGGATCTTGTTCTTTCACTTCCCTTTATAAACTCGTTGATAGAAGGCTGTTGGAGAATGTCGGGTTATAATGTAAATGCTGAAAAGACAGAGATCATGCATTGGAACATGCTGTATGAATCCCCATTAGGTAAACAGGAGATCAGATATTTATGAGTCCAGATTAAGAACAATCTGTGTGAGGTAGCAAGGATGAATTTTGAGAAAGTGCATTCTGAGACTAAGAAACTTCTTAAAGCTTGGGCGGCTCTCCCTCTCTCTTTAACAGGTAGATCTAATATTCTGAAGATGACCATTCTGCCAAAATTTACATTTTTATTTAATACTATCCCTTTGGAATTTAAGGTTAAATGGTTCACAAAATTGCAGGGAGATCTGTCTACGTTTGTTTGGGCATCTAAGGGAATAAGGATATCTTGGAAGAAGCTATGGAAGAAGAAGGAGTGGGGGGGGGATAGCAGCACCGGATTTTTATAAGTATTATCTGGCTTTTCAATTAAAAAACATCAGAATTCTTTTAAGCAAGAAGTCAGAGTATACTCCACTGTGGAAAGCTTTGACAGCACATCTTGAGGAAGGCGCCGAGTATTTTCTGTATAAATTTGGTCATCCAAGGTTTTTCAAAAAAGTTAGACTTAAGGTTACACGACAGTCTTGTAAGGCTTGGGTACAGATTCGGAACATATTAGGGATAGCTTATTATTCCGGATTGGCCCCAATTTGGGACTCACCGGGTACTCCGGTATGTCTTCTTGATAAGTTATCTGTTCCTTTGAAAGCGACTGGGGTGCTGCTGTGGAGACAGATCATAAAAGATTTGGAGTTGATTCCTTGGACCACATTTTTAGAGCAGGCGGGGGGGACAGTTTCTAAGTTTAAATATTATCAGTTGGCCAGATGGATTAAATCGCTACAAGTAGGGGAAATTGGTAGTTCCAGCTGGGAGGAGAAATTAACTCAGAGATCTTTAATTAAGGAAATCACTGTTTAGTATCAAGCTTTTTTAGATGCAGTTGTAGAGGATCCCCCCCTCCTGCTCCAGAAATGGGGGGAGGTGTTCCCAACTGTCGATATTATATCTTTGTGGCAAAAGTCATGTTTAAATCTTTGGTTTACTGCTAAATCAGCGGCAATGAGGAAGAACCACTTGTTTACTTTGCACAGAGTATACTGGTCTCCAGTTAGGATATCCCGCATTGGGAAAACCCAGAAAAACTGCCCTCGATGTAGCGTTCCAAATGCAGATGATATCCATATGTTTTGGAAGTGTCCTAGGTTGGGAAATTTTTGGGAAGCCATTGAGAAACTTTTGAACAAGAATATTTGGTGAAGTTATGACATTAATGGGGTTATTCTAACTTTGGAGGAGGTGTTAATCCGTCCCAAAAGTGACGGAAAAGTGACGGATTTACCACCAGCCGTATTACGAGTCCATTATATCCTATGGAACTCGTAATACGGCTGGTGGTATATCCGTCACTTTACCGTCACTTTTGGGACGGATTAACACTCCTCCAAAGTTAGAATAACCCCCTAAATCCTCTTTTGGTCCTGTTTGGGGTTTGTGATCTAAAAGCTCAATCACAGCAGCATCTCTTGTTTGTGCTGATGCTTATTGCCCGGCGACAAATCTGTTATAAATGGGTGTGCTCATCACCTCCCACAGTTCAAGAGTGGCAAAGATCGGTAAATCGACTGTGTAACTTGGATAGAGCTGGGCCTATTAGTAAGAGGGACACTTTTTGGGTGGGATGGGAAAATGTTTGTCAGACCTTTATATGATTTGTGGTGTTTAGTTCCAGACACGAAGTCTGATGATTATACTTTTTCCCTCTCTTCGCGTTTTGCTGTGCTTTGGCAACAGGCAAATAATCGGCAGGGGGCAGCCAAGGATGCAGAAGGATCTGCGCAAGGGAGAGACAGGCGGAGTGGCCCGTTGATATTGAGGGGCTTTACACCTGAGGACTAACGAGTGGAAGATCCTTCCTTTATTGGCATGGATAAGTGAGATGAGGACAAAAAAAAAACATGTATTTACAAACTTCAACCTGATTCTTTTTTTCAACTCTTTCAGATTTGTTCTCTGTAACCAAACACCTCCTATAATATGTGTATTGTCTGTGTAAACCTTCCCTTTCAAAGACTAATTCTTTTTAAATATTTTCATGTCATATTGCACTCATTTGGCTCAGTTTCAAAGCATTGAGGAGGACATTGTATTCTATCTACTAATTGATCTTTCAATGCAGCAAGAGTATTACTTGACAGTCTAACCTCCAGGTTGACATCCTTTGTGATCTTGGGCGAGCCGATTTGTGCTCACCATCCTTGGTTCATCAATAAATAAATCAATGATTTGAAAAAGTGAGAATGCTAATATAGTCAAAGTATTCTAGAGCAGAGCGCTTGGTGCCCCTTTAAAGAGGAATCAGTGCGACCTACCAAAGTTGTTGTCAGTACTTTCATTTAGATGATCCTTGTGTATCTAATTTTCATTGATCATTATCTTTTACTAGCCAGTGAATATTAATGTCTTTTTTCAACAATTTTGAAAAAGAGCAACATCTTTTTCTACTAGTATTTTAAATGTAATGGTACAGGGATCGTGTACATAGTTAAAAATATATAAAAAAAAGGAAAGTATTGACAGCAAGTTAACACAATTAAATGATAGCATCTATAGTGATTCCAACACTGTACAGTTAGCAGAAGACAAGTTTTCTTGATTAACTTGTTTCATCAGCTGGACGGAAGTTACTTTTGGCTCAGTCAGCCAATGAAAGATATTAAGATGTGCACTTTTTAAAACGATGGAGGGAGGTAAAGTTTCCCCTTTAGTACTCAATTGTTTCTCCCAGGGCTACATGGACTGCCGCCAAAACCTGGAGAGCAACCAATATGCAGGGAAAATGTAGGAGGCTGTCCCATGAAGCATCAAGGACCTGTCTACAGTGCATCTTTGCAGAGCATTTGGGTAGAGGCCTGCAAATCAATAGAAAACCTAGTGAATTTATTCTGGACCTCTAAGTGTCCCTCAACAAAGACTGGCCATCAGTCCTGCTCTCAACCCTTCCGGAGGCCAGTTATACCAGGCCTTGCTAAGAATCAAATGGAATTCAATGTGGCCTACAATCTCTGGTGTTTAGTTTGATCTGAAAGTTGGTTTTCAAGGTCTGGTGTTACCCAAGACCAATTGATTTTTAATAAAAATAAAATATATATATATATATTATATATAATTACAAGGGCTTTCAACCAGCACTCTTCATCCATTTATCTGCTATGTCGACATTCACATTTCGCTTCCACCCACAGCAGCATACACGATGAGCCACTCAGTCAGCACACATCAGCCATTGGGTTATCTGAGTATATATGTGTACTTATAGTTAGTTCAAAGGTTCCATATGAATAGCGAATATTGGCTGCTCTAGTGAGAGTGTCCTAAATGTTACTAAAAAATAATATTCATGGTGGTCAGTATAGCCCTGACCCCTGTACAGTTATTGGGGTGATGTAGGCGGTCCTAGGGGGACCTCCACCTAAAGGGGCTAATACATTTAACACAAAAAAAACCATTGACCTGACTTACATGACTCTCGTGAGAGGACAAGGGGTTGCATTATCCCCCAAGGGAAACCCACAGGACTGGTGAAAAATCCTGTAAAAAAATACAACCCTAACTACTCACATTATACCTTATATTGAATTTCTCATGGGGAGCTGACTACCTTAAGACACTCAAGCTCTTGAAGGTGGGAAAGCTCCTACTAGGCACACTGTATGCTTTGTACAGAAGTGGACACTGAGAGCCCACTCCCTCTACACCCCATACCCAGTTAGGTGGATAAACCACTAATGCCTGTGCGCTTCACTCCGTATCACATCTTTACTGGTAGCCAAAGTCTTGAGTGCAATCAATAAGTTGTGAGGAGCTAGGGCTTTACAATGCACGGCCTATGCCTTCTGTAGTAGTCTTCACAGAGAGACTGCTCCCACAAGACACACACATTTCCATAGGTGGAAAAGCCCCTATTATGCACACCCTACAGCTTGTACAGAAGCCCACACTCTTCACACGCCTAAACCCCATTAGGTTGGCAAGCCCCTACTACACACACTCTTTGCTCTGTACCAGATCCTTTACGGATTGGCAATCTCTTGGGCACAGTCAATGAGATGTGAGTGATTAAGCCCTTACAGCACACAGCGTGTGCCTTGCACAGAAGTGTTCATGGAGAGTCCACTCCATCCAGACCCTCGCACCACCTTAGGTGGCCAAGCCATTACTATGATACAACTTTTGACGTACACAAAGGTGCACTCTTTCCACTCACGCACACCCTGTTAGGTAGGCAAGTCCATCCTTCCCACACCCTTCACTTTGTAAAGAAGTTTCGACCGAGGGCCCACTCCCTCCAGAAACTGAAGTCTCATATTTGGCTAAGCTGCTACTATGTGCACCCACATGTTGTACAGTAACGCTCATAGGAGTCTACTGCCTCAACACCCATCACTCTGTATCACAGCCTTTGCAGGTAGGTCAACTCTTTGGCAAAATGAATGAGATGTGAGTAGCTAAGCCCCCACAACAATAGCCTATGCTTCATGCAGAAGTTCTCAAGGAGAGCCTACTCCATCCAGGCACCCACACCCCCTTAGGTGACCAAGCCCCTACTATGCACACCCTGCGTCTTGTACAGTAGTGCTCATGGACAGCCCACTCCCTTCACACACCCATACCCTAGTAAGTGGGCAAGCCCCACTAAGCAAATCCTTTGCCTTGTACAGAGGTCCTCATGAACAGCCCACTCTTTGAAGACACCAAAGCCCCCTTAGGTGGCAAGCACCTACTAAGCACACTCTACACCTTATACAGAAGAGCCCATGGACAGCACACTCCCTCCACAATCCCATGCCCCATTAGGTGTGTAAGTCCCTACTGTGCAAAACTGAGTGCTCTGAACCACACTTTTCCAGTGGGTAAACAATCTTTAGCTCACAATCAATACGATATGAGTATTTAGACCCCCACAATTGACAACCTGTGCCTTGTACATTAGTCTTCATGGGGAGCACACTACCTCCAGGCACCAATGTCCCCTTAGGTAGCCAAACCAGCATTAGATGCACCTTACGTCTTTTACAGAAGTGCTTACAGAGAGACCACTCCTTACACACACTTAAGCCCTATTAGGTAGCCAAGAACCTCATACGCACACTATTCATTCTGCACCAGACCCTTTGAAAGTAGGTGATTTCTCAGTGCAATCAATGAGCTGTGAGTAGCCAGGCCCCTACAGTGCAAAGCCTACCTCTTGTATATGATTCTTCATAAAGAGCTCACTCATTCCGAATACCCATGCCTCCTTAAGTTGCCAAGCTTCTATATGTGCAATCATAAGCAGTGCATGATAGCGGTGCAAGTTACACTTATGTCAGTTATGTATAACTGGTGAATTTCGGTGGTTTTGGGGGGTTTTAAAAGTTTTTTGTTATTAGAACACCTATATATAACTACACTTTAACCATTGTGTTTTAAGTTGTTTTTAGTGTAAGTTAAAATCATACTGCCTTACATATAACTCCACTTTAACCCTTTTTTCAGTGAACTTACAAGTTTTTATTTTTAAACTCAAAGTAATAGTTTATTTATTTTTTATTTTTTATTTTTATTTTTTAGTTTACTTTATTCGGTGCAAAAAGACCATAAAAGACATAAAATAAATAAATAACATACAAATTTCACAGTCATAAAAATTTCTAAAAACGTTGTTAATACATTTTCCGAACACCATGAGCAGCATATATAAAATCTAACACAGCCTGGATTATGTCCATGTTTCCCAAGTCATGTAAGTGGGAGTAAGCAAGTTGGCTTGTTCTAATGCTGTTAGACTGAAATAGCGGACGTAAAAACCTTTTTCTTGGAGCAGTATATAAAGTGCAAAAAAGCATAAAATGTAGTGTACTTTGAGATGTCTTTCCATCACAGCAGCAAGGAGGAAGGTTCTTAAACCAGGTTCCAGCAACTGGGAATGCTACCAAAAAGTGTAAGGTGTTTAGACGTAGTCTTGTGAGTAAAAACCTTTGTCGCTCATGATTAATGATGGTCAGATACAACTTTGGTTGAAGTGGTTGTGTCTCATAATTTGTCCATAGTCTCATTGAACTAGAGGCTGGGTCCATGTCCTGCTTATTCTGCCAGAACATGTTTTCAACCTTCTTAATGTCCTGTCTTATTAAAGTATCTGGTTTGAGGAAAAGGTCTCCTAATCCTAATGATAGGAGAGAGAGATGAACATATCTAAGCCAGGGAATATCTAGAGATCGTGACAGAAGGAGACAGTCCTGTATCACCTTTCTACATAGATGCGCTTCAGGCTTAGTCCTACCACGGCCGATCTCATGACGTTGGTTATCAGAGGTCCCCAAAAATCTGGAAGTGCTTTATAGAGGTCAGCAGGAATTCTGTCTGGGCCAGGGGCTTTCTCTGATGGACTATCTTGGATTGCTTGTGTAACGTCATCCACACTTATAATATTACTAAAAGCCAAACTTAACTGATCGTTTCCTGCAGGTTTTAGACAGTTTAAACATTTCTAATTGGATATTAGTCTCTATGGCGAACGTTTTTTTTAAATAGTCCACCCAAGTCTTGGCTGGAATGACAGTGTCCATGGGCGTCTCATATTTATCGCTCAGTAGTGAAGAGTTAACCACACGCCAGAATGCAGTTGTATCTTTGATTTTGCTTGCAGCCATCAATTCCTCCCACGCAGATTCGCTTAGTTCAACTTTCCTTTTGGCAAGAGCTTCTTTGTAGATTTTGCTGGCAATCTTAATTGCTTGTAGATCGTTGGGAAATACATTAATTGTTTTTTTTAGCTTGCTTAAGGATGTGGTACATGCGTGGTTAAACCATCTTGAGCCATGGGCTTTATTAGCTTGTGAAGGCTGTAGTTTCTCCGCCATGTATTTTGTCAGAGAGGAGAATGCACGAATAATTTCATGGGGGGGCTTATTTTCATCCAGAGATGTCATAACATCTGGCCATTTATTCAAGAATAAATCTCTAAAAAAAATATTACTGTTTATCTTCCCCCATTTGATTGTGAGCCCTTTTTGGGATGAGAGCTTCATAGCAGGGTGTCGCTTCCCTCTTCTTGAATCGCTTGTCAGATCTAAATTAATCACAATGGACAAGGGATTATGGTCGCTAAAACAGGTCGGGTAACCCTGAATTGTCCTGTAATAGGGTATATTTCTCTAGAGTAAATAATATAGTCAATAGTGGAGTGAGTGTCCCCCCTTACAAATGTTGGTATCCCTCTAATAGCGGGTGTGGGAAAAGAAAGAGAATTTACTGTTATCAAAGAATTAAGGGCGTTCCCATACGGGGAGTGTTTAAAGTGTTGAATGGGGCTGTCATTCTCGTCCAGGAGTCCACAACAGTCAAGGAACTCTGGCTCGCACAGATGGGCGTTAAAATCACCAGCCCAGACTATTCTTATATCCTTTTTACTGGAGACTGTTACCTTATGTATTAAAGTCTCCCTACTACTGACCACGCTAATATCCGAGTTATCAAAGGTGTTGTTGTAGTAGTTGATCAGTAGTATATCAAAAGGCTCTTCTAATTTCAGAGATAGGGCCAGAAAAAAAGGGGATATGCCCACAACACGTGCTTCCATCCCTCCAGCCTCCACAGATAAGAAGGTGGCCAGACCACCCCTAGCTCTACTTGCGGGGGCCTTGGTTGCAGGAACACAATAAGTGGTATAGCCATTAATGTGTGGTGATTCTGTGAGCCAGGTCTCCTGACAACAAATAATAAAATTTCCCATCACTAGATCTATCCAATCAGGGTTTCCAATTTTTGATTTTAGGCCTGCAACATTCCATGAGATAATCCCTAGGGGTGACATACCCGGTATGTCGCGTATTTCAGGGACTCCTTTAGATTCTAAGGGGGACTGTGTGAGTATGTTTGTCTCCAAGTGGCCTTGCAAGGATAGCTCAGTTACTAATGGTCAATCTAACTGTTCTAGTGAGGTCAGGGTCTCATACTCAGTAATAGTTTAGTATGATAGCTTAGGGCCAGATGTACGAAGCGTTTTGCATGGCGCAAACTGCAGAATTCGCAGTTTGCGCCATGCAAAACGCGCATCCCGATGCACAATCCCATGCACAATCCCATATTGCGAGTCGGTTCCGACTCGCAAAATGGGAATGCGACTCGCAAAAAGGAAGGGGTGTTCCCTTCCTATTTGCGATTCGCACCGCAATGCAGAATTGCTTTGTGACCGCGGATACGGTCGCAAAGCAATTCGCAGTTAGCACCCATGTCAAGTGGGTGCTAACTCATTCGCAAAAGGGAAGGGGTCCCCATGGGACCCCTTCCCCTTTGTGAATCTCGCCATAAATATTGTTTCATAGCAGGCAGTGGTCCAATGGACCACTCCCTACTCTGAAAAAACGTAACCAAATGGTTTCATTTTTTCTTTTGTATTGCAACTCGTTTTCCTTTAAGGAAAATGGGCTGCAATACAAAAAAAAAACTGCTGAATTAAAAAAGCAATCACAGACATGGAGGTCTGCTGTCTCCAGCAGGCCACAATCCTTGTGAGTGCAGGGAATAGAAAGGGGGTCGCAAATTGCGACCCACCTCATTAATATTAATGAGGTGGGTCTTTGCGACCCCCTTGCGATTCGCAGAAGGTGTCTGAGACACCATTCTGCATATGATTTTGTGACTCAGAAATTGCGAGTCGCACCGACTCGCAATTTCCGATTCGCAAAATCAATTCTTACTACATCTGGCCCTATGTGTCCAACACCCATGGGCAGTCCACGCCCCCACCACACACCTCAGCCCTGCAACAACCCTCTGCTGATTCCCAACCCCCCCAACAGACCAATCTTCCACAGACCTTCATCTCACATTCTCCCTTTTTAATTTATTTTTTTACTTCTGTAGAACTACTGCATGCTCCCATGGGACTGTGACAACCTGTTTTATTTTTATTTTTTGGCTTGGATCGAGAAGTGATGGGGGCATGATATCCCTATCCTTTCCCCTTACAGATTTTTTTATTTTATTTTATATTTCAGGGACTGAGTCCCCAAGTTCTGTAATGGTGGCCACAACATTTTCTTCATGTTTCAGCCAGTCAATCACATTGCTCAGTCTCACAGGTGTCCTGCAGGACTGGCATATCAGAATCCTCTTATTGTTGTTTTTTCTGTGGGAGTCCAGCGAGACACTAGCGGAAGTCTTGAGGGAAAACCCCAATGTTTCTAACATGGCTGAACAAATTTTCACCAAATCACAAAAAAGCAGGCTTTCTGCCAAATTTGGTGTAATTCTGATCAACCATTGTTTCTGTATCGTTTACTTTTTTCTATGAAAATTGCATAGGGAAAAAAGCGTTTTGGGGCCCCCATTTTTCTAGGCCCTCACTTAACGGATCACCCCAAAACTTTTCACGAAAAAGCTGAGGTGGAAGAATTTTTTTTCACATAATTTCACGAAGACTCATCAAACGGTACCAAAGTTATTAATAAGAACAAAAAAAACGCTCAAACACGAACAAAATATGCATTGCCAAAGCCAAAAGATTAGTAGCCATCACCAGATTTATTGACTTTGCCAATGCTTATTGATTTTTGCAGCCAAGAAATAAAAAGCTGATAAAAACGTTATCAATTTTGAAGGACAAGCTCTTAAAGAGTGGAAATCAGTCCAAACATGCAGCATGTCAGAGCAAGGCAGCAGCAGTATCCCATCTTGGTCGCACGACTGGCCAATCTCTCCATGGAACCCTTCGGTTTCTAACTGCTCCAATTAAGGACATTTTAAGCATGCTACACAGTAACATCCATAGCACAGGAGAACCAAATCAATTTATCCAACCCCCCTTCCATGCAATTTCCCCTGTTTCCTTGATGTGTTCCGCTGAGCACGACTCCAGCCAGGCCTCGGAGCTAAAGTAGTAGAAGTCAGACCCTGCCGCACCTCGCTCTCGTTTTCATCTTTCACCAACTCCTGACTTTCGCCTCCAGCCCATCTAATTGTAACTAATCTTCGCGGGCGAGGTCTGTCTCTTTCCCCTAATCCTTCTCTGAGGACGCTCACATGCTCTCAATTATGGCCACACCGAGCCCTTGTATTCGGCTCCCTGGCTCTCGCTGCCAGCTCGCTTTTCTTGAAAGTTCGCCTTATTAACTCCATCCTCGCGAGTTCCTGCCTATCACGGCGGCCTGTAGATGTTATCGCGGCCGGCTGTCGGATAAGGTTACCCCGAAAGCATTTTCTGGATTAAATTCTGTAAAAGAGGCGACAGAGGGCAGGGCAGCTAGGACAGTGCGGAGCTGTCCGCGAGTTCAGATCAGCAACAGCCTTGCTGTTTACCTTGGAGCACGGTGCATGCCTAGCAGTGATACAGAAAGCCGCAGACAATAAAAGCTAACATTTCCATGTTTTTCAGGGTTTCTCCAATATGCCTGTGGGATGTTCTGTTTCACAGTGAGGAAATCGGCTCACAGAAAGGCCCTTTATGAAGAATGTGGCTGATATTACCGAGTTAACGAGGTTACAAGAGGGGGCGATAGGGCTCCTCAGTTTTCCAAACTCGAGGTCTGATCCCAAGGCAAACAGTGACCAGCTAATACCGAAACCCCAGGGATTTATTCAAAATTGACATTTCTTTCAGAATTCCGTCCTCGGTTACAGGGCTGCTATCCGCCCAAGCTTTGTGTTTTTGGAAGGAGGGTGATTTATTGCTCGTGCTGTGAAAGTCTCTGTTTGAGGGATGAGAGCATTAATCAGTCCCTTTCTGCTCCTTAGAAAAATTTCCCCCTTTCGTCTGCAGTTTTAAAATATAATGTTCATGAAGGCGACCGCAGCACAGACCAGGCGAGCAATATTGCAGCCCCATCCATTACCTGTCAGGCACCTTAGCACTCTTAAAGAAGCATTCTTTGCCTCTTAGGCCTCCTTCACAAGCTCCTTGCGCTGCGCCAATTTTTTGATGCAGGGGCGGCCCGTGTAGTGCACCAGACTGCTCTATATTTACAAGCTGACGCATTGGGCCCAATGCGTAAGTTTGTAAAGCCCTGCATCACGTTATACTTGCACCAGGTTTAATGTATGCAGGATGGACATTCCCATGGAAAAAGCCGTATACAACTGACACAATGAAATTTCCAACTTTTCACCGCGTCACTCTATGACTTGACTGCATCAAAATTTTAACACCCGGTCAGACCAGGCGTAAAATTAATGCAAGACTTTTTGCAGTGGAACTTTCCCAGCATTGCTGGAGTTGCGTAACTCCAGCAATGTGTCACTTTAGAGTCAACAGATGCGCCAGAATTTCTGGCACATCGGTGAAAACGTGCACCAGGGAACTCTGTATTGTAAACACAGCACATTCATTGCATTGTTAGGGGAAGTGCAGCAGATTCAAGAAATCTGACGCATTGTTGATGATTTGTCAGTTTCATGTAAATGAGGCCCTTAGGCCCATATTTATACTTTTTGACGCAAACCAGCGAGGGCGCTGGTTTGCCGAAATTTTTTTACCACCGGCTAACGCCATTCCTACGCACCAAGCAGGCGCCTTATTTAAGGAATGATGTTAGCCGGCACCGCGGACTGGTCAGAGTAAAAAAAAAAGACTCAAACCAGGCAGTGCCGGCGTAGGGGAAAATGGGGGTTGTGTGTCAAAAAATGGTGCAAGTCAGGTTTGAGGCAAAAATCACGCACAACCCCCATTGAAATGACTCCTGCCTTAGCAAAGACAGGAGTCATGCCCCCTTGCCCAATGGCCATACCCAGGGGACTTCTGTTCCCTGGGCATGGCCATTGGGCACAGTGGCATGTAGGGGGGCCCAAATTAGGCCCCCCTATGCCACTTAAAAAAAATATATATACTTACCTCAACTTACCAGTACTTACCTGGGATGGGTCCCACCATCCATGGGTGTCCTCCAGGGGTGGGCGAGGGTGGCAGGGGGTGTCCCTGGGGGCAGGGAAGGGCACCTCTGGACTCCTTCCATGGTCAGAGACCATGGAAGTGAGCCCACAGGTCTCTTAACGCCTACCCTCACCCAGGCGTTAAAAAACATCACACATCAGGCTGTTCACCGTTTTTTAAGGCCCTGCCCCCTCCTGTGCGCATAGGCCATATCTGCAGCGCCACGTAAAGCCATTTTGCTTGGTTTTTCATGACCTTGTAGACATGGTGTGAGGCAACGAAGTGCAAGTCACTGTGTTGCCTTACCCTGCATCAGGGAGGTATTTAAAGGGCATTGCAGTGGGTTTTCGCCCATTGTCCACCAGCGCAGGAATGGAGGACAGAAAAGCACCATTTATTGTAGATCCAGTGCGTTTCTGTCCTTTCCCTGTGACGCAGGGCAGGGCAGCAAGGTCACTTGCTGGATCCCGTTGCCAATGGGGCTTGCAAATAAGCTGCCATATCTATGAGGCCACACAAAGCCACTTTGCATGGCTGGACATGGACTCAGATATGGAGAAAGACAAAGCAGTGCAAGTGGCTGAATTGCCTTACTTTGCACCAGGGAGGCGTTCCATGGGCATTGCGGTGGGATTTTCCACACAACACATATGGATTTTAGCGCTGCCCCTCATTAACTTAATCACATAAACTTGGAGCGGTGCCAAAACCTTCCGCCTCTCCAGAGCATGCGTAATAAGGAGAAATATTTTGATTTCTCAAATTTTTTTCCTCATTTCTTGTGTGCTGCATTCTGCTGCACACATGGAAAGAGGAAAATGCCTCTGGATTGTTTTTGTGCAAGAATTAGTCTCTTCCTGCTCAAAAACAATCCTACATGCAAAGCAGGGGCCCTTGCACCATGGTGCAAGGGTGCTTGCATTGGCACCAGGCAGCCAATTGTGCATCAGCGCAGAGGGAAAGGACAGGAATGCACCATATTTCATAAACATGGTTCATTCCTGACCTTTCACACTGGCATAGGGCAGAGCAGTGAGAAGACCTGAGAGGCTGCACTATCACAATTCCTCATTGTTGGAAATGGCCCTTCTGCAGGTTATCCCCAGACTTTTTGCCTTCCTCCTTCTCTTTTTCTGACCTCATTTTTGCTGGTTTCTAGACTCTGCGCACTTTACCACTGCTAACCAGTGCTAAAGTGCATATGCTCTCTCCCT
The DNA here is from genome assembly GCF_031143425.1 of Pleurodeles waltl. Lineage (NCBI taxonomy): Eukaryota > Metazoa > Chordata > Amphibia > Caudata > Salamandridae > Pleurodeles > Pleurodeles waltl. The sequence continues at coordinate 1,008,371,275 of NC_090445.1, forward strand.
TTAAACATGGTAACATTGGATCATACCCAATTGGACTATTTAATTTACCTATAAGTCCCTAGTAATGTGCACTGTATGTGCCTAAGGCCTGTAGATTAAATGCTACTAGTGGGCCTGCAGCACTGGTTGTGCCACCCACTTAAGTAGCCACTTCCCCTTGTCTCAGGCCTGCCATTGCAAGGCCTGTGTGTGCAGTTTCACTGCCACTTCGACTTGGCATTTAAAAGTACTTGCCAAGCCTAAAACTCCCCTTTTTCTGCACATAAGTCACCCCTAATGTGTGCCCTAGGTAACCCCTAGAGTAGGGTGCTGTGTGGGTAAACGGCAGGACATGTACCTATGTAGTTTATATGTCCTGGTAGTGTAAAACTCCTAAATTCGTTTTTACACTACTGTGAGGCCTTCTCCCTTCATAGGCTAACATTGGGGCTGCCCTCATACATTTTTCAGGTGGCAGCTGCTGATCTGAAAGGAGCAGGAAGGTCATATTTAGTATGGCCAGAATGGTAATACAAAGTCCAGCTGACTGGTGAAGTCGGATTTAATATTACTATTCTAGAAATGCCACTTTTAGAAAGTGAGCATTTATTTGCACTTAAATCTTTCTGTGCCTTACAATCCACGTCTGGCTAGGTTTAGTTGACAGCTCCTTGTGCTTTCACTCAGACACACCCCAAACACAGGGTACTCAGCCTCACTTGCATACATCTGCATTTTGAATGGGTCTTCCCGGGCTGGGAGAGTGGAGGGCCTGCCCTCACACAAAGGACTGCCACACCCCCTACTGGGACCCTGGCAGGCAGGATTGAACTGAAAGGGGACCTGGTGCACTTCTTAGCCACTCTTCAAGTCTCCCCCACTTCAAAGGCATATTTGGGTATAAAACAGGGCCTCTGCCCTACCACCGCAGACACTTGCTGGAGAAGAAACCTGAACCAGAAACTACATCCTGCCAAGAAGAACTGCCTGGCTGCTCAAAGGACTGACCTGTCTGCTTTCTACAAAGGACTGCTGCCTTGCTGTTCACCTGCTGCCTTGCTGAACTCTTGTCTGGCTGTAAAAGTGCTCTCCAAGGGCTTGTATAGAGCTTGCCTCCTGTTCCCTGAAGTCTCAGGACCAAAAAGACTTCTCTTTTTCATTTGGACTCTTCGTGCAGCCTCTCGGAACGACGCATAGCCAGAAAACAAGCCGAAGAATCCACGCATAGACCTTGGGACATCTGGTAATCCCGCGAACCACAGAGAGAGACTGTCCGCGCACCGGAAAATGACGCACAACTTCCCCGCGTGAAAAATAACGACGCAAGTCCGTGTGTGCAGGTGAGAAAACGACGCACACACCATTTTTCCACGTATCTCTTGTTCTGCGGCCCTTTGCAGAGATTTTCCACTTTAAACCAGGTACTTTGTGCTTGAAAGAGACTTTGGGGGTCATTCTGACCCTGGTGGTCCATGACCGCCATGGCGGAGGGCGGCGGAAGCACCGCCAACAGGCTGGCGGTGCTTCCTGGGCTATTCTGACCGCGGCGGTAAAGCCGCGGTCAGAAAAGGGGAACCAGCGGTTTCCCGCCGGTTTTCCCCTGGCCCAGGGAATCCGCCATGGCGGCGCTGCTTGCAGCACCGCCATGGGGATTCCGACCCCCTTCCCGCCAGCCTGTTTCTGGCAGTGTCCACCGCCAGAACCAGGATGGCAGGAACGGGTGCCGTGGGGCCCCCTAACAGGGCCCCACAAAGATTTTCACTGTCTGCTTTGCAGACAGTGAAAATCGCGACGGGTGCCACTGCACCCGTCGCACCCCTGCAACTCCGCCGGCTCCATTCCGAGCCGGCTTCCTCGTTGCAGGGGCTTTCCCGCTGGGCCGGCGGGCGGCCTGTTGGCGGTCGCACACCGGCCCAGCGGGAAAGTTGGAATGACCGCCGCAGTGCGGTCATTCGGCGGTAACCGCATGGCGGGCGGCGGTCAGAATGACCGCCTTTGTTTGCTTTTTAAATACTTAAGACACTTCTCTTTTTCATTTGGACTCTTCGTGCAGCCTCTCGGAACGACGCATAGCCAGAAAACAAGCCGAAGAATCCACGCATAGACCTTGGGACATCTGGTAATCCCGCGAACCACAGAGTGAGACTGTCCGCGCACCGGAAAATGACGCACAACTTCCCCGCGTGAAAAATAACGACGCAAGTCCGTGTGTGCAGGTGAGAAAACGACGCACACACCATTTTTCCACGTATCTCTTGTTCTGCGGCCCTTTGCGGAGATTTTCCACTTTAAACCAGGTACTTTGTGCTTGAAAGAGACTTTGGGGGTCATTCTGACCCTGGTTGGTCCATGACCGCCATGGCGGAGGGCGGCGGAAGCACCGCCAACAGGCTGGCGGTGCTTCCTGGGCTATTCTGACCGCGGCGGTAAAGCCGCGGTCAGAAAAGGGGAACCAGCGGTTTCCCGCCGGTTTTCCCCTGGCCCAGGGAATCCGCCATGGCGGCGCTGCTTGCAGCACCGCCATGGGGATTCCGACCCCCTTCCCGCCAGCCTGTTTCTGGCAGTGTCCACCGCCAGAACCAGGATGGCAGGAACGGGTGCCGTGGGGCCCCCTAACAGGGCCCCACAAAGATTTTCACTGTCTGCTTTGCAGACAGTGAAAATCGCGACGGGTGCCACTGCACCCGTCGCACCCCTGCAACTCCGCCGGCTCCATTCCGAGCCGGCTTCCTCGTTGCAGGGGCTTTCCCGCTGGGCCGGCGGGCGGCCTGTTGGCGGTCGCCCGCCGGCCCAGCGGGAAAGTTGGAATGACCGCCGCGGTGCGGTCATTCGGCGGTAACCGCATGGCGGGCGGCGGTCAGAATGACCGCCTTTGTTTGCTTTTTAAATACTTAAGACACTTTATATCACTATTCAGTGATATCTCTACAATTTCACATTGCATCTTTATTCGTTTTGACCTGCAATTATCCAGATAAATATTATATATTTTTCTAAACATGGTGTGGTGTATTTTTGTGGTGCTATATTGTGTTACTGTATGATTTATTGCACATATACTTTACACATTGCCTTCTAAGTTAAGCATGACTGCTCGTGCCAAGCTACCAGAGGGTGGGCACAGGATAATTTGGATTGTGTGTGACTTACCCTGACTAGAGTGAGGGTTCTTGCTTGGACAGAGGGCAACCTGACTGCCAACCAAAAACCCAATTTCTAACACTCATAAATATGGGCCTCAGTTTTTTTTTCATCATTCACCAACCCTCTAATTCACTATGGGTCTAATGTACAAGGTCCAGATGTACTAAAATTAAGAACTGCGATTTCCAAATTGCATTTCTTACCAATTCATAATTTGGGAAATGCAATTCCTAATGTACAAAAGGATTATTTTTAAAATAGTGATTCCTAGTAGGGTCGCAAATCAACCTACCTCATGAATATATTTGAGTTAGGACACAATTTGTTACCAACTAAGAGTGACATGGGTGGTGTCCTGCTAGGGCAGCACACCACTATGTGTGTGATTGCTTTTTAATAAGTTTAATAAAGCAAAAATATTTTAATGAATGCAGCCAGTTATACTTAAACTTTCAAGTTTCATTTGTTAAGACTAGGCAGTAGTCTGTTGGACTGTTGCGTGCTCTTAGACAATATATGTTTACAATTCTCAAAGGGGAAGTGTTCTCTTGGGGACCCTTCCCATTTGGAAATGGGTTATTACCTTCTTTGATGTGTTTGGGAAAGGAACTCGTCGTAAAACATTAATAATTACAAATGGTAATCTGTATTTGAAAGGAACGCCCTAATCACTCCCCTTCCAAATACAAGTAACAGATTCATAATTTGGCTTTTATACATCTAAAAAACATTTTCTTCTAATTTGGCCGTTTGCGACATCAAAAATGCTTCTTTCATGTGGCCCTAAGATTCGTATTAAGAAATCGTAAATTGCAATAAATTGATTTGCAATGTGTAATTTCTTATTACGACTCTTTTAAAATAGATTTGGTAGAAGTGGGTGCAATTTGCACATGAACTTCTAACAAATGAATTGGTATTTTGTGAACTAACCGATGTATTATTACATTTTGGTTTACAAAATTCCAATTTGTTAAGGGTCAGAAAAGGAAATTAATACTCTTATGAACAATTTTATAGGAGCCAGCAGTAGTCCCAAGAACCGCTGCCTGCTTCTACAAAAGTTTAGGTCAATGTTCACAAACGTGAAGAGGTCCCTGTGTGACCTCTTCCTGTTTGTGAATGCTATCAACCAATTTTGATTTGGTGGAAAAAATTATGTTATACAACCATATTTTTGTCACAAAACATGAATACCTAAGCTGAACAATTATTTGTGAAAGTGACACCCTTTACCTGCCCCTTCCAAATAGCATTTTCATATTTATTCAGAAACCCAGATAGTGATTTGGCAACATGTGGCCAAAACACAATTTGGGATTTGTACATTTAAAAAACCCTTTTTGCTGTTGTAAAGGCTCAAATTTGACCTTTGCGACTGTAAAATTGCTTGGTGCATTGGGCCCGAAGTGTACTAAACCTATTTATTGATTCTGAAAATGGACTGTTTTGTGTGTTTATTCCAAATAGTGAATCAAAACCTTAAGTAGCAATGGTTTGAAATCATATTTCTGGTAGGTCACCAGTGATAAGTTAATGACTCTCAAGTTGGAATTGTAAGTATTTTGCAACGAGGAAGGGGTACACTTTAGATCCACCTCACTTTGGAAGACAGTGTGGCAGCTTTCGTTGCAGGTTCACTTCATAAGACCAGGTTCTGAAAAACAAAGCCATTTGCACATCTGAGTTCAGCTTAAATTTTCAAATTCACTAAATTCTGAATTTGCACTCATAAATAGAGTATTATGGCAGCATTTGTGCTATCATATTGCTTGGGAGTAAAGTGGCTCTCAGGAGCAAGCAGTTGTTGGTTTTGGTTGGGAATTAGTTGCAAGAGAGGTGAAAACCCCCAAACTTGTCAGGTTGTGGAATCAAACATTTTACACTGACATTTTGGATATGATTCAGCAGGAGTAAATCTGTATTGAGGGCTGGGCTTGGGAGGGATGCCCCAAATGTTGTGGTGGTATTGGTCAATTCTTGACGGGGAAAACATTTCTACTGTGTATAAGAAAGCAAAAATAAGCAGGTGCCATTGAACTTGAGAGTCACATTTACACCTGAATAAATACACACTTACTTAAAGTCTTTGATGTAGATATGGCAAAAGACCTTGTCCCTTTTTTGCTTGATGTCGATGGCTCTGTGCTAATCCTTTGCTTAAAATAGTTGCTAGAAAAACAGACATTTGAGGTGAGCAGATTCAGGAGCTGGAATCCACATAAGCTTGGGATCTACCCATAGTTCTCTGCTTCTTTTATGCATAATTTGTGTGGAACCATATTTTTTCTAGAAAAACACACTTAACATTTACACAGTAACAAACAATGCCTGTTAGACCTGACAACCTTGGGTAGTATTTGCCCAAACCTTTTGTCTTCATCCCTCCTGTTTTGCTGAATTCACTTTTGTTGGCTTTAAGACTCTGGGGGTCATTCCGACCCCGGCGGGCGGCGGGCACCGCCCGCCGGGCAGAGACCGCCAAAAGACCGCACCGCAGTCAAATGACCGTGGCGGTCATTCTGACTTTCCCGCTGGGCCCGGAGGGCGACCGCCAAAAGGCCGCCCGCCGGCCCAGCGGGAAAGACCCAGCAACGATGAAGCCAGCTCCGAATGGAGCCAGCGGAGTTGCTGGGGTGCGACGGGTGCAGTGGCACCCGTCGCGATTTTCAGTGTCTGCAAAAAAGTTTAGGATGACACTTCAAAAAGGGCCATTTCCAAAACTCAGCTTTTTAGTCCAAAGCACAAACAACCATTGGTAACCATAAAGTTTGAAAACTCTTGAAAGGTTTGGAGAAGTTGGCTTTGGCTACTCTGGCCCTGACTGGGCGGCCGATTCCGACAGAGAGAAGGTCAGGGAGGGCAATAAGAAATATTTGGCCTGGCCACCAAAGCAGTCTGAAGTCCACTTCCTCACTTTACATCAAAACCGCCTAAGACTTTAACGGAATGGTCCTGATGCTGAGGATACAGGATACTAAGGATGCTGAAAGATGGTCTGGGTGCTGAACGGCCGATGGTGAGGTCTCCTGGTGGATATTCCTCGGTCCAGAGGTAAGGTGGGGTGGCTTCAGCCATAGAGGTCGGTGTCTCTCATAATCCTCTTTGAGTCAGTAGAAATTCAGTAGCAGCTGGACTACAGATCTCTAGACAGAGTGAGTCCAACAGTTTCCTTTGGTGAGGGCTAGTGTCTATCCTGGGCAACCAAATCACACTCTGGTGACTCTTCCTGGTCTGGAAGCCACAGGTGCAACTTTCAAGACTGGGTTGGAGGTCTTCTTGGCTTCACGTCAGTGGTGATTTCTTGAAGATGGCTACTGGCTAGTCAGAAAAGAATACTCCATCTTATGTGATCCTGGTGTTTGAATAGGGGGTCTGCGGAGTCACCCTCAGAGTCACTGCTTCATTCTGGGGTTTTTCAGTGACTTTTCCATGAGCCAGATACCACATGTACAGCCTACCTTCATTAGCCCAAGGAGCAGCAGGTGCAATCCAGTGAATGGTGCAGCCTTTCTTGGCCGGGGTCTACAGGGAAGTCCTCCTTCAGTCCCTTCTCCAGTCCAGATGTGGTCTGAGGTTCAGGATTCCAGAGACAACATATTAAGGCCCACAAAAGTGCCCTGGGGGAATGATGCAGGCACTAGCCTATGGGCTGCAAAGATCCCTCCCACCCAGTGATGGCTTACGGCTACGTGTGGCATCTTGCAATTCCAAAGTGCCCTTTTCTGCCCACTCTCATTCAGGATGGCACAATAAGTGCTGCAGCCCTGAGTGGACACTCTAAATTATGTGCCAGGTACCCTTGGTAACATATACTAAGGGCTTCTAAGAAAGTCAGCATATGCCAATTGGGCGTAGCTAATTCAACATGCATTTTGTAAGGGGTAGAACACTGGCACTGAGGTGATGTTAGCAGGCCTCAGTGCACTCTGAGTAGAAACACCAGCAACATCAGTCCAAAACCTCAGGGTTGATCATGTAAAAAGAGGTATTTCCTTCCAATGTAATACGTATAAGTCACCCCTAGGGTAGGCCCTAATCAGCTTATAAGGCAGGGTGCTCTGTATTTAAAAAGCTGGACATGTACTTCTAAGTTTTATAGGTTCTAGGAGCGAAAAACTCCACAATTAGTTTTTTAGTATTGCAAGGCCTACCTCTCCCATAGGTTAACATTGGGTTACTGTTCTACACTTTATAAGTGATAACTATTAATTGAGAACAGGTAGAAATGTCATGTTTACACTAAATGTAGTGTAATTTAAAACACTTCATGGTAAAATCGGATTTTAAGTCACAATTCTGAAAATACCACTTTTAAAAAGGTGGCATTCCCTTGCCCTAACCATTTGGTGTCTGTAGCTTTTTCCTGGGTCACATGGCTAGGTGTAGTTGGCAGTTGAACTTTGTGTATTCCTCGAGAAAGTATCACAAATAGGAGACTCAGTATTGGCAGGATGGGCCATCCTGACCTAATGGGAGGGGGTTGGCTCTCATCTATCACACTTGCACTTCAAAGAAGTGGCCACAACCCACACACAAAGAAATTCAAACTAGCATTTGGTGACCCCAAATGCAGTGGAGCCAGTGCAGGGAGGCAGGAATTTCAGAAACCTCTGTGGGAGGGAAACTCCCAACGTTTATTCCACTTCAAAGCAGGCACCAGGTATAAAGCTAGGACTCTCAGACCCACTCTCAATACACACCTTGACCTATGGACACTACAGAAGAAGGCTTGCCCTAATGCCAGAGGACTGCCCTACTGCTTGAGGCCTGCTCTGCTGTCTGAGAAGAAAGACTTGGCCTGCTCCCTTCATTCCATTCTACCTGGGTGACTCTAAGGGCTAGTTATCTAGATGCATGTTCTGAGCTACAGACACTCAACAAGCTCCAGGGGTCTCCCTGCAACTGCCCAGCTGATCTGCTGCACTGGACCTGGACCTGTCTGAGCCCTGCTTGCCTCTGTTAAAGTGATTTCCTGATCCCTAAGAGGTGCCTTCAGGACCTGGACCCTTCGTATGGCATCAGTTCAGCTCCTCCTGGAAGAAAATGAGAAATCCTGAAATTTGCACCCAGATCTTGACAGCTACACCACCACTGTTGTAGGACTCTTACCACAGAGGTAAGACTGCTGGTTGTGGGTGGCAGAACCACTGCGTGTGGGTGATGAGTCAATACCACACTATCTGGCAACTGTTGGCCTAACCCTTTCATCTGGTTGATAGCAACTCACCCAAACCTAAAAGTAAAGGTGATTTGTGGCAGCCTGATGCATGACACTCTGACTTCTCAGGAAAGTTGTAGGAGAACAGATCTTACCCCTTTCTCTCATTTGCACACAGTCTCATGCATGTAAGACAGACAGGAAAATGCAGGACAGGTTTCAATATATTTAAGTGAAGCAACTACATTCTATTGTTTAATAAAGGCATGGGCAGCGATTATTAGGAAAATAAACACAGTACGATTATTATTGTGACCATGAGCGTGAAACAGATAAAAAGTCCCAGCATTCTGTCACTCTAGTAAATTTAAATCCCAACCACACTTCTAGTATCCAGTTGAGAGCAGAGCAGTAATAGCCATTCTCTGCTCATGCAAGTCTCTGAAAGGAAGCCTTGGCACCACACCCGAATAATAAGCAGAGTTTTTTTTGCCTGTGATCTGCTTGCAGTCCTCCCAAGTGGTTGGTGTGATGAGGCCAAGTTCAGCAGAACTGTGACAACATGATACAACATAAGATAGATGGCTGGAATGTCCCCTCTAACCTTATTTTGTCAGTGTGATGTTTTTATAACAAAAAGGTTTCTATTCTGAGAACTGGTGGGATATGATAATGCAACTTTCTGTATAAGGTGGACTTCGTACTCTTGGTCAGGCAATACTTGGTATATTATCATATAAAGCCTTGAGCAGAGCACAAGATGAAATATCGTGCAATCGAACTAATAACAATTTCTGCGTAGAATGGCAACCGATAAAAAATAATAAAATATCCCCACCAAAATGAAGCTGTGCTGAAATAATAAAAAGAATAAATGAAAGTTAACTTGGTAAAAGGGCGCAGGCCACAGGCCTGAAGCTAAACTAATTATGCCAAAGCAACGCACTAAAATAAACCCACAACACCCTTCCCATTGTTGGTGCAATAGTGCCGGGTCCAGCATAAAAGCCTATGATAAAATCACTAATCCCAAACTTCTATTTGAAAGCAGGATAAAATATACGTAAAAAGAGATTAAATGTCCATATTGTCAAGTAGGATAAACTGAAGATAGGCCAAATTTAAAATGGCAATTTAGAAATTGAATGAAAAGAGACTCAAATGAGCAGGCATGTTCCATGGCTCAGCTGTAGGTCTGGCCAAGGAGGAAGCATTTTGTGCAGTGCCAGGTGTTAAAGCACCAGGAGCCACTAGATCCATGAAGGGCAGCTCATATGAAGCATCCAGCAGCAACCACAATCTCAATGGGCACGTCTGGTATTGAAACCTCATTGAGAACACAAACAGACCCGCATTCAAAGAAGGTGCCCACTGCAGAGAAAGACACTCCTCTGGCACATAATCTATTGGGCACCACAAGCATCAAAGTACTGGCTGCATGCAACTGAGAACCGGTCTAAATGACAGTGACCAGTTCAACTCCAGTTCTTTCAGGAATGGTCCTCCGAGGTACTGCATCATACGTTCACAATGCAGTTGGACTGGAGAAAGCTCCATCATTCCTTGTTGTTGTGATGGGGCATCCATTGTGAAAAAAAAACAGCAACAGCAAAATGCCGCCAATTAATGCCAAAGTTATTGGGAATCCACCAAAAAACTTGAAAATAGTGAATGAATGGCTGGTGGTACAACTCCAAAGACGGTTTGAATGTGCGAAAAAATCCAGAACCAATAGCCTTAAAAAGTGCACAAGCCCAGTGGTGACTCATGCCTTAAAGATGCCACAATCTGTGAGTCCAAAACCTTGTAGGCAATCTTGGTCTTCATTTCACAGCAGCCTTCACCACTCAGCGTAACATAACTCTCATTCAAGAGCATCTTGAACACTGGGCAAATCAAAGGGACAAGAGTACCCTTCAAATAACAAGCTATGTTTTCTACTGAAGCATTACAAGCTCCGTGCAAGGGCAGCTATTTACAAATCATCGAATGGCTCACAGAAGTCTTGCATTTGCTGTCACTAAAAAAGACCTCCCCCACACCATTGAAACATTTGTATGAAAAGGGTAGCTTCCACACCTTATAGGTGTAACTGTCTCTTAAGCGCTCTACTCTGCCTACTGGAAAGTGTTGTAAACAAAAAGTAAACTGGAATGTTGAAATGGGCAGATGAATTACCCCATGAATTAACCACACTGCTGAAGGAATTTCTGCAACTGTAAAAGGCAACTTTTCCAACTATTCGATGTTAGCATGACATAAGTTGATACTTTCTTAGACATTATCTGTTGTTACCGTGTCTAATTAAATACAGCAATTAACTCCTTGGATCGCGGCCACTTCTAAGAACTTGTAACATCCAACTCAACTGCATAAGAACCTAAGTTGACTCTGTCCATGAAGTAATAGTGACATGTCATGCTGAATGATGTCAATTGCAGATGACACAATGTTGTTTAGTGTGTAAATGTAGTTGTAGTTGCACAATGTGTTCATACCATTATCAACAACGGATAGAGCTTTCTCTAAATTTTCCTGATCTATCAGCCTTAACTCGGATGCAGCTTCCTTTTGGAAAAGCTTCCAAGTTTCTTTACACATTGCATATAAAACAGTTTGTATGTGGTTTCCTGGGAACTAACAAGAAATCTTTTAAGCCTACATCTTTTGACGGGAGACAAAGGTGTTCTTTAATGGCTGTTAATGTGGAAGATTTTAACCATTGTTGACATAGTTTGTCCTCGCTATATGTGATGACAATACTAGAATGTTGTGTGGTGATAACAAGGGTCAGGTCTGCTTGGTCTAAAACCACATGTGGAGTTAAGAAAATGCGCATGAGAACTATTTGTGTCCATTGGCCACAATAACCACGTGATGGTACCTGAAAGTGTTGAATTAAAGGTGCCTTTCCGAACCCACCTACTGAGATGTTCTTCAGTGACATTTAAAATCTTTTGCCAATTATCAAATTTAGCTGGTGAGGAAATATACTGGGCACATTCAATTCCTTAATTCTTGCCAAGCCTAAGCAACTTGTTTGTTGCACAGTTTCATTGAGGAATATAATTTGTAATGGAATAAGACATGCTCTAAATAAAGCTTCCCTACCCTGTATTTGCCAGTCTCTGGTTCCCTACACATTCTTAAAGTCAATTGACTTCAACCAATATTCATAGCCCTCTATAGTCAATTGGGAAACAAATAAATCAGAATAAATCAATTTTGTTTTGGTTAGCAACATTCTTAGTGATTTTGGAGGTGGCAATTTAAGATAATAAGACTCATTTTTAACATTATGCCAAGTAAAATATGAAAACTTTTCCACATATGTTTTCGAACTCCCCACTGGTGGGGTCAGACAGTGTTCCCATTGGGTGTAATTATTAACTTTTCTCGGGGTACTGGCTCTATGCTGAAAATAATGTTCATAACAGTGGTAGCAAAACATTTCCCCATGATTCACAGTTGTCATATAAACATCTTCAAATCAAATACAGTACAATATTCAAGTTCAGAAACCACAGAATCAACTTTTCTTACATCCCAGTCATCAAAAACAACCTGTGGTGTTATAATATCATTTATAGATACTTTGAATTCATATTAAATTTGAATCATTTCTAAAGGGCCAAAGATACTGAACAGTACTTTCGCAAATAATCCCATCAAGTATTGAAACAGATGAAATGTTCACAAAGGACATGTCTCTTTGGACCTTATGTGAGGATAGGTATGGTTTTAAAACCTCATCCACCAGTTCAACAGCAGAGCATTCAAGAAGGTAATGACCATGTATCAGCAAGAAGAAGACAATCACAAAACCAATCCAAAGCAGAAAGGCAAGCAAAGTCAGAAGTATCCCCAGATAATACCATTTATCCCTTGGTGGTCCACAGTAAACAATCCCATCCGTTTGTGTGGAATTTGAATAGTATAATTCTGAATTGTGGAGCTTTTTGTTGAGGAAGTGGTAAGAGGAATTAATGAAAGATCATTTTCTACCCTCCTCAAGCTTGGGAAAGTGTCTTTATCATTCTTGAGTGTTTGTAGAGGTATATCCTCAATGTCCGTGAGAGGGGTACGGGAACTACCCAGACGTCCTTGTGGTCTATTGTGCAGGCTGGCCACAAGGTGTAATTTGACATTGTGAATTGAAATTAAATGGTTTTCCTTAGAACCAGGCAGCAGCAGTAAAATGACAGTTCTGGTACCGTATATACCCATGACTGTAACCGGTGCTGTATACGACGGGTAAAATTCCTTTGTTTCATGCACTAGATGCCCACCTTTAGGAATCCACGTGGATGTGGTTGGCAAATCCCTCATTCCAAAGGTGGCGGCATGTTCAGGTTAGTTTTCATCACAAAACTGTTGTTATTCCTGCAAAAAGTGACATCTTCATTTACATGAAAAGGTGTTTCTGCTGCCACTGTGCCAGAGCCCTCAAGATCTGGGACATACATAGGTATCCCAAACAGGACTTTGTATGGGGTAAGTCCTCCCAAAGACCTTCTGGGCAGATTGTTTAGTGCTCTCTAGACTCTATAAAGGTGGTGCAGTTAACTACAACCTTTACCTATTTCTCTTGCTGTTAAGGATTAACTCCTTGGCATGCGGCCAAGTCTTGTTTTTTCTGCTCCACAACTGAATTTCCCTCGGTATGGTAAAGAGACGAGAAGTGCAGTTGAACACTTATCTTTACCATGGTGTCCCTAAATGCCATGTAGGCAACAGCAGTGCCTTGTCCGAGTGGAATGCTGCAACAGCATATGTCCCAATAAAGACTTGCAAATCGTCAAAAGCAGTTAGTGTGTCAGCCTATTGTTGTGGCCATACCCATAGAAACCTGGAGCATGAGTCAGCACTGACTAAAATATATTTGTATGTACCATCAGATTGCAAGGTAAACAGTGGTCCAGGTACACACATTGTAATAGTCTGTTGGAAACCTATAGAGGTGTCTGCCTTAGGCGTTTGATGGTAGACCCTTTAATTTGTGGGCAGATGCCACAGCAAAGGACATACTGTTTGGTCTGTTTGTATAGCCCTAGCCACTAATAGCATTTTGTCAATATTAAAATTGTAGCAGCCACACTGGGATGGGCAGAAGCACACCCTCATGCTCTGCTTTGATGAGATCTAATCTCTGGTCTTGGTTGTGAATCACACAATCACCCACCCCTGGTATTTTTGCAAATGCAATGTTTTGGGCACTTAACTGGTAAGAATATTTGCAGGAAATGATGCTTTAAGTAAGGGCTTGCTGGAAGTCTAAGCCTTCACAGCAGCCAGTGTTTCATCATTCAGTCTTGTATGAGGAGTACTCGCAGCAACTGAAGCCATAGCAACTGCAGATTTGGCTGCTTCATCAGCCAATGTATTTCCTACAACATGTATTCCAACACATTGATGACCCAGTGTATGAACTACATGAGCATTTGGTATCTTGTCTTTAAGATCTGCTATCCTCCCCCAGAAGAATTTGCGTTTGATGGTGTTCCCTTTTGAATCTCTAAACCCGTTTAGGGACCAATAGTGTAAGTACTCATAGAAGGACTGGGCACGGTAGTATGAAACACACACAATCAAAGTAGAAAGTTCAGGAGCCATGTGTTCCAGTGTCAACATTAGAGCCTTAAACTCAGCAAGTTGTGCTGTGTAGTCCACTAGGATCTGTGTGTAGGTATGTTGAGCAAGGAATTTACCTTTCCTAATTATCCCTCTGATGGCTGTGCAAGTGGCAGAATATTGGTGTTACCTACACCTGGTTCGGCTGAACCATCGGTATAAATGATGACTCAATATTGTTCAAGAGGCAAGATGTTAGTGGGCATGGGTATTCAAGTTCATATTAGAGGAATTCTTGTGTCTGAAGTTTTGGATCTAAAACATAATCAACATTGGTGGCCGTCAGAGGCATTGCCAATTGAATCCAAAGTGGTTGTAATACGTTTGCACTTCGTATGATAGCTTTTGCAATAGCCTCAAGGCCTGGAATTGGGGTAACAACAATGATGTGTTTCTGCTGGGCAAGAGGTCTCTCCTTTATGACAGCCATGTGGATAAAAGTCAGTATTTTTTCTGTGGGGGCAAAATGCTGTTCAGCGTTAGAATACAAATGTGATTTATATGCTATGGGTACAGTGGCACCCTCATTGAATGTTACATAGGTGAACCAGTTGGAACCAAGAATTACCCTGACGACCAAGTTTGTTTTGTTGTCATGTGTGGTTAAGTACTTTGCTTCTAGCATGTCTCATTGTGATGCTCTAAGATTGTGTGTATTTTCAGGTGTTCAATGTTTGCTTGAGAAATCTGGATTAGTTAAGTCATAGAGTACTTTTATGTGTTGTGCATATTGTGGAATGCATGTTCTGATAATGTAAAAAAAGCCCAGTAATGATGGATGGTATTTGGCAGTTGTAATTGTGCACATTTTTCTAGAAAGTGGGGTGCCAGGCTCTTTCCTTCATCTTTCCTTCATCTGATAATTTGTATCCTTAGAATAGGACACTAAGAAAAGCAAATTTTGTTTTCTTGAAGTTGAATTTGTAGCCCTGTGCAGCAAATCCCAGAACAATGCGATCTCCCCTTGCCAAATCTGTTTTGAGGTCGTCATTCATATGGTATATGTCATCGACATAGGACAATACCTTGGGATCAATATCATGTGAATCCTGGACTGTTCTTATATCCTTGAGAGAGGTGACAACATTTCCTTGAGGAGCCAAGTACAGTGAAGGCATGTAAATCCCTGCTTTTAGGCACTAGATTTTGGCAGAAAAAAATGTTGGAAATATTTTTTACTCATCATGTTGTTAATAGGTGATGTGCTGTGTGCATTTTGTATTGCAAATGTGTGTGTATGACTGTTAAAATGTCTGTAATCTATGACTATTCAAAAGGAATGGTCCGTCTTAGCCATGGGAATCAAAGGGTTATTCATTGATGATATGCAGGGTTCAAATACTCCTTAGTACTTGATTTGTGAGAGTGTTTCTCTTACTGGTGCTTTAGCCTCATGTTTAATCGAGTATTTAGGTTTGATCTAAGGAGTTGATCTAATTGGTATAACACAGTAATGGGGTTCTCTAGCCCATCCCACGTGGTTGTGGTACAGTGTGGGGGCCTGGGCTAATGCCCAATCTGTGGAATAGGCTTCTTTTACTGCCTCTGGAATGAGGACTGAGAAAGAAGGCAAAATGGCATCTCCCCCTTCTGCGAGGTTACAGACAAATTCAGGTGGTCAATCTATTTCTGCCAAGAGGATGTCATAACTCAGCGTTTATCTTCCCCAAAATATAACTTCAATAGTGTGCTCTGTGGTTCCCTCAATTTGAATGTTAAACTTATAAACCCTGTCGGGTGGGGAACCATGCCTGTCCGTAGTTTTGACTTCAAGAAAGCTGTTAGTTTCTGTCACATTGAGAAGCTCTTGAAGATTTTGGCAAACTACTGTGACCTCTGCCACACTGTCTAGCAGAGTAACTGCCCATGTCCTGTTCTTCCATAAAGGTCTCAATATGTGTGGCATTTTTCACAGAAATGTCTGCAACCTTTTCCTTTTTGAATTGGGGTTTTTGTTGTGGTAGTTTCTCTTCCTTTTTGATTGAAATTTCAAATGAGCGTTCTTAGGGGGTGATTCTGACCCCGGCGGTTCACTACCGCCGGGGCCAGGGTCGGCGGGAGCAAAGCCAACAGGCTGGCGGTGCCCCGCAGGGCATTCTGACCGCGGTGCTTTGGCTGCGGTCAGAAAGGGAAAACCGGCGGTCTCCCGCCGGTTTTCCGCTGCCCTGGGAATCCCCCATGGCGGCGCAGCTTGCTGCGCCGCCATGGGGGATTCTGACAACCCATGCCGCCATCCTGTTCCTGGCGGTTCTCCCGCCAGGAACAGGATGGCGGTATGGGTTGTCGTGGGGCCCCCGTAAGAGGGCCCCACATTGTATTTCAGTGTCTGCATTGCAGACACTGAAATACGCGATGGGTGCCACTGCACCCGTCGCACCTTCCCACTCCGCCGGCTCAATTCTGAGCCGGCGTCCTCGTGGGAAGGCCCTTTTGCACTGGGCTGGCGGGCAGCCTTTTGGCGGCCGCCCGCCAGCCCAGTGCAAAAGCCAGAATCACCGCAGCGGTCTTATGACCGCGGAGCGGTGTTCTGGAGGGGGGAACTCTGGCGGGTGGCCTCCGCCGCCCGTCAGGGTCAGAATGACCCCCTTAGTCTTTTGGGTGAGTCCTGGAAGGAAAGACATAGGCGATTGTCAGTATACTGGTATATATCAGGAGTTTTTTAAGTTTCCCAGTTTCTAAGGTTATAGCGTTCCTCTGAGGTCTCTGGAAGCAGAGATTCTCCTCTTTCCTTTCTATTGTCTTTCTAGGGCTTTTGTTTATCCCAGCTATTTATAGAACCCTCTTGTGCTTGTTTGGTACACTCCTTATTGGACTTACCCCGTACTTGTGGTTTACTTGGTCTGGCTCCCAGACTATCCCTACCTACACTAGTATGGATTTCTGTAATAGTCTTAAGCAGCCCACATCTTTGTTCCTGTTGGGAAACATCCCAGAGCCACTGGTGTACTGCCACTGCCACTGCTACTGCTTCCCCTTTTAAATTGCTTAATATTATGGAGGATACTGTGACAAAATTGCCCATTAAGTGTATCCCGAAGTTCAGGGCAGTTGCAGCTCCATATTCATCTTTAATTTGTTTTAACACTTCTGAAAGATTCACAAGTGTTGTTGTACCATGCACAGTAGTGTATAGTGCAGCAAATACTGCACCCTAAGTGTCACAAGTGTCCATTGAGGGAACCATCCCAAATGGCAAGTACATTGTGAGAATTCTATGTTTATCTTGGGGTCCCGTATGGGAAGCATTTCTTCCAGTGTGCTTATTTTTTTGTATTAGCCAAAAGAGAATTTCTTCACGTTTGGTGGGTACTTTACCCATTATTGAATGCACAGTCATAGAATTTATCCCTGCTGTATCCAACTGTGGTTGCACTGGAGCAGCCATCACTGGGGCGATGTTTAAGGTCTGCATTACACATTGTATTAAATGTCTATGTATTTCTATTAAATGATTATTTAAGTGGTGTTGTCCGCTACTGGCAAGTTTCCTGAATTAGGGTGTGGTGTATATGAGGCCAATTCTTGCCATGTAGGACCTTCATTACTTTAAGTACCTTATCTAACATTTTGTGAAACGTGTGGTAGGACACCATGAAGCCAAACTTGCTGTTCTTGATAAGATAGTGGTATTTCTCAATATGCATACGGTCTATATTGTGCAAGTATATTTACTACTGTTCATTTTTAAAAGGATGTGAGTTCCCACCCTCATCAGTGAGCCCATGATTAAATAGATATTGTGTGAGACTTTGTCTTATGTTTGCTGCAATTGTTCCCCATTGAAGGTCTGCTGTCTTTAAAAATGGTCAGTTCGGAGATAGAAACACCAACTTGGGGAAATCCTTTTTAAGGTTTAGGCTTCAACAATCTACAGCCTAAGATAGCTACTACCTGTTTAGCTGAGGAGGATATTGCCCTAATACCACAGCTGTCTCCCTAAAAGGTAACTAGGGTGCTTTAGTATGTAAAGAGACAATGGGGGGATCCATAAAGTTAGTGCCTAACCACCGTTGGTGGTGCCATGCCATAGGACTCTTACCGTAGAGGTAAGACTGCTGGTTTTTGGTGGCACCACCACCATGTGTGGGTGACTGAGTCAATCCCACACTGTCTAGCAACTGTCGGCCTAACTCTTTTGGCTATCTAGCAGCACCGCACCAGATCCTAAAAGTGAGGGTGATTATTGACAGCCTGATGCATGACACTCTAACTCCTCATGGAAGTTTTGGTAGAACAGATATTACCTATTTCTCTCTTTTGCACATGGTCTCATACATGTAAGACAGACAGGGAAATGCAGGATAGGTTTCAATATATCTTATTGAAGCAACTGCATTCTATATAAAAAAGCATGACCTGCGATTATTAGGGAAATGAAACACAATATGATTGATATAGGGACCATGAGCATGAAACAGATAAAAATTCACAGAATCCTGTCACCCTAGCAAATCTAAATCCCTACCCACACTTCTAGTGTCTAATTGAGAGCATAGCAGTGCTAGCCTTTCTCTACTGTACTAGTCTCTGAAAGGAAGCCTCTGCCCCATACCTGAATAATAAGCAGAGTTTTTTGCCTGTGGTCTACTGGTATTCCTCCCCCAAGTGGTTAGAGCGATGAGGCCAAGATCAGCAGAGCTGCCACAGCATGGTACAGCATAAGATGGGGGGCTGGAATGTCCCCTCCACCCTTATTTTGCCAGTGTGTTGTTTTAATAACAAAACATGTTGTGTTCTGAGAACTGGCCTGAAGTGATAATGCGTCTTTCTGTGTAAGGTGGACTTCATACTCTTGGTTAGGCAATATGTGGTAGGGTATCATATACAGCCTTGAGCAGAGCACAGGATAAAATGTTGTGCAAAAGAACTAATAACAATTCCACTGTTGAAAGGCAACTGATAAAAAGTAATAAAACATCCAGCTAAAAAGAAGCCATGCTAAAACAACAAAAAGAATAAATGAAAATGAACTGGGTGAAAAGGACACAGGCCGCAGGTCCGAAGCTAAATTAAGTGTACCCAAGCAACATGCTGAAATGAAAATACAACACCGCCAATGCATAGCTTCGGTAAACCTGACTCTTTGGGCTACAGAGACGACTGGCATATGAGAGCTGCACTGCGGCCTACCACGTTGACAGCCCGTGCTCACTGCCAACAGGAATCTCCAGCAGCAATTATCCATGACCCCCAACATGATCTTTGCACGACAACGACTAAAGACTGAGATGTCTGGCCTGCTCGTCAAACTACAGCGACGACCATCCACAACACTCTCCCAGCTTCATGCTGGATTTTAGAAAAACCTTTTTCAGCAGCTCGTCCTGGTATCCTGCCTGCAGTCCACCACCGCCGCCCTGAACTTATGACTTTCACCTGGTCTTGCATGATCAGATAACCGCGTGGCACTTTGTGCTTTTACGCACTGTACTCCTCTTAAACCTCTCCATCTCCAGTTCAACTGATTGGATATTCATAATTTCGGTGTCAAATCCTTTATTAAATTTTACTGTCGTTTTCTAATTTGGTGAAGGATTTTTCTTGTGTTTTGTTTTCACTTTATTACTGTTTGAGTGCTGCATAAATACCTTACACGTTGTCTCTTAGTTAAGCCCGACTGTTTTTGTGCCAAGTTAACAGAGGGTTAAGCACAGAGTAATTTAGTGACTTTTTGTGGTTCACGCTGACAATGATTGGGGCTGTTTCTTGAGAAGGGCTCACATCCCCTTCAACCAACAACTCTATTTTCTCACAATGCTCACCTAGGTAATTCACAAACTAATTCCAGAACTGTAACAGAATGTTGTGGATTTCCAGAATAATTCTGAGATATTTTGTGAATCTCTTCCAGATATAAACATACAACCAAGGGAACAGATTTACAAGTGTTTCTTTTTTTTAAGCAGGCTCCTGCAACAAAAGCATTTTTTACATTTTTATTTTGAGCAAAGTAATGGTATGCAACCATTAAGTGGAAGGGGAACGTTTAATCCTAAGAAGGTAATGCTTTGTCCACTTGAGAGATCAATAGTTATCCGTCATTACATACATTACATTAGTCCTCTTTTACATCTCTTTATTACTATTTTAGCTTCTAACTTAAAATATATTTTAATTTCCACAGCTAAAGCTCTAATTGCCTGTTTTTATCCAAAAGTTCTAACAAAAATTACAGTCAGTTATCAGAAGGTTTGTTCCACTCCTAATATGGGCCGAATTCACCAACACAGTTATCTCCACAACTGGGAGTTTCTCACAAACATTGCAAATTTACAACACAGAAAGAGGATCATAGATAAATCAATTACAGTATTATACCCTTCCCCAAAACCAAAACTATGCATGCCTTTGGACAAAATGAATAGCTAAAGCCTGAACTATTAACAGTGTGTTATGTCAGCGAAAAGAAATATGGATGAATAACACGTTATTTGGAAGAAGTATAGTGATAAACCCAGCTATGGACAGTTATTTCTAGAGTGTAAAGATACAGTCTGATGTTATTACCAAGTACAAAATATATTGATCTTGGCCTTACTTTGGATCTTCAGTGCTTCACTCTGTGGGCCTACAAAACAAGGCTGGAGTTTCTCCTTAAATATGTATATTTCTAACTAATGTTAGAAACACACACATATAAGAGGTTGTAAGAGGTTACCCGAGGGAGGTCCTTATCAACACCAGGAGGTTTTTCAATCGCTTAAACCAGATAAGACAAGACCATGTGAGTTTTTCCCAAAGGATATTTATTGATGTGTTTCCTTCCCATGCACCTTTCACACTTCTCAATAGTGTTCTCCTTACAGTCCTTTATGTTGATCTCCTTCTTGTTCTTTATATTTTGCAGGGGATTCCAGTCATCATCACAAATTTTTAAGGAACATAAGGAAAGAACAGAAAAGACTGACGACAGCTAAGTGTATTGATCTGAAGTTGTGATGATTTTATAGAAACTTGACTATACTGAGGAAGGGTAGGTGAAGGTCTAGTGATTAAGGTAAACACTCAGGCCTTCATTATGACCCTGGCGGTAAATCCAGCTTACCACCACGCAGAGGGGCACCAACTTTCTGCGGCATACGTGGATATCCGTTTACCATATTATGACACACACACACACCAATCTGACAGAATTCAGCCACAGACCAAAGGTCAGTGATAAATTGGTGGTATCAAAACCCACACCTTTATGCCAACAGAACAACGCCCGCCACATTATGACCCATGAATCATCATGGCGGACATTCAACGGCGGTAAACCATTGGTGGTACATAATGCCGCGCTCACAATGGACACCCACATACAAAACAACACTCTATTGGACAATTCAAACAACACACACCTGACACCCATACACACACCACACCCACACACCCACACCACCATAAAACACACACCTACATTACCCACAACCCTTTATGAATACAATTCACTGGTACGACACTGACTTCAAGACCACTGACACAACTACATACACACACCACATACACCCACACATCCCTCATGCACCCCACTTCACACACCCCAACACATTACCCAACACACCCTCACCAACACACATCACATATCACCCATGGCACCACAAAGGCACCCCCGTTTCACTGAGGAGGAGTTAAGGGTCATGGTGGAGGAAATGGTCAGGGTAGAGCGACAGCTGTTTGGAACACAGGTGCAGCAAATATCAATAGCCAGGAAGATGGAACTATGGTGTAGAATCGTGGACAGGGTCAACACTGTGGGAGAGCACCCCAGAACAAGGGATGACATCAGGAAGAGGTGGATCGACCTAAGGGGGAAGGTACATTCCGTAGCAGCAAGACACCAGCTCGCTATACAGAGGACTGGCGGTGGACGCCCACCTCCTCCCCCACAACTCACAGCATGGGAGGAGCAAGTCTTGGCAATACTGTATCCTGAGGGCCTGGCCGGAGTCAGAAGAGGACTGGACTCTTGTAAGTCAACTTTCAATAATTATCACCCCCATACCCACATGCCATCACATACCCTCACTCCCATCACGCCACTACATCCCACACACCCCACCATCACATCTCTCTAATCCCAATGCCAAGCCCTGCATGCTGTACCAATGCATGGACACCCCTCACAGCCCTGCATGGACACTCATCACTAAAGCATGCACAACATAGAGAACTAAAAATCCCACCATACACCAACATACACAAGTAAAAGCTGGCAGGGCAACACCAACCATAGAGGGGAAGCCAGAGATGTACAATATGTCATGCACATTAACCATAACACATCATTTACATCCCCACAGGTACCTCAGCCAATGTCACCGGAGAGGAGGTGCCAGCACTATCCAGTCCCCCAACAGAAGAGGTCCACAGTGATGACAGTAACTCTGGACTTCAGGATCTGGACGATCTACCTGGCCCATCAGGTACCACTGGACAGCCGGTTACCCAAGCCCAGTCAAAGACCACCACAGAGCCTCCCCCATCAGTAAACAACACCACAGCACCCACCCAGAGTCCTCAAACCTCTGTTCCTAGGACACTTCTATCAGCAGTGTGGCCACCTGTACAGGGACCCCAGG
This sequence comes from Pleurodeles waltl, assembly GCF_031143425.1. NCBI lineage: Eukaryota > Metazoa > Chordata > Amphibia > Caudata > Salamandridae > Pleurodeles > Pleurodeles waltl. Next base: position 1,008,393,754 of record NC_090445.1, read on the forward strand.
CTACACCTCGCACAAAAAAGACAATCAGGGACCTGGGGTCAGTGGCAGTGGGAACACTGTTCAGGGGACAGAGGCACAGGCCAACAGGGACACTGGGAGGACTGCTATGCGCCAGGGGGAGGACAAGCCCAGGGAGCCTACTCTCCAGGAGGCACTCTCCGAGATCCTGGGAGCCTATCAACATTCCCAGGACACGATGGGCCAGATCCCAGACAACGTGCAGGAGAACAGGCGGCTGCAGGAGGGACTGTACCAGGGGATCAGGGAGGACTTGCAGGCTATCAACAACACCCTGATCTCCATAGCAGGGGTGCTGGCAGACATGCCCAACATTATGAGGGAGGCAGTCTCACACCAGCAGGCCCCTGTCACTAGCCAGTCATCTCAACAGCCTTCCACTTCCACTGCCGCTAGTGGCCAGGAGGCCCCGCCACAGGACTCACAGGCCACCAGCACCTTTCCCCTGCAGAAGGTGAACCAGCACACAAACGTTCCCTGCAATCCAGACAGAAGCCAGTGACACTTGCCAAGACCCAGCCAGGAAATGAGACTCTCCTGATTATCCCCCTCAGTCACTCTGTCCACCTTGAACTGCCATTGCTCCCCTTCCTATGTCCCGTTGGACAATGCACCTGTGCTACAAACAGACTGGAACCATACCCTGGGCTTTCCTCCATCATCACCCCATCCCATTGCACTTTCCCCTCTATATTTTAGCACTTCAATAAACACCCTTTGATAAAAATCGATTTTGAGTGTCATGTATTTTAAATATGTATTGCTTGAAAGAGGTACAAACACTGCAGATGAACTGCACATAGAATGGGCACAGAATTGATGACCTGTAGCTGGCTGTTGTGATCACACCAGGAGTATCTGTCAAATCACCAACATCTGCAAAATGAATAGCCAGAGGTAAGTGGGCATAGAAGTGGGAAATACCAGCATGCCAATGCCACACAGAATACAACCAAAGTCATTGAAATATAAAGTTGCACTGTCTCACCTGTGTGTCATTAGAAGTACTGATGGATTACTGATGCTCTGTTGTCCTCGTCCTCATCCTCACTGTCCACAGGGTCCACTGCTGCCACAGGGGCTTCTCCAGTCTCCTCCTCCTGCAGAAAAGGGACATGGCATCTGAGGGCCAGCTTGTGCAACATACAGCATGCCACTACTATCTGGCAGACCTTCTTGGGTGAGTAGCACAGGGATCCACCTGTTAGATGGAGGCACCAAAACTTGGCCTTCAGAAGGCCAAAGGTTCTCTCAATTATCCTTCTGGTTCGCCCATGTGCCTCATTATAACGTTCTTCTGCCCTTGTCCTGGCATTCCTCACAGGGGTCAGCAGCCATGATAGGTTTGGGTAACCAGAGTCACCTGCAAATATTGAGGGAAAACATTTAGCCACACACTATCCTATATGGCCAACACCATAGCAATATACCATCATATACTGGGTGGGAACCAGGGCTCACCTATTAGCCAAACCCTGTGCCTCTTTAGTTGGGCCATCACATTTGGGATGCTGCTATTCCTCAGAAGAAAGGCATCATGCACCGACCCAAGATACTTAGCATTGACGTGGGAGATTTACTGGTTCGGCAAGCACACCATCTGCACATTCATGGAGTGGAAACTATTCCGATTCCTGAACACCTGTTCATTCTGGCAGGGGGGGGCAATGCAATATGTGTTCCGTCAATCGCCCCAAGTATATTGGGGATATGTCCCATTGCATAAAACTCAGCCTTCGCAGTGGCCAAATCCTCAACTTGGTGAAATGCAATGTAGCTGCACATGTGTTTTATCAGGGCAGACAACACTCTTGTCAGCACTATTGAGAACATTGGCTGTGACATTCCTGCTGCCAGGCCCACTGTCACTTGGAAAGAACCAGTTGCCAGGAAAAGGAGAACTGATAGCACTTGCACAAGAGGGGGGATCCCAGTGGGATGAAGGATAGCAGATATCAGGTCCCACATTATGACCGCCACATTATGACTGTGGCGAAGCCGCCATGGTTGGACCACCAACACCACCAGGCTGCAAGCCAACAGCCTAGCAGTCCCGGTACTTTCACATACCCCAGGGCAGCGCTGCTGGGGATTAGGAGTCACACCACCATGGAAAGGCTGGCGGAATAAGGGACCCGGGGGCCCTGGGGGCCCATTGCGCATTACACTGCCCGAATTGCGGGCAGTGGAATGTGCAACGGGTGCTGCTGCACCTGCTGCACAGCCACATTGGTGCTGGCTCCCTTTGGAGCTGGCGTCAATGTTGAGGCCCTGCGGTGAAGTCCTATTAGGGCTGGAAGGGTTCAAGCCACACTGGCAGTCTGAGGGGGGAGAGTTTGGCGGGCGGCCTGCGCTGCCCTCCAAACTCTTGATGAGGGCCATAGTCTTCAGGGGCAAAGTAACATACTTGATCCGAAGACTAGATTGTTGAGGATAGGGAGCCTCTCAATGAAGTCTCAATAAAGTCATTGATGAAAGCTGCAAAAGTCCCATGTGGGATATGTCAAGCTGATCAATAGGGTAGTGCTTGATGTCATGCCTGCTGAAGAATCCTACATATGGTTATAACAGTTTTCTGGAGTTCAGATTTCCTCAGTGGGGTGATGCTGAAGGGTGAAGCAGAAGAGGGACAGCAGGTTCCTCTGCACTGGATTGACTGCAACAGAGAATGTCAGGGTTGTACCTTTCCGCAGGAGGGAAATGGACATGACGTAGTTCCCAAATTCCCTACGAAGCAAACAGATCTCTAACAGAAGTCATGCCTGACTCACTGGGACGAAGGGATGACCCTTGACCAGGACCAAACCCAGACATAATACCTTAGTATTTAGAATTCACAATACTCTTCTTTCTATCTTATATAAGCCACATTTGATTACCTCATGTCCCATCTCCCTTTTGTCGTAGTTGGAATCTTGCTCTGGGCAAGACTGCTGGTTTAAGGATGACAGTACTTATGTTTGTAGGTGACTATGCCTATCCTACAACAAGTCGCGACTGTAGTGCGAACCCTTCCGGCTCACTAGCAGTACCACACCAAAAACCAAAACAGTTAAAGGTGATTTGTGGCAGCCTTTACGCATGGACTAAAGAATATGACATCTCAGGGAGTGTTGTGCTTAAACAGGAATTACCCCTTTCTCACTGATACATCATGTCTTAACCAAACATAGGCAATAACGAAGGTGCAGTAAGGTGTCAATAGTTTTTTATTAAACACAATCTGCAATCTGCGGTAAATTGCATGGGCTGCAATGATTATGGTAATGAACAGTGCACCATCTTGCTGTAACATGGAAAGTCATAGAATGTTTAATATGTCCTATTACCCTATTCTGATAGACGTAACCTTCTACCTAAAGGAGAGCTCGGTATGTTAAACCTAATCTGCCAATGCCATGTCCTTGAGAAGAGCCCCCAACCCTCGTTACCTTGGAATGAGGTCTCAAGCTCAGACGCCGTAGGAACACGAAGTCCGTGAAGAGGGAAAGTACCTAATGTGAACACCTACAGTTTGTTTGTCTTTGTCGCTTGATTTGACGCCTTAGCGAGGTGGCACTGATAACATAAACTTAAACAAATGGCCTAACTATAAACAAGGCCGCCATCTTAAAATAATTCATTAAATAAATGGGCTAAGAAAGAGCAAGCTAAGTAGGTTAAAAGTCACTAGGTGACGGGGGAACAAGTCTGCAAGCCAAAGGCTACGCTAACTCCTGTTATCCCATTAAAACAAACTAGGATTCACTATACCCTCCCCATTGCACTAACAAGTATGATGCCATAACTGGACGCCATCTAAGGTGAATGAATCCAAATGCTAAAAAAACTGCTCTGGACTAAAAGCTAAAGGCATAAAAATAAGTTTAAAACACATTTAAAAGTAATAGCTTAAAAACAAAACATACAAAGAGACCTGATGTCGACCATGACAAGCACAGCAGGCCAAAGTAAAGAAAATGAAAGCCTACAATGAACTTTGTTTGGATAAAAAAAAGCCAATAACTAATTTGTAGAACAATAGTCATGCTCTTGAAGAGTAGCTCCGAAGTCATCATCTAGGAAGTCATCGAAAAACGAGGCCAAATCGTCAGATGTTAGATCAATCACATGGGTGGATGGATTCATGGAGCAAAAGTGCGCAGTAGTCTCTCGTGCAGGTCCACCTGCAGTGGTGCCAAGTTCTGCAGAGTGAAGAGCCAACTCATTCAACACAGAGTGTTCGTAAGTGGGCTCCCGGATCAGCCTTAGTCTCAGGGGGCACTACCGTGTATTAACCCTTATCGGGGACATCAGCAGTTCTTGGTCCACAGGAGGCACTGGCATGACGGCAAGACACACTGTTGGCAAATGTTCAAAGAAGCACCATACGCAGCGAAAGAAAGGCTGCACGCACCAGAGGCATGACAATGACCAATCCCACTCCTATTCTTCCAGCAAGGAAGCATTGAAGACCTGAACCATGCGTTCATGGCACAGTTGTGCTGGTGGTAGCTGCTCCATCACTCCGTGTAGCTGTAAAGAAACAACCACTGCGAATCAGAAGAAATAGCAGCAGTATTCCGCCAATAAATGCCAAAATTATAGGAAAGCCACCAAACACACTTGAAAAGAGCGAATAGATGGCCAAAGGGTTGACTACGAAGATAGTCTGGAAGATTGACACAAATCCAGACATGACAGGCTTAAAGAAATGGACAATCCCAGTAGTGCTCGAGACATTGAAAATTCTGGATAACAGCTCACCAAAGGGCTTGGGGAAGTTGATATTTAATACGGATTGTATTTTGGCTGATCTCACAATCTGGAGAGCATACGTCTCTCTAGCTGATCTCAACACAACCTGTTTTTGAAACAGTAGCGCCTTCAGTCTGCTCAGCTCGTCATAAGTTACATTAATAGTATCAATGTGAGGCCACATTTCTGATACCTTTACCTCTTGTGTGGGGGCGGAATAAAACATATCCACAACACGTAACGACCTTACAGACCGAAATTGTGTAGGCAATTCCTGGTCGCATACCGCAACAGCTTTGATTGCTCAGCACCACATAACTTCCATTCGAAAACACATGAAATGCTGGTCGAATCAAAGAGACTGGAGTACCCTTCAGAAAACAGGCCAGTTGGCAAGTTGGCAACCCCCGCATTGCAATGGCCGTGAAGGGACACCTGCTTGCAGATCATTGAATGACTAACAGTAGTCTCACATTCGCTTCCGCTAAGAAAGACCACTGTTTTGCCATTAAGAAATTTGTAATTAAAGGGCAATACCCACTCTTCCTTAATATAGCTATCGCCCAGATGCTCATACCTGCCCACGGCAAGATGTTTTAGGCATTTCGAAAAACAAAAAGTAGAAATGGGCAGATTAATGATGCCATGCAAGAGCAATACTGTTAAAGGACTCTCTGCAATCGTAAAAGGCAACTTATCTAACTTCTCTATATGAAGCATGGTGAAACGTGCTTCCCTTTTAGCCATTGTCTGTTGTTTCCTGGATAAATTAAAAGCAGTGAATTATTCACTACTGTTAATGTATCTCCATGGAATACAGCCATTTTTCATGGTTTGTAATGTCCAATCAAGCTGCATAATGGAACACAGCTGACTTTGTCCATGGTATAAACGGGACATGTCTGTCTGAATGATATCTATTGTGGAAGACACTATGGGGGTCATTACAACATTGGCGGTAAAAGCCGCTTACTGCCGTGCAGAAGACTGCCAACACACCGCCGCGGCAGCGGAATTCCGCCACGGTCATTATGACCCACTGCTTGAAATCCGCCAAAATTGAGACACCCACACAAGTCCGCCACACCAAAGGTCAGTGAAAAACTGGTGATAACAAAATCTCCACCGTCACGCCAACAGGAATACGCCCACACTATCACGACCCACGAATCCACACGGCGGTCTTTCAACCACGGCATTTCATTGGTGGTACACACCGCAGCGCTCAAAATACACACACATTTACAAAACAAATCCACATTGGACATTTCCAAATCCACACACCTGATACACACACCACTCCCACACACCCAATCCAATATAAAACACCCACCCACATTACCCACAAACCCCTACGACAAAAAATTCAGAAAGAAGGCCAGAGAGAGACACCACAATCTACAAACAAGCATCCACAGGCACTCAACACCATTACTGACACAACATCCACGCACCTCACACAACACACCACTAAATACCACCCCACACATCACAACACACACCACCCCACACATCAGGTGGAGGAAATCATCCGGGTAGAGCCACAGCTATTCGGATCACATGTGCAGTACACCTCCATTGCTAGGAAGATGGAGCTATGGCGAAGAATAGTGGACAGGATCAACGCAGTGGGACAACACCCAAGAAATAGGGATGACATCAGGAAGAGGTGGAACGACCTACGGGGGAAGGTGCGTTCCGTGGTCTCAAGACACCACCTTGCGGTTCAGAGGACTGGCGACGGACCCCCACATCCTCCCCCACAACTAACAACATGGGAGGAGCAAGGCTTGGCTGTTCTGCATCCTGAGGGCCTCGCAGGAGTAGCCGGAGGAATGGACTCTGGTAAGTAAAATCTTAACTATTACATCCTCCACCCTACCTGCATGCTATCACATACCCCCACCCTCGCTCTCACCCCATCACTCCAACTCCTCACAAATGTCCCAATATCACAAACCACACATCCAAACACCAAGGCCTGCATGCAACACCAAAGCATGGACACCCATCACCAAAGCATGGCCACTGCACATACCCATACACCCCCCAAACCATCATCACACAAGGTCCCACACTGGAATGCAAGCACTGGGGTACACGGTCACCCACCCATTGCACACCATGGCACACACAGATGCAATAATCATGCTTTTACACCCCTGCAGGACCCCTACCCAACTTCACTGGACTAGGAGGGTCCAGGCATGTCCACACCACCAACAGAAGAGGCCCACAGTGATGACAGCAGCTCTGTCCAACTGGATCTAGACGACCAGCCCTGCCCATCTGGGACCTCGGGACAGTCGGTTCCCCTCACACAGTCACAGGCCACTACAGAGCTTCCCCCTCTGGAAACACCAGCACAGCACCCACCAAGCGGGCCCATACCTCTGTCCCCAGGGAACGTCAATCAGCAGTGTGTCGACCACTACAGGGAACCCAGCATAACCCACCACCCTAACAACAACAGGGACCCGGGGGCAGTGGCAATGGGCACACCGTTCAGGGGACAGAGGCCCAGGGAAACAGGGGAACTGGGAGGTCTGCTGTGCAACAGGAGGAACCCAGGGAACCCACTCTCCACGAGGCCCTCTCCAACATCTTGGGAGCCTGCCATCATTCCCAGGAGTTGATGGTAACTGTACTGGCCAAGTTTCAGGAGACCCAGCGGCTGCAGGAGGAACAGTATTTGGGCTTCATGGAGGAACTCAGATCCATCAATTACACCCTCGGCACCATCGTAGGGGTGCTGAAGGAAGTCCTCAACACCAGGAGGGACACTGTGGCACAACAAGGGGCCCCTGACACTAGCCTGGACGATGAACTGCCCACCACCTCCGCTGCTGCTAGTGGACAGGAGGCACCGCCACAGGACCACCACACCAGCACCCCACCCCCTGCAGATGGAGAACCACCCCGCAAACGGTCCCTGAGATCCAAGACAAAGACAGAGAACGATGCCAAGACCCCTGCCAAGAAATGAGACCAGCCTGATTGTCATCCTTTTGTCCCATCTTGTCACCCTGTCCATCCTCAAACTGCCCCAGCTCCACCTTCTATGCCCCTTTGGACAATGCACCTGTGAGACTCATAGCTTGGACTCTGCCATGGACATTCCTCCACCATCACCCCTCACCATTTAACAACCCCCTCCAATATTGAACATTTAAATAAACACCCTTAAAGCACAAAACAATCTGGAGTCTGTCTGTGATTTCGAATTAGTGTATTAGCAATTACAGTGACAAAATGCTCTTTCAATGGTAATGTCAACATACCTATGTCACATAGCTCTAGTCCATGAGGAAATAAAGCAGATGTCACACAGTGGGACCCACATCTGTGAAATCGTAAGAGAAAGTGTAAACTCAGTGGCCAGACAGTAGAGAGGTAGTAGTGTTCAAGTACATGTAGTAGGCAGGTTTGTCTTCTTACCTGTGTCTCACTGGAAGTATTGCAGGATCACAGAGTTCCTGTTGTCGATGTCCTCTTCTTCTGCTTCCTCGTCTTCACTGTCCACAGGCTCCACAGCTGCCACAACACCTCCATCTGGACCATCCTCCTGCAGAAAAGGCACCTGTTGTCGCACAGCCAAGTTGTGAAGCATACAGCAGGCCACAGTGATCTGGCACACCTTCTTTGGTGAGTAGTATAGGGAACCACCTGCATATGGAGGCACCGGGACTTGGCCTTCAGGAGGCCGAAGGTCCGCTCTATAATCCTCCTAGTTCGCCCATGGGCCTCATTGTAGCGTTCCTCTGCCCTTGTCCTGGGATTCCTCACTGGGGTCAGTAGCCATGACAGGTTGGGGTAACCAGAGTCACCTGCAAATGGCGAGGGACAACTGTTAGACACACACTAACTCTTAGGGATATCCCCAGACCCAGGCAACTATTCCCACTGATTTGGTTCCAGGTGCTCACCTAGTAACCACACACAGTGCCTCTGTAGTTGCCCCATCACATAAGGGATGCGGCTATTCCGCAGGATGTAAGCGTCATGCACTGAGCCAGGGAATTTGGCATTAACATGGGAGATGTACTGGTCTGCCAAACACACCATCTGCACATTCATCGAATGGTAACTCTTCCGGTTTCTGTACACCTGTTCACTCCTGCGGGGGGACCAAGGCCATATGTGTCCCATCAATGGCACCTATGATGTTGGAGATATGTCCCAGGGCACAGAAGTCACCTTTCACTGTTGGCAAATCCTCCACCTGAGGGAAAACGATGTAGCTCCGCATATATTTCAGCAGGGCAGACAACACTCTGGACAACACGTTGGAAAACATAGGCTGGGAAATCCCTGATGCTGTGGCCACTGTTGTTTGAAATGACCCACTTGCAAGGAAATGGAGTACTGACAGCACCTGCACTTGAGGGGGGATCCCTGTGGGATGGCAGATAGCTGACATCAGGTCTGGCTCCAACTGGGCACACAGTTCCCGGATTGTGGCACGATCAAGCCTGTAGGTGATGATTACATGTCTTTCCTCCATTGTCGACAGGTCCACCAGTGGTCTGTACACCGGAGGATGCCGCCATCTCCTCACATGTGCCAGCGGACGGTGCCTATGGAGGACAACAGCGAGCACGGAGTCAACCAACTCAGAGGTACGTAAACACAGCTTACTCAGAAAACTATTCATAACCCGAAATTTGCCTGTATGAGTTTTGAGCCAAGGCCTAGGTATGTGTGACGCAGTTAAAGATAAAGCCATGTGGGCCCCTGAAATGGCGGCTGCCTCACCTGTAAAGTGGGACAATGGGATATGAGGTAACTGCGCTGGCGTTGTACACCATCGCTGTAGGCGGTCGAAGACCGCGGCGCAATTCTGCATTGGTTAACATTGGACCCTATGGTACGCACCGCCGCGGACATGACCGACATTTTCTATCAGTTCAATCACTCGATACCTGATCTTCGACAGGAGAGGACCTACACTGCAAGTGCTGCTGTGACCTCAGCCTGGAAGAGACAATGGCTCGTGCGTCTGGGGAAAGGGCCCCTGCCTTCAGCACGGAGGAGTTGGAGAAACTCATGGATGGGGTCCTCCCCCAGTACACGCTACTCTACGGTCCTCCAGACAAACAGGTAAGTACACTGTGAGTATGCTGTATGGGCAATGCCTGTGTGGAGTGGGGTGGATGAAAGATAGGGGGGGAGAATGAGGCGTGCATGAAACAACGGTGAGTGCATGTGCCAGATGGCAAGGGTAGGGATGCGGGCCAATGACTGTGATGGTGCAGTTGGTAATAACTTATTTTTTCCACTGTACAATTCCTGTAGGTCAGCGCAGATGAAGGATGTTTGGCGTGCCATCGCCAAGGACGTCTGGACCCTGGGGGTCTACCACAGACGGAGCACCCAGTGCCGTAAAAGATGGGAGGACATTCGCCGCTGGAGCAAGAAGACGGCGGAGGCCCAGCTGGGGATGGCCTCCCAACGTGGGAGGGGTGCCCGCTGCACCAATACCCCCTGATGTTCAGGATCCTGGCGGTGGCGTATCCGGAGTTGGATGGGTGCTTGAGGGCATCACAGCAGCAACAAGTGGGTGAGTACACTCTTATTCTGTTGATTCAGCGCGCAGTGGAGGTGTCTGGGTGGGGGAGGTGGGCTGTGGGTTCCCCTAGGCCAGGGCGAGTGTGCTAGTTAAGTCCCCTTTTTCAGGAAGACCCTGTGGCACCCCACCCCACCTGGGTACAGTGCCAAGTACACCTAGTCAGGCTCCTGTGACATCCATGTGTGCAGATATCGGCCATAGCCTTGTAGTCCATGTCCCAGGGATTGAATAGTGGACCCCAAGTGCGCGGTGTAGTGCAGGGGGCTTCTGTGTCTGTTGTGTCAGCCAACGGTAGCGGTAATGCATGTACTCAACATGTCTTTCTTCAGTCTCCCCCCCCCCCTTTTTGTGGTCTCCCTGTACTTGTGTGCATTAGTATCATCAGGCAGAGGAGCAGTGGCACTGGAGCACAAGGGAGCTGCATCCCACATGGCCCTGGAGGGCAAAACCACGGACTCCGATTTCACCAGTGGGATGGAGGGCGAGGGCAGCTCCACGGCGGGGATAGGAGCTGGCACCAGTGATACGGACTCGTCCTCTGATGGGAGCTCCCTTGCGGTGGCGGGACCATCTGTGCCCCCTGCATCTACAGGTAGAGCCGCCACCACCCCCTCCAGCACCGCCCTCCCAGCAGCCCCTCAGCCTTTGCCTCGTGTCCGCTCACCCAGGAGGGTGGGCATCACCTTCGCCCCAGGCACCTCAGGCCCTGCCCCTGTCACCCCTGCTGCCCTCAGTGAGGAGGCCATTGACCTCCTCAGATCCCTCACTGATGGGCAGTCTACCATTTTGAATGCCATCCAGGGTGTAGAGAGGCAGTTGCAACAAACCAATGCATTTCTGGAGGGCATTCAATCTGGTCAGGCAGCCCTTCAGCAAGCTTTTCAGACTCTGACCTCAGCACTGATAGCAGCCATTGTCCCTGTCTCTAGCCTCCCCCCTCCAACTTCGTCCACCCAGACCCACACCCCTGTACCTCAGCCTATCCCAAGCACACCATCAGACCAGCATGCACACACCTCAACACACAAAGGAAGCCCTGGCAAACATAAGCACCACACATCCCACAGGCACTCACGCAAGCATCACACACATGCAGACATACCAACATCCACTGCCTCCACTGTGTCCCCCTACTCCTCATCTCCCTCATACCTCCCAGTCTCATCTCCACTCACACCTGCATGCACTACATCTTCAGCCACTACGTCCATCACCAGCACACCCACCACCACACCTCGCTCACGTGCAGTTACCACCCCCACTACCATTCACACATCCCCTGTGTCCTCTCCCAGTGTGTCTGTGAGCCCACCTCCCAAAGTACACAAACGCAGCCACACACCCACCCAACAGCCATCCACCTCACGACAGCCTCCAGCCCATGTACCTTCACCCAAAGTCAGCAAACGTACACCTCCTACGACCACTACCTCTTCCTCCACTCCCAAACCCCCTCCATCTACCCGTCCCAGTGTTCCTAAGAAACTTTTCCTGGCCACCCTTGACCTCTTTCCCTCACCTTCCACACCCCGTCAGTCTCCTGGGGCCCGACTCTCCAGGTCCCAACCTAGCACCTCAGCCACAACATCGGCAGGACCAGTGGTGCCAGTAGTCACCGGATTATGGAGTGCACCAGGCAGCAGGGCAGCCAGTGTGGCAAGGAGCCACAGCACGGACAGTCCCCCACCTGTCAAGCATCAAAAGTTGGCAAGTGCCCGGCGGGAGATTGGGAAGACACCAGCCACCAAAGCCGCTCCCAGGGGTACAGGTGGGAGTGTGGAGTCAGCTGTGACACCTTCCAAGGTGGGGAAGGGGCACAAGAAAACCGGTAAGTCTGGGAAGACCGCCATCAGCCCCACTGCCCCAGCCAGGACCGCCATCAGCCCCGCTGCAAAGGAGCCGACCGCCAGCAGCAGCCCCGCTGGCCAAGACAGGACCACCAGCAGCAGCCCCGCTGCCCAAGACAGGACCGCCAGCAGCAGCCCCGCTGCCCAAGACAGGACCGCCAGCAGCAGCTCTGCTGCAAAGGGTCAGCCAGCAGCGGCCCCGCTGGCCAAGACAGGACCGCCAGCAGCCGCCCCACTGCCAAGGAGCCGGCCAACAGAGGCCCCCCTGGCCAAGACAGGACCGCCAGCAGCAGCCCCGCTGCCCAACACAGGACCGCCAGCAGAAGCCCGCTGCCCAAGACAGGACCGCCAGCAGCAGCCCCGCTGCCCAAGACAGGACTGCCAGCAGCTGAATGGCTGCCCAAGACAGGACCACCAGCAGCTGAACTGCTGCCAAAGACACCGCCGCCAAAAGCACCGCTGCCAACGACATCGCCGCCACAAGCACCGCTGCCAAGGACACCGCTGCCACAAGCACCGCCACCACAAGCACCGCTGCCAAGGACACCGCCACAACAAGCACTGCTGCCAAAGACTCCGCCACCACAAACACCGCTGCCAAGGACACAGCCGCAACAAGCACTGCATGCCCATGAGCGCCAAAAGCTCTGACGCTACTGAGGCCGCCATGAGCAGGATGAAGCACTCTGGGCACAAGGCCCCCTCCAGAACCAGTGGAGAAAGACATCCACTACCTCTGCCCTTGGCAGGATGAAGCACTCTGGGCACAAGCCCCGCTCCAGAACCAGTGGAGAAAGACATCCACTACCTCAGTCCTTGGCAGGATGAAGCACTCTGGGCACAAGGCCCCCTCCAGAACCAGTGGAGAAAGACATCCACTACCTCTGTCCTTGGCAGGATGAAGCACTCTGGGCACAAGGCCCTCTCCAGAACCAGTGGAGACTGTTATCCACTTGAGAGACTGTGGCTATGCACTCCCCAGGATTGAGCAGTGGGCAAAGCACTTACTGTAGAGACTTGAGAGACTGTGGCTTTGCACTCCCCAGGATTGAACAGTGGGCAAACCACCCACTGTAGAGACTTGAGAGACTGTGGCTTTGCACTCCCCAGGATTGAACAGTGGGTATGGGGCCCCCTCGTGGATTTGGCATTGTGCACTCAACCGGCTGAGGTGCCCACCCTTTTCCTTCCCCCTGAGGTGCCTGTTTTATTTCTATCTGATACCCTTGCAGTGCTCTCTCCGTCTTGTTCGGGTATCTTGTGTGTGCCTCGCCCATGCATTTTGGGCCCAGTGGTCCACGGACTTTAATGGTGGAATACCTTGGACTAAAATTATTGGTGTATATATTTGTAAATAGTGTATGTATATTTTTTTAATACTTAATTATAATATATTACAATCGTTCACCTCATTTGCTTTTGTCTTTGCATTCTTCCGGGGGGGGAGGTTGGGGGGTGTAACTGTAATGTATTATGCTGTATTAGTGTGTGTGTTGTCGTGGGTGAGGGTGGGGTTGTTGTATGTTGCGTGTGTGTGTCACTGTTTTTTCCCTCCCCTGTGTCGTAGGTGCAGTACTCACCGTGGTCTTCGCCACCGGCGTTCGTGTTCCTGGTAGAGGAGGAAGAAGATAAAGCCTGGAAAAATGTGGAGCTCTGGTTCCATGGCGTCCTGGTTCCTCGTGGGGTGTGTAGAAGTGAGCATTTTCCCTTCGAAGTCCTGTTTCCACCGTCTTTTGTTCGTGGTGAATCCGCCCCGGAAAAGGTGGCGGATTGGTAGGTTGTAATTCTGTGGGCAGTACATTGTCCTCCGCCTGTCTGTTGGCGGTGACCGCCAAGCTGTTTGTTTGTACCGCCGTGGCGGTCAGAGTGTTAAAGTGGCTGTCTATGTTGGCGGTTTCTGCCACGGTCGTAATTCCAATTTTTTACCGCTGGCCTGTTGGCGGTCTTACCGCTGCTTTAACACCGACCGCCAGGGTTGTAATGACCACCTATGTTTGTTAGTGAATACATTCTGTTGTATGGAGTGTTCATGCTGTTATCAACAATTGCTAAAGCTTTTTCTTAGTTTTCCTTGTCTATGTGCCTTAACCGCGCAGCAGCTTCTATCTGAGAAAGATTTCATATCTCATTATACATAGCATAGATGAATCTTTTAGAGTGTTCTTTCCTAGGACCTAGCAAAAAGTCCTGCAAGTCTATATCTTCAGAAAGCATGTTAAGGTGTTCTTTAACTGTGGCTAACTTGTTTGACTGTACCCATTGTTGGCACAGTTTACCCACACTGTATGTAGTAACTATCCCCCTGTGTTGACCTGAAAGAAAGCGAGGATCTGGCTGGATAATCTTGAAGCCGCCTGAGGAATTCAAGAAACGAGCCTGACAGCCATTGGTGTCTACCTGCCAAATTAACCACCCGCCGGGACTGGAAAGTGAAGAATTATAGGTACCAGCCTGAACCTGTGCACCTAGCTCTTCATCCGTGCTATTCAGGAAGAATTGCCAATCAATAAACTTCGCCGATGTGGGAATACTGGGCGTGTTCATGTCTTTTATTTTTGCTAACCCTAGGCAGACGTCTGTTGAATCGTGTCATGTAAAAAGATCATTTGCACAGGAATCAGGCATGCTCTAAATAAAGCTTCCTTACCCTGTATTTGCCAATCTTGTGTTCCCCATACACTCTTTAAATCAATATTGTTCTTCCAGTGATCGTAACCTTCAACAGTAAGATGGGAAACAAAGGAATCTGAATAAATCTGTTTTGTGTCTGTTAGCAAACTTTTCCTAATTCCAGAAAGAGGTAATTTGAAAAATATGACTCGGAATTTTTTGTGGCATGCCCAGAAATTTAAGTACATTTCTTTAAATAACTTTTCGGGCTTCCCACTAGTGGTGTCGAACAATGTTCCCACTGTGTGTAGTCTATGTCTAGTTGCATGGTGCAGGTAGTAATGTCCCCAATTATTATAGCAGAACATTTCCCCGTAATTCATTGTATTTACATATAGATCATCACTTTCAAATACTGAATAGTCCTTCATTTCAGTTAACATAGAATCAACTGTCTGGACATCCCAATCATCAGATACAACACTCGGTGTAATGACATCTGTCATAGACATTTTAATACATATGGAATTTGAATAACCTCAGTCGGCCACTATATTTCAAATGGAACTTTGTCCCACACAATCCCATCAGAAATGGTTACAGCTGAAATATTCACTGGGGACAAGTCTCTGCGGACCTTGTGTGAGGAATGATATGGAGTTAAGACTTCATCCACAGGCTCTGCAGAGGAGCGTTCAGGAATGTAATGACCATTTACGAGCAAAAAGGAAACGGTCACAAAACCAATCTATAAAAATAAGGCAGAAAATGCCAGGCTAATCCATAGATAGTTCCAGGGGTATATTAAGTAATTAGTTTTAAGTCATAGATATAGCTTACGTATCCTTGAAACATTTTCAGTCACTGGGGTGGATGAGTCTGAAGAAAAGTCATTAATGTTGATGAAGTAACCAGAGGCAGTCTCTGCAAACACGGGAGCAAGTGCAGTACTTGTAGATGGGTCTGCTTCACGTGGAGGCTCATAGTAGATGGTGCCATCAGTCTGTGTTGTATTGGTGTATAAAACTGCCAAATCTTGGACAGGAGTTGTCGTTGAAGTGGTAACAGGAGCCAGCAAGAGCTCATTTTCTGCCCTCCCCATGATCCAGGAGGAATTTGTAGCAGTGTTGGGCATTTTTGCATAGTCCAAAGTAGTGTTGTTCATTCTATTCTGAAGAGGTATGTCCTATTGGGTAGTGAGAGGGAATCTGGAACTACCAAAGGGACCTCTGGGTCTACTGTGCAGGATCGGCCAGATGGTGAAATTTGACGTTGTCAATGGAAATAAATCTGTTTCCTCGTGTTGCAGGCAGCAGTGGCAAGATAACAGTTCTGGTACCTTGTACTCCCAGGATGAGACCGGTGCTCTGTAGGATGGACCAAATTCCTTCTTCAGAGCGATCTTTTCATGAACCAGATCCCCAACTTTAGGAATCCAGCGGGTGGAAGTTTTTGGTATATCCCTTATTCCTAAAGTGGCAGCACTGGTGGATGATTTATCATCACGATATTGCTGAAGCTCCTGTGAGACAGTGAGACGTTCATTTATGTCAAAAGGTGTTTCTGCTGCCACCATACCAGAGCCATCAAGATCTGGGATATACATAGGTAACCCAAAGAGAACCTCATATGGAGTCTATCCCCCAAGGAGCGTCTTGGCAGATTATTCAGTGCTCGCCGGACCCCATATAGGTAATGAAGCCAGCTGCGACCAGAACCTAATAATCTAGCTGTTAAGGACTGATTTAGATCACGGTTCCGCCTCTCCACAACTGAATTTCCCTCGGGATGGTATGGTGAGAAGTAATGGAGTTCAACACCCATCGTCCCCATGGTGTCCGTGAATGTCTTAGAGGCAAATGCAGGGCCCTGGTCCGAATTGAAAGCTGCAACCGCATATGCACCAATAAAGATCAGCAAGTCTTTTATAACAGTTCAAGCGTCAGCAGACCACTGCGGCCATACCCACAGGAATCTAGAACGAGAATCTACAGCAACTAGGATGTATCTGTATGCACCCTCTGGCTGTAGTGGACCACAATGGTCTGTGTACACCCATTGTAATGGCCTGCTGGACACTACGAGGGATGTCTGTGGTGGACATTTGACATTGGAGCCCTTTTTTTGCTGGCAAATATCACAACAAAGGACGTATGGCTTTGCCTGTTTGTATAGACCTGGCCACCAGAATCTTTTCTACAAGAGTGTTACTGTGGTGGAAATACCAGCATGAGCCAAAGCGACACCCTCATGCGCTGCTTTCATTAGATTTAATCTCTGGTCTTGGTTGGGGATTGCTCGGTCTCCAACTCCAGGAATTGTTGCATAGGCAACATTCTGCGCACTGATGTGGCAAGAATATTTTGTATGGTACCCTTTCAGGAGGGGCTTGCCATCAACCAAAGCCTTCACGGCAGCCAGAATTTCATTATTCAATCTCGTACGGGAACGAGTCACTGCAGCCACAGAAGCTGTAGCTACTGCGGATTTGGTTGCTGTGTCAGGCAAAGTGTTGCTGATAACGTGTACTCCTACATGTTGGTGGCCCAATGTATGTACTACATGGATACACTGTAGCTTATCCTTAAGATCGCCCACTCTCCCCCACAATGTCTTGTGTTTTATGTTGTTCCCTTTAGAATCTCTAAACCCGTTCAGCTTCCAATGATTAAGATAATCATTGTAGGACTGGACACAGTAATATGAGTTGCAGACTATTAAAGTCAGTTTTCCTGTCTCTGTGTGTTCTGGCACTAAAATGAGGGCTTTGAGTTCAGCCAACGGAGCGGTGCAGTCCCCTAGGGCCTGCATGTAGGTATTGTGAGGGTGGAAGACTCCATCCTTCATTGTTCCACTCACGGCTGCTCAAGCGGCTGAGTATTGATGTTTGGTACCTACATCTGGTTGCACTGAACCATCAGTATAAATGACAGTATGGTAGTTGTCTAAAGGCAAAATATTAAGAGGAGTGGGGCGTTCCTGTACTGGAGAAATTCTTGTGTCTGGAGTTTCGGATCAAAGATGTAATCAACATCAGTAGCGGTCAGAGAGGTTGCCCAATGAATCCAACGTGGATGTAATGCTTTAGCGTTGGGAATGCTAATTTTGGTGACAGCCTCTAAGGCTGGCACTGGGGTAACGACAATGATGTGTTTCCCTTGGGCAAGTGGTCTCTCCTTTCTGAACTGCAGTTTGAATTGTTTCTGTTGGTGAAAACATTGTTCTGCATTGGAGTATAAGTGTGATTTATATGCTATGGGCACTGTGTCATCTTCATTTAAGGTGACATAAGTAAACCCAATGGCACCAGCAATTATTCTGATGATCAAATTTGTTTTATTGTCACGTGTGTGTAAGTGTTCCAGCATGTCCTGTTGCAATTCCCTAAGGATGCATATGTGTCCAACTGTCCAGTGTCTGCTAGAAAAATCTGGATGTATTAAGTCATAAAGTGGCTTGATATGTTGTGCATAGTCAGGAATGTATGTTCTGCCAAAATTGAAGAAACCAAGTAAAGACTGTAGTTTCTTTAGAGTGTTTGGTGGGTGCGGTTGTGCACATTTTTCTAGAAAGTGTGGGGCCAGGCTCTTCCCCTCGTTTGATAGATCATATCCCAGGAATAATACACTGAGAAAGGCAATTCTACTTTTCTTAAAGTTGAATTTATAATCGACCTCTGCAAACCCCAATATTATTCGATCAACCTTAACAAGATGAATGTTGAGGTCGTCGTCTGTGAAATAAATGTCATCCACACAGGATAACGCCTCTGGATCATTATCATATTGATGTTACTCGGGCTGAGAACAGCCCTGGGCTATTCTTATAGCCCTGGGGTATACGGCAAAACCTTTTTTGTGAGCCAAATGAGAATGCACTTAGATCCCGACTTTCTTCCACTAAATTCTGGCAGAAAAACCAGTTGGAAATATCCAACGTTGCTTTATATTTCTTGGGCATTATATTGTTTATTAGTGCCGTGCTATGTGAATTTTGTATAGCATATGTATGTGTATGACTTTAAATGTCTCTAATCTAAGACTATTCTATAGGAATGGTCTGGCTTCGCAACCGGAAATAACAGATTATTCATTGCAGAAGCACAGGGCCCAACCACTCCCTGATACACTAGCTGAGTGAGGATCCCCCTCACCGGAGCTTTTGCTTCATGTATAACAGGATATTGTGCTTTTGGTGTGAAGTTTTTTCTTATATTTTTACTGTATACTGTGTTGAGTCTTTCTTTTGTTTCACGTATTCAGGATGTCAGTCAGGATGGCCCCCTCTCTTGCTACGTTATCTGGTGTGCCCTGAAAGGAACGAGAGGGACGTGAATCAGTATATCTGTCAGGAGTTTTTATATTCTCCCTATGTCTGAGAGTGTGCCTCCTTTCAGAGTTCTCCGGATGTGGAGAGTCTGCTCTCTGCTTCTGTCTATCTTTAAATTGTCTTGGCTTCTCCCATCGCTTTTTAGAACCCTCCTGCACCTGTTTTGTACCTTCCTTAGGGGTGGTACCGTGTAATTCTAGCCTCTTCGGCTTGGCTCCCAGACTATCCCCTCCTATACTAGTATAGGTATCGGAAATCATTTTCGGTAGCTGTCTCTCCTGTTCCAAATGTGGAGTTTCTTGGAGACGCTGGCGTATAGCCAGTGTTACTGCTTCCCCTTTAATGTTACTGAGTATTATTGGGGAAACTGCATCGTAGTTATGCATTAATTTCATCCCTAAATCTAGGGCAGGTGCTGCCCCATGCTCATTCTGTATTTGTGTTAAAACTTCCGGTAAGTTGGCAAGTGTCGGGGTACCATGTCTGGTGGTATAAATTGCAGCAAAGAATGTACCCCATGTGGCGCAGTAATCTACAGAGGGAGCCATCCCGAAGGGCAAGCACATTGTGACAATTCTATGTTTCTCCTGTGGTCCCGTATGCGGAAACACAGCTTCCAGCTGATTTGTTTTCTGGGCTATCCAGAACGGTATTTTCTCCCGTTCTGTGGGAAACTTTACCCATAATAGTATGCACTGTTTGTGGATTAATCCCAGTAGCCAACTGGTATCCAGCAGGTGCTGGTGGTGCTGGATGCGCTCGTGTTGTGTTCAAAGTCCTCATTACGAACTGAACAAGCCGTCTATAGAGTGTTACTATCTCATCGTATAAATTTCACAGATCTGCTGCTTGCATATTTTGTATACCTGGGTGAGTTGTGTATGTGGCAAACATGGGCCACGTTGGTTCATCGTTACCTAAAGGACATAATCTCACGTGCTGTATTACATCTGGTAGGGCGCCTTCAAACCAGTTCTGATGCTCTTGATAAGTGAGCGGTATTTCATGATACTGGTATGCTTGGTACCGTTGAGGTACATTAGCAATTCTATATGTGTGGAATGTGACTAACCTGCAGTCTTCCTCAGGAAAGGTGACCCAGGAGCAGAATGTTTCTCTTTGGTAAGCTTCATTAGCTTCTACTATGAATGTAACATTCCCGCCCTCATCTGTTAAGCCATGAGCTACTAGATGTAATGTTAATGCTTGTCTATGATGTTAGCCATATTGTAAAATGGGGGAAGAGATGGAACACCAAGTGGGGAGTATAGTCCTTTTATGAGTTTGAGCTCGAACAACTTTCAGCCTAATTAGGTGTTCCTGTTCAGCTCAGGAGGATCTTCCCAAAGACCACGTCTCCGTATGATGGTACTTAGGGTACCTTTTATCTGTGAGACAGTGAGAGTCGGGGTGTCCGTAAATTAGTGCCCAAACACCATCATTGGTGGCGCCATGTTGTAGTTGGACTCTTGCTCTGGGCAAGACTGCTGGTTTAAGGATGACAGTACTTATGTTTGTAGGTGACTATGCTTATCCTACTACAAGTCACAACTGTAGTCCCAACCCTTCCGGCTCACTAGCAGTAGCTCACCAAAACCCCAAAAAGTTAAAGGTGATTTGTGGCAGCCTTTATGCATAGACTCAAGAATATGACATCTCAGGAAGCGTTGTGGTTAAACGTGAATTACCCCTTTCTCACAGATACATCATGTCTCAACCAAACACAGGCAATAACGAAGATGCAGTAAGATTTCAATAGTTTTTATTCACCACAATCTGCAATCTGTGGTAAATTGCATGGGCTGCAATGATTATGATAATGAACAGTGCAAGAGACAGAATTGTAAAAACAAGAGTCATGATTATAAAGACTCACCAGCTTGCTGTAACATGGAAAGACATAGGCGGTCATTACAACATTGGCGGTAAAAGCCGCTTACCGCCGTGCAGAACACCGCCAACACACCGCCGCGCCCGTGGAAAACCGCCACAGCTATTATGACCCACAGCACGGAATCCGCCAAAATTCAGACACCCACACAAGACGGCCACACCAAAGGTCAGTGATAAACTGGCGAAAACAAAACCTCCACTGTCACGCCAACAGAAATACGCCCACACTATCACGACCCACGAATCCACGCAGCGGTCTTTCAACCGTGGTATTCCATTGGCGGTACACACTGCCGCACTCAAAATACACACACATCTACAAAACACAGCCACATTGGACACATCGAAATACACACACCTGATAAGCATACATACACCACTCCCACACACCCAATACTATATAAAACACACACCCACATCACCCACAAACCCCTATGACCAGGATCACAGAGAGAAGGCCAGGGAGAGACACCACCATCAACAAACTAGCACCCACAGGCACACAACACCATCACCCACATAACTTCCACGCACCTCACACAACACACCACTACATATCAGCACACTTATCACCACACACACCACCCCACACATCACCCACACCACCCCATGGCACGGCAAAGGCACCCCAGGTTCTCGGAGGACGAGCTCAGGGTCATGGTGGATGAAATCGTCCAGGTAGAGCCACAGCTATTCGGATCACAGGTGCAGCACACCTCCATTGCTAGGAAGATGGAGCTATGGCGAAGAATAGTGGACAGGGTCAACGCAGTGGGACAGCACCCAAGAAATAGGGATGACAACAGGAAGAGGTGGAAGGACCTACGGGGGAAGGTGCATTCCGTGGTCTCAAGATACCCCCTTACGGTTCAGCGGACTGGTGGTGCACCCCCACCTCCTCCCCCACAACTAACAACATGGGAGGAGCAGGTCTTGGCGATTCTGCATCCTGAGGGCCTTGTAGGAGTAGCAGGAGGAATGGACTCTGGTAAGTCAAATCTTAACTATTACATCCCCCACCGAACCTGCATGCCATCACATACCCCCACCCTCACCCTCACCCCCATCACTCCAACTCCTCACTAATGTCCCAATATCACAAACCACACATCCCAACACCAAGCCCTGAATGCAACAACGAAGCATGGACAACCAACACCAAATCATGCCCACTGCACAAACCCATACACCCCCCTAAACCATCGTCACACAAGGTCCCACACAGGAATGCAAGCACTGGGGTACACGGTCAACCACCCATTGCACACCATGGCACACACAGATGCAGTAATCATGCTTTTACACACCTGAAGGACCCCTACCCAACGTCACCGCACAGGAGGGTCCAGACATGTCGACACCACCAACAGAAGAGGCCCACAGTGATGACAGCAGCTCGGTCCAACTGGATCTAGATGACCAGCCCGGCCCATCGGGGACCTCGGGACAGTCGGCTCCCATCACACAGTCACAGGCCACTACAGAGCTTCCCCCCTCTGGAAACACCAGCATAGCACCCACCCAGTGGGCCCATACCTCTGTCCCCAGGACACGTCAATCAGCAGTGTGTCCACCACTACAGGGAACCCATGCTAACCCACCGCCCCAACAACAACAGGGACCTGGTGGCAGTGGCATTGGACACACCGTTCAGGGGACAGAGGCACAGGAACACAGGGGAACTGGGAGGGCTGCTGTGCGACAGGGGGAGGACAGGACAAGGGAACCCACTCTCCACGAGACCCACTCCAGCATCATGGGAGCCTACCACCACTCCCAGGAGACGCTGGCAACGGTACTGGCCAAGTTTCAGGAGACCCAGCGGCTGCAGGAGGAACAGTATTTGGGCTTCAGAGAGGAACTCAGAGCCATCAATTCCACCCTGGGCACCATCATAGGGGTGCTGAAGGAAGTACTCAACACCTAGAGGGACACTGTGGAACAACAAGGGGCCCCTGACACTAGCCTGGACGATGAAGTGCCCACCACCTCCGCCGGCACTAGTGGACAGGAGGCAGCGCCACATGACCAGCACCCCACCCCCTGCAGGGGGAGAACCATCCCGCAAACGGTCCCTGAGATCCAGGACAAAGACAGAGAACGATGCCAAGACCCCCACCAAGAAATGAGACCACCCTGAATGTCATCTTTCTGTCCCACTTTGTCACCCTGTCCATCCTCAAACTGCCCCAGCTCCACTTCCTGTGCCCATTTGGGCAAAGCACCTGTGAGACCAATAGACTGGACTCTGCCATGGACATACCTCCACCATCACCCCTCACCATTTAACACCCCCCTCCAATATTGAACACTTAAATAAACACCCTTAAAGCACAAAACAATCTGGAGTCAGTCTGTTATTTCGAATTAGTGTATTAACAATTACTGTGGCAAAATGCCCTTACAATTGTAATGTCAACATACGTATGTCACACAGCTGTAGTCCATGAGGAATCAAAGCAGATGTCACACAGTGGGACCCACATCTGTGAAATCGTAAGGGAAAGTGACAACTCAGTGACCATACACTGGGTGAAAACGACAGACAGTAGAGAGGTAGTAATGTTAAAGTACAAGTAGTAGGCAGGTTTGTATTCTTACCTGTGTCTCACTGGAAATATTGCAGGATCACAGAGTCCTTATTGTCGATGTCCTCTTCTTCTGCTTCCTCGTCTTCACTGTCCACAGGCTCCACAGCTGCAACAACACCGCCATCTGGACCATCCTCCTGTAGAAAAGGCACCTGTCATCGCAATGCTAAGTTGTGAAGCATACAGCAGACCACAATGATCTGGCACACCTTCTTTGGAGAGTAGAATAGGGATCCACCTGTCATATGGAGGCACCAGAACCTGGCCTTCAGGAGGCCGAAGGTCCGCTCGATTACCTGCCGTGTTTGCCCATGGGCCTCATTGTAGCGTTCCTCTGCCCTTGTCTTGGGATTCCTCAGTGGGGTCAGTAGCCATGACAGGTTGGGGTAACCAGAGTCACCTGCAAATAGCGAGGGACAACTGTTAGGCACACACTAACCTGTAGGGATATCCCCAGACCCAGACTACCATTCCCACTGACTTGCTTCCAGGTGCTCACCTAATAGCCACACACGGTGCCTCTGGAGATGCCCCATCACATAAGGGATGCTGCTATTCTGCAGGATGTAGGCGTCATGCACTGAGCCAGGTAACTTGGCATTAACATGGGAGATGTACTGGTCGGCCAAACATACCATCTGCACTTTCATGGAATGATAACTCTTCCGGTTTCTGTACACCTGTTCACTCCTGCGGGGGGACCAAAGCCACATGTGTCCCATCAATGGCACCTATGATGTTGGGGATATGTCCCAGGGCATAGAAATCACCTTTCACTGTAGGCAAATCCTCCACCTGAGGGAAAACGATGTAGCTCTGCATGTGTTTCAGCAGGGCAGACAACACCCTGGGCAACACGTTGGAAAACATAGGCTGGGACATCCCTGATGCTATGGCCACTGATGTTTGAAATGACCCACCTGCAAGGAAATGGAGCACTGACAGCACCTGCACTTGAGGGGGGATTCCTGTGGGATGGCAAATAGCTGACATCAGGTCTGGCTCCAGCTGGGTACAAAGTTAATGGATTGTGGCACGGTCAAGCCTGTATGTGATGATCATATGTCTTTCCTCCATTGTTGATAGGTCTACCAGCGGTCTGTACACCAGATGATGCCACCATCTCCTCACATGTCCCAGCGGACGGTGCCTATGAAGGACAATAGCGAGCAAAGAGTCAACCAACTCAGAGGTACGTACCCACAGTTTACACAGAACATGAATCATAATCCGAAAAGTGGCCTGTATGTGTGTTGAGTCTAGGCCTAGGAATGTGTGACGCAGTTACAAATAAAGCCATGTGGGCCCCTGAAATGGCGGCTGCCTGACCTCGAAAGTGGGACAATGGGATGTGAGGTAACTGCGCTGGCGTAGTACACCGTTGCGGAAGGCGGTCGAAGACCGCAGCGCAATGCTGCATTGGTTAACATTGGACCCTATGGGTCCCAGCAGCCAATGACGATGTACGCCGGCGGTGACGGTACGTACCGCCGCAGATGTGACCGCCATTTTCTAACTGTTCAATCACTCGATACCTGATCTTCGACAGGAGAGGACCTACACTGCAAGTGCTGCTGTGTCCTCGGTCTGGAAGAGACAATGGCTCGAGTGTCTGGGGAAAGGGCCCCTGCCTTCACATCTTAGGAGTTGGAGAAACTCGTGCATGGGGTCCTCCCCAGTACACTCTACTCTACGGTCCTCCAGACAAACAGGTAAGTACACTGGGGGCATGCTGTATGGGCTATGCCTGTGTCGAGGGGGTGGATGTAAGAAGGAAGGGGGAGAGTGCGGCATGCAGGAAACGATGGTGAGTGCATGTGCCACATGCCAAGGGTAGGGATGGGGGCCAATGACTGTGACGGTGCAGTTGGTAATAAGTTTCTCTTCCCCCTGTAAAAATCATGTAGGTCAGCGCCCACCAGAAAAAATATATTTGGCATGCCATCGCCAGGACGTCCGCACCCTGGGGATCTACCACAGACGGAGCACCCACTGCCGGAAAAGATGGGAGGACAATCGTCGCTGGAGCAAGAAGACGGCGGAGGCTCAGCTGGGGATGGCCTCCCAACGTGAGAGGGGTGCCCGTCGCACCATGACCCCCCTGATGTTCAGGATCTTGGCGGTGGCGTACCCGGAGTTGGATGGGCGCTTGAGGGCATCACAGCAGCCACAAGGGGGTGAGTACACTCTCATCCTGCTGATTTAGCGCGCAGTGGAGGTGTCTCAGGTGGGGGAGGTGGGCTATGGATTTCCCTAGACCAGGCCGAGTTTAGTAGGCAAGGTCCCTCCATAAGGCAGCCCATGTAGCACCCCACCCCGCCTCTGTAGAGTGCCAAGTACACCTAGTCATGCCCCTGTGTCATCCATGTCGTCCATCCATGTCGTCCATATCGTCCATAGCCTAGTAGGCCATGTCCCAGGGATTGAACAGTGGAGCCCAAGAGCGCGGCGTAGTGCAGGGGGCTTCTGTGTCTGTCGTGTCTGCCAACATTAGTGGTAATGCATGCACTCAACATGTCTTTCTTCTGTCGCCCCCCCCCCTTTTTGTGGTCTCCCTGTTCTTGTGTGTATTAGCATCATCAGGTGGAGGAGCAGTGGCACTGGAGCACGAGGGAGCTGCATCCCACATGTCCATGGAAGGCGAGACTACGGACTCGGAGTTCACCAGTGGGACGGAGGGCGAGGGGAGCTCCACGGCGGGGACAGGAGCTGACACCAGCGACACAGACTCGTCCTCTGATGGGAGCTCCCTTGTGGTGGCAGCAACATCTGTGCCCCCCGCATCTACAGGTACAGCCGCCACCCCCCCTACCAGCACCACCCTCCAAGCAGCCCCTCAGCCTTTGCCCAGTGCCCGCTCACCCAGGAGGGTGGGCATCACCTTCGCCCCAGGCACCTCAGGCCCTACCCCAGTCACCCCTGCTGCCCTCAGTGAGGAGGCCATTGACCTCCTCAGGTCCCTCACTGTTGGGCAGTCTACCATTTTGAATGCCATCCAGGGTGTAGAAAGGCAGTTGCAACAAACACATGCATTCCTGGAGGGCATTCATTCTGGTCAGGCGGCCCTTCAGTGAGCTTTTCAGACTCTGGCCTCAGCGCTGTTGGCAGCCATTGTCCCCGTCTCTAGCCTCCCCCCTCCAACTTCCTCCACCCAGACCCAATCCCCTGTACCCCAGCCTATCCCAAGCGCACCTTCAGACCAGCATACACACACGTCAACACACAAGGGAAGCTCTGGCAAACATAAGCACCACACATCCCACAGGCACTCACGCAAGCATCACACACATGCAGACACACCAGCATCCACTGCCTCCACTGTGTCCCCCTTCTCCTCGTCTCCCTCCTCCCTCCCAGTCTCGTCTACACTCACACCTGCATGCACTACATCTACAGTCACTACTGCCATCACCAGCACAGACACCACCACACCCGCTCACGTGCAGTCACCACCCTCACTGCCATCCACATGTCCCCTGCGTCCTCTCCCAGTGTGTCTGTGACGCCACCTCCCAAGAAACACAAAAGCAGGCACACACCCACCCAACAGCCATCCACCTCACGACAGCCTCCAGCGCATGCACCTTCACCCAAAGTCACCAAACGAACATCTGCAACAACCACAACCTCTTCCTCCCCTCCCAAACTCCCTCCAGCTACCCGTCCCAGTGTCTCCCAAAAACTATTCCTGTCCAACCTTGACCTCTTTCCCACACCTCCCCACCTAGTCCGTCTCCTAGGTCCCGACTCTCCAGGTCCCAACCTAGCACCTCAGCCACAAAATCTCCGGGACCAGTGTTGCGTGTAGTCACCGGAGTCTGGAGTGCACCGGCCACCAGGGCAGCCAGTGTGGCACGAAGCCGCAGCATGGACAGTCCCCCACCTGTCAAGCATCAGAAGTTGGCCAGTGCCCGG
Organism: Pleurodeles waltl; assembly: GCF_031143425.1. Lineage (NCBI taxonomy): Eukaryota > Metazoa > Chordata > Amphibia > Caudata > Salamandridae > Pleurodeles > Pleurodeles waltl. The sequence continues at coordinate 1,008,421,263 of NC_090445.1, forward strand.
CGGGAGAAGGGGAAGACTCAAGCCACCAAAGCCGCTCCCAGGGGTCCTGGTGGGAGTGTGGAGTCAACTGCGACACCTTCAAAGGTGGGGAAGGGCCACAAGAAACGCGGCAAGTCTGAGAAGAGCAGCACGGTGGAGGAGACCGCCATCATCCCGCTGCCCAGCAGGCCTCCACCATCATTACCGCTGCCCAGGAGGCCACCGCCATCATCCCCGCTGGGACAGAGAGGACCGCCAGCACAAGCCCCGCTGGGCCAGAGAGGACTGCCAGCACAAGCCCCGCTGGGCTAGAGAGGACCGCTAGCACAAGCCCCGCTGGCCTAGAGATGACTTCCAGCACAAGCAACGCTGGGCTAGAGAGGAGCTGCCAGCACAAGCCCCTCTGGGACAGAGAGGACCGCCAGCACAAGCCCCACTGGGCTAGAGAGGACTGCCAGCCGAAGCCCCGCTGGGCTAGAGAGGACCGCCAGCACAAGCCCCGCTGGGCTAGAGAGGACCGCCAGCACAAGCCCCACTGGCATAGAGAGGACCACCAGCAGCTGAGTCGCTGCAAAGGAGCCCGCCGCCTCAAGCACCGCTGAACAGGGCACCGCCGCCTCAAGCACCGCTGAACAGGGCACCGCCGCCACAAGCACCGCTGGCCCATGAGCGCCAAGGGCACTGACGCTACTGAGTCAGTCACGAGCAGGATGAAGCACTCTGGGCACCAGGCCCCCTCCAGAACCAGTGGAGACTGTCATCCACTACCTCTGTCCTTAGCAGGATGAAGCACTCTGGGCACCAGGCCCCCTCCAGAACCAGTGGAGACTGTCATCCACTACCTCTGTCCTAGCAGGATGAAGCACTCTGGGCACCAGGCCCCCTCCAGAACCCGTGGAGACTGTTATCCACTTGAGAGACTGTGGCTTTGCACTCCCCAGGATGGAACAGTGGGCAACCCACCCACTGTAGAGACTTGAGAGACTGGCTTTGCACTCCCCAGGATGGAACAGTGGGCAAACCACCCACTGTAGAGACTTGAGAGACTGTGGCTTTGCACTCCCCAGGATGGAACAGTGGGCAACCCACCCACTGTAGCGACTTGAGAGACTGTGGCTTTGCACTCCCCAGGTTGGAACAGTGGGCAAACCACCCACTGTAGAGACTTGAGAGACTGTGGCTGTGTACTCCCCAGGATGGAACAGTGGGCAACCCACCCACTGTAGAGACTTGAGAGACTGTGGCTTTGCACTCCCCAGGATGGAACAGTGGGCATGTGGCCCCCTCGTGGATTTGGCATTTTGCACTCAACCAGCTGAGGTGCCACCCCTTTCCCTCCCCCTGAGGTGCCTGTTTTCTTGCTCTCTGATGCCCCTGCAGTGTTCTCTCGGCATGGTCGGGGATCTTGTGTGGGCCTCGCCCGTACTGTGTGGGCCCAGTGTTCCACGGACTTCATTGGAGCACTACCTGGACTACTAAGATTGGTGTATATTTTGTTTATGGTGTATATATATATATTTTTGCGTACTTGATTTTAATAGATTACAATGATTACACCCATTTCCTTTTGTCTTTGCATTCTTCCGGGGGGGTTGGGGGGTGTAACTATAATGTGTAAATATGTAATAGTGTGTGTGTTGTCATGGGTGAGGGTGGGGGTGTTGCGTGTGTGTGTCACTGTTTTTTCCCTCCCCCGTGTCGTAGGTGCAGTACTCACCGTTGTCTTCGGCGCCGGCGTTCGTGCTCCTGGTAGAGGAGCAAGAAAATGAGGGCTGGAAATATGTGCAGCTCTGGTTCCATGGCGTCCGGATTCCTCATGAGGTGTGTAGAGGTGAGCGTTTTCCCTTCGAAGTCCTGTTTCTGCCGTGTTTTTGTCCACGGTGAATCCGCTCCGGAAAAGGTGGCGGATTGGTAGGTTGTGATACTGTGGGCGGTACATTGACTTCCGCCTGTCTGTTGGCGGTGACCGCCAAGCTGTTTGTCTGTACCACTGTGGCGGTCGGAATGTTAAAGTGGCTGTCTTTGTTGGCGGTTTCCGCCACGGTCGTAATTCCAATTTTTTTACCGCTGCTTTAACACCATCCACCAGGGTGTAATGACCACCATAGAGTGTATAATATGTCCTATTACCCTATTCTGATAGACCTAACCTTCTACCTAAAGGAGAGCTGGGTATGTCAAACCTAATCTGCCAATGCCATGTCCCTGAGAAGAGCCCCCAACCCTTGTTACCCTGGAATGAGGTCTATAGCTCAGACTCCGTGGGAACACGAAGTCCGGCTCAGCGTCAAGGCGACGTGCAGCATCGATAGCAGCAATGGTATCTTGTCGGAATCCCTATGATTATCTGTTTAAAGTGAGGTGTATTTATACAGATCTACTTTGGCCCCTGACGTAGGTTGTTCCCAAACAATAGATAACACAGCATGCTTGGGACAGCAGTTAATGTAAACAATTCCCTCAAAGGCGTGAAGAGGGAAGTACCTAATGTGAACACCTACAGTTTGTTTGTCTTTGTCGCTTGATTTGACGCCTTAGCGGGGTGGCCCTGATAACATAAACTTAAATAAATGGCCTAACTATAAACAAGGCCGCCATCTTAAAAGAATTAATTAAATAAATGGATTAAGACAAAGCAAGCTAAGTAGGTTAAAAGTCACTAGGTGACGGTGGTACGAGTCTGCAAGCCAAAGGCTAAGCTAACTCCTGTTATCCCATTAAACATCATTAAAACAAACTAGGATTCACTACACTTTCTTTTTTAAGGTGCTGGTTCCTGGAGACTGAGGGGGTCATTCTGACCCTGGCGGGCGGTGACCGCCAGGGTCACCGACCACGGGAGCACCGCCAACAGGCTGGCGGTGCTCCCTCGAGCATTCTGACCGCGGCGGTTCAGCCGCGGTCAGAAACGGAAAGTCGGCGGTCTCCCGCCGACTTTCCGCTGCTCGAGAGAATCCTCCATGGCGGCGGAGCGCGCTCTGCCGCCATGGGGATTCTGACACCCCCTACCGCCATCCTGTTCCTGGCGGGTCTCCCGCCAGGAACAGGATGGCGGTAGGGGGTGCCGCGGGGCCCCTGGGGGCCCCTGCAGTGCCCATGCCAATGGCATGGGCACTGCAGGGGCCCCCGTAAGAGGGCCCCGCAAAGTATTTCAGTGTCTGCAAAGCAGACACTGAAATACGCGACGGGTGCCACTGCACCCGTCGCACCCCTGCAACTCCGCCGGCTCCATTCGGAGCCGGCATCCTCGTTGCAGGGGCATTTCCGCTGGGCCGGCGGGTGCTCTTTTGGAGAGCGCCCGCCGGCCCAGCGGAAATGTAAGAATGGCCGCCGCGGTCTTTTGACCGCAGTGCGCCGCCCGCCACAGTCAGAATCACCCCCTGAGTGTTGCTTATGTAATATTGCCAGAAGACAAACTCACAAGAAATCCTTCCACAGGAAAAGTTGCAAGCATGTGTAAATACATTACAGGTTGTACTAACATCTACCTAAGTGCATGATTGTATGAATCTAGATAGGCAGCACCAGTCCTTTACCCTATCAAGTTTCAAATAAATGGTTCCTAGACTTATCAGCTTTTCATCTTCTGCAATCACAAATATACAACATGGTATTATTCTGGTTGTGGGTCACTGTGTAACAAGTAAGTCTGCACATATACTTAGGTACTACCTCAATATGAGTCTTTGCTTAACTGTAAACAAATGCTGCTTGAATACATTAATAAATGTCTCAGATTTCTTTTAGACGAAGAGTACACAAATAAATGGTTAACTTCACCAGTCTTTGCCATAGGGTCTCATCAGATAAGCAATACCCTTTTGTCTATTAACAACTTGTAAATGTCACCAAGTTTGTTGTTTTGCTACCACTTGAATAATGTATTTTGCAGGTGATCCACAGAATTCAAGGAAACAGAGGCAGGGAACTGGCACCAAGACAGAGAGGAAACCTGCCCATGAGTTCGGGACCTGAGGGGCAGCATTTGGGAGTTAGGACACACTCCAACAGAAAGCAATAGCAAAGTCTTGGGCAGAAGCAAAGTTAAGAAGACAGCTATCCGAGAAAATCATTGTCTTTGTTAAATGGGTAAAATCCAAGAACTCAGCAGTCCCCAAGAAATGGGAAATCACTGACCCTTTGAAGCAATGTCACTAGAGAAGTAGGGGAAAGAACTGATTGACAGAATTAAGAATTATTTTCCCAATTGCAATCCATTCAAAATACAACATTCTGAATGGCACGTAGTGTGCTGTTAATTCCTTTAAGGATAAGATCAAAAATATAGGTGTAATAATGGAGCGAAAAAACTGCCAGCATATGGTTTGCCCTTTTCCCGGCACTCAGGCCTGGTGCTTTCTCTAGGCTGACAAAGTAACAGTACAAAACAGCACAGTTACAACAATACAATTTGAAATCACCCAAACAAATTGAATGGGAACCAGCATGTAGAGTAAAAAGAAAGTGATCACACAGAACCTAAAAACAAAAGAGAAACCAATGGCAAAGAGGGAGAAAAGTAAATCAAAGGAGCAGATATTCAAATACAAAGCCAGTATTTTAGTACCAAAAGGGTAAACCATAAAATTATCCCTAACGGTACAGAATCAAGTATCAACACACAAAGGAAGCATCATGTAAACATGTGATATCATCATCATCATCATCAAACAAACTTTATTCGACTTTCAACAAGCCATAAAAGTATCAAATAGTAACACATTTAGTAATAAATAAGTATAAGAAAAATTATAAATAAATAGGGAAGGTAATAGAGCACATCCTTAATTCGTTCAAGGACAGGTATATAAAACTTAGTGAATTTACATCAGTGCAAAATCGAATTTCGTTACAGAACATGTGATATGAACAAATATTGATTCAGACACAGTGCAAGTAATATAAACATAGGCCATGATACATGTAGCAGTAGTATAAGGCAATATATTGTTATGTAAACACATAAATTGTGTATGAGAAAAGAAAAAGTAGATTTACATCAGAAAGTATTTAAGTTGAAATCAGTCATGGATACGTACAAGGAACCAGTGGCTGCATTGATATCACATAGATCAGCATGGGTTCTGAAACCAAAGAAAAGAAGAATAAAAAAGTAAAGAGAAGGAAAAGGAGAGAAAAGGGAAGTTGAAATCACATAACTTTTGGCCACATACTGTGAAGTAAAAGTGGGTTAAAGGGTGGTGTACCCCTAATTCCCTTTGTGATAAAGAAGTGAGTATCACAGGATCATGAATGAAGGTGATAAGATTATAAGGAACGTCAGATTATTGGAAGTGGCTCAAAACAGTCAGTGTGGCTACATATAAGAACTCACTATGTACTGAAAAATATCCCACCGAAGTGAGGATGGTGTAAAAGGTTAAGCAAACCGGCCATGTTATGAAGAGCTGGAAGCAAAGACCATACCCAGAATATCCTCTAGAGGTGGAGACAGCAGATTGAAGTAGTATACATGCATGAGAAAGTGTTAACCTCTTACCGGGGTATTGTAATTTAAACCAGATGTCTCTGTAGTTCATACATGGATGTATTAATAAACCTGAGCCAAACAGATGTGCTGTGAGTGTCACAATTGTAGCCCCACTTATATAGCAGGCCCATTATAACTCTCTTAATAGGTTACTTTAAGCAAAGTGCAGAGAATAACTGCAGTTAGGTAGCAAGTATGCCAAGGGGTGTTGAGCCGTATATTAATGGTTGAACTGTATAATAATAAGATGACAGAAATATCAATGTTTATTATATGTACACATCAAAAAGCACAATGCTTGAAGTAATGGCTTGGATGCCAGTACCTTGTAATCAGTTTCCAAAGTCCTGTGCAGTCTGCCAACATTATTACGCCCTTCTCGGAGTCCAGAAGAAGCGTGGACAGCCACTCTCCTAGCAGTAGGCTGATGACAGAAATCTTTACTGCACATCAGCGGTTCTACGTGGCCAAAGGCGACCATCATGTTTATTGCCAAACATCGTGAAAATGCTCAAATATGTCAATAGGAAATAGGTTCTACCGAAGAAGAAAAAAAAAAAGAAAAGGAAACAGGAGGCACTTGGAAATTGTCAATGCATTAAAAGCTTCATTAGTGTGAAAGGATTATAGAAGTCAAGCATATTATGAAATTGCACTAATATTAAAGATATCACAAGATACAGGAGGAATATGAAAAGATGGAATGAATCAGTAAGGACCATAGGATCAAAAGGAACCCATAGCAGGTCCTGAGCTCTTATCACACAGGGTCGGATTCCTATAGAGAGCAGTAAGTTAAAGTGTATAAAAAGCTAATAATAAGTTAAAGGGACCAAACGTCAAACCATGTCTTTTGTGGAAAAGGAAAATTGAAAAGCACAAGAAATATATACTTAGAATGAGGATACAATAAACATGGTATAAAGAGAATGTACTCATATTCCTACACCAAGAAGGATATGAAACATAGGCATAGGCCCACTAAACATCCAACAGACAGAGTCTCTCCAGGTCAACCTAAAGTCTAAGGCTGAACTCCATGATAGCCACTTTAGTCTTCATATAGCCAATAATGCCTTTTGGCATCCTTGTTCAGACCAACGTCTGCTGTGCCAAATTTTAAAGTCAGTTCACTTTCCCTTCTGCAAAATTTTGGTTCTCAATTTCCGCCACACGGATTTTTGTTAATGGTTTCAATCCCTGCAAAGGTAAATGTCTTGTTGTCAGCACGTGATTTTTGAAAATGTTATGTCAGTGGGTGGCCTACAGAAAATGTGCTTATGTTCCAATAGTGCTCTTGAATCCTCATGAGCAATGGTCTGATGGTGCTGCTGATGTTTGGTAATTTGCATGGGCAAAAAATAACGTATATGGCAAATTTACTATTACAATCTAGTCAATGAGGGATTTTGAAGGTTCTGACCAGTTTCAGTTTCAATGTAAGGTTCTGTGTTTTAAGAAGACCAAACTTACAAATGTTGCAGTTATGGCAGATATGTAAACCTGCTAGTCTACCAAGGAAGATGGGTTTGGCCATTCTCCGATCAATTAATTCAGATTTGCATAGTATTTCATTTAAGTTACGTGCTCTGCAAAATCCCATTTATGGGATGGAATTAGAAAGGCATGGATTGTTAGAAAGTGCCAGTATCATTCAAGAATTGTCTGAATATTATGATGACCATTGTGATAGTTTGTTATGCCAAGTGCAAGCCAGTGATTGTAGGGCAGCCCTTTGTCCACCTTCTAAAGCAATTTTGGTCAGATGCTCTACCCTCATGGGTTTGGTGTCACCATGACTAGAGCAACAAAAGGAAGCTGGCCTAGGTGTGGGCCACACTTGCATGACATGATATGTAGTCTTTGAAGCCAGGAACTGGTTGAATGCAGCCCCAGGCTCCTTTTGAAGCTCAGGAAGGGGCTGGGTACAAGGCCCCAGACCATCCTCCTCAGTAAAGGTACATCCCTCACCACACAATTGGCTCTTTGTCCACTGTGAGTGAGCAATATGCCTAACACTCTCAGGGTACCACAGGTGACACTGGAAACAAGCAATACTTTTTAGATATTGTGCACTCTCACTCTGCCCTATGGGTATTTCGGGCCAACCTTAGATGTGACTTGTAAATATTTAAAATGAATGTTTAGGCCTGGAAAAAAGGTTTATTTTCCAAGGCTTTAATGGCAGTTTAAAAACTGTCTACCCGGGCTGCAGGGGCAGGTCTGGAAACAAGTTTGATAGGGCTACTTTAGTGGGTGGCATAATGAATGCTAATGCCCACCAGAAAGATTTAATTTACAGGTTCTGGGTACATATGGTACTATATACTGTACTAGGGAAGTATAATTAAATTAAATGTGGCAAACAGGAATATGTCAGTTTTACCATGTTTAAAGAGAGAGAGCTAGCACTTTACCACTGGATAGCAAGACTCCTTCAGCCAACAAAAAAAAAATTCAGTCACAGAAGGCAAGATTCCAGGGGAGAATCACATACCAACAATATCCAACAATGCAGAAATCAAGAGGGCAGACAAAAGCTTCACCAAAGCTCTTTTTACCATTACCGAAAATAATTAGGGCAGAGGAGTTATTTTAATTTTTTTGAAACTTCTTAAGAAAGGCAACTTGTGTCATGTTTTCGGTTTTATTCTTTTCTTTGGGGTGGACTGTTCCAAAGGTATTGTCTTTTATCCCTGCAGAAGTGAGACTTTAGATTCAGCTGTTTGATTATGATTTGTTTGCATCCTCGTTCAGGCCTGAAGACAGAAAAGGTTAGTGTTGTTGTCAATCAGATTTACAATCGGCACATAGCTTTTCTGTATAAACTGGTTCTAAAGATGCAATTCAAATGTCATGCAAGTAGCAGGTACTTGATCCGAGCAGACAAGCTAAAATTCAAACGGGGAAGAGTATCGATCATAATAATTTTTAGCTCAAACATGTTTGCAGTAGAGCTTTTGACGCATAATCCCATCTTTCATCTTACTAGTAGAGTGAATAAATGTCTGAAGATGGTATGACAATGCCTACTGGATAAAGATAGATGAAGGTGAGTATATATATTTAAGGGTGGACCATCCTCGGTACCCCTGTTTGTACACCATGCCTAAGATTAATAAATAACTCACCTTTCTTCCTTGTAGGCTTATAGTTTCTGGCATAGGAGGACCTATGGAAAAATACTGGTGTTTGTTGATATATTTCTGCAACCTTTTGTGTCAAGTCTTCCATCATTCATCAAGGATACTAAACATATATTGAGCGTGTTGAGTGATGTCCAATAGAATTCTAGCATGATCATGGTTACATTAGATGTGATTGCATTATATACCAGCATAAGACATAACTTGGGTATACATGCATTGCAACATATTCTCAACACGAGATCAGCCAGCTCATGGGAACATACGGAAATGCTAAAATCTATGGTGGAACTGATTTGAAATAACAACTTTTTTCCTGTTTAAAAAAGTGTGGCATACACCGAAACAATGTTCTCTCCTTCTTCTGCAAGCCTCTTTATGGCGTGGCTAGAGGAGAAGTGGCTCTAGGTCCGAAGAGGGACCCGGTGGAATACTTCTATCTTATATTGGGGTTGATATATTGATGATTGCTTCATGATTTATGCAGGCACCACAAGTGAATTAATAGAATTCTGTGAATTCCTCAATACGAATGATGCGAATATCATAGTTACCTATCAATACAGTCAAATGCTTATAGTTTTCTTAGATGTAGAACTATTCATCGAAAATTATGCTATACAAAGCAGGCTATATTATAAAGCAACTTCTTGCAATGCCATTTTGCACACATCAAGTGCACACCACAGTCATCAGATCAGAGCAATACCATGTGGGGAGATGATGCGTGCCAAACGTAATTGTAGTAAGGAAGTGGATTTTCATAAGTGTATTATGGATATGGGTATACATTTTATTCAAAGAGGTTATCGAGCACAAGATTTTAGATTGGTGCAAAAAAAAGCTCTTAAAATATAAGGGGTGACATGTTGAAAGGTACCCAGAAGAGAGGAAAGGAAATGGATAAAGTACGCATGATTACCAGCTACTCAGGTGTTTCTAATGCCTTGATGTCTAGCATGAAAAAACATAGGCATATTTTGAAGGCAGATAACACTTTAAAAAGTGTGTATCACGCATAGACCAGATGTGACTTATTGCAAGGGTAGATCATTGTAATGCCTTCTGTATTCAACCAAAATCCCCATCTTGACCACTGCCTCCATTTTTATGCTCAAGCTTAGCTTCACACACCGTCACATTGGTGGCACAGGTATTTTTCTAAGCATTGAGGATGGGCACATAACATGGGGGAGTAGTAATGATAAGATGTACACAGCTGAGAATGTTTATGGTAAAGCAGGGAACAGCTTGGTCTTGGAAAAACAGTGTGAGAGTTGGACAGATTCCAGTGTGTTCTTTTCAACACTGCCCTTGTACGGCCACCGTTAGAACAACAACTTACTCAATGGGAGACACCTAGAATTCTCCTCTCCAGTTCGTTTAAAGAATATAAGGGGAGGAAGCTTGACAATCGGGACTAGAAAGAACTCATTCTGAGGGGGGATGCCTTTCTCAGAAGATAATCCCATTGTGGGTAGTGGTCTCCCTTTGTGCCGGTTATCAGGGTTTTACGACCTGAAGTTGGCAGACAAAAGGATGACGTCGGTGTCAAGCCCCATGGTGATGCCTTTTTAATTCTTATTTTTAGCTTTGCGGTGTGCATGCATGAATACGTAGTCACTTTATATATATATATATATATATATATATATATATATATATATGTTATATTAATTGTTGAAGTTTTGCATTCTCTCTGTTTCTGTGATCATTATTGTTCTACTACTGTGATCATTTTTAGAATTGCACGTGTGTTGCTGCATTTGAAATAAAAGCTCACGTTATTCTTTCTGTGCATGACACTTGGGAGGTGCTTTAATAAATTCATTACGCAGACTAAGAGTGTGGCATTCTTTGCATTCCATACACTTTATTTTCCTCTCAGTCTGAAGAAGAGCAGAACAATCATTGAGGAACATTTTGAGCCAAAGCTATCCCACACATGCAGCACTGGACCACTGGTTATTGAAGAATATGCAAGGCTTTTACAAGTGTGGTCAATGTGGTGTCTGTAAATGGGCATTTCATGAATGAAAGTATTTTGGAAAGGATGGCAAGGAGACCCTCCATATTCATTCCAATATTAATTGTAACACAAAGTATGTGATATATATAATTAAATGCAAGTGAAAATGAATTTATGTTGGCAATACTATTCGTGCCCTCAGAATTAGGATTAAAGAACACATGAGAGCACTGAAACAAGGGGATGACAAATATACAGTGGCGATGCATATCAAGGACCTAACAAAGTCTTTTGATTCTATTTCATTGAACAGATACAGAGGGACACTCAGGGGAGGCAACAGAGAATTGTACCTTAAGCAAAAGAAAGCCATTTGGCTAATGTGTTTGAAGGCAGTCGAGAATGGTTTGAACACTGATTATGAATTGGAATGCTTTCTAGGGGATTAGGGAGGACAAGCATACCAATAATTTTAAGAATGGATGGATCAAGGTCTCAGCATCCAATTTTCTAAGGACTACTAGCCCCTAAATATATAGCTACTTTGAGAATTGAATAGAAAGTTTAATATTGTTCTATATTTGTTGGTTGGATTCAACATATTATTGATTGTTATATTTGGATCCTCTATGGGCGCCTGAGGACTCAACTGATTCAATTGATGGTTGCCTGGAATTTGGCTACATCTGACTTACACTGTTACTGGCGTAGAAGTACATGTAAGACACTCCCTACAATAACAGTGTTTCTGTGTATTCATTTATCTGCAAATCTGGTTCCTACATAGGCATTGGTGCACAAAATAGCATGGTTGGATTGCTTTGAATTTTTTTTTTTTTGCACAAGTAGTGCTGTTTGTACCGTAATGTATTTTTTTTTATTGTTTCTACAATTTTGGATAGCCTGAACCAGTCAAGAATTTTTGATTTAGTCATGGGATGGGACTCAAAATTTGTTTTGTAGATCATGTGACTACCTGGAGCAAGTTCTATATGTCTGGCCACAGAAAAATATTTTTTCTGAAGTACTACATGATTTGTAATGTTTAGATGTGCCACAGGTTGTGGTATAGAGGACCGAGACACCGCTTGTCAATGCACTTTGGTTTAGATTCTAAGGTTTCTGCCTTTTCTTTAATTTTTTTAGGAACGTATAAGGAAAGATACGGAATGTCACAATACTAACATAGTGGCCACGATTAAGTTCACACATTTATATAGGCTGAGGCATAGACCCTCTTTACTTTTTACGTTCTGCTCTAAAAGATATGAGGCGTCCTTATGCTGCTGGTTTGGAATGCCAGACAAGAGCGTACTCACTCCGACATGCAACACAAACTATAGTGAGTCGGGCTCAGACCAAGTTTTGGCTCTAGGTAGGGTAGATTTGGAAATATACATTTTGTGAGTATATCTTATTTTGACTGGGTTTTATTTTTACCATAGGTACTTATATGAGATTTTGGAATAGAATACAAGGCGACAATTGGTTTCGGTACATGGAGGGACTGGAGAGATTGGATACGACTTAACACACAGGTGAGTTGCGGCTTCGCAGATGTCGATTTGTGTGGAATGGTATTGGCTTTTGGTACATGAATGTCTTAAGACTGATTGGCGATACATTGACTTGGTTGGTAACTAACTCCACAGGTTGTTATTTAGGTGTTGAATATTATGGTATATGGCGGGCAGGCCTTTGGAATAGCAGTGGAATTCGACCTAGTGATTGACATAAGCATTTAACAAAGAAGCAGGTAATGAAATATTAGGTTTAATAGAAAAGTCTGCATGCAGTCGAGCATCAGCCATTTGAGAGTTTTGAAAGATTTTTGGCTCCACTTGCTTGTGTGGAAACATATTTATCCTTTTACTGCCTTGTACATATATCAGAAAGGGAATCGGTAATGATTATTGGTTTTCACTGACACAATTATTCTAGCGAAGATGCATGACCTTCAATTTTTTAGTTTGGATGCCTGAACATTACAAATACGATGAATAGGTACGCTTGTATTTTTGCACCACAATGACTCAACATGGTTACCATGCTTTATGCACAGGGAGAGATTTCGGTGGTGGTACAACAGATGTTGTTGTTGAATGCTTTATGAACAAAGGTCTATGTGTATTATTTTCAGCCCTGACGAAGTCAAAAGGTTAAATCCCGTTTTACCAAACATGTGTTGGATGAAAACTGACTACAACCTGTGATTGGCTGGAAATTGACTGTAATTTGACACAGTAATGTTGCAGTACCTGATGACTATGAAATGGAACAGAACTGTCCGAGAATAAAAACTTCTTTGAGAAGACATAACCTGTTCAAAGACTTTTTATGAAAGTGGCGTGTGCCCTAATAAGTTTATTTGTTTCATATTAATCCACGGATTGTAGTAGGGGAATTGGAGTGTGTCTTCTGATTTTGGTGCACCGTTTTCTCAGAAGGAGAATTCATTATTTATACTGATGGTATATTATCTGTGAATTCTGGATACCTGTAAAACATCCAGTGCTTATGTATTTTATCTTTACAGGTGCAACAAGATCCTCTGGAGATCCACAATGTCATGTAGTATATACACCTAGTTGAAGATTAAGGTAACTGTAAGAAATCAGGTTATTAGTTGAGGGGGGTCAATATCTACCTCAAGTAATAATCGCAATCCTTGTCAGGTTGGACCCTTAAAGTCAATAAACAATCTGAGCTCAATCCCCCTGGTAACTATTGTAGAGAGCAGACAGGCTTAACTTGGAGGTAATGTGTAAATTATGTATGCAGCTCAAAAACAGTAATAAAGTTAAAATACAAAACAATATAAATCCCAAATTGAATTTGAAAAATAGAGAACTATGTAATAAACAATGTGACGCCAATAAGACAAAAATCCAATAAGGGGAACCAGAGATATGAATTTTAAAGTTTTTATCAGAAACAGTGCCAAGAAGTAAAAAGTGCCAATAATAATCATTGGTCAAGGTAGAACAGGATGTAGGTCAGAACCGGTAAGAACTGCTTCTAATTCTGTGCGATCTATTCCCAAAAGTGTGCCTTGTGAACCATTAAACAAGGGTTTGAGAGGATTTGCCCCTGTTGATCCCACTATCAGTACTGTGAATGCCCTTACTATTCCAGTAACTATTGATCCAGTAGTTCCGATGTATAAAACAGAGGGTTCCAGGAGAGATGGATACACTATGGCTGTACCTCGTAATGTTGGAAGACTGATTAGGGTTCCGAACAGTCCAGATACTAGGGAGATTGCTCCTTTGATGACAACTCATACAACTACTCCATGCGGAGCAAGTGTAGACACAAGACTTAATATGTCTGGATGCACTTCAATCAGTACCTATCAGAAGATGCCCACATATACTACTCCTGTAAGAATCACCTCTAAATTTGGGAAATGCCGCTTCGGAAGTGATTCCACACCAAAGAATCCTGCAGTAACTAGAACCATTATTACAAAGGAAGTACATGATTGGGTGGAATTCTTTAATGGAAACACCCCATCTAAATAGAGTACAAGTACAGAAGTGAGTCAGGAATAAATACTGTCAACATCGAAATAAAGGACTGTGGACGTAGTGAGACTGACAGCAGAATTAGATGCAATGATCGTTGGACATCTCAGTCCAGGACAATTAGAAAATTACCAAGAAGATGAGCTTGCATTAACGTTTAAGGACATTACTGAGTGAGCGGCCCAAGTTCTTGATAGATCGACTGAATTTGCTCAGAAATACGAGGTTAATTTAAATATGACGAAAGCTCTGCAAAGAAGCTATCATGTGTGCTTCAGTGAGATAGACATTGCAGAAATGAGAACTCCAGGATTAAAAATCCAGATTAGAGAACTGATTCAGAATATTAGGAAAAGGAATGAATTAGATAAATGGGAGGTAAAATGGGCAAAAAAAGAAATATGTAAAGAAACCTTCAGGCGAACCGCCTTTAATTGGAGCAGAAGGAGGTGTTAAAACCTTCCCCCTGAGAGAACTGCCTGTTGGAGGCTATGTATATGTGCCATGTAGCAGAAGTGATCTTGCATCATTTACCAACGAATTTCCAAAACTACGGGAAAAGCAAGTGGAATGGTATAAACAGGTTGAACGATTTGTGAAAATTTCGCAGGTATTGTAGGTTGATTTGAACACATTGTTTGACATTGTTGTCCCGAGTGATTTGTGGACAGAATGCAAAACAGCCGTTTGGTGGCCTGAGGTGGAACCAACTATGAATGCGAATGCGATAACAAAAGGTCCTTCACCACTGGTTATGAGAAAATATCAGGAGGTCATAACATTCTTGAAAGGGAAAGTGCCTCCTCAGGATGTTGATTGGGTGAAGATTGATCAAACGACTCAAGAACTGAAGGAGATGATACATGCTTGCTACGAGAGATTGTTGCAGCCTTTCAAACAGTATAGTGGTATGGAAACTTAAGAGGCCAAGGATATGGCACATGTTGTGTCAAGGTTTGTGACAGAATTGAGGCCATAAATTAGCATGATGATCCAACAGCATTTGATTTGTTGACAGAATAAATCAATTGACGAGATTCTGCACTATGCAAAGTACTGTCACGATGAAATAGAGATGAAGCAGAAAAAGCTGAAGGAAAAGCTGATGCTTGCCGAAATGAAAGCAGCCCAAAGAACTAGCCAGATGCCCATAGCTGTGAACAATACAGGTACAATCCAAGGTGTTATGACCTTGGCGGAGGGCATTAGTCCGTCCCAAATGTGACCGATATCCCATCCGCTGTGTCACAAGTTCCAAAGGATATAATGGAACTTGTATTATGGCCTGTGGGATATCCTCCATATTTGGGACAGAGTAATCCCCTTCGACACGGTCACAATCAGGCCTAAAGTGCCTCCAGGAAAATTGTAATACTATTAAAAGGAAGTCCATTACCTTGGACACCACATTGTAAAGGGAGCAAGAAAGGTGTCACAAAAGAGAATATTAACTGTACTAAAAATAAGTCAGGATGTTTTTGGGAATGGTGGGCTACTGTAGACAGTGGATACCCAACTTCCCTAGTGCCCAAGCCTTTACAGAGGCAGACATGCAAGGATGTGTCTGATCCGGTACCATGGGATAACGACTGCCTGGTCGCATTTCTAGATCTGTTTCTAGATCTGAGAGAATATCTGTATCGTGCCCCGCCTCTAGGGATGCCTGATTATAACTAATCTTTTGCACTTTTCTTCAGTGAGAGGGAGGGCTGTGCTCTCTCAGTGCTGACTCAAATGCATGGAAATGCTAAGAGACCAGTGGCATATTTTTCTGCCACATTATATCCTGTTTTGTCAGCTTTGCCTGGCTGCCTAAAATCTGTAGCCGCAGTTAATCCAATCTTTGAGAGGTGCAAGAATATTGTCATGGGTCACCCATTAACTTTATATGTGCCCCATTCAGTCGAACTTTTGTTGACTAGAGCCAAGACACAATACCTGACTAGCAGTTGACTTACTAATCATAAGTAACTGGTGTTGGCTGCAAAAAGTGGGACAATTAAACTCTGCTGCCAACACCAAATCAGGAAAATGTTGAAGATTGTGACTGGAACCACAATTGTCTAGATGTTACTGAACTGTGCACTAAGCCAAGACCAGACATACAAGATGAACCATTGCCTGAATCTGTTTATGCCCTTTATGTTGATAGTTCATGCTCGAGAGATGACGGAAGAAGTCTGAGAGCAGCTTATGCTGTGTGCACTCTTTCTGGATATTTTCCCACTGGGTTGAAGCTTACCTAACTAAGCTAAATGATAGCCTCACTGTGGCTAAACTGTTGCTAATAGAACTTATTCCAAGGTTCGATATTCCTACCTCTTTGGAATCAGCTTGAGAAACTCATTTTAATAATGAGGTCCTAAAATTGTTGTGCACAGCATTGCAGATGGAACAGCAATTGCATTGTAGCTATAGACAGGAGGCTTCTGGTCTTGTGGACCAAGTGAATAGCTCGCTGAAATCTAGATTGGCAAAGGTGTGTGCTTCAACATCATCGAAATGGCCTGATGCTTTACTTCTTGTGTTGATGAGGCTTCAGAGTTTGAAAGACTGGACTGTCCCCATGAGATTTTGATAGGGAGGGATAAGAGACTGCCCGTAATTCCTTCACATGAACCTGTGAACCTTACTGATGACATGGTCCTACGCTATTGCTAACGACTAGATGATGTAGTGTGCTTTGTGTCCCATCAGGTTGGAGGGACCACAACTCCACTTGGTGAAGAAACATGTTAGAAAAACTTGTCTGGAGCCTCGGTGGCGTGGACTATACCAGGTGGTCCTGGTTACCACAACGGTAAAGTGTTGAGGTCTCCCCAAGTAAATTCACGCTTTCCATACTCGCCTAGTGGAGTGTCCCCTTGAAACAATAGCACCTGTTCCAGAAGTGCCAGTGGTACGAGAAAGACAACAGGGGCAAATCAGCCAAGCTGGCGTGGACCACACTGAACTTGAAACAGCACTTGGTTGTGCAGAAGGGGTCTTGTGCAAGTTACAACTGAAACCGAAACAGAGAGAAATGAATGAACTCTGTCCCGTGGTGAATGTATCAGACTCAGAACAAGCCCCTGAAGAGGAGACTAGTGCTGGAAGTAAGCGAGGGGAAGCTGGAGACCGTTGGCCCAGAAGGCAAGAACGCAGAAAAGTTAGTGTGTCTAGAGAACGAGTGCTACCAACGATTGCTGAGGAAGTCAAAAGTTCAGACCTAAGCGAAGATGAAGACGAATGTGTGGTACTGAGAAGATCAAGGGAAACGAGAGTGCCTAGACACAAATGTGCTTCTCCTGAGTGGACTTACTTTGCAAATGACACAGCCTCAGACAAAGAGTCTTTGAAGTCTTGAGCTTAACATATTAGTTTGAGTGAACTCTCATGGACTAAACATAATAATTGAAATACACATCATATTCGCATTGTCATTGATGAGCTCGGTTTGTGTAGAAGTCAAAGACATTTACATTGATGGGGATAGAGAAGTGATAAAATTACCTAGGCCCGAGTAGAAGAAGAGTAAGGGTTGTCCTTTAGAAGAACAAGAAGTAGGGCTAAGGAAGCCTTACGAAGATTAAACCATTGTTTCTAAACAAACTTTGAACTTTGTTGTTTTGCATTGGTAAAATCAATGAACCAATACTTGCTAGTGCTGCTATACATATCTCAAAGGAAAAGATCTGATTCAAAAGATGTAATGGAGCCAAATAAGAATAGATGTAAATATACATTAGGTGCCTTTTCACTTATTTTCCTAGTAGTTTTTATAGTGTTGCTGATAGGAGCATTTCCCCCTACATGTTTGGAAGAGAAGTTATCCTCTTGTGTTATCCCACAAAGTCATAGCCCTCATGATAATAATAGTTGTGTGTTAAATGAGAAAGCATTACATTTATATGTGTCTAGAGGAGATTATTCAGTAA
Organism: Pleurodeles waltl; assembly: GCF_031143425.1. Taxonomy (NCBI): domain Eukaryota; kingdom Metazoa; phylum Chordata; class Amphibia; order Caudata; family Salamandridae; genus Pleurodeles; species Pleurodeles waltl. The sequence goes on from NC_090445.1 coordinate 1,008,439,292, forward strand.
ATGCATATTTTAAATTGTTATATGAATACGTTAATACGATGAACACCAGGGACTGTTAGGTTTGTACACAGTTACCTGCTTCTATATCAGAAGGTATCACAAACCATCATATCCTGTTGACATATGGTATTTCTTGCAGTCTATTGCTAAGCATATTTTACAGTGAGGGAAGTTTTCAACTTTCTCTAATTGTGGTCTTGTGTTGCCAGAAGTTCCTTTGTTTAGACACCTGAATATGAATCCTTATTTATTTTAAAGGATCTGCACTTGCAGGGAAATATTTATTTCCACTGAAGCCGTAAGACACTGCCTATGCAAATAGACATAATTTGACCTACTCAATGACTGCCATTGAGAAGAAATTCCTGAATTTAGTTGAGGCTCAGAGAAGGGAGTTAGAAAGCAAATCCAAAACAAATAAAGATCTTATGTCTCAACACAAATGGAAGACAGAGAAAATAGAAGATCAAGTGCAAGGGAATGTGCCAGCTTTAACTTTAGACTGGCAACGCAAAGGGAAGTTGTGCACACACATTGATCAGGGTTATATAGTTCCATTGTTCATAGGGAAGTGTGATTATGAGCATGTTTTTGATGTCAGAGGAAAGAGTGAATTCTTTTTGGATGGAAAGGATCTTGTGATCCCTGGAGTGTACTTTATCTGTGGACAATATGTTTATTTCCAGTTGCCAAAAGGATGACATATTGCATGTTATCTAGCCATAGTGTTTCCAAAGATCTATCATGTGGAACATTTTGCATAGAGTTAAACGAGGAGCCAGTGCCTCAGATATAGTGTATGATATTTTTGGTGTATTGATTCCATTGGTGGGAGTGATTCTGAATGATCTGAAGATCAGAAAGCTGTCTACGATAATAGATAAGTTAGTTACTAGTACCGCAAATTCATTGTTGTTGATAAAAACAGAGATGGTACCGATAAGATCAATGGTTTTGCAAAATTGTCTTGCACTAGATTTGTTGCGCCTAAAAGAGGGCGAAGTCTGTAAAATTTGAAAGTTTAGCAATGTTGTACCTATATTCCGGATGAAAGTAAAGATTTGCAGAAGTATAACTGGAATATTTCAGGGTTGACGAAGGATTTGAAAGTGCTAGATGCCACTGGTGCCTGAGAAGCTATTGGAGAGGGATTTTCTGCTATAGGTGGATGGTTTGCAAATTTGGGAAGTGGAGTTGTAGGCTTTGTCTTGAGGCCATTGTTGGTTATTTCAATAGTGGCAGTATTTTTGTGGATTGGATATAAAAAAATTTGGAGAACGAAGATTCAGAAGGGTCAGAAGAGGAAAATAGCAGATGATTAGCTGGGAGATAGACAGTATCAATATTAAAATGACCTGAAGCTTTTGGAAGATTCAAGGAGAAAGCTGTTAAAAACAACAATTTTTTAGAAACTCTCACAGAATTAAACAGTTTGTGATGACTCATCAGAGGGAGGGTTGAGAGAGAATAGGTTGGCTGTGCCACTATGTCTCTGAGAATGAAGGTGAAATGGTGGTCAAATTTCGAGAGGTCACAATTTGGTGGGCACATTTTATGTAGCATGGAGAAATGCTAATGTACAAGCTGTTCTGTTTAAACGATGCACTGCAAAATATAATGAAAAGTACACAGTATGGTATACATGTTTTAAAGGTATCACTCTGTATAATCATTTTGTATTTTAACCATAATTAAAATAATTCATTTAAACTAAATTATATTTGTGTTTTTAAGTGACTTGACTAGAGTGAAGGCCACATATTTTTCTTTGTTTAACTAATCTTCAACATTAAGTTTCTTTGCATGTTTTTTTCTACAAGCGCAAAGTGTCAGGATGTAGAATTGAACTAATGAAAGGTCTTTTGTGCTTGAGAGTTAAGAAGATTTTTGAGAGCTTGTTATTGTAAGGGGAGTCATTTGGTACAATGGATGTAACTTTTCTGATGTTACTGGGAATTTGAAGGGAAAGCAAGGTCATCGTGGAGAGCTTCTGAAGTCAAACTGCTAATCAAAATAAATTGATAGACTTGTTTTTCAGTGCAGATATTTTCATAGTGATGTAAGCTTTAACCAATATTCAATTTAAAAGGTGTGATGTGTCCAGAGAAACACAGATTCCTTTTGTCCTCAGCTGAGAGCAAACCTCATTGAATTATTGCTAGACTTACAATCTCTCTTTGGCTTTATGCCAATGCACCTCTGTCAACAGAACTTTTACTGAAGATTCTGTTTGCTTATTCTTTATTAAGAAATCTTTAGTATTAGAATAGGTACATTTATCTTAAATAGTTGGGCAGGAGATTATTATTTTAGAATTTAAACATAAGTCTTTGTTTCTGATTTTCTGCATAATCGCTATTGAGATACTTGTTTTTCAAATGCTGGTGAAGTTCAATATTGTACAACACTTCAATTGTCCATTGGTGGTTGTGTACATTTATACCATGATTTTTAGACTCATTTATGTAAGTTTGACTTTGAATCTGTAATAAGGCCTTTGAGACTTGAGGTGGTCTCCGAGACTTAGGGCCTCATTACGAGTTTGGCGGGCAGAAAAGGCTCCCTGCCAAACTCCTGTGTTCAGGAGACCACCAGTGCTGACCCTATTATGAGTTTCCCACTGGCCCAGTGGGAAACGCACAACATTGATGCCTGCCTGTAATACAGCTGGCGACAATGCTGTTGTATGTCGGGTGCACCAGCACCCATCGAGCAAATCACTGTCTGCAAAAAAGACAGTGATTTGCTCGACAGGTCTGGCTCGACAGGTCTGGCCAGGGGGGCCCCCGCACTCCCCATGCCAAGTGCATGGACAGTGAGGGGATCCACTGGAGCTCCCGGCACCCGTCTCCGCCAGCATTTACATGGCAGTGCAACCGCCATGTAAATGTGGGGGAGAGAAGGGTTGTAATCCCCAGGGCAGCGCTGCTTGAAATGTGGAGGTGCTGGCAGTCCGACTGTGGCGTGTTTGCCACAGTCTTAATGTTGCAGTCGGACCACCGCAATGGCGCGGTCCAACAGCGTGGCTGTCGGTCTGAAAACCGCCTGCTTCGTAGTGAGGGCCTTAGTGTGTGGCTCACTGTAATTGAATTTGAATAACTTGATGCAGGTTCTGTCCATCCTTCAGAACTGAGAAGAAAAGATTCAGAATTATTGGTAGAGACCAGTGCTTCTTCACTGGCAACATCTATAAATATTAAACCTCCTAAACCACCTCTTCAGTATGGGTGGGTGGAACTCGCAGAGTTTCACTCGACAGAATTCCGTGGATTTAAATGAAAAGTCTGCAACATTGCGTGAAGTTCCGCAAATGACTGCAAACCAGCACATTGCCTTGCTCATGCTGATTTTTAGCACCAGGAGCTAGTTCCATGCAGAAAAATCAGAGCAAACAGCATCACACAGCATGCCAGAGGGAGAATGGTCTCGACTGCCTGTGACCACCTGCATTGCCTAAAAATTGTGCTTGGGATTCCAAGTCTCGCTTGTGGCCACCAATGTACCGTTGATGAGTCACACATGAGAAAAATCTCCTCCACGCGGTAGTTGGTGAAATTTAGCCAGAACTCTGTGTTACAAGTGTAATACGGAGTGGACAAATTTCCACCAACTCCTCTGGTGGAGTGAAATTTAATAACCCACTCCTACTCTCCTATTCACTCCTGTAGAAGTCTCCAGAAGGACTGTCTTGTTTCCCAGACAACTGCCCTGCTTCTAGAGGCTTGACTGGACCCCCAGGGGACTGCCCTGCTGCTGTCAGAGGAATGCACTGCTGCTAAAGGCCTGCCTGGACCACCCAAATGACTGCCCTGCTGCTTGAGGCCTGCTTTGCTGAAGAACTCAACCATCTCCTTGCTCCCAGGATGGACTGAGAGACTCCAACGGTCAGTTGGCTCACCGCCTCTTCAAACCTACAGGGACACAACAAGCTCCAGAGACCTCTCTGCAGCTGACCTGCTACAACCGGACCTGCCTGGACCTGCAACTTGAACTGCTCCAGCCCTGCTGACCTCTGCGAGAGTGAGTCCCTGATCCCCAAGAGTTGCCTTCGCAGGTCCTAGGCTCTTGGCTAGCATTGGAGTGCACTTCTCTTAAAGCAAGTTTTGTTTCCTTTGCAACCACAAAGGGGCCTGTTTGCATAAAACTTTGCCATCTGCGACGACTGGGAACGCGAAGCTCCGGTATGCCCGACTCTTCGTACTAACGCGACCACCAGCAATGACCGGCAATGCACGATCTGCACTTCATGTTACAGATATGACAGCCTGCAGTGACTACCAATGTGAAGATCCAGCAACAAACATCTGTGACAACTGACCAGATCTTCAAGCTACAGCATTGACCATCCGCACTGTTCTCCCTGCTCCTCGTGGCCGCCTCCAAAGCGTGGCAGACTCTTCGCGCTGGAGTATAAAAAGGTAACTTTTTTAGCAGCACTAACCTACTACCTGTGTCCATCCCATACTCCATCGTCATTGACCTAAACTTGTGAATTTTCGCCGCTCTACTCAGCCAGATGACTGCAAGTGAGGCTTTGTGCTTTTATGCTCAATGCTTACCTAAAACGTATTGCATAACTCTTAGTCTATTGAATGAATTTTTGATATTCTGGTATGATTTTATTTATTAGAATTTACTCTATATTTCTAAATTGGTGTAGGATTTTTCTTCCATTATGTTGGACCTAGCCCTTTCTGCAGTGTCATCCCCTGACGTTTTGCCTTTTACCTTCTACTTTCTGCTGAATTCCTTTTTGTTGGCTTTAGGACTCTGGGCACTTTACCACTGCCAACCAGTGCTAAAGTGCATGTGCACTCTGCTAAAAAAACATGGTCATATTGAATAATCCACAAATGGCATATTTAATTTATTTTTAAGTCCTTAGTAAAGTGCACTACCTGTACCCAGAGCCTGTAAATAACCGATATATCAAAAATATGCAATTTAATGTGTCAATAAAGAGACCATTCACAATACAAAACAGCATTTTATATACAGCAAGTTAAATACAAATTAATTCAATATTATTTTACAAATCTTAAAACGTCCATCACAATAAAACTCATGACGTCATTTCACAATTTTAATCCCGTTAAGAAAAACTAATGAGGGACAGAGACTGTTGACGCGGCATTTTGGTGGAGCTATAGGTTTACCACTCCTTCTTTAGGACACAATATGTCAAATGTTTCCATTTCTCATAGCAAAATCCCTCAAAACATGTTATTAATAAAAAAGACACAAGAAAACATCATTGTATTAAACACATCATAAAAAATTACTATTGATTAGCCATTATAGTCCAACAAATTATTTACTATTTTGATTCCATGAATGAATATATTACATTTTCAGTTATCTTATTCATTACACCTTCATGTCTCCCGTACTGCACTGTAAAATAAATGCACTCTATGCTCAAACTGTATTCAGTCACAGCTTTCCTATACTTGACATTACTGCGGACCAGCCACACTGCTTAGTTCACAAGATTGGCATCTAATCTCCCTTATTTATCATCGTATAAATACATAAAATCTTTAATACTACATCCCCTACTTGAAGCTCATAATTTAGAGTAATGAATGTACATACATTTTAAAATCGCTCATATTACCTCCGCTATAATCTACAAGGAGTGGGGAAAATTAGCAACTCATTCTTCAGTCTTATCGCTGTCCTGGGAAAGTCAGTAACACTAAATTGAGAATGTGTAAAACGTGTTGTTAGCCACGCTTTGAAGCGGGAGAATGGCAATACGATTGCTACATAGGAAACACATGTAATACTGTTATTCCAATTCTGTATGTGTAGGGGCCCACAATAACTATTGAAGAGGTTATTAGATGTACAAAATGCCACAGCAGTAACAATGGCTTAGGCGAGCAGCAAAGTACATAGTACATTTTTCTGCACAAACTCCTCCAGTGAACATGTTTAAAAACAGATTCAGTTTAACACCCCTCCACAATTCCCTGGGGCTATAAATAATGCTGCCATGTCTTTAGTAACACATTAGCTCAGTCCACAACTCACACCTTGTGCTGTGACCCAGTGGTTGAAAAGGAAAAATTAAAGTTCAGGTACTCCGTACCAGAGTACCCTCTTGTTTCCGAGAAGTGCCGGTACTCTCCAATTAAAAGTATTACATTTTTCTTGAAATGTGCCGGTACTCTCCCTCGCAAAACAAAAAAGTGCCGGGACTCAGTATCGGACAGTATCGCCAGAATTATGCAGCCCACTCACAGTCATGGAGATTTGGTCGGTAAACCTGTACTGTAAACATAAATCTAATTTAACATACGCATTTGTGGGGCAGTACATTCAGAATGACGACAGAGGTGAACTGACCTGTGATTGAACGGGAAAGTTTTCTCAGACAGCCCAGAGCTACAGAGGCCGATATGTCTGGGGCAGAGTTAATTATGTACTCGTGGAGCTCTGGGTATACCAGGTTATGCAGTGACAGGAGTGAGTGCACAGCCAAGCTGGGTTTCACAAACGCCAGCTGCAAGACTTTGCACAGACCTTCTTAGACGCTTTCTACACGATGTTAATTGATTTTAACTTATACAGTCAGTTTTTTTTTTGTGGGCAACATGTAATTTTGCAATAAACACCAGCGAATCCAAAAGAAGTCCTTCTGAACTTTCTCCAGAGTCCGAAGACTTTTGGCTGTGCTGAAGCAATCGAAATTAAATTACAAAAAGAAAGCTCTTGTGTCTGAAAATGTTTTTCCATTTCTAAGAGTAGAGGCATGTTTTTTGTTTCTGCTTCCATGGGCTCTCACAGCTTACAGGGCAAAAGCCGGCCAGCTGTAATATCCACAGCTTGCTTAAAAACACATTATGGCGACCTTTTTGCTTAAGCACACAGCCTTGCTACAGTTGAATACCTCATAGACACCATAATTGCATTAGTTTGACTTGTTTCAGGCTGCTTAACATTTTCTGAGCATATTCGTTGTGATCTAAAATTGGTAGATATTTTAACCTTTCTGACTTTGGCAAAGAGCACTGTAGTCTTTGGAGTGTGCATAACTCCAGTGGGGCTGGACAGGCAAAAATAGTGTCTTTTTAGAAAGTAGAAATGTTGTCTGGAATTCAGTCCTTGAGGCCGCCCCCGCCTGGTTTTGGTTTTTAAACCTTCTGCATTTTCCTCCTCCTTTCTTTCCCCTAAAAGGCATGACCTTATCTCCTCATAGTTTGAGTGACAGTATTTGCAACAGTGGATAACAGCTGTATGAACAGTAAAGGTACTTAGGGGAACACCATCTGACAGCTGCACTTTCCATCATTTAACTGTTTTAATGTCTGTATTTGGCCCATGTATTTCGTGTCTCCATTCCCTCTATGTTTGGGCAGTTTTCTGAAAAGCTGGGAGTGAATGATGTGATAGAATTTTGATACCTAGTCTTCAGTATTAGCTAGGAGTTGGGGGCAGTTGGAGGGCAGCTGGTGCCCTTACAAGACCTACTTGCTGCTGCTGTAACTTAACGGCCTAACATGAAATAAATAATTTATTCCCTACCTGAGTGGCTCCAGACTCTTATATGAACACCCTGCCCTCTAACCTGAACAGAAACCCATGCACTTGTGGATGTAATGTCTCATGTATACATGCCAGAATGTGACTAGTTTTATTGTCATAGTCTCTGAACTACCATTGCCATGTACCAGCGGTGTTACTATTGCTCCAGTGCTCAGAAATATCCTTGCGCCTTCAACTCTTTAATCCTCAATCTTCTAGCACCTATCTATATATTTCTGATACATCTCATCACATCTCTGTAACAGAGTAAATTGCATCTCTCCTCTATGCATTTGTAATGTGGCCTCAACAATAAAATACTTCAATTGTGCACACAAAATCCCCTACCCGTTTTCAAAGCCACAATGTTTCACAGACATGATCACAACAACCATTACCGTAGTGCGTTCCACAATGTTGACATTGATGTTGCATATACAGTCCATTGCTGCGACAGTCAGGTTGATGTGTCACTTCAAATGGGTTCCTTCTAGAGGTGAGCATTAGAGTACTTCCATCTAAAAATGGTAAATCTCCCATCCATCCATGACTACATCTGTTACCTCATTACGTTGAGTGTGACTGTCATGCTCCTCCTGGTGAAACCGCTCATGCAGCCTGCTCTATCGTGAGCAACTTTTTCTATTCCTTAGGATTTAAAAAATGGGCAATTTAATCCAAAACATTTCCACTAGAAGATCTTTTGTTTGGGGCTGACATTTAAACACGATGATCCTCTAGCAAAACATCTGCAAATTTGTACCATACACAGGGAATCCAACTGCATCATGTCGGGGACTATAGTGAAGAAGGTCATGGATGTACCACCACGTAATATTCAGATTCAGAATAGGCCTCCATTTTCCTCACTCTCATCCCTACGATGCAGTATATTGTTTTGAGAATTCAGAGGAGATGTGCAGCTGTGGGCTAGAAATGTGCACCACAAATGTCCATGTTTTGTTAGCGCATGATACCTGGTGTCAGACTGGGCCATCCTGTGGACGACACACTTTAAGGATGAGCAAGAGTCAATAAAATGTGAGGTTTAGTCCTGGGATGGACTTGTCCATGAAAAGAAACACTATGGGCCTCATTTTGAGTTTGGCCGATGGGATAGTCTGTCTGCCAAACTCCCGGCTGGGTGGCTTCTGCTGTAGTGGTGACCATCCTACTGGACCTATTATGTGCTTCCCGCTAGGCTGACGGGAGGAAACCAAGGGTTTCGTCCATCAACCTAGTGGTAATCAAGCAGCAGCATTATCTCTGGCTCGTAATTGAGCCGGCAGCAATGCTGTCTCCTGCAGGGTGCACCAGCACCTGAGCAATGTTCACTGTATGCACAGCAGACAGTGAACATTGCAATGGTGCCTGGCAGGGGAACCTCTACACTGCCCATTCCAAGTGCATAAGCAGTGCAGGGGTCCCCCTGTGGCCCTCTGCACCTGTCCTCTGCCAGCCTTTTCACAGCGGTGAAACCACCATGAAAAGGCTGGCAGAGAATGAGGTCATAATCCTCACGGCCGCGCTGCATGCAGTGCTGTCCTGGTGGATTGCGACCTCCACCTTCCGTCAACCCGTCAGGATCACTGTCAGAATCTTAATTTAGCAGTCGGACCACCACAGCAGAGGCAGTCCTGACCGCCACCTCGAGGCTGGCGGTCTTAAGACCTCCAGCCCCGTAGTGAGGCCCAAAGTCATTCAACGTCCTGATGATGGTTCCTGGGTGTTGTGGAAGTAGTTCTTGTGCATTCTCACCAACATTGATTTGGACCGGATTGAGGGTGCCAGATACCCACCATTCTAGAGAGCAACATGGTCATTGTACCACCTTGTAGGATGAGAAATAAAAGAAAGCGGATGATTGTGTACAGGGAAGACAATTAGTACAGATGGAGAAGGATAGGTTGTTTAGAAATGATTGCAGTAATCTATATGATATAATAATGCTGGACTTCAGACCTTTCCAAAAGGCTAGCACACCCATCACAGATCTCTCTTTTATGGAAAAAGCTGGCCATTGTGATAAGAAGGATCAAGAGGGGTGGTAGCAGGTGAGGCTGTATTGGTGCACTACTGACTAGCAGCATGGTATCCTCTGGGCTAGCTGCTCCTTCCTCCTTTGTGATTCTAGGGCTCTGCTGGTGACAACGACAGTCACCTCTTCCTCTGGCACTTGATGGTCTTCCTTATCACTCTGTAGAAAGACAAGGGCAGGTCTTCATGCTCACCCTACTCCTTCTCAAAATCCCTTTTACTGCCAATCCCTTGGCGCTTGTAAACATATATGTGACAGTTGGATGGATTTATGTGTCTGACACACTTCATGGAAAAGTAACACATATTGCACAATCTGTCAACTTATCTCAGGAAATGATCATTTTGCAACATCATGAAGGAACACTGAAGACTCACTTCCTAACTGCTGTTAATATTCTATCATGTAGAAAGTGAAATTTCTTAAAGGCACATATTGTGCTATGCAGCACAGGTGACGGTTGCACAGAAGATTACAAATGGTGAAGGTGAGCATATGACATGCATTTAAAGCATACAATGTTTGCCTGCAATGCTACCATATACAGCAAGCATGAAAATTACAAGATAACTGCTTGAGGCAACATGTAACAACTATCCACCCATTTACTCTGAGATTAACACATAGCTTGGCCAATATCATCAGAACATTGAAACACATACAAGCCTGCAACATATATTAGACAGTTGGCGTGTTATAGCATTAAATGTAACGGGATTCAATGTCGACGTAGATGAAATTTAAATTACTTCACACAGTTCACATTTATGCTAAATGTGGCATGAATGCACAGGAACAACAGAACACGAACAGCTGTTGTTCGTGGTGGTCTTGATTAAATGCAATTAATCCAGACATCTTTATTTTGATTACAATCATTTAGCCTAAAATCATATGCCGAAGCTGCAGGAGCCTAATGCAATAAAAACATAAAAAAATATATTGATTTGAGGGTTTCAACCACCCAAGACAAGTCATAATATTCAAATGGATGCCTGGCATGTTATGGTATAAAAAACAATGAGGCAAGTACCCTCTGACCCTTATGACCAGGGTAGTAAATGTGGCTTCATTACTAGTAACACGATACATCGTGATCATATCCAGGAGTTCGAGGACGACCGGCCCTGGTATGCGGAAAGTTATTTCATCAGTTTTATCTGATGAATACTTGAGCCCCTGATATCATACGTGATCGGCGCACTCTGGTACTTTGACTAAATAAGATCCACCGGATGATTGTGGACCCACAGACATTGGAATACTTTCCATTACTTGAAGATGTCCCTGACCACCAGAATGTTAATTTACACTGGAGTTTAGGTGCTACCGACTGGAATCTCCCTGTCCTGATGATGACCCCCTCTTGATTCACCTTACAACGGGGTCAAAACTTCGACATATCTTAAAGAGTGGAATATATAAATATAAAGAAACCTTCCTGGACTGAAGGAGCCACTAGAAATCCTACATTTCTTTAACACCACCCTTTGTACATATTGTATATATCACCTTCACTTACCTGCACTCTCTCACCTTCACTGTTTTTACTAGGAGCACCTATTTAGATGAATGCACACTACATGTCCAACGAAATATACCTTTAATGTCTGGAAGAATACTGTATGCACAAAGATATATGTAATGTAATACATTTCTATTGATGTAACATTGTTTGTACGCATAGAATTACCTTTAACGACTTGATTACCGTGGAAGTCTAGGTTGCTTCCCCCTTGCATTGACCATTAATCTATCCACATGGCATGTTATGGTGACTTAAAATGTAGACCAATATCAGGCCTCCTCATAGTGCAATGATTCTGCAATGATTCTAAGTGTTTAATTTCCTTTATTCTCATTTTTGTGGCTTAACGCCTCTTTGTAAATATGACCCCTTCACACACACCCCTTTGCATGGAAGGGGCGTGCAATGGGTGTTGCTGTGGGTGTGCCACAGCAACACCCATTGCATTTTGACGCTGCCTAAGATTTATGTGTTTTCGCAAACCTGAGGCAGCACCAAAATCTAACGCCACCCCACAGGTGGCGTTAGCAAGTCATAACGAGGAGGAATACTTTTATTCCTCCTCGTTTTTGCTTTTTCTATGTGTGCTACATTCCGCAGCATGCATAGAAAGAGCAAAATGCCAGACATGATTGTTTATGTGCAGGAAGGTGTCTCTTCCCGCACATAAACAATCATTTCAAAATGATACTTTGGCACTTCTGTGTGTGCTGCCTTCTGCAGCACACACAGAAGTGCCAAATCACCGTTAGTGATTGTTTATGTGCAGGAAGGGACACCTTCCCACACATAACCAATCAAACCCCTCAACTCAGACATCTTTGAACAATGGTGCAAGGATGCCTGCGTTGGCGTTAGGCAGCTCAATTTAGCACCAGTACAGGGGACAACACAGGGGTGCACCGTATTCAATTAAATATGGCACATCCCAGTGTTGTGAAAATGACGGAGCGCGGCGCTGCCAATTTTGGTGCAGCGTCGTGGTCCATCATTTTCCTTTAAATATGGGCCTAGGACTCTTGGCATCAGAGTAACGTATTATCTTACCCCTGTGAAGATACCTGCATATAGAATTGGATCTCAACCTTCATGCAGTGTTTGTTACACAATCTTACACCTGGTGGAATCTTTCAACTTTAAAACTTGTGAAAAAAAAGGGCTGTTGACATTATTGGTTTGTTTAGACCTGGCATGTTTAGGCTCTCTTCTTCACATGATAAGATTGGCTTATAACCAGTTGGCATATTTATTTTACCTGGAAGTCTCTAGTAAAGTAAAGTGTCACTACATGTGCTCAGGGACTGTAAATAAAATTGTACTAGTGGGTCTGCAGCACTGATTGTGCCATCAATTTAAGTAGTCCTTTAAACATGCCTCAGGCCTATCATTGAAGCCTGTGTGTGCAGTTTTAAACTGCCATGTCGACCTGGCAAAATAAACCTTTTGCCAGGCCCATACCTTCCTTTTTATTAACTATAATTCACCCCTTGGGTGGACCCTAAACAGCTCAGAGTGCAGAGTGCAGTGTATTTGAAAAGTTGGACATTTACTTTGAGGTTTTACGTGTACTGGTAGTGAAAAACGCCAAACGTCATTCTGACTACTGCAGTGCCTACATGTCCCATAGGATAACATTGGAGTTACCTTATTGTAATTGTAATGACATTTTATAGGTGTCATTTTTGAATGGTAACAGATAACCAGTTCATGTTTGGTGTTTTTTGAATTGTTATTAAAAATCCTAACTTATTGTGAATCCAGATTTTAAAGTACGATTTTGAAAATGGTACTTTAGTGCCTGCAGCCTGTCGCTGGGTCTCATGAATGGGTGGGGGTGACAGATGAGTTTTGCGTATTCCTCTTAGACAACCATACACAATGGGGAGGTTAGGATGAACCATCATTGGCAGGATGGAAATGAGGGCTGGACTCAGACCCACCTACACTTGAATAGGCTGAGTCCTGTCTCCAAACAAAGGGCTGCATGCCCCCTGTAGTCAGTCTGGAGCCAGGGCAGGGAAGGCAGAGCATCTATGCACTTGAAATAACTGCTACTTTCACCACTTCAAAGGCACAACTGGCTGTATATATACTAGACCTCAGACACCACCACTTCACTACACTTCTTTACCTGTGGATAATGTGCCAGGAAGAAGGAACCACTGCTCCTGTTGAAAGGACTGCCACTCTGCTGGACTGCTGAGCGGAAAGATGATGCCCTGACCTGCTGCCTGCTGCTATTTTGCCTGGGTGTGAAGGACTGGACCTCCACCTCTTCAGCCGAGAAGCTAGAGTGACTCCTAGGGCTAGTTGGCTGGTCCCTGAAGCCTCGGGGACATATCAGGCTTCCAACCACCTTGCTCCTGTACCTAGAGTCTTCAATCTTTGAGTGTACCCTGCCGAGTTGTGCCACCCCAGTCCTGGACCTTTTGAAATGGGATTACGGTGCTCTGCCAGTCTCTGTGGATACAGTGGAACTGACACATCTATTGTGCTGCACGACACCCACCCTAGCAGAACTGATGCATCACCACTGCTGAATCACTTGGACCTGTATCGCCTCCACAGCCACATAAGAACTGCGACTGCATGACATATTCTCAGTGAAGGACCTCATAAGCCCCATCAACTCGATCCTGGATGAGGACACAGGTCCACACATCACAGCTCCTTGGAATCGATGCTTTGCTGGGAACGCATGCCGCATCTTTGACACGGATCCTCATAAAGCTCTGCAAATCTTGATTAAGGTACTTTGTTCAGCAGATCTCATTAGGTCCCTTTAGCCAGCCCGCACTCCATTGTGGGTGGCCTGAAATTGTGAATTTGTCCTGGTCAGGCACAATCAGATACCCACAGTTGTCGTCCCTGTGCTTTTTTGGTGCTATTTTTACTAAAACTTGAATTGTCTATTTCCGATTCTTCTGACTGGATTTTTGTCATTTTGAGCTTCAATTATTAAAGAAAGTTCTATTGTTCTAAGTTGGCGTGGGATCCTTTTTGGGTGGTGTTTTCACTTTATTACATTTGAAATTGTTGCAAAAATACTTTGCACATTGCCTTGAAGTTAAGCCTGACTGCTGTGTGTCAACTACCAGAAGGTTGAGCACAGGTTAATTTAGGGTTGGGTTGTGGTTCACCCTCCCAAGGAATGTGGTTGCAACTTGACAAGGGCTCACACCCCAGTCAACCAACAATCTCATTTTCACATAGCTACATTGTATACATACATACGTATGTTACAATACATTGAGACATAACCAAATCTTGCACTTGTGAATAAAGGAATCCCACACATCGACAACTTCTCAATTTGCAGTACATGCACTACCCCACCATTTTTTAGGTGTCAATGCTATATATATCACATCAAAGTAAACCAACATATGCGCTTCTCCTCCTGTGATATCAATTTAACGTGGCTGTGCTGTTGCTTACATTTATGTGGCAGTTTTTTACGTTGAACATTGAGCTGCAAAGTAGAAAATTCCATATTCCAATTTCAACTGTAGTTAATTTTTGTCACTAGTGTGCAGCAGCTTTGTTTCGTGCAGCTGGTCATGTAGGCTAGGGCTGGTCACTGGCAGGACCCTCTGTTGAAGTGGGATGTGTTGTTACCTCACATTGAGATTACTTTTGTTGGACCTGGTCCTTTTCGCAGGGTTATCCCAAAACTTTTGCCCTTTTCCTCCTATACTGTCTGACCTGTTTTTGTTGGCGTTAGGACTCTGGGCACTTTACCACTGCTAACCAGTGTTAAGGTGCATATGCTCTTTCTAAAATGTATTGTGGTTGGTTTGCCATGATTGGCATATTTGATTTTCTAGCAAGTCCCTAATAAAATGCACTTTGTGTGCCGAGGGCCTGTAAATCAAATGCTACCACTGGGCCCGCAGCACTGATTGTTCCAAACATATGAGCAGCCCTTTAAACATGTCTCAGACCTTGCACTGCAATATCTGTGCGCGCAGTTTTAAACTGCCATGTTAACCACCCACTTGCTAGGCCCAAACCTTCTCTTTTACTACATGTATGACACTCTTAAAGTAAGCCCAAGGCAGCCCCCTGAACAGGGTGCAGTGTATTTAAAAGGTAGGACGTGTAATGGTGTGTTTTACATGTCCTGAAAGTGAAATACTGCTCATTTTGGTTTTCACTATTGCAAGGCCTATCTCTCCCATAGGATAACGTGGGGACTGCCTTGAAATATCTTTTAAGTGTAATCTCCCTTTGGGAGCAGATAGAGTTCTGGAGTTTGGGGTCTCTGAACTCGCATTTTGAAAATACATCTTTTGGTGAAGTTGTTTTTTGAAATGTAGGTTTGAAAATGCCACTTTTAGAAAGTGGCCATTTTGTTGCTTAACCATTCAGTGACTCTGCCTTTCTGTGGAATACACGTCTGGGTCAGGATGACAGTTGGGCTATTTGTGCATTCACTCTAGATAGTCACACATGTCCTGCATATTCTGATGGCCCATCACCAGGCTGATGGGTCTTCCTGAGCTAGAGTGGTGGGAGGAGCTGACACTTGCACCCGAATAGTACTGTGCCTGTCTTAATACAAAGCAGTCTCCAGCCACCTAGAGTGTGTCTGGTGCAAGGGCAGGGGAAGGCAAGGTCTTGTGCACCACAAAGACTTCTGTTTGAAGTTTGTCTACTTCAAAGGCAGAGATGGGTATAAGTACGGGACCTTTGACCCCACGAAGTTAGAAACCTTCCAGACTGAGGACATTCTGCCAGGAAGAAGAGCTGGATGATGTAGGAGGGACTGTCACTCTGCCTGTTGCTTTGTTATGCTAGCCTGTTGCGTCCTGCATATGCACTGGGAATAAAAGAATAGGATTTTGCTATCTACATTCTGTTTCCAAAGATTCTCCCAGGCCTTGGACTGATCTTGCCTCCTGTTAAGAAGTCTCAGGGACATCAACGACTTCATCTGCCAGTATCTGGGCTCTCTAAGTCCTGACTTGTGAAGTGGTTCCAAATCCAGTTCCTGGGCCCCTGAGAGTAATCAAGAAGGTTGAGTTCTGGTGCCACCAAGAGTAAACCAAGCAAGTGACTTCAGAGTGACTTTGGAACTGGTTCCGATGTCTGACTCCACACGCTGCCTGCACCAGAGCTGTAGTCCCCGCTCTGTGCAACGACTCCACAGTGTGAGTTCTCGAGTGCCATATCACTGACATCCATGACACCCGACTCTACCACGGCACCCGGGCCCCATGGTGTGATCGCAACACCTCCAGGTCATAAGGAACCAACGCTAGCCACCGACACAGCTTCACCTCCCCTGCAACTATAAGGAACCAATGCCTCACCTCCCCTGCCTAGCAGTAAGGAACCAATACCTCACCTGCTCTATAGCAGTAAGGAATTGATTTAACACCAGCTTCAGCAACTTCTCTCCTCTCCGACTTCATGCAACATCTTTGTGTCCTCATCGTTTTCAAAGGTACTGTACCTGGGGTCCGTGCAACTTTGTGACCGGCCTGCGCTCCCTCACAAGTGGTGTTGGACGGTTGGGAATGACTCTGTCAAGATGCCATGATAGACCCAATTGAAGCTATTGCATTTCTAAGCCCTTTACTAAGACTTTGGGCCTGATTATGACCGCGGCGGGCGGTGGTCGCCGCCCGCCATGCGGTTCCCGCCAAATGACCGCTCTGCGGTCACAAGACCGCGGCGGCCATTCTGGCTTTCCCGCTGTGCTGGCGGGCGACCGCCAAAAGGCCGCCCGCCAGCACAGCGGGAAAGACCCAGCAACGATGAAGCCGGCTCCGAATGGAGCCGGCGGAGTTGCTGGAGTGCGACGGGTGCAGTAGCACCCGTCGCGAATTTCAGTGTCTGCTAGGCAGACACTGAAATTCTTTTTGGGGCCCTCTTACGGGGGCCCCTGCAGTGCCCATGCCATTGGCATGGGCACTGCAGGGGCCCCCAGGCGCCCCGCGGCACCCCCTACCGCCATCCTGTTCCTGGCGGGAGACCCGCCAGGAACAGGATGGCGGTAGGGGGTGTGAGAATCCCCATGGCGGCGGAGCGCGCTCCGCCGCCATGGAGGATTCTCACGGGCAGCGGAAAGTCGGCGGTACACCGCCGACTTTCCGTTTCTGGCCGCGGCTGAACCGCCGCGGTCAGAATGCCCAGCGGTGCACCGCCAGCCTGTTGGCGGTGCCACCGCGGTCATTCGCCCTGGCGGTTTTTACCGCCAGGGTTAGAATGACCCCCTTTGTCTTTTAAAATTCATATCCCTACTTGTGTATGTTGGATTTGTGTTGTTTTGGTCTTGTTTTACTCAGATAAATACTGGTTATGTTTCTGAACTGGTGTGGAGTACTTTTGTGGTGCTTTCACTGTGTTACGATGTTTGTGTACAAATAGTTTACACATTACCTCTGAGTTAAGCCTGACTTCGCCTGCCAAGCACCAAAGGGGTGAGCAGGGGTTATCTTATCTGTATAACTCCATTACCCTGACTAGAGTGAGGGTCCCTGCTTGGACAGGGTGCAAACCTCTGCCAACTAGAGACCCCATTTCTACCAACCTTGTAGGATCCTCACAGTCCACCATTCGCCACTAATGGACGTCCATGTATAGTCCCACTGTAACTTTGGACTGCACAGGAATGTCCATTTTCCCACTTTGGCAAATTGCCGCCTACCTCACTAATATGTGTGAGGTAAGTCTATTTGCAACCCACTGGGAATCGCTAATGAACCTCAAAGGAGTTTCATATATTAAGAATACCGATTTGCTGACTGGGACTCAGAGATAATCACAATTAGGAAATCAGTATTCCTAATGTTAGCATAGCTGACCCCAACTTTTTAAAAATTCATATCTTGACTTCTACTGATTGGATTTCTGTTGTTTTTGTCTTGTTTTACTCAGATACATATTCTCTAATTTTCTAAATTCATGCTGAGTATTTTTTGGGTATTTTGCACTGTGTTACTGTAATGTAAGCACAAATGTTTTACAAATACTTTACACATTGCCTCTTAAGTTAAGCCTGACTGCTCTATGCCAAGCTACCAGAGGGGGAGCACAGGTTAAGTTTGGGTGCATACTTGACTTACCCTGACTAGGATTGTGGTCCCTTCTTGGACAGTGTGCAACCCTCTGTAGCTACGGATCAAATTTCTAACATTGGTGATCGGTGGAGAGGATAGGACTTGTGTTTGTGCACTGCCTCACAGTAATTTGGTGTACACTACGATTCACACCTAGACCAATTCGAATCAATTGTCTCGGATCCCCAATGGCATTTTTTTCAATTCTCTTCATATGGCAATATTTATTTTTCAATTCTCCCTAATTGGCATGTTTGAATTTTACTCTAAATCATGTCTCTGGTTGGACTTTTAGCTGGCCAAGCTAGAGGATTACACTGTGGCTTATCTCAAAGATTTCTGTAAGGTTTTTGGGCTGCCTGCATGGACCAAAAAGGCAGAATTGCAAAAGCCACTGAGAGCCTAATCAGAAGCCCATGCTGTAGCAAATGATACCTTAGAGGAGACTGAGAAGGGCTAAATGTGGAGGATGATTTGGGCCAGAGTCTGAGAGGAGGCCTTGGGCTGCTGTCTGTGAGGGAGGCAAGCAACTTACTCCCAGGAATGAAGGTCTCTTCAAGGGCAGGGAGCAGTGCATCATCCAAAGGACTGTCCCCAGATAGCTGGAGGACAGAAGGGAGGCGAGAAGGTTAAAAAAGAGAGTGGCTATGGAGGAGAAAAAGATGATGTTGGCTCAGGAGTTGAGCCTGAAGGAACTAGACGGTAGGGCCAGGCAGGTGGAGTCCATCAGTGATGGTGGCAGCAATTCTTCTGTGCCATTTGGAAGGAGGGTCCACACACCCAAGATTCTGGTGCCTGATTTTCTGGTGGGAGATGCCCAAAACAGATGGTTGCAGACCTACAAAATTGCCCTACAAATGCCTAAGATCCCTGAAGCAGATAGTGGGGTTGGTTTTTGGGGACACCTTCCTTATGAAAGGGGGGATGGTCTCTTGGCCAACAGGGAGTGATAAGACAAGGTATCCCTCCTTGTAGGAGGCTCTAATTAGGAAGTTTGGAAATTCAGGGATAGTCAAAAGGTTTCCCAAGTGGTGTAGATTTTGTGGATTATTTTTGCAAGGCATTGGATGGTTGGGTGAGTGGCATTGAGGTAAAAGTTTATCAGGGGTTGTACAATTGGTTTGCAAGACAGCACCTGTCTAGTCATTGCTTTCGAAATCTGTGTCAGCACCTTGTTGACAGCAAATTCACTGACCCCAGAGAGCTTGCCAAGGAGGCGGTTCCCAAGAAGGTACCTGCGGGGATCACACCAAGGGTGAGTAGGGTTCTCCCCAGAAGAAGGAGGGGAGAAAAAGAGTGTAGGGAGTTCTCTAAAGGGCCTCAAATCTAGTTCTGCGTGACAGGGTTCCCTTGCCCCTTCTGAGAAAAAGAAAAAGTGGTTCCCTGAGAACAAGTCTGCAGGGAAGGCTCTAGTGAAGTGCTTTGAATGTCAGCAAGAAGGGCACTACAGGGGGATCCAAAGTGTCCCAAGCAGGCACAGCACCCACTGGTGGGTAGTCACTGGGGTTGGCTAGTGCAGCATTTGGGGAGGAGATGGCCCAAGATAGTGCTAGGGAGGAAGTGCAGTTAACCTTAGTGTCCCTGGGTGGAGGAATGGTCCAGAAAAGCCATATGCCTGACAATACTAATAATTATAATCAGTGGGTGTCTATTAATGGTTTGAGGGTGGCGACTCTAAGAGACATAGGAGCCAGCTTGATAACCATCAGATGTTATCTGCTATCTTCAGAGCAAGTATTTCCTAACACGTTCCACTAAGTTGTTGCTGCTGACAACCATGAGAGTCACTACCTAGTGGCTCTGGTTTCCTTTGAGTTGGGGCTGGGGGTCTCAGGTTCCTTGAGTGTAGCTGTGAGCCTGTTCATGCCTGTGGACTATTTGCTGGGCAATGACCTGGGCACACCATCTGGAAAGAGGTGGAGTTAAGGTCACACATGGAGATGATGGGGTTAACTGAGTGGATATTCTTGACCACTAAGTCCATGACAGCTCAAGAGGGCGGTCAGAAGGACGTGGAGCCTGCAACTATGGCCCTGGGTCCTGCATAGAAGAGGAAAGGCAAGGGGCATGGGGCATGGGAAACCCACTCATGAGAATCCCACGGACTGGGAGGAGACTGACCTTGAGGGGGACACTCTGGTACCTACAGAGGAAGACATAGCCAAACTGTGGACTCTGCCTATGCTGTCCAACACCATTCAAAAGAGCAACGGTTCTCCATAAGGATATCAAATAATAATAAAACACTAATGTGTATATATGTGCACAATGGCCAATTATGTTACATAATAAAATGCCTGTCCAAATTGATCTATACGAATGAAATTAATCAACGAAGCACAATGTTAAAAAACATTGTATTTGTCATAATGCATATATTATGTGCTGAGTGTTCCATGTGGTCAAAGGAACTAAACAGACAAACAAGCAAGTGATCATATACACACATATGGAATTAATTAATACATTTGTTTCCATGAAAGCAAAAGCAACACTACATAAGAGATTTATGATTATTGGTGTGGTCAAGGGACCAACAGATTGGTTCATTTTATATTTGTTAATGACGTTTTGACCCCTTATGTAATGCGCGGTTTCACCAGGACCCAAACAAAGATGGGACAAGTAAGAATTAAAAAACACAGTAACTGTAATGAGGTGGAAAAACAATAAAAGAGACACCAGTTTAAAAGTGTGACGTTTTACCTGGTGGTGCCTGAATAACCAAAAATTGAGCCAGTGTACACACCAAGTGATCGTGCCAATATAAAAAATACTCATATGGGGAACCCGAAGTGGGAACTGAGTAAAGAAAAGGAAGGAGAGTGAGACATATTAACTGAAAAACAATGTAAATCCCATGGAAAAAATAATAATATTGGTAGAGTGCTTACCCCCACAGAAAAATGTCAGGACCACTGCTGTATATGCCCTTATTTCATAAGTAATAGAAGAGAGGTGCCCTAATAGGAACCACAACTGTCAGGACACTGTGCTACAATCGCGCAGGGGGGAGAAGTTTTGGGCAGCTTGCAATATGCGTGAATCACGTGTCCAATCAGTATTCAATGAACAGAAATGGCTGGCCACAAGAATCAGGCCTCAATGCTGCCAGTTAAAGGACAGCGGCAAAGGGCTGATGCAGAAAAGTTCATCCCCAAGACACCGACGAGGAATGAAAACAAGGCTTAAGGTGCATAGTACTCCAGAGACCTCCAATCAAGAAAATGGAGGGCGGGAACTGGAATGCTAGAACTGAGTCAAGTAATCCATCATCAAGTAATGGAGGTGTGAGTCAATAGGGACGGAGAGATTTGTGTAGAACAAGAAAATGTACTAGTATTCAACCAATCCACAATTACAAACGCACATAAAATCATAATGAAAACGGGGGAATCACATACCTCTGGCATATTTAAAATATCATATGCATAACAAATAAGGAGAATTCATGTGAACCAATATCAAACTCTTAAAATGCAATTATGTCAAATGATTATGAACGTGAGTACTCAGCACAAAAGAATGAGAAATTCAATAGACTAAAAAAGAATTATGAGTTTTAATCATGGAGAGGTACAATAAAGGTCAAAAGGGTTAGACAGAGAAACCTAAATGATATTAAGGAGGTCAACATCTACAAGGCCTCACTATTGCATCAAGTATATTATGGAGACTATCAAAAAAGTCCACAGAAGTCCATTAATATAGGGGTAAATCATATCACCTACTTAGTTCAGAAATACATGTCTGCCATTCCTCAGACGTATTCAGTCTATGAATGATGCAATCACACCATTAGATTCATTTACACTCCATATTCTGAAGAATGTGAGTAAGGTCACCTCCTTTTTCTGGGACACAGACTGTATCGATGACTTGCCATGTGTGATCTTCTGCTGGATGGCCTTTTTCATAGTAGTAGGACACCATAGGTGCATTGGCCATCCAATCCTATTACGATGTAGACATATATGTGCCATGACCGGTTAAGAAGTTTGACATATGTATATCAGTTTACAAGGACACCATATACAAGCGATGACATTTCTAGAGTTGTAATTAAAAAAATATTTTATTTTCACTCTGACCGACCCATGTTTAAACACTTTGCTATTGTAAGTGTAAGCACAAGCTACACAATTACCACAGCGGTGTTGACCCATCACAGGAGGGAGACCCCAGACTGATACAAGGGTTCCCCCATCGGGGGATGTCATAATTCTTGCAATGGAATAGACTAGATGATCTTTAGTATTCCTACCTCTTTTGTAGGAAAACAAAGTTTGTTCCAAAGTTGTATCTAAGTTCTCTATAATGTGCAAATTCTTTTTAATCAAATTCCGCACTTTATTCGTTTGAATGCAAAATGTTGTTACACATACTAATTTGTTTAATTGTGTTTTTTCTGTGTTAAGCAGCAGCTCTTCGCGAGGCCAGTAGCATGCCCGTTTTACTTCTATCTTAACTGACGTTTTTTAATAACCTCTTACCAAGAGCCTATCCTGCAATACTGTATCTTCTCTGAAAAAAGGATTCCATGTATGTTTAATTTCTGTGGAGGTGTAAAAATTGTCCATACAGTAAGCCAGCACGCAGTGCATAGGATTGTCACTGTCATATTTAAAGAGGGTATTCCTTTCAGTATGTTTTCTAAGTAGGTTCATGTGTAGATGTCCATTATGCAGCTTAAAGTCAGATCTAAAAATGCAATCTGAGTCTTGCATGTGCAGTTTATGAAAGTCAACTGTTTCTGAATGTTGATGAGGTATGTAACAAATTCTTTGAAAATAGGTTCAGGACCAGACAAAATCAGGACAATGTTGGCAAAATATTGTTTTCAACATGTAATCCTGGAACAATATGGATTTTAGTCAGTGGAAATTAATCTGAGTTCTAAATCGTCCACATAGATATTGGCAAGGTTGGGAGGTAAAACTGTTCCCATTAAAGTATCAGAACATTGTTGATAAAAATGATTGTCATACCTAAAATAGTTATAATGTAAAGCAATTGTCAGACAGGACACAATAAAGTTGATTGGGACACATCTGTGATGTTATTGTGTTCCAGCAAATGTGCTATAATGACAATACTGTCTTCCTGGGGATACTGGTGTACAGGGATGCAATATCAAGTGTTGCAATGATGTCTGTGCAATCATCCCTTCTTTCACCAAATTAACCATATAAATGCTATCCCGAACATATGTTTCCTGAATCAGGACAAAGGGGGTCATTCTGACCCTGGCGGTCAGTGTAAAAGCGGCGGCCAACCCGCCAACAGGCTGGCGGCCTAAAAATATGAATTCTGACCCTGGCGGGAACCGCCAACACAGGCTGCCGCTTTAACACTCCGACCGCCACGGCGGTACAAACAAACAGCGCGGCGGTCACCGCCAACAGGCAGGCGGCAGACAATGTACCGCCCACCCTATCACGACCCACCAATCCGCCACCTTTTCCGGGGCGGGAGCCCCGCCGATAAAAACACGGCGGAAACAGACATCTCCAATGGAAAACGCTTACCTCAACACACTCCATGCGGAATCGGAACAGCATGGAACCCGAACTCCACATCCTCCCAGCCATTGCCTTCCTGCTCTTCTTCCAGGATCACGAACCTCGCCGCAGACGACAACGGTGAGTACTGCACCTACGACACAGGGGAGGGGGGAGGAGGAAAGTTTACGGGCACACACATACGCCACACACCCACCCCCACCCTCACCCCCACCGAAATACCTACACACCTATGCAGATAAAAAAGTCAGAGTGACACCCCCAACCCCCCCCCAAAAACAAAGACAAAAGGCAATGAATGTAAAAGTAGAACCATATTATTGCAACAATAAAGTATAGCGACCTTAGCAATATATGAAGAATGAATACACATCTAGAACTCTATCCATACAAGTAGCAAAAGTCCGGCCCAGTCATTCAAAGTCCAAATGTCCGTGGGCCAATGTGCAGCAACACATGGGCAAAGCCCACACACGAGATCGAGTCCATTGGAGAGAACACTGCTGGGGCATCACTAAAATAAAAAGACAGGCACCTCAGGGGGAAGGGAAGGGGGGGCACCTCAGCCACATGAGTCCACGACGCCAGATCCACGAAGGGCCTCCATGCCCACTGTGCCATCCTGGGGAGTGCAAAGCCACAGTCTCACAAGTCTCTACAGTGGGTGGGTTGCCCACTGTGCCATCCTGGGGAGTGCAAAGCCACAGTCTCACAAGTCTCTACAGTGGGTGGGTTGCCCACTGTGCCACAAGTCTCTACAGTGGGTGGGTTGCCCACTGTGCCATCCTGGGGAGTGCAAAGCCACAGTCTCACAAGTCTCTACAGTGGGTGGATTGCCCACTGTGGCATCCTGGGGAGTGCAAAGCCACAGTCCATCAGGTGGATTACAGAGACCACTGGTCATGGAGGAGGCATGGTGGGCAGAGTGCGTCGTGAAGGCCTGCCCGACACAGAACCGGGACTGCCAATGGGCCAGCGGTGCTTGAGATGAAGGGCCCAGCGGAGCGGTGCTTGAGATGAAGGGCCCAGCGGAGCGGTGCTTGACAGGAAGGGCCCAGCGGAGCGGTGCTTGACAGGAAGGGCCCAGCGGAGCGGTGCTTGACAGGAAGGGCCCAGCGGAGTGGTGCTTGACAGGAAGGGGCCAGCGGAGCGGTGCTTGAGATGAAGGGCCCAGCGGAGCGGTGCTTGACAGGAAGGGCCCAGCGGAGCGGTGCTTGACAGGAAGGGCCCTGTTCAGCGGTGCTCCTCGCGGCGGGGCCCTGTTCAGCGGTGCTTCTCACGGCGGGGCCCTGTTCAGCGGTTCTGGTCACGGCTGGGCCCTGTTCAGCGGTGCTTCTCACGGCGGGGCCCTGTTCAGCGGTGCTCCTCACGGCGGGGCCCTGTTCAGCGGTGCCTGTCTTGTGTTTCCAGTGAACCACACCTGGCCAATACTTGCCGCTCAGTCTGCATCGGACCTTTCTGTTGCGGGGCCCTCCTGTGATGGAGTCCTGGGGCCCTGGCTCTCCTTCGATACCCCCGGAATGGGGCTGGTGGGGCCCTCATGGCCAGGTCGGCTGCTCCCTGCCTTTTGCTCCTTGCTGCCCTTGCCCTCCTTGGCAGACTGTCCGTGGCCCTTGGCTCCCTTACCCGATGTGGCAGGTGACGGTGCAAGGCTACCCTCCTTGGGGGCTGGCGTATCAGGCCTGTCACGCCTGCCCTTCAGTTTTTTGGTCCTCTTCCCAGTGTGGTTGGTAAGCGGGGGTGACAGACACACTGGGAGAGGACACATGGGACGTGTACATGGCAGTGGGGGTGGTGACTGCACGTGTGCGGACTGGTGTGGAGGGTGTGCTGGTGATGGGTGCAATGGCTGATGGTGGTGTGCTTGCAGGTGTGTGTGGAGACGTCACAGGGAGGGAGGAGGGAGACGAGGAGGTGGGGGACACAGATAAAGTATAGCGACCTTAGCAATATATGAAGAATGAATACACATCTAGAACTCTATCCA
Source organism: Pleurodeles waltl (assembly GCF_031143425.1). Taxonomy (NCBI): domain Eukaryota; kingdom Metazoa; phylum Chordata; class Amphibia; order Caudata; family Salamandridae; genus Pleurodeles; species Pleurodeles waltl. The sequence goes on from NC_090445.1 coordinate 1,008,464,964, forward strand.
TACAAGTAGCAAAAGTCCGGCCCAGTCATTCAAAGTCCAAATGTCCGTGGGCCAATGTGCAGCAACACATGGGCAAAGCCCACACCCGAGATCGAGTCCATTGGAGAGAACACTGCTGGGGCATCATTAAAATAAAAAGACAGGCATCTCAGGGGGAAGGGAAGGGGGGGCACCTCAGCCACATGAGTCCACGACGCCAGATCCACGAAGGGCCTCCATGCCCACTGTGCCATCCTGGGGAGTGCAAAGCCACAGTCTCACAAGTCTCTACAGTGGGTGGGTTGCCCACTGTGCCATCCTGGGGAGTGCAAAGCCACAGTCTCACAAGTCCTTGGCGATGGCACGCCAAATGTCAATCTTCTGATGGGCGCTGACCTATGTGACATGTACAGGGGGGGAAGAGAAACATCATCACTTTTCTGCATGCTCGATGTGAGTGGCCCCCCCTCCCCAACCTTGCCATGTGGCACATGCTCTCATCTGTTGTGCCATGCATTTGTCATTCGCTGCCCTCCCCTCCATCGTACATCCTCCCCACTCAGCCCAGGCATTGGGCACTATGCATTGCCCCCGTGTACTCACCTGTTGGTCTGGAGGCCCGTAGAGTAGCGCATACTGGGGGAGGACCCCGTCCACGAGCTTCTCCAACTCCTCGGAACTGAAGGCGGGGGCCCTTTCCCCAGTCGCAGCAGCCATTGTCACTTCCAGACCGAGGTCACAGCAGCACTTGCAGTATAGGTCCTCTCCTGTGGATGCTCAGGTCTCGTGTGATCAAGCAGAGAGAAAATGGCGGTTACGGCCGCGGCGGTGCGTACCGCGGCGGTGCGTACCGCGACCGCCGGCGCTCACCGCCATTGGCTCCTGAAACCCATAGGGTTCAATGTTGTCCAATGCGGCTTTGCGCCACGGACTGCGACCGCCTACCGCCACGGTGTGCCACGCTTGCGCAATGACCTCACTTCACATTGTCACACTTCACAGGTCAGGCAGCCGCCATTTCAAGGGCCCACATGGCTAGGCCTTGCACCGACAATCATACTAGCCATTCAATCCCGAGAGATTTGTGTACAGGGCATGCTGTGGGCACTTACCTGTGGGTTGCTTGACTCTGTGCTCCATGTTGTCCTTCCTAGGCATCGTCCGCTGGGACTTGCGAGGAGACAGAGGAATCTTCCCGTGTACAGACCGCTGGTGGACCTGTCGACAATGGAAGAAAGACACGTCATACTCACCTACAGACTCAACCGTGCCACTATACAGGAACTGTGTGCCCAGCTGGAGCCAGACCTGATGTCACCCATCCGCCAACCCACAGGGATTCCGCCTCTAGTGCAGGTGCTGTCAGTACTGCATTTTTTGGCAAGTGGATCATTTCAAACTACCGTGGCCATTTCATCTGGGATGTCTCAGCCTATGTTTTCAAAGGTGTTGTCCAGAGTGTTGTCTGCCCTGATGAAATACATGCAGAGCTACATCATTTTCCCTGAGGTGGGTGACTTGCCTACAGTGAAGGGTGATTTCTATGCCCTTGGACACATTCCCAATATCATTGGTGCCATTGATGGTACCCATGTGGCTTTGGTTCCCCCAAAAGACGATGAGCAGGTGTACAGGAACCGAAAAAATTATCATTCGATGAATGTCCAGGTGGTCTGTTTGGCTGACCAGTACATCTCCCATTTAAATGCCAAGTTCCCAGGGTCAGTGCATGACGTGTACATCATGCGAAATAGCAGCATCCCTTATGTGATGGAACAGCTACAGCGACACCGTGTGTGGCTAATTGGTGACTCTGGTTACCCAAACCTGCCTTGGCTATTGACCCCAGTGAGGAATCCCAGGACCAGGGCAGAGGAACAGTACAATGAGGCCCATGGGCGTACCAGGAGGGTGATTGAGTGGACCTTTGGCCTCCTGAAGGCCAGGTTTAGGTGCCTGCATATGACTGGTGGATCCCTAATGTACTCACCAAGGAAGGTGTGTCATATCATCGTGGCCTGCTGCATGCTTCACAACCTGGCTTTGCGACGCCAGGTGCCTTTCCTGCAGGAGGATGGTCCAGATGGTGGTGTTGTGGCCGCTGTGGAGCCTGCGGAGAGTGAAGAGGAGGAAGACGAAGAGGACGACACAGACAACAGGGACAGAGTGATACTGCAGTATTTCCAGTGACACACAGGTAATAATCTACTCCTGCATTGTATTATATCTGTAACTGTAGTGGCTCTCTACTGTCTGACCTTTCACCCCAATGTATGGTAACTTAGTTGTGTATATCACTTCCTATTTCAGTGATCTGATCCCCACGGAGTGCCCTCTGTTTTTTTTCCCCATGGACTACCGCTGTGTGACACTGGTATGTTGTCATCACAATGTAACTAGAAATGTTTTGTTGGTTATATCGAATACATTTGGTTTAAATAAATAGATAGCAGAATCCAGTTGGTTAATGTGCAATAATTGTGTTTATTGAAGTTTTAAAATAGGTGTATAGTTCAAAAAGGGTGATGGTGGAGGCATGTCCATGGCAGTGTCCAGACTGTCGTTCCTACAGGTCCATTGTCCATATGCCTGTGGAAGGTGGAGCAGGGGCAGTTCAAGGTTGGACAGGGTAAACAAGTGGGACAGTGGGATGACATCCGGGGTTTTCCGTGCATGGCGGGGGTCTTGACATCCTACTCTGTCTTCTTCCTCGATCTCAGGCCTTTCTTGCGGGGTGGTTCTTGTTCTGCAGGGGGTGGGGTCCGGGAGGGCCGTTGCTGTTGTGTCGGGGCCTCCTGACCACTAGCGCCGGCGGAGGTGGTGGGCTGTTCTTCCTCCATGCTAGTGGCAGGGGCCCTTTGGGGGGCCACATGGTCCCGCAATGTGGTGACAATCTGGTTGAGTGCCACCACGATTGTACCCATTGCGGAACTGATGCTGCGCAGTTCTTCCCGGAACCCCATGTACTGGCCCTCCTGCATGGCCTGGATCTCCTGGAACCTGGCCAGGACCGTCGCCATCGTCTCTTGGGAGTGGTGGTACGCTCCCATGATGGTGGTGAGGGCCTCTTGGACAGTGGGTTCCCTAGGCCTGTCCTCCCTCTGTCGCACAGCAGCCCTCCCAGTTCCTCTTTGTTCCTGGGCCTCTGTCCCCCTGGATGGTGTGCCCACTACCAGTGCCCCCAGGTCCCTGTTGTTGTTGGGGTTGTGGGTTACCCTGGGTGCCCTGTACTGGTAGACACACCGCTGCTTGACCTGTCCTGGAGACAGAAGCATGGGCCCGCTGGGTGGGTGCTGTGCTGGTGTTTCCTGAGGGGGGTAGGTCTGCTGTGGCCTGGGGCTGACTGAGGGTAACCGACTGTCGAGAGGTCCCCGATGGTCTGGGCTGGTCATCAGGTTCTAGGTCGACAGAGCTGCTGTCATCACTGGGGGCCTGTTCTGGGGGTGGGATGGACAAATCTGGACCCTCCTGGCCGGTGTGTTGGCGTTCGGGCCCTGCAGGGGTAAAAGAATATGGTTATCGATTTTGTGTGTGCCGTGGCGTGCGATTTGTGGGTGCCCTTGTCCCCCGGTGCTGGCAGTCCCATGTGGGAGGAGTTGTGAGGGTGGTTTGTGGGGGGGGATGGGTGTGTGCAGTGGTCATGCTTAGGTGATGGGTGTCCATGGTTTGTGTTGGCATTCAGGGGTTTGGGTTGGGTTGGGTGGGTTGTGCTGGTGAGACATTAACAGGGAGTATGTGTGCTGGGGGGTTAGGGCTGAGGGTGGGGGTGTGGGTTGGCATGCTGGTGGTTGGGGGGGGGTGAAGTAGTTGAGATTAGACTTACCAGAGTCCATTCCTCCACCTACTCCAGCTAGGCCCTCAGGATGCAGGATGTTCAAGACCTCTTGCTCCCATGCTGTGAATTCGGGTGGAGTGGGTGGGGGTCCGCCGCCAGTCTTCTGCACAGCGATGTTGTATCTTGACACCATCGACCGCACCTTCCCCCGTAGGTCGTTCCAGCGCTTTCGGATGTCTTCCCGATTTCTGGGATGCTGTCCCACAGCGTTGACCCTGTCGACGATCCTTTGCCATAGCTCCGCCTTCCTGGCTATTGTGGTGTGCTGCACCTGTGTGCCGAAGAGCTGGGGCTCTACCCTGATTATTTCCTCCACCATGACCCTGAGTTCTTGGTCCGTGAACCTGGGGTGTCTTTGGGGTGCCATGGGGTGGTATGGATGAGGTGTGGGGTGGTGTTTGTGGTGATGAGTGTGGTGGTGTGTGGTGTTTTGTGCGTAGATGTGGTGTGGGTGATGATGTTGGGTTCCTGTGTGTGTTGTGGTTTGCGTTCCCTGTGCTCTCTCTCTGTGTATTGCGCCTTGTCTCTGAATTTCGATTTGTGGGGGTTTGTGGGTGATGTGGGTGTGTGTTTTATATGGTGATGGGTGTGTGGGAGTGGTGTGTGTATGTGTATCAGGTGTGTGTATTTCGAATTGTCCAATGTGGCTGTGTTTTGTAAAGGTGTGTGTATTTTGAGCGCGGTGGTGTGTACCGCCAATGGAATACCGCGGTTGAAAGACCGCCGCGTGGATTCGTGGGTCGTAATGGCATGGGCGTGTTTGTGTTGGCGTGACGGTGGAGGTTTGGTCATCTCCAGTTTATCGCTGACCGCTGATGAGGCGGGCTTCAGTGGATGTCGGGTTTTTGGCGGTTTGGCAGTTGTGGGTCAGAATGACCGTGGCGGTTTACCGCGGCCGCGGCGGGATGATAGCGGTCTTCTGACCGGCGGTAAGGGCCTTTTACCGCCAGGGTCAGAATGACCCCCAAAGTCTTTGACAAAGATATTAACTTATTCAACAAAGAGTTCCAAAACTGAACCACACCCTATCAGAATGGGCCTTGCTAGGGGGTGGGAGAGGTTTTTATGGATCTTAGGTAGAATATATAACATGGGAACTTGTGGATTCTCGGTATTGAGGAAGTTAAACTCTTTATCTGATAGAAAGTCTTGTTCCTTGCCATATGTAGAGACCCTTAATATTTCCTCTCTAACCATCTTCAAGGGATTGGAAACCAGCCTTTTGTAAAGTTTAGTGTCTGTAATTTGCCTTCTCACGTCAGCTTCATAATCAGTGGAGTCCTTAAGGACAAGGCCACCCCTTTTTCTGCTGACTTAAGTATGATAGACTTATCATTCTTAAATGTGAGAAGGGCCTGTCTTTCAGTGAGAGAATATTGTAAGGTACAAAGGTTCTGGTGCTTTTCGTAGTTTCTAGCCCTTTGATTACCAGTTTCTCAAATGTCAGACGTTCCGATAGCATAAGGGTATTAGATGGAAAAACATAGAAGGGGGTTTCAGTCCTGTTGCAGATTCAGTAAATAGGTCTTATTTATCTTTAAAAAATCCTCAATCTAATTTTGCGAAAAATTGTAATAACTCAGTTTTCAAGGTAAAAAAGTTTGTTCTCTCCATAATTGCAAACCCCTACTAAGGAGTACAATTTCAGATGAAGAGAGAGTGGGTTGTGACAGATTAAAGATGGGGATTTTTTGACTGTCATTAAACCCAGTTAGTGCTTTTGTCGCTAGGGGCCCTCTGGGCCCCACCTGTATAGTTTTCTCCTGGTTGATGATCGAACGGAAATTGATGTCATGATCTGCTCCTGCCCCTGCCTTTGTGCTCCCAGGCTAAAAAAGGTTGACCTGGGTGTGCACCAGTATTACTTGGGCCTTCCTGAAGGTCTGAATCATCCAACCCTGCAGATGAATCAGAGAGGGTTACAGGCTGTTAATTCTTAAATCTACCCCAAGTGTACAGTCTGTCCTGCGGGGATGTGCTAGCATTGCAGTCGTCCATTAAGTAGGAGTATGCCTTTTTTTTTGAAGTTCTTAATATCTCTAATTACCTTATCAACTTTCTTTTGGAGTTCAAATCTGTTTAAGATCTCTATGGTTTTGTTTAAATTGTCTAGCAATTGTTTAATCTCTGCTACCCCATCCATATGGATGCAGGAAGGGGGTCCCACCAGGGATGAATTCTGCAAGGTGCATAGAAAGTACCCTACTCTTGTGGGTTTTTGACAGTAAGCTGGATCCCAGGCAGCTGGTAATACCTCTGGCAAGCACCTAATTTACTGGGAGAATGGTCTCCTGTATATTGTGTATACGAATCCTGAGCCTGGTGCAACATGTGTGTTGGTGGTCCCTCAGTGCTACAAATCCTTCCTACTGTGTCTTGCTCATGGTGTGCCACTGGCAGATTATTTGGGGCAGGACAAGACCTTTGACAGGCTTATCATGCACTTCCATTTGTTCCAAATGATGAAGAACTCTGCTGCATACTGTAGGCCCTGTACTACCTGCCAGCCGAATGGCAAGGAAGGGGGAGAGTGCAAGCCCCCCTGTAACCTTTACCAGTCATTGGCACCACTTTTTAGTGGGTGGGCACCAATGTTGTGGGGCCTCCAGATCCCAAGACAGCCATGGGCAACAGATTTGTTCTGGTCTTGGTGAACCACACCACCCAGTGCCCTGAAGCTGTCCCTCTTAGTACAGTGACTGTAACCGTCATGGCAAGGGCACTGATGCAGATCTTTACCCACGTGGGTTTCCCCAAGGAGGTGGTATCTAATTGAAATACCAATTTCATGTTCCATTACATGAAGGCCATGTGGAAGGAGTGTAGGGCGACTTATAAGTTTACCACTCCTTACCACCCCCAAACCAATTTATTTGTTTGAAAGGTTCACCTGAAGCCTGAAAGGCATGATTATGGGTCTACCTGAAAACATAAGGCATAAAAAGGATGCCTACAGGGAGGTACAGCAGAAGGGAGTTGGCTACAGACTCTTTGAATTTCTGTATGGGCACCCTGTGAGAGGGCCACTCACTCTGGTGAAGGAGGGCTAGGAGCAGGGTCCCGGTTGAGCCCCCAAGTATGTGGTCAGTTACATGCTGGCCCTCCATATCCAGGCAGCGTGCTTCAGGAAGAACACCCAAGAAAACCAGCCAGAAGGACATGAAATGCTGGCATGAGCAGAATGGCACTTTGGCGGAGTGTCAGTCTGGCCAACAAGGGTGGGTTATGGAGTCTATTGAGCCCTGTGCTCTGAAAAACCACTGATCCGTGCCCTATGAGTTTAAGGAGCAGAAGAGTGATGCCATCTATCTGTTGGGCCTCAAAACTCCTAGAAACCCCATAAAGGTTCTACATGTGAGCCGCCTCAAGCCCCGCTTTGAGAGGTCTGAGGTGACCATCCTTGTGGTAACAGATAATGGGGTGGAAGAGGAGAGTTAACCTCTCCCCAACCTCCTATCTTCAAAAGAGCAGTATGGGTTAGTGGAGGGGGTCAACCTCTCCCCTACACTGACCATAGATCAACAAAGGGGCTGTCACCAGTTGTTGAGGAAGTTTAACTCCTTATTCTCCATTACACCATGGCTCATTACATGGGGCTTCCATGATATTGACACTGGGGACAGTCCACCCGTAAAGGATACACCTTACAGGTTGTCTTATAAGGTGAGGGTTTACATTAAGAAGGAGGTCTCCAAGATGTTGACATATGGGTTGATTGACCCCTCCAACAGCCCTTGGACCATCCCAGTGGTGCTGGTCCTCAAGGTTGTCATGCTAGGTGTCACACCTGAACTCGCCTTCCTTGTGGACTACTGTGGGTTTGGTGCAGTCACCGGGGCTGACGCACACCCCATTCCCAGAGCTGATGAGCATATAGATCGGCTTATAGCTGCTAAGTTTCTCAGCATGTTTGACCTAAAGTTTGGGTACTGGCTGACTGCCTTGACCGATAGGACAAAAGAGAGGTCTGCATTTTCTACACCAGAAGGGCACTTCAAGTTCTGGGTCATGCCCTTCAGGTTAAAGAATGCCCCTGCCACCTTCCAGAGGTTTGTAAACCCTATCCTGGCTGGACTGGAGAGCATCAGTGCTGCCTATCTGCATGACATTGCGGTCTTCAGTCCTACCTGGGAGGACCACTTGTGCTACTTGATGGAAGTGCTTCAGTCTCCACAGAGGTGAGGCCTGACAATCAAGACCAGTATGTACCGGAAAGGGCAGGGTTCTGTGGTTTACTTGGGACGCCAAGCAGGGGTTGCCAAGGTGCAACCCCTGCAACCACAGATTGACACCATTCTGGTTGGAATCCCTCCAAACCCAGACTGAAGTGACAGACTTCCTAAGCTTCCAAGAATATTACAGGAGATTCATCAAGGGATATGACACCATTGTTGCTGCCTTGACAGAGCTGACTTCCAAAAAGTAGCTATATCAGGTGATCTACACAGAGGTGTACCCGAAATATTTTGACACCCTAAAGAAAGCCATATGCATGGCACTTCTGCTCAGGGCACCAGATTTCTCCAAAGAATTTGTTGTTCAGATGGACACCTGAGAGCATGGCATAGGGGCTGTGCTCCAGCTAAATGAACAGGGCCTGGATCAACCTGTAGCTTTCATCAGTAGGGGGCTACTTCCAGGGAACAGAGGTGGAGTGCGATTGAAAGGGAAGCCTTTACTGGTCTGAAAGGGAAGCCTTTGCTGGTCTGGATGCTGAAAAAGCTAAGGCCATACCAGTTAGCCACTAATTTCTATGTTCAGGCAGACCACAGGCCCCTGAGATGGTTAATGCAGATGAGGGGGAGAATCCCAAACTGTTGAAGTGGTCCATCTACCTACATGGAATGGACTTTACTGTGGAACACCGCCATGGAACAGACCACGCTAATGCTGATGGTCTCTCCAGGTTCTTCTACATTGGGGAAGAGAACTTCCAAGGGGTGGGTAGCTCTCCGCACTTTCACATGGGGGCGGGGCACATGCTAGACCTGGCATCTTTGGCATGGTTTCCCCTAACATTTTGCCCTTTGACCTCCTGTTTTCTGACTTCATTTTTGCTGACTTTTAGGATTTGGGGCACTTTATCACTGCTGACCAGACCTAAAGTGTAGGTGCTTTGTACTCTAAACATAGTAACGTTGGCGCCTCCACAACTGGCATATTCAGTTTACTTGTAAGTCCCTAGTAAAGTGCACTATATGTGCCCAGTGCCTTTAAAGTTAATGCTAATAGTGGACCTGCAGCACTGATTGTGCCATCCACTACTGTAGCATTTAAAAAATGCCTCATGTCTGCAACTGCAGAGCTAGTATGTTCAGTTTTAAACTGCCATTTTGACTACAGTAGCCTTTCAAACATGTCTCAGGTCTGACATTGCAGATCCAATTTGTGCAGTTTTAAACTGACATTTCGACCTGGAAAGTGTACCCGCTTACCAGGCCCAAACCTTCCTTTTTATTACATGCAAGTCACCCCTGAGGTAGGCCCGAGTTAGCCTCAAGGGCTGGGTGCAGTGTATTTAAAAAGTTGGACTTAAACTTTTAAGTTTGACATGTTCAGATATGGAAAACATATGTAGGGGGTTGTTGACAGCTGGGCTTTGTGTATTCTCTCTAGTCAGTCACACACAAAGGGGGCTTGGGTGGGCCATTTGCATCCGATGGCCCATCACCAGGCTGATTTGCCTTCCTGGGCTAGTTGGGTTGGAGGAGCAGACACTTACACCTGACTAGGGCTGTGCCTCTCCTCACACAAAGGGCTGCATAACCCCTTGTAGAGTGCCTGGAGCCAGGCAAAGAAAGGTGAGGAACCCTGTGATCTTCAAAGGCCTCTTTGAAGTCTCTCTCACTTCAAAGGCACATTTGGGTATAAGTACTGGCCCTGAAACCGTAGCAAATGAGAGCTCTACTGGTACCAAGGACACTTAGCCATGAGGAATGTCTGCTGTGCTCCCTGGAGGCACTGCCACTCTGCAACTGCATTCATGTATTGGCATACTGCTTGTTATGCTGTCGGACGGTCTGCCACTTTGCTACTTGCTTTGCTGTGTTGGCCTGCTCCCTGCTGCTTCTTGCTTGCAGTGAGAAGGACTGGATCTCCTCTCTACATCCAAAGGCTTGTCCCTTGTTCTTCTGCAGTCTCTGGGACATCAAATAATGCTTGCAACTCCCTGATGCTGTCATACTCTGCCATCTGTGAGTTCCAACCTTACCTGAGGAGCTCCTTTCCAGTTCTGGGCCTCAGAAGTGGGTTCTGCAGCCAAAATCTGCAAAAACCGACACATCGCCTCAAGTGCAACGGAAAAATCAGTGCACTGCTCAAAGCCGGTGATGCAGTGGATTCACAACAAAAGCTGATTCACAGACTGCACGGATTGATGATGAGACTCTGTGCGGCACAACAAAGACCATCACATTCCCTTCCACAGAGCCCGACGATGACGCAGTGTCCCTGGTGCGATATAAATATTGACGCATTGTGCCCTGCTATCGAAGCATTGCTGCATCAAAGGTACTGTTTCAGCAGACTCTGCGGGTGTTCTGTAGCCGTCCTATCCTCAATCTCAGTCAGCCTGGACTTTGAATTTACACCGTTCCCTCACAACCCAAAGTAACCTTTTCACCACTATTGACTTCCAAGCACTGTTTTCACATTTATTCTTTAAAAAATAATATCTCAGCTTCTACTGATTGGATTTTTGTTGCTTTAGTATTGGTTTACTTATATAAATATTAACTATTTTTCCTAAATGGTATTGAGTCTTTTTGTAGCATCTTTCACTGTGTTGCTGTAATTTGTGTTGCACCAGTGGCAGTTCCTTTGCAATTGCAAAGGAGCGTTGCCCACCCCCGGCTAAGCCAGGAGCTGAAAAATAAAACGATATATCATTTTTGTTTTATTTTTCAGGAGTATGTGAAAGAAGGGGCTGGGCCACAGGAGGGGGGACGGGAGAGGGAGTGGAGTCTGTGCACTTCTAAGTGAGCATGTGTGTTTGTTCGGATGTCT